>NW_024070207.1:117329376-117388435 GCF_014754425.2 Oryx dammah
GTATATTGTCACCCTGCTTATTTCACTTCTATGCAGAGTACATCATGGGAAACCCTGGGCTGGAAGAAGCACAAGCTGGAATCAAGATTGCCGGGAGAAATAACAATAACCTCAGATATGCAGATGACATCACCCTTATGGCAGAAGGTGAAGAGGAACTAAAAAGCCTCTTGATGAAACTGAAAGAGGAGAGTGAAAAAGTTGGCTTAAAGCTCAACATTCAGAAAACGAAGATCATGGCATCTGGTCCCATCACTTCATGGCAAATAGATGGGGAAACAGTGTCACACTTTATTTTGGGGGGCTCCAAAATTACTGCAGATGGTGACTGCAGCCATGAAATTAAAGACGCTTACTCCTTGGAAGAAAAGTTATGGCCAACCTAGATAGCATATTGAAAAGCAGAGACATTACTTTTCCAACAAAGGTTCATCTAGTCAAGGCTATGGTTTTTCCAGTGGTCAAGTATGGATGTGAGAGTTGGACCATAAAGAAAGCTGAATACTGAAGAATTGATGCTTTTGAACTGTGGTGTTGGAGAAGACTCTTGAGAGTCCCTTGGACTGCAAGGAGATCCAACCAGTCCGTTCTGAAGGAGATCAGCCCTGGGATTTCTTTGGAAGGAATGATGCTAAAGCTAAAACTCCAGTACTTTGGCTACCTCATGTGAAGAGTTGACTCACTGGAAAAGACTGTGATGCAGGGAGGGATTGGGGGCAGGAGGAGAAGGGGACGACAGAGGATGAGATGGCTGGATGGCATCACCGACTCAATGGAAGTGAGTTTGGGTGGACTCTGGGAACTGGTGATGGACAAGGAGGCCTGGCATGCTGTGATTCATGGGGTCACAAAGAGTCAGACATGACTGAGCAACTGAACTGAACTGAAACAAGCATTTCATGTTAGTTCCCTCGCTATTTTAAGGGGTAAATGATTCTACTAAAACTGAGACAACTGATGAACAAAACTTCAATTAAATCGAACTACTGAACCCTAGGAAAGTTGGAAAAAGACTCCCTTTCCCATGGATGCAAGGGAACACTTTAAAGCCATCCCCAGGGCCTGCCACATAATTGCAAAAACAAGGGGGCCACCCTAGGTGCTGTTTTATAAAATACCTTTAATATTTTTTCAACATCCCTGCATTAATCCGGGTAAACTAGGTTACATAAAAGCAGGGGTTCTCAACTTCAGCACCACTGACATCATGGGACCAGATCATTCTTTGTTGTGGGAGCTATCCTGTGCATTCAAAGATGTCTAGCAGCACCTACCCACTACATGCCAGTAGCACCTTCCCCAGTTGTTACAACAAACCACTATCTGCAGACATTGCCACATGTCTCAGTGTGGGGAGTACAAAAACACATCTTATCTAAGGACTAGTGTGCTAAAGTATCAAATAATCACCAAATCTTAAAGGTTTAAACTGACTTTTTTTTTTCCTTGCTCATGCTATAAAGTCTATTCAGTTCTGGGGCTCTCTCTGCCCAACAGTATTGTCGTCTTGTGTTTGTATAGAACCTCACCAGTTATCATGGCAGAAGGTAAAAGAGACATGGCAAACTACATACTTCTGCCTAGAAAAAGGCACACATCACTGCCCCTCACAGTTGTTGTTCAGTCGCTAAGTCATGTCTGACTCTTTGTGACCCCATGGACTGCAGCATACCAGGCTTCCTTGTCCTTTACTATCTCCCAGAGTTTGCTCAAACTCATGTCCATCGAGTCGGTGATGCCATCCAACCATCTCATCCCCTGTCGTCCCCTTGTCCTCCTCCCTTTAATCTTTCCCAGCATCAGGGTCCCTTCCAATGAGTAAGCTCTTTGCATCAAGGGGCAAAAGTATTGGAGTTTCAGCTTCAACATCAGTCCCTCCAATGAACACCCAGGACTGATTTCCTTTAGGATGGACTGGTTGGATCTCCTTTCAGTCCAAGAGTCTTCTCCAACACCACAGTTCAAAAGCATCAATTCTTCAGTGCTCAGCTTTCTTTATGGTCCAACTCTCACATTCATACATGACCATTGGAAAAACCATAGCTGACTATACCAACTTCTGCTGGCAAAGTAATGTCTCTGCTTTTTAATACACTATCTAGGTTGGTCACAGCTTTTCTTCCAAGGAACAAACGTCTTTAATTTCATGGTTCCAGTCACCATCTGCAGTGACTTTGGAGCCAAAAAAAAAAAAATAAAGTCTGTTTCCATTGTTTCCCCATCTATTTGCCATGAAGTGATGGGACCAGATGCCATGATCTTAGTTTTCTGAATGTTGAGTTTTAAGCCAATTTTTTCACTCTCTTCTTTCACTTTCATCAAGAGGCTCTTTAGTTCTTCTTCACCTTCTGCCGTAAGTGTGGTGTCATCTGAATATCTGAGGTTATTGATATTTCTCCCAGTAATCTTGATTCCAGCTTGGGCTCCATCCAGTCTGGCATTTTGCATCATGTACTCGACATATAAGTTAAATAAGCAGGGTGACAATATACAGCCTTGATGTACTTCTTTCCCGATTTGGAACCAGTCTGTTGTTCCATTTCCAGTTCTAACTTGCTTTTTGACCTGCATACAGATTTCTCAGGAGGCAAGTAAAGTGGTCTGGTATTCCCATCTCTTGAAGAATTTTCCAGTTTGTTGTGATCCACACAGTCAAAGGCTTCAGTGTAGTCAATGAAGCAGAAGTAGATGTTTTCCTGGAACTCTCTCACTTTTTCTATGATCCAACAGCCCCTCACAGGCAACTGGCCAAAGCAAACCCATGGCCAAAGATGATATAAAGAAAGGGACACTGAACATCTGTAAGCAATTATGCAGTCTATCAATCCCTAAAACATCCTGAGGTAACTAAGATCTTATACAAGGAGAAAGGTATTCACAGCTAACTTGACAAAACTCACCACAGTCTACGAAGAGTCAACCCAAATGTACCCAACATGCACACAAAAAAATCAACATTCTCTCCACTTTGACACTGGTTTTCAAACTGTGCTCTATGGAAGTGAACAATTTCTATAAGTGCTTCAGATATTCTGTAACACTTAATTCATTTTTTATTTTTTTAAAATAAATTTGATACTACTTCTAAGTATATAACCAAGAGAATTTAAAACAAATCCCCATATAAAAACCTATACATCAATGTTCATAGTGGCATTATACATAAAAGCCAAAAAGTGGAAACAATTCAAATATTCAATAGAACAAAATGTGGTATATATCCATAAGGTGGAATATTATTTTGCCAAAACAATGAATGAAATACTGATACATGCTATAGCCTTAAAAACATTCAGTGGATGAACCGTAAAAACATTCAGTGAAGTCAAAGAAGCCAGACATAAAAGACCACATATTGTATGATCCCATTTATATGAAATGTCTATAGTGGACAAATCTATAGGAACAGAAAGTAGATTACTGGGTGCCCGGGGCTAGGATGGAAGACTGCTAGAAGGGATGGGGTTTCTAACTGAGAGTAATGAAAATGATCTAAATTTTATTGTGGTCCTGGTAGCACAATCCTGTGCATAAAGTAAAAACGACTAAAGTGTACACTTTAAATTAGTGACTTGTATAGTATGTGACTCATATGTAATAAAACTATTACCCAAAAAAAGTTTGCCAGAGGACTTCCCTAGTGGTCCAGTGGTTGAGAGTCTGCCTGCCAATGCAGGGGACACAGGTTCAATTTCTGGTCCAGCAAGATTCCACATGCCGAGGGGCAACTAAGCTCACATGCCACAACTACTGAAGCTCTTGCATCTAGAACCTGTGCTCCACAACAAGAGAAGCCACCACAATGCCAGGCTGGATCAATCACAGGCTGGAATCAAGATTGCCGGGAGAAATATCAACAACCTCAGATATACAGATGACACAATGAGAAGCCTGCACACTGCAACTCGAGAGTAGCCCCTGTTCACCACAACTAGAGAAAGCCTGCAAGCATCAACGAAGACCCAGTGCAGCCAAAAATAAAAAATAAATAAATAAAAATTGGAAGAGTTAATCACACTGTGAACTTCATTTAAAATAGTTTGCCAGAATAGAAATATGCCTGACTTTTTGCTTTGGTTTTCATTGTTGTTATCTCTTTTTTCCAGATCTCTATAAAATAAACATGCTTACAATTTTTGCCAACAGATGGGGATAATCATAGTTCCCAGGTACACAGCTTGGCCACACTTTGAAAACCTGCTTCCCTACAGGGAGAAGGAGAAAATGTAATCTGGAAACAAATGGTGGACAACTCAGATTCACAAACCTGATGGAGAATAAAAACAAATTTGAAATTTCACTCACAAAATTTTGCTGCGTTTATAAGGCAGTCCTGTCACATAGTCCACAAGACGCTAAACTGCAAGCTTCTCTCCCTCCCATGGGTCTAACAGTGTTCTGCTGTAATGCAGCCACCGAAGACCAGAAACCCTTTTCTTCTTAAACTTCTGTCCAAGATAACAACTTATTCCCTGAAGACAGTTTCTCAAATGGAAGTCAAAGGAGACTGCAAAGTACTTTGCAGGGCCTGCACAAGAGCCAACAGAAAACAATTTGCTTTTAACCCTTCATTTGTTTGAAAAGATGTTTGATGAAAAGCACTTAAGAAGCAGCTTTCTTAAATTTTGGTCAGAAGATAAATATGATAACTCCAGTAATCTGCACTCTATTAGAAAAGAAGTTCTTCATTTTTTTGTGCCATGGACCCTTTGGCAGTCTGGTGAAACTTTTTGGATCTATTTTAGAAGTGATGCTTTTAAATACAAAAATAAAACACAGGATTACAATGGAAGCCAATTATATTAAGATATTTATTAAAGTACTATAGAAATGAGTAATATAGCAATATATATACTCTTTTATTATGACATTAAGTATCATGAAGTACCAAAAACTCTAAAACCTGCCATAATTTTGAAGTCATGACCAGCAAAAATTTTATTTCAAGGTATCTGCAACAACTATAATGCAATATGAAACTGGTTTATTGATGACAAAGTTACAGGTGGTCAGGTACAGGTTAATCTGTACAAAGTTACAGGTAATTTGTTACCTGAATTAATTAATTAATTAAGATACTAAATATCCATTGTTACTCAAAATGAAAAGTTACTTTTTTATCCATTCAAGGTCAGGGTCCCTTTGAATTCTATCTGCAGATTCCTTGAGATCTGAGAACCTGCGCAAAGAATGCATGCTTTAAAACGAGAATAACCTAAGATGTGAATTCTTCCCATACAGGTGCAAATTTTAATATGTCTGCAAACATCATTTAGAATGTTTTCCTTATAGAAGACACAGAAACAAAGGTTGTCGTTTTTGTCTTTTTTTTTTTTTTAATACTGCCAATGCCTTGTACCCAGCACACAAGAAAGTGAACATTAATAAATAAATAAATAGTATCATCTGAGATAAAAGAAGCTAGCCAAGTTCACTTTTATTCTGGACATTCTCTCAACGTAAATCCTATTGTTAGACTTGGCTAACTGCCTAGAATTTTATCTGGACTAACCCTTAACCATAGGAAAGAAGGCAAATTTTATTCTACCCCCAGAATTTATCCTCCACCTACCTTCTACACTCCATAAGATTGTTCTCAGATTTCTTAATCAATATTGAAACAAGTAAAATCTCCTGTGGCTATGAATTTTGGCAGTCTTAATGGTATCCATGGAAACGTCCTAATTGAAAACATTCAGTTCCCATTGGATCATCTTATCCCATGGAGCATTTAAGAGAATTCATTTAAATCCTCCCACATATTTGACACCCTGTAAAGAGTCTGGCAGTGCTAAGTACATAGATGATATGGGGGAAAACCTGTAATCGGTGCATCCAAAATAATTCTAGAGAATGGCTTATGGATACTCAAAACCCTGACTATGATGTGCTTGCAACACTTGGTAAATTTAGCATTTTGTCTGCAATATAAACAGCACTCTGAAGCTTATCAACAATTTCCTTTTCACTGCATTAAAAAAGGACCATTTATTAATTTATGCCATAGAAAGTAAGAAGTCAGCAACTGGGAGCCCCCTGGCTTTCTCACCTTTCCTCATAATTTTGCCTCACGTGTTACTTATTAAATGGTACAAAATTTCTAGTTAGCATCAACACGGCTGTTCATCCCTTAAAGATCCAGGGCTACAAATAATAAACACAGCATCATAAAAAATCCAGCTCGCCTATTTCTCTCTTGTCCAAGGCACATCTGTTTTGTGTTATCAATCGGTACTAGTGTGAAGAGGGTAGAAAATCAGACGCAGCCAGTAAGAAAAGCCACTTTATCTTTTTATACACCGCATCTTTTTTTTATATATATATCTCATCTTCTTTATGTGTAAAATGGTGGTGAGGATGCAGTGACCATGTCGGCCCCAAAACTGAGAGAACTGCAACTGAACCCAGGCCTTAGCCTCACCCACCCTATGCCCCAGTGGCGGTGCTGCTGCTCCTCATGCTCCAGCGCTCACTCAGCAGGAATGACTCAAGAAAAAAAGGAAACACAAGGGCACAGACAGAGCATGGATACCAGCCAAGGCTGACAGAGTTTCAATAACCTGGGATTAGAAAAGCTGTACAAATATATTTATTATCAAGATGGTTCAACTTGTCATTATTATCAGCTTACTTTTATTGAGTAAAAGGTTCTGTGCTCACGCCAGATGGCCAGGAGAACATTAGGAAATTTTTTCTGAAGGACAGTGCTCAGTAATCCAAAACAAGCCAAAAGCACAATCTCCTGCTATCTGGACAAAACCCAGCATCCATGGAAAGAGCAGAGGCAATGAAGTGTTTCTTCTTTCCTTCAGGTTTCTACCCTGATTGGGTTATGACAAAATAAAAGTATAACCATCACAACCCCAATACCAAATCTGTTTGCCAATATTTAACTGAATTGAAAAATGAAGGCTTTCATTTAATCACCACCTATAAGAGGCACAAGCAGGTCTTCCCTGGTGGTTCACCGCTTAAGAATCCACCTGCCAATGGGTTCAGTCCCTGGTCTGAGAAGATCCCACATGTCACAGGGCAACTAAACCCATGTGCCACAACTACTGAGACTATGCACCCTAGAGCTCGTGCTCCACAAGGAAGCCATGACAATGAGAAGCCTGTGCACTGCAAACAGAGAAAGCCCACACGCAGCAACAAAGATCCAGTGCAGCCATACAGAAATAAATAAATGCATACATAAATCCTCAAAGAAAAAAACACAAGTATCCAGGGCCCACTATGATGTGAAAAGCCTAAGTCATGTTGTATTTCATCCTCAGACAACGAAATACTGCAGCAAAAGAGATAGGGCATGGACATCAATAGAACATTCCTAAGAGTAAAGAGCAGAAGAGATTAAAAAGAGGTGGCAAGAATACACAGAAGAACTGTACAAAAAAGATCTTCATGACCCAGATAATCACAATGGTGTAATCACTCACCTAGAGGCAGACATCCTGGAATGTGAAGTCAAGTGGGCCTTAGGAAGTATCACTACGAACAAAGCTCATGG
The DNA here is from genome assembly GCF_014754425.2 of Oryx dammah. Classification (NCBI taxonomy): domain Eukaryota; kingdom Metazoa; phylum Chordata; class Mammalia; order Artiodactyla; family Bovidae; genus Oryx; species Oryx dammah. Next base: position 117,336,887 of record NW_024070207.1, read on the forward strand.
AGGTGATGGCATTCCAGTGGACCTATTTCAAATCCTGAAAGATGATGCTGTGACAGTGCTACACTCAATATGCCAACAAATTTGGAAAACTCAGCAGTGGCCACAGGACTGGACAAGGTCAGTTTTCATTCCAATCCCAAAGAAAGGCAATGCCAAAGAATGCTCAAACTACCACACAATTGCACTCATCTCACACGCTAGTAAAGCAATGCTCAACATTCTCCAAGCCAGGCTTCAGCAATATGTGAACCGTGAACTTACAGATGTTCAAGCTGGTTTTAGAAAAGGCAGAGGAACCAGAGATCAAATTGCCAACATCCTCTGGATCATCGAAAAAGCAAGAGAGTCCCACAAAAACATCTATTTCTGCTTTATTGACTATGCCAAAGCCTTTGACTGTGTGGATCACAAGAAACTGTGGAAAATTCTGAAAGAGATGGGAATACCAGACCACCTGACCTGCCTCTTGAGAAACCTGTATGCAGGTCAGGAAGCAACAGTTAGAACTGGACATGGAACAACAGACTGGTTCCAAAAAGGAAAAGGAGTACATCAAGGCTGTATATTGTCACCCTGCTTATTTCACTTCTATGCAGAGTACATCATGAGAAACCCTAGGCTGGAAGAAGCACAAGCTGGAATCAAGATTGCCAGGAAAAATATCAATAACCTCAGATATGCAGATGACACCACCCTTATGGCAGAAGGTGAAGAAGAACTAAAGAGCCTCTTGATGAAAGTGAAAGAAGAGAGTGAAAAAATTGGCTTAAAGCTCAACATTCAGAAAACGAAGATCATGGCATCTGGTCCCATCACTTCATGGAAAATAGACGAGGAAACAGTGGCTGACTTTATTTTGTGAGGCTCGAAAATCAGTGCAGATGGTGATTGCAGCCATGAAATTAAAAGGCGCTTACTCCTTGGAAGGAAAGTTATGACCAACTTAGACAACATATTAAAAAGCAGAGACATTACTTTGTCAACATAGGTCCGTCTAGTCAAGGCTATGGTTTTTCCAGTGGTCATGTACGGATGTAAGAGTTGGACTCTAAAGAAAGCTAAGCACCAAAAAATTGATGTTTTTGAACTGTGGTGTTGGAGAAGATGCTTGAGAGTCTCTTGGACTGCAAGGAGATCCAACCAGTCCATCCTAAAGGAGACCAGTCCTGGTGTTCATTGGAAGGACTGATGTTGAAGCTGAAACTCCAACATTTTGGCCACCTGATGTGAAGAGCTGCCTCATTTGAAAAGACTCTGATGTTAGGAAAGATTGAAGGCAGGAGGAGACGGGGACAACAGAGGATGAGATGGTTGGAGGGCATCACTGACTCAATGGACATGAGTTTGGGTAAACTCCGGGAGTTGGTGATGGACAGAGAAGCCTGGCGTGCTGCGGTTCATGGGGTCGCAAAGAGTTAGACACGACTGAGCAACTGAACTGAACTGAAGAGTAAAGAGGCCATTTTGAGAGCAGAGCCTCCAGTTCCAACTGCCCAACCAATACAATTTAAGATCAGAAATGATCTGGCCAGCTGACACCTTCCAAAATCCCCAACCACCAACAAAACTGTGAGAATGGTTATCACTATAAACCACGAAGTTCTGGGGTGGGTTTTTAGGTGGCAATACAGAACCAAAACAGACACTCTTCATTTCTTGCATGAGTTCTGGTACCATCAGAGAAGTAACAGTGATGTCACCTGACCATTCTTCCAGATTAGTAGAAAGTGAACAAGACTCCTTGTAGCTGGCTCAGGAGCCCAGAGTCACTTACCTTCAATCCTCAGGCAAAAGTTCATTTCAGCAGGAAATGGGTCACCTGACTTCTGGCCAATTCACCTCAACAGTGAGGAACTAGCCCATTTAAGTGAAGGTCTCCCAGGAGCAGGAAACCTGGAGTAGCACCCTAGAGTAACTGCTGCCTCTTCAGATGAATGACCTCTCACCTCTAGGAATCTTCTCTGTGTGAACCTCCAGAGAAATCCTATCCATGGTTTGGCAGGCACCTAACTAATTATGGGTTATGCAGCCTATCAAGTTGCTAATCTCTCAAGAGCAGGACACTCATATGCTAGCCCTGGAGTCTCTTGTCCATCTAAAGCCCAACTAAAGTAAGGAATCTGCTAAGTCTCAAGTTCTTGTCAAATTTGCCAAAGAAATGAAACAGACATCCAACACCATACAGGAAAGGAGTAGGTGGCTCACCTGGGCAATTTTATTGTTTGAATATTTTCAAATCTATACTTTTGTCAGCTCCAGCAAGCCAGGCCATTTGGCTGTTCTACCTATATCCTATGCTGCTATTAAAAGTAGTTCTATAAATATTCCTAATAAGGTTAGAAGAATGATTGGAAGTAGGTGAGCCCTCAAAGAACACTAATGACTCCTTACTAAAAATGAGGAGTCCTTTCTACTCTGCAAAGTGTTTCACAGTTTTGTCTCCAAAGACCCTTTGGAGAGAAGTTAATTTTCTTATGTTCACTTTGCAGACAAGGGCATAGGGACACACAAAGAGCACAGTGGAAAAAGCTTTTAGGAACCCTGGGTCTCTAACACTGTTAGAATTTATATTCAAATTGAAATATATATCAAGGCATGTACAAAAGTACGGATGATGAGAATGACTACATCCAACTGGTAAACAGCCAAGATGGAAAACAAAGGAGAAAATATAAACTCTGGTCTGCCACCTTAGAGGAGTAATTTCACCTCAGTGTGCCTTTATCCCATCTAAAACACCCAACCCCAGAGGTACAGATTATCAAACTAATGACTATTTCTGTTAACTTTCACAACAGAACTGCTTCCCTTACCAGGTTTTAGAGCTACTATATAGTAACTCAGGGCAAAATTCAGAAATTGCCCTACATTATATGGCAAGTAAATTTTTATCATAGTTCTGACACAGGAGCAAAAGTCGAGTGATCTTCTCCCAGAAAACACAGGAAGTTGGTGTTTATTCTAAAACAACATTATTATGGCATATAAAATGATGTTACCAGGAGCTGAGGGTAGAGGGGCAATGGAGAGTTATTGCTTAATGTACTCAGCAATAACTGAGTACTCAGTTTCTGTTTGGGATGAAGAAAAAGTTCTAGAAATGGACAGAGGTGACAGTTACACAACTTTGAAAATGTACTTCATGTACTGAAATGTACACTTAAAATGGTTAAAACAATATATTTTGTGTATATTTTACTACGATACAAAAATTTTAAGGAAAAAAATGCTTGCATGAGGAACTTCAACAGTCGAGAATGGTTAAATCCTATATTAACATTTCAAAGGTAGAAAATGACTCAAGCAAAAAAGTTAAAACAGTTTGGAGGACAGATGAGCCTGGTAGGCTACAGTCCATAGTGTCACAAAGAGTCAGACGTGACTGAAGCAATTGAGCATGCATGAGTGCACACACACTTGTGTCAATCTGAATGATTTTGAAAGCCTTTTCTATCATAATTTTTCAATCTAAACACTGGATTCAGCCACTGTAAGAGGCTTCATTGTATTGATCACTCTAATACTTTATACCTAAAAACACTTCAGACTTAAGATGATACTTAAATGATTAAAATTTAAATCACCAATGAAGGGCACCGAGACATCTTATGCCCCCATGCATTACCTGAGAAGAGCACGTCACTGACACAGTAACTAGACAAAAATGCACGATCTTCATCTAAATGAGAGAAGCCACCAACCAAACCCAAATGTGGTACATTCTACAAGACAGAGTCATGAAATGTCATTGCTCAGAATGTCAATGTCATAAGACAAAGCTTACAGGACTATTTCAGATCAAAGGAGACTAAGGAGCCATGATAAATTCAACTTGTGATCCTGGGTTGGATTCTGTATCAGGAAAGAACAAAAAGATTCCTACAAATAACATTTTGGGGACAAGTGATGAAACTGGAATATAGGCTTGAGACAAAGTACTGTATCAGAATTAAATTTCCTAAGTATGATTAACTTATCTCTCCTTGCTATTCTCTGGAACTCTGCATTCAATAGCATTTATCTTTCCCTTTTTCCTTTGCCTTTCACATCTCTTCTTTCCTCAGCTATTTGTAATGCCTCCTCAGATAACCATCTTGCCTTATTGCATTTCTTTTTCTTGGGGATGGTTTTGGTCACCGCCTACTACAAAATGTTGTGAACCTCCATCCATAGTTCTTTAGGCACTCTGTCTAGCAGACCCTGAATCCTTTGAATCGTTTTTTGTCACCTCCACTGTATAAACATAAGGGATTTGACTTAGGTCATACCTGAATGCCCTAGTGGTTTTCCCAACTTTCTTCAATTTAAGTCTGAATTTTGCAATAAGGAGTTCATGATCCGAGCCACATGTAATAAGACATATTAATATTAGGGAATTCATGACACAATGCACCATCATCGAAAGGATGGAAAGGATGCGTCATCATTTTTTAGTAACCTTGCCAGAAATGCATGACCTTATTCAAAAAGATTAAAGGACATTCTGCGAAATAACTGATCAGTACTCTTCAAAAGTCTCATGAAAGTTAAGATTAAGAAACTGTTACAGACTAGATGAGACTAAGGAGAAATAACAAGTAAATTCAACATGGGATCCTGGATAGTATCCTGGAATACTGATGGAAAATACAGTGGAAATACAGTGGGAAAACTGATGAAATTTGAATTAGGGTCTGTAGTTTGGTTAATAATATTGTAGCAATGTTAATTTCCTTCTCTTCATAACTGTACTATGGTTATATAAAATGTTAACATTAAACAAGCAGGGAGATAAATAGAACTCTGTACTATTTTTTGCAACTTTTCTAAAAGTCATTTTCTGTAAACACATCTCTTGGGTGACTGAATATTCCTACTGGATTGAACATACATGTTAACCTCTACTCTCACTCAAAATGCCACTACAATAATAATAAAAGGCTTTTTGAAAAAGAAAAAAGAATTAAACTTACAAGCCCAAGAGAAAGGGAAAGAAGAATAAAATCATAGTGGCTAGAAAACAGATGGACATACAGCGACTGCAGGAAGTGGAAACCAAAAAGGTCAATTCATAGGACAAACTCTGGGAAAGGACCCAACTCCCTCTGAGGTGGTAGAGCTCAAAGCAGAATATAACACTATTTCCAACCTAAGACAACAATACTTCAGGTAGCACTAATAAAATGCAGCCAAATAAGATATAAAACTTTACCACTTAGCATTTATCTTAGACTTATTAAAGGAACTCTTTTAATTTAGATTTTTCATTTATTACTCACATATTCATAAAAAGGAAAATAAGCAAAATTAATTGTTCAAGGTTTCCCTAAAACTTCCTCACATTCAGAATAAGACTTCTATCAATCTATTTGACTAAGAATGGTCAATGTCCCTACTTTTCCTCTGTTCCATCAGTAACATTCAGTGATGCAGTATTTCTTAAAAGAATCCAGAAAAAGAAACTGGAACCATTAGTACTCAGCTCTGAAATTATGTAAAGTGAGACTATTTTTTACTCTTGCTTTAAGTTTGCTGCTAAGCACTAAGGAAGCAGCTAACTTACCACCTTTCTCACTATCCTCATCACTATCTCCTACACATTCAGTTCCTAAGAGTTGACAGTGCTCCACTCCAGACTCCAGTATCCTTTCCCAAGCCAATGCCCAGTCTGCAAGCTTTGATGCAAGTTAAGATGCCACCAACTATGAAATGTCCTACGTTTAGCTGATGAGGGAAAGGGGAACATGTGCCTCAAAAATAAATAAAACAAATCAATGAAGTGTGGTACTGGTATAATGATAGAAATTCAGATCAATGGAATAGAATGGACAATCCAAACAAAAGCGCTCATCTTTATGATCAATTGATTTTGGACAAGTATTCCAAAACCCTTCCATGGAAAAGAGTGATCCAAGGACAACTTTACAACAAATGATACTAGGACAACTGGAGAGCCATATGCAAAACAGTGGCACTGAACCTCTACCTCACTATATATATATATAGGAGAAGGAAATGGCAACCCACTCCAGTACTCATGCCTGGAAAATTCCATGGACATATGTATCTAAATAAAAGAGTTAAAACTGCAAAATTTTTAGAAGAAAACATAGAGATAAATGTGTATGGCAAAACCAATACAATATTGTAAAGTAATTAGCCTCCAATTAAAATAAATAAATTTAAATTTTAAAAAAATCTTTATGACTTTGGTTTGGGCAATGGTTTCTTAACTAAAATACCAAAAACAGAAGTAACAAAAGCAAAAAGTAAACTCATCAAAAAATTTAAATTGTATGCTTCAAAGAATAACATCAAGAAAATAAAAAGACAACCCACAGAATTTGAGATGCTTGGGGCTGGTGCACGGGGATGATCCAGAGAGATGATATGGGGTGGGAGGTGGGAGGGGGGTTCAGGAATGTGAACTCATGTACAGTAGTGGATTCATGTCAATGTATGGTATAACCAATACAGTATTGTAAAGTAAAATAAAAAAATAAAATAATAATAATAAAATAAGTTTCCTGGTTAAACACCCAAATGAAAAAAAAAAAGAAATGTTTAGGAAGTCACTTACCTGAGAGGAGACTTGTATCTAGACTATATAAAGAACTCAGTATCTTATAAAAACAAATGATCCAATTTAAAAATGGGCAAAGGACTTAAATAGACATTTCTGTAAAGAAGATATTTAGATGGCCAATAAGCTCATGATATCATCAACATCATCAGTCATTAGCAGAATACAAGTTAAAACTACAACAAAATCCCATTTCTCATCTACTAGGATGGTTATAATCAAAAAGGCAGACAATAACAAAGGTTAGCAAGGATGTGGAGAAATTGAAATCCTCATATATTGCTGGTGGGAATGTAAAATGGCATTGCACTTTGGGAAAGAGTTTAGCAGTTTCTCAAAAGATTGAACATAGAGTTACTGTGTGACCTAGCAATTCCACTCCTAGGTAATTAACCAAGAGAAATGAAAACATGTATCTACACAAAAACATGTACCAAAATGCTCGTAACAGTATTATTCATAATAGTCAAACAGTAGAAATAACCTAAATGTCCATCAATTGATGAATAGATAAATAAAATGTGGCATGTCCATAAAAAAGAATATTACTGGGCCATAAAAAGTACTGGTACATACTACAACATGAACACTGAGAACAGTGGTGGCCTAGGTATACTGGGACTGGGGGTGACTGCTAGTGGTTACAGGGTTTCTTTTGTGAGTGGTAAAAATATTTTAGAAACTGTGAAGAAAAGGGAACCCTCCTAAACTGTTGGTGGGAATGTAAACTGGTGTAGCCACTATGGAGAACAGTATGGTGGTTTCCTTGAAAAACTAAAAACAGAGTTACCATATGATCCAACAATCCTACTCCTATGCATATATCCAGAAAAGGTGAAAACTCTATTTGAAAAGATACATGCACCCCAATGCTCACTGCAGCACTATTTACAATAGCCAACACAAGAAAGCAAACTAAATGTCTATCAAAAGAGGAATGAATAAAGAAGATGTGGTACATATATACAATGGAATACTAGTCATAAAAAGAATGAAATAATGGCATTTGCAGCAACATGGATGGACCTAGAGATTGTCATACTAAATGAAGTCAGACAAATACCACATGACATCACTTATACGTGAAATCTAAAAAAATAATACATATGAACTTATTTACAAAATAGGAGCAGGCTCAAAGACATAGAAAACAAACTTATGGCTACCAAAGGGGAAAGGGGATAGGAAAAGATAAATGAGGACTTTGGAGTTAACAGATATACACTACTATATATAAAATAGATAGGGAATTCCTTGGCAGTCCAGTGGTTAGGACTTCATGCTTCACTGTTGAGGGCATGGGTTTAATCTCTGGTTGAGGAACTAAGATCCCACAAGCTGTGCAGTGAGACAAAAAAATAAAATAAGATATATAGATGAATAATAAGTATTTACTGTATAGCACAGGAAACTATATTCAGTAACGTGTAATAACCTATAACGGAAAAAAATTTGAAAAAGTACATACATATATACATACAGGTACACACACACATATATATATAATAACTGAATTACTTTGCTATATACCTGAAACACAATATCGCAAGTCAACTATTCTTCAAAAACAAAGAAAAAATTCTCGAACTAGACAGTGCATATACTAAAAACTAAATTTTATACTTTAAATGGGTAAGTTGTATGGTATGCGAATTATATCTCAATAAAGCTGTTATTTTAAAAGTGGGGAAACAAGAGGAAAAGGAGAAAACATAGTTTTTAAATAATTGCACAAATGTCCCAAAGTTGATTATGTTGAGTATATTAAATTCAACAGGATGAATGTAGAAGATGTAATCTTGATCATATAGAGGATTTACTAAACTAAAATAGCACAATTAGCACAGGTGATTTACTTAGGATTATTAAAGTATCAAATGTTTATATGCTGGCTGAAAGCCCGAAAGTAGAAAGCAATATAGTTGGAAGTAAATAGAGCAGGGGGAGTTACAATTACTGACCTAGTGAGGAAAACATATTAACTAATAAAATGATAAAATTCATTAGGCTTCCAGATTTGGGAAGGGTTATGAATATCTGTTATGATAAAAAACCAACATGGGTATAGAAAGAGAGTTGAAACTGAATATATTTGAGATATGCCATAGCACATGAAACTCAGCTTGTAAAAACAGTAAAAAGTGGAAGAGAGGAACGTATAATACACACCAAAACAGAAACTATACATAAATCCAATCTGCTTTTAGTATTCAGTACAATCTCCCATTTCTAGATGTAGAAGAATATACAATAGGTGTTGCAAACTTCAGTAAATACTCTAGGTCCTACGGGCTATACAGTCTCTGTTACAACTACTCAGCCCTTCAGTCTAGGGTAGATAAGCCATGGACAATACATACACATCGAAGTGTGGCTGTGTGCTAAGGAAACTGTTTACAGAAACTGAAATTTGAGTTTCATATAATTTGCAAGTGTCATGAAATATTCTTTTTACTTCTTCCCAACCCTTTAAAAAGTTACAAACCATTCTTAGCTCATAAGTCATACTAAAAAATATAGGTGACAGGACAGACTTGGCCCATAGGCTGTGTTTGGCCATCCCCTGGCATAAAAATGCTTTCAGTTATCAGAAACACATCAAAACACACTGGTAAGCAAGAAGGAGCAATCAGGTCTTACATGGCACAGTACTTACTCACCAGAAACCAAAAAGCATACTAATAAGTATGCTGCATCTGGAAAATAGTGACAAAAAACTTTCAGAATGTTTATGGGAATTAAGTGAGTTAACACAAAAAAAAAAGTTCTACGAGTAGTACTGGGTACCCAGCAAGCCACTTAACAACTATTTCTGATATTATCAGCAAAAAGATATTCATACTGACTCCAAGAGAAAATATTCAACACAAGGGGATAATGATTCCATTTCTGCAGTAGTATAATGTATATCAGAATTTCAGCATTAACTTTCAAGTCTAAAGCTCCAAGCCATAGTATTTCTTAAGAGAGTCTAAAATTCTCAAAACTAGAGTAAAGTTTATTTCAGCACTAGAAACCTGCTATTTACATGCAAGACAAATTTCTAGAAATAAGGTGAGAGGATGACAAATGTTTGAGAGTTACCACTCTACTAAATTGCCCAAAGGATTTTTTAAAATAAAGATCAAATGTAGGGTCAAGAATTCTTCCTTGGCTACACATGAGATCAATGCTAAAACGAGCAGGGGAAACTCATGTTCATCAAAAATCTGTTCCATTTAAGAACCTGCAAGAAATGAGTTTTTGATCAACAGCTCAGAGCTCATCTAGTCCACCTGATTACTTGCTACTTTTGGGTTTATAAGAACATGGCACTTAGGAAGAACCATTTGTTGAAGAATGAGAGAATTATACTACTTGCTCCAGACTCATTCCTGTGTTGCACACCCTCTAGCACCAATAGAAAGAGAAGCCATTTCCTTTTCACCATGAGAGATAGCTTCAATCATCATATTTACCTGACCTGCAAAGGAAGACTTGTAACTCAGAATTAAACAGAGCACCACCACCTGCCCTTTACAGATAAAATCACATTTTGAGACAGTAAAACAAATCAATGCTCATTTCTATTTCACAATCGTAAACAATGGAACGCTGACAAAGCACCCTGCTAAACATTCACCAAACCACCTGTCACCAACATCACCCTTGAACACAAAGGGCTATTTTTATGTAGTACACTACTGAGATAGATAATATCCCATTGCCATGGCAACAAGTGTTCCAGAAGATATGCTAGCCCATAAAGAATGCAAATGAGAACGAAGCTATTTCTTTGCATTTGAGTTTACTATGCAGTATATGACGAGGATTCTAGGTTTTTATGAGCCCTGGTTTGCTCAACAGGGCCTTGTTAAGTTTGAGCAATGTACACACACACACACACACACACACACACACACACGCACGCACGCACGCACGCACGCACGCGCGCGGAGCTATTTGGGGATGAAGAAGAATCCCTACAGGAATCCTATCCTTCAGAAAAAAGAAAAAAGCTAATGTAACATAAGGTCATATGCCTAAACGTTATAATACACTTTCTACTCCCCTGAATTAACTCAACTCCAGTCCCAGGGTGCCCTTTTCCACCATGTACAGCCAGTGCTCACAGAAACTCCCAGAAGGTCGCTCCATGGCTATATGTTTCCCAGTGCCCTAACAAGAAAAAACACTGCAATCCTTGGAAATGACTGCCCCACTCTGATCAAAAAGCTCCCATATGTACACCCCCTATAGCCTCAAGGCCTCCCGCGACAAGTGGAAAAAAGCCCTCTCAGCCCTCCTAGAGGGCAGGGCTGGAGGACCACAGGACCACCGAACACAGGTGGCCTCTCTCACCTCAAACCAGCCCTGTCCCTTTCTTCTAAGGATCCAGAGTGTGGGTTTCAGCCCAGATTGCACCCTGAGCTGGCCTTCCATCTGTCACCCAGAGTCACCCCCAGCCCATTGGCCCACACTCTATCCAAGAGGCGGGCCTCTGTGAGCTTCTACATGCAGGCTCCCATGCTTCCAGCCTCCAGAACGGCAGCCAGCAGGGGACGGAGCTGGCCACATTTATCCCTCAGCCCCCACCCCCTCACTGCCAAGGACATTCATGGCCTTCCAGACTACTGTTCATGTAGGCAAAGCACCCTTCACAGCTCCAGCAGCAACAGAGGCCAACTGCCATGGTGGCTGCTCCATGCCTCAGCGTTCCTGCTCTCAGTAAACCCCCTGGGCATGCTGTGCCTGCTGATGACCCCAATTTCTGATGGCTTCCTTGGCCTCAAAGTTGAACTGGCTTGGCCCTTAGACAGTCCCATGTTCTGCTTCACCCTACCACAGAAACACCTCAGAAATGGTCCAAATCATCCTCAGACATGCACCCAGAGAATCACCCCTTCAAGCAATAACTCCCACACTTACACAGAACTGTCATGGAAACAATAGCCACTGAGAGGTCATCAGGAAACACCCTTTCCTTTTTAGTTTGTCTCTAACAAAAACAATTCCATAACATGACACTGTAAATCAACTATATTTCAACAAAATAAAATGTTTTAATAATTTAAAAGTAAAAACAAAGACTGATAATTCTCTGGTGGTCCAGTGGTTAGGACTCCATGATCTCACTGCCAAAGGCCTGGGTTCAATCCCTAGTCAAGGAACTAAGATCCCGCAAGATGCACAGCATGGCAAATAAATAAATAAATAAAAACAAAGACTGAATTCCAATTCAAATAAATTAATAAGAAGTCACTTATTTGCATGACCTTGGGCAAGTTACTAAACCTCTGCACCTCTGTTTTGTTTTCTTCCAACTGGGGATGATAATATCAATCTTGTGGTTTGGAATTAAATGGCATGAGCCTCTACAAGTTATGTGTGTGTGTGCTCAGTCATGCCCAACTCTTTGTGACCCCATGGACTGTAACCCACCAGGCTTCTCTGTCCATAGAACTTCCAAGGCAAGAATACTAGAGCAGGTTGCCATTTCCTTCCCCAGGAGATCTTCCTGACCCAGGGATAGAACCCACGTCTCCTGCATTGGCAGGAGGATTCTTTACTACTGTGTCACCCGGAAGTCCTCTACAAGTTATCAGTTCAGTTCAGTTCAGTTCAGTCGCTCAGTCGTGTCCGACTCTTTGCGACCCCATGAATCGCAGCACGCCAGGCCTCCCTGTCCATCACCAACTCCCGGAGTTATAGGACACGGTAAAATACATGGTGATCAGTGATTGTACCATGCTACCATGGTTGCATGCTTGTATGCTACCATGATTGTATATATGCAGACACCATGTATCTACAACCAGAGTAGATTCTGCCCCCTGGCAATGTCTGCAAACATTTTTGGTTGTAACAACTGGGAAAGGGATAGATGCTAGCATCTAGTGAGCAGAGCCCAGGAATGCTGCTAGACATCCTACAATACATAGGACAGTGTCACTGCAAAGGATGACCTGGCCCCATCAGTGGTGCTGAGATGAGAAACTCTGATCTAGAACAAATAATAAATTAAAAGAAGCTAAAACATCCATGTGCTAAATTTCATGCACTTCACTTCCGTTGCCATCTCTCAGTAACAGGATGATAAAATTAGCAGACTGCAGAGCGTATGCAAAGGATAGGAGTCCAAACATTTTAAAATAATTTTAAAGAGATCCTAAAGAAAAAACAAACTCAAAAGGCTAGTACACCAAACATCTTCAGGGGCAAAAAGCTGTTCATGTATAATCATCTGTTTTTCACAAGGCTGATCCTGAACTAAGCAAGAAACAAAGAGATCATTCTATTAAATATGTTCTTTTGAAAGCATCAGGGGCAAACAGTACACATTTAAGAAAACCTGCTTTTAAAAAAACAAAAACAATTCTTAATTGCTGGCATTTATGGGATTTACTTCAATTAGTCAGGAAATTAACACAGGTAAAACACTTAATTATCCCCAGGAGGCTGAGCAAAGATATTTTTCTGTAAACCAAGGGCAAAGTGTTACAAGTGAATTAAGTCAAATCAAACATTTACTACTAGCCTAATATTAATGGCCTCTCTTGGTCCTGAATTAGATTATTAGGATAGTTGAGTTTCTCCAATCTGTAAAAATCACTTTTTCCTATAAGTCCATGTTCCAGCCAGCCTCTGAATTAGACATAATAGGAGGTAAATAAAACAGGCCAAACAGCCATGCTCCAGAGGGGTTCTCTGGAGTGAAGCAAGACTGAGAGGACCAGATAGACAGGTCAAGAGCAGAGAAGGTTCAAACCTGGGACTGCAGCAGTGACTTGAGAGTGAGGTCCTAGAGGAAGCAGCTGAGCATCCATTCACTCTGGGCTTCCTTCCCCCTTACAGGACAGATGGGACACTAGAGGTGGGGGTGGACCACAAGAGCCTGATGGAATCTCATTCCTGACCTAGAATTGGCAGCAGTGTTGCTACCATTCTGACTTTGGAAACAATGAGCAACGAAAAACTGGAATTTCTAGACACCTCCTAATTCTTTTGCACAGGGCTTCTTAACAGTTTTTGTGCTTTGACCCTTGTGGGCAGCCTCATGGACCTCTTCTCAGAATAAACTTAAATGCATAAAAGTAAACACTTAAAATATACATGATTATTGGGAAACTCCTGATAGTTCAGTGATTAGGACTTGGCACTCTCACTGACAGGGCCTGGATTTGATCTTTGGTTGAGGAATTAAGATCCCATAAGCTGAGGGGCATGGCCAAAATAAAATAAAATACACAGGATTATAGGCAAAATACACTGAACTACAGCTACCAAAATATTAAAAAACAAGTTTATGGTGGAAGTACATGTATTTTTTAACACAATGATAAGATCAGCCAGCTGATTGTTTATCATCACTGAAATACCTGAAACAATTGTAATATGATTTTAAAGATTCTATGAAAAAGACAATTCAAAAAATTCCTAAAGACAAATGAAAAAGAAAGCACAACAGTCCAAAACTTATGGGACACAGTAAAAGCAGTTCTAAGAGGGGAGTCCCACACCCTAGGAAACAGCTCAGTTCTGAGCAACCCAGCATGACTACCTTATGGTCAGGGTCCCCTTCTTGTGACATCTAGTTCCTTACACGGTGGGAAAGGCTAGGGATCTCTCTGGAGCCTTTTTTATACAGCCCTAATCCCATTCATGAGGGCTCCACCTTGATTGCCTAAGCACTTTTCAAAGGCCCCAGACATGTACCAAAGCAAAGAATGATATAAATACAAAATACTAGACACTTTGCCTTCAGGAAACAGGAAGTTTGAAAACATCTGCTAAGGAACCAAACCCTCTTTTAAAAGTTACCAATAATTGCCAAAACAACTATAGGGAATTCCCTGGTTGTCCAGTGGTTAAGACTCAAAGCTTCCACTGCCAGGGGCCCAGGTTTGATCCCTGGCTGGCACAGCCTAAAAAATAAAAGATTCAAGACTTCCCCAAAACCAATTTTCTATATTCTTAAAGTAAGGCTGTTATGAGTATGACAGTAGGACAATGTTCAAACCCATCTTGTATTTCTAGTCTTCACTTTGTTACTTCTTCAATATCCCTATTGGTTTCCTCAACTTTACGTTAAAGACTAGCTCGATGATTTGAAACCATCATTCACTCTTGCCATTTAACCATAAGTCATCAGTATTAAACCCATATATGTTTCCATATCCTAAGACCACTCCCAAGTGTCCTCAAAGATAAATTCTGTGAATCATATGATATCTGAGACTGGCTTCAGGTTAAAAGAGGGGGCAAAAAACAAAAGTAGGAATGCAGATGGAATGGAATCAACCATGTATTGATGGTTGTTGAGCAAGGGTGGCAAGTGCAGAGGAGTTTAATGTATCAGTCTGTTTGCCTGAGAGTTTCCATTTTTAAAAAAATGAGAGAAAAGCAAGCCTATGAAAGTCTAATCCATTAACTCAAAGGTCCTCTAACACTCTCAAGAATATAAGTGTGCTTTTTGATATCTATGAAGGCATTTTAATGTTTGTACATGTTTAGAACAGTCCCCTACTCATGAGACACTCTATATAAACCAAGAAAAATGCCACCTACTTTCCATAGGCATAAAGGCCTCATAAAATCATGAGTCACTGTACGAGTAAGTAATGAAGATTTTTTAAAAGGAAGCATAAATGAACTGCAGCTACATGTGTCAACAAGGACAAACCTCAGAAAAAACAATGAGAGGAAAAGCAAGTTTCAGAAGGTTACACAGAGTACTATATTCCTTTTAAGTTAAAAAGCCATACAAAACAATTTATCATTTTAGTGACACATATGTGTATATATGTATCTGTGTGTATACACACACATGTATGTATGTACACACTATATATATATATATATATATACACACACACACACACATAAACATGTAATAAAAGTACAAAAACTTTTCTAATCATGCACACCAAATTCAGGACAGTAGTAACCTCTGGGGTGAAGAGGAAGGAGAATGGGACCAGAGAAGGGGTCACAGGAAACTTTCACATTAATTAGGCTGTTTTACATTTTATGCTGAGTAGGGGGTACACGGAGAAGGCAATGGCACCCCACTCCAGTGTTCTTGCCTGGAGAATCATAGGGGCGGCGGAGCCTGGTGGGCTGCCGTCTCTGGGGTCGCACAGGGTCAGACACAACTGAAGTGCCTTAGCAGCAGCAGAGGGTACACAGTTATTGTTGGGCAGTGCTCTAGTTTTACACACCTGAAAAGTTTTTTATAAGAGTTAACAATTTACTATTATGCAAATATCCTCCTTTTAACCAAACAATGGTTTGGCTCTGGAACTTCCTTAACTTGCAGGCATTCATTCTTATACAAAAAAAAGAACAGTTTATCTGAAACAGCACATATTCTAGGTTACTGTTTTAGCTTGCTGGTCTCTGTCTCCCTAAAGCATATGTAACAAAGGGATATGATATAAAGATGTAACAAAGGGATATGACATAAAGATGTAAAAATAGAAAATTGTTTCATTTGCATTAAAAAAATAGCTCTAATAATCTAGCAACTGGAAAAAGTTCACAGAAATTTTGTCTTTTGCCTAGTTTTTTTTTTTTAATGATTAAACAGTTGCTTCAAAGAATTCCAAGAAAACCTTTAAATATGACTTCTTCCCAAAGGTGAGTCTATGTACAGGAATTTTAAAAATATCCTCTACTTCTCATAGCTTTCTTTTACTTCTTTACTTCAATCAAACCCACTCAATCAGACATTACTTACAAGCTTTTTTCCCATTCAATGATTTCCCCTGATAATACAGAATCAACAGTATTTTATAACTATTTCTTTTAGAGCCTAAGAGTTAACTGGCAAGTCAATGAAAGACAAATACCATATGCATGATCTCAATTTTATGTGGAATATAAAAACAAACAAAAAAAACTGGAACTCATAAAGAGAACAGTTTGGTGGTTGCCAGAGATGGCAGTGGGTGAAATGGGTAAAGGTAGTCAAAAGGCACAAACTTCCAGTTATATAATAAGTAAGTCCTGGGGGTGTCAGGTACAGCATGGTGACTATATTTGATAATGTATTGTATATCTGAAAGGTGTTGAGTGTAAATTACAAAAGTTCTCATCACAAGAAAAAAATTTTTGTAACTGTGTGCTGATGGATATCAGTGATCATTCAACAAAACATACAAATATTGAATCATTATCTTATATACCTGAAACTAGTATATCATATTTCAATTATATCTCAATAAAAAATACATTATCTCAAAGCAAGGAGTTAACCATCATAACAATGAAAACTCATTATGATGACTACCTGAAATATGCACAACATTTCTAAAGACTAAGACATCATCCTAAAGGATAAATATTATAACGGAGTCTATGTTGTTCAGTCGCCCAGTCGTGTCCGACTCTTTGCGACCCCATGGACTGCAGCACTCCAGGCCTCTCTGTCCACGCCCCCCATCTCCCAAAGTTTGCCCAAGTTTATGTCCAGTGAATCAGTGATGCCATCCAGCATCATCCTCTGACGCCCTCTTCTCCTTCTGCTCTCAGAATATATGTATACAGTTTGTTAATTCATTACATCAAACAGAAAACTTGCCAGTTTCAGGTGGATACTTATGTTCCAGCTGTTATATTTTCTTACTCAAATTCTGAAAATTAAAAACCTTTGCACTGCAGGAATCCCCTGATGATCCAGTGGTTAGGACTCCAGGCTTTCACTGCCAAGGGCCCAGGTTTGACCCCTGGTCGTCAGGGATCTAATATCCCACAAGACTCTTGGCCAAAATAAATAATATAAACCATCTGCATTGGAATGTAAGCTCCATGAGGACAGGGAGGCTGTGTTTGATTCACATGAGCCTGTCTCCATGAGGACAGGCTGTGTTTGATTTACAGCTGAAACCTCAGCACCTAGAATAGTGCCCGACACTCAAAAGAAACTAAAATACTTCAAATACACATCCAATCCAAGTCTATGCATTCTAGTAAAATGCTGGCCTTTCAATACAAATTAAATACGTCATAACCTGAAAAACCAATCACTCTAACACTTGTAATTCTTTGTCCTGAAGTATTTAAAACTATTTACCTGTTTCTTATTCATATTTACTTTTTGTAATTTAAAAATTTTACGCTAACATTTTTCTACCGTATACTAGAAACCTGTTTTAAAATAAATCAGCACCTCTTATAAAAAGACCAAAAGGCCTTTTAAAGTGGGCTACTATGACACATTAAAATATAATCCAAAACAGAAAATGAGCTTTTCTGTTCTTCACTTTGCCGACAAAGGTCCATATAGTCAAAGCTATGGTCTTTTCAAGTAGTCATGTACAGATGTGAGAGGTGGACCATAAAGAAGGCTGAACACCAGAGAACTGATGCTTTCAAATTGTGGTGCTGGAGAAGACTCTAGAGAGTCCCTTGGACAGGAAGGAGATCAAACTAGTCAATCCTAAGGCAAATCAACCCTGAATACTCAATGAAAGGACTGATGCTGAAGCTCCAATACTTTGGCCACCTGATGCAAACAACTGACTCATTGGAAAAGACCCTGATGCTGGGAAACACTGAAGGCAAAAGGAGAAGAGGGCGGCAGAGGATGAGATGGTTGGATGGCATCACTGATGCAATAGACATGAACTTGGGCAAGCTCTGGGGATATGGTGAGGGACAGGGAGGCCTGGCATGCTATAGTCCATGGGGTTGCAAAGAGTCAGACACAACTTAGCAACTGAACAACAACATCATGACACACTAAAATACAATTCAAGATGGAAAATGAGCATATGGAAAGATCCTAAGCATCATATGTCATTAGGGAATTGCAAATTACATCAAAAGATACCACTACATACCTTCTAGAATGGTGAAACTCAACACTGACAACACCACATGCTGATGATGATGTAGAGCAAGAGGACCTCTCATTCATTCCTGGGGGAACTGCAAATAGTACAGCCACTTTGGAAGAGAGTTTGACAGCTTCTCACAAAACTAACACTCCTACCATATGAGCCAACAATCACGCTCATTGGTATTTACCCTAAGGGGTTGAAAACTTAAGTGCACACAGATGCTTAGAGCAACTTTATCTATAACTGCCAAAGCTTGAAACTAACCAAGATGTCCTCCAGTATGTGAATGGATAAATTGTGGTACATCCAGACAACAGAATATTATTCAACACAAATAAGAAATGAGCCAACAAGCTATGAAAAGACACAGAGGAATCTTAAATGCATATTACTAAATGAAACAAGACAATCTAAAAAGATTACATACTGTGTGATTCGAACTACATGACATTCTGGAAAAAGGCAAAACTTTGGAGACAGTAAAAAGATCAGTAATTACCATGGGTTGGGTGTAATAGTAAGGGATGAATACGTAGGGCACAAAGGATTTTTAGGGCAGTGAAACTACTCATTATGATCCTACAACGGTGGATACGTGTCATTACACATTTGTTCAAAACCAAAGAATGTACATCACCAAGAATGAAACATAATGTAAACTACAGACTTTGGGTGATCATGATATGCCAATGCAGGTTCATCAATTATAAAAAATGTATCACTCTGGTGAGGGTATTGATAATGGGGGCAGGGGGGCTAGGTATGTGCGGAGCCAGAGTGTATATGGGAACTCTGTGTACCTTAACCTCAAATTTGCTGTGAACCTAAAACTGTTCTGAAAAGATAAAGTCTGTTAAAATATATATATGTGTGTGTGTGTTTTCAGTATTTCAACTGAAAAAAAATCCCTAAGATAACTCACTTACATAACAAAGTAACAGGTGTAGTGATTTATTTTTATTTCAAGGAGGAGACAAAATAAGGTATTTTTATAGAACATGTACTTCAGGTAAGATTTTCAATCTTCCTGGAACATTATGGTAATCTTAGTTGTATGCCTATTAAAAAGAAAAAAAATCCATTACCATAGAAACTACCAGGGCTAGTTAGTGCCTCCACAGATGGGGCAGTTATACCTGTTGGACCACTTAATTAAGATTACAAGTTCCTGTTTAACAGGGAAAGGCTAAAAACATCTACATCTGTTTTAAAGACTGATACACTTATGGAGTAGTGAAAGTCAAGATAAATTGAGTGCTCATGCACGTACAGACACCCAGACACACCACACCACACACAACCAATGTGGTTAGTAATGGATTCATGTCAATGTATGGCAAAACCAATACAGAATTGTAAAGTAAAATAAAAATAATTTAAAAAAAAAAGAAAAAAAAATTAGATGGCTGCTGGCTTTGTTTGAATCTGTTTTGATTACATTACTCTGTCCAGGATGCCTCTGATGTTCATTTTCACCTGTACAAAGAATACTGGATTACTGCATTGTGTTAGGTTGGGCTTCCCAGTGGCTCAGGGTAAAGAACCTGCCTCCCAATACAAGAGACACGGGAGACAGAGAAGCCTGGTGGGCTACAGTCCATGGGGTCACAAAGAGTCAGACACGACTGAGCACACAGGTTAATGGGGAAGGAAGTCTTTTGTTTTGCTGTGCTGCATAAGGGAGCTCTAAAGCTCGTAGAGATTTATCACAAGCAATATTCTAGGGATGTCCCCTCTTGCCAGCATCGTTTGCAAGAAGAAGGTTTCAACTAGACATCAAAAATATAATCTCATTCATACAAAGGCACTGTGCCTTGAGTTCTTTTTAAATCTTAAACACCCTGGGTTCTAACACCAAGAAAGGCCCCTCCCCAACTCCTTAGAAGAAGTCAATCAACATAATTCAGATTTAATATGCCTACCCATCTCTTATCACACTCCATGCATTACTGACAACAAAATAAGCCTTTTAACAGATGCCCAGCTCTCACTTACTTGTTGTGTGGCCTGTCACTTATTCCTCTTTCAGTTGAGAAGCAGCAATAGCATTTAATAAATTATGCTTGGGAGTATTCTGAGGGTCTCAAGTAATAGCCATGGTTCATGTTTTAAAATATTGACTTTTCTTCTACCTGGTCAAGTTCAACTGCTCAAGAGCAGAAGTCAAACTGTCTCCAAAGCAAAGACTTACTTCTTAAGAGACAAACAGCCATGTTAAGGTCTGTGGATACTAATTATATTTTCAGAAATCTTGAATTCTGAAAAGTGAGAAATTACAGAGTGGCTAAAATTATGCTCAAACAGACAGACATACGCATGCTCCAGCAGTATAAAATGTAGTCTTAAATGATTTTTTTTAATCTACAAACAATGATATTGCAAGTGAACCATAAAACCCTCAGTACTCCTTTGGAACTGGATTTTAAAATATCACTCCCCACTCTAAATATACAATTGATGTTAACTTTCAAACTGCCTCCAGCTTTTTTTTTTCTTTTTATTTTTTTATTGAAGGATAACTGCTTTACAGAATTTTGTTGTTTTCTGCCAAACCTGACTCCAGCTTTTAAGAAAAACTTCATTTCAGATTTGGGGCCTGGTATTAAGAATCTGATCACAACGAAGTGCTAGTAACAGCAAAACACAGACAAAGATGCTTATTGCTCCAAAGAAAGCACAAAAGAAAAACTGATCTACTGTGCATCATCCCCCTCCTCCTTTTCCAGGTATGAAGCAGCCAAAAGGAGGTAGCTATGACACACATTACTTGGCAATTCTATTTCAAGTCCAAATAATGGTAAGATGGGAAACTACAACTGTCCCTCACGGTGAATGTCTGGGAACCACGTCTAGTCCTAAATAGGAAGCTTAGCTCTGCCTTGACAGATGTCCTCTTGCAGCCCTGTGTCCCGGTTCTGCAATTTGTCATTAAGCTGTTCAGTTTAATGCTAATATGCAGAAATACGTTAGTACGCAGATGTACAGTAAATTCGTGTATATTACAAGTAGTATATAAAGCGGACAACATTCAGTCGTCTGCCGCCGGCCACACACACACACCCTTCAAGTTCAAATCCTGCAAGGCATCCAAGCGCCCACTCACCCAGGAGAGGGAAGTGCAGGAGCGGCCAGCAGAGGTTACTCCAGACAGCAGCCAAAACAAACACTAGTTACAGAAGAAGGCAAACTTTGGGTCTGAGAGGCTGCAGAGACCCCAGAAACGGCCGGGGAGAGGAGGGAGTGTCCGTCTGTCTCAGCGGAGGAAGATGGGAGCGCACCCAGCACCGCTGAGCTGTGGAGGAGGCTGGTGTCCCCTGGGGAACAAGGGCGTCGCCGCCATTCTAGGCTGCGAAGCCACTCTCCGAGACCTGGCCGAGGCCTCCAGGTGCCTGTCGGCGGTCCTGTCGCCCCACCCCGCCCCCCTTGTCCCTGCAGAAATGGTCCCCACAGACTCTCAAGGGCAGGGGTGCGGGGACCTACCTGGTGCAGCGTCTCGGCGGGCAGCTGCGACGCTCGGAACAGGTCGGCGACCGGGCCAGCGGCTGCGGTGGCCGCGCCGGGGGCAGCCCTGGCGACCTCAGGGGGCCCGGGACCCGGGCCCCCGCCTGAGGCGCCGGCGCAGCGCGCGAAGAGCTCAGAGTAGCACTGCTGCTCGCCCTCGCTCAGCAGCAGCGGCGGTCCAGAGCCGCAGAGCCCGCCCGCCGCCGCCTCCATGGAGCCTGAAAGGGGGGCAGGCGGAGCACCGTCCCCGGCTAAGGCGCCGCCGCCTTCACCACAGCCTCCGCTGCTCCGGCCTCGGCCTCGGCCGCCGCCGCCACCGCCCCCACGCCCCGCAGCTGCCGCGCGACCGCTTCCTCCCGGCGCGCGCCAGCCCCGCCCCCGGACTTGAATGTTGTGCCTCCGCCGCACGGCACATGGATACAGGCGCGGCACGAACCTATCACGGCCTTGGATCGCACCGTGGCCCCGCCCCCGCCCCGCCCCGCCCCACCGCGCTGGGCCAGGTAACTAACTCCGAGCGCAGCCTGCTCGGCGACTGGTCACCTGCTCCGCCCGCGCTGCAGAATCCAAAGGGCCAGAGCCACAGTCATTCCGCGTCCACTCTGCGCGAGAGAGGCATCTTTGGTTCTTCTCCCTACCTAGGAAGGGAAACATCTAGACCCACCTGGAGAATGGCGCTTTTCAGGGGGTGGGAAAGGCTGTGGTGATTTCTCCCTAGGACGCTGGAGCAAGTGTAGTGCTCACGTCACGCTGTGCCCTTCCCAGAAATGGACTAGGCACGGGATATGGACAAGGCATGGGTAATTAGGCTTCGCTTTTTCCATGACAGTCCTGAAAACCTGGAGGGCAGGAACAGGGTCCCAGTGACTCCTGTAAAGTTCAAGATGTTCAAGGTGGCGACAGGGTTAAGCCACTTTCTCAGGCAAGGCTCAAACCTGGAGTTGAGCCTTAAAAAGGAATAAAATCGGTTAGTGTTAAATGCTAGAGTAATAGGAGTGAAAAGGGCCCTGAGAAGAATTTGCACATGTATATGCATTAAGCCTGGCTGGGAAACACTAACCCAAGGGGAAAAATATCAGTCCATGGTTTACAGATATACCTTCCACCCGAAACAGTGCTTTAAAAGAAAATATTAAAAACAAAACGGAGACTTCCCCGGTGGTCCAGTGGTTAAGATTCCAACCTCCCAATGCAGTGGGTGAAAGGCCTGGGTTCCATCCCTGGTCTGGGAACTGGATCTCACATACCACAACTAAGACCCAGCATAGCCAAATTAAAAAAAAAAAAAAACACTCAGGCAATAGCACTAATGATAACAAATATGCTTTGGTATTTTGTTCAACTAAAATAAGGACCAAGCAAAGGAAGAGAGGAAAAGAAAAAAACATAAAGTCACAGGAATAGGGAAAGATAAAAAGAGAAACATAAGAAGAAAAAAATTATGTTAATTCATAAATTAACACGAGTTAATATTTCCTTTTAGGAATCTGGAAAAATGAAATAGAAAATGAGGATCCCCCAAATTACTCAGATTTCCTTATACCATCGTTTGCTTCAGACTTGCCAGGAGTGAGTTAAGACAGAAGTAGGTTTGGAGAAGAGTACCAAAACGATAGGTAACTTAGGAGGAACAAAGACTGACTTAATTCATGAATTTTCACTTCAAAATTCTCACCACCATTGTATTTTCCACAACTATAAAACCTTCTCAAGAAAACTGGAAGCCAAGAGATCATGTTGATTCTCTTCTCATTTTTCCCTTTATGGTCAGGCTTCCCTGAGAATAGCCCACCATTCTAACAAAGGTGAGAAAGGGACATATTCTCCATGATAAACATCAAACCCCACTTTTCCCTGTGACTCCTGTAAAAAGAAATGTGAGATATAATAATCTCTAACACAAGCTGGAATCAAGATTGCCGGGAGAAATATCAATAACCTCAAATATGCAGATGACACCACCCTTATGGCAGAAAGTGAAGAGGAACTAAAAAGCCTCTTGATGAAAGTGAAAGAGGAGAGTAAAAAAGTTGGCTTAAAGCTCAACATTCAGAAAACGAAGATCATGGCATCCGGTCCCATCACTTCATGGGAAATAGATGGGGAAACAGTAGAAACAGTGTCAGACTTTATTTGGGGGGCTCCAAAATCACTGCAGATGGTGACTGCAGCCATGAAATTAAAAGACGCTTACTCCTTGGGAGAAAAGTTATGACCAACCTAGATAACATATTCAAAAGCAGAGACATTACTTTGCCAACAAAGGTCCATCTAGTCAAGGCTATGGTTTTTCCTGTGGTCATGTATGGATGTGAGAGTTGGACTGTGAAGAAGGCTGAGCGCCGAAGAATTGATGCTTTTGAACTGTGGTGTTGGAGAAGACTCTTGAGAGTCCCTTGGACTGCAAGGAGATCCAACCAGTCCATTCTGAAGGAGATCAGCCCTGGGATTTCTTCGGAAGGAATGATGCTAAAGCTGAAACTCCAGTACTTTGGCCACCTCATGCGAAGAGTTGACTCATTCGAAAAGACTCTGATGCTGGGAGGGATTGGGGGCAGGAGGAGAAGGGGACGACTGAGGACGAGATGGCTGGATGGCATCACGGACTCGATGGACATGAGTCTGAGTGAACTCCGGGAGATGGTGATGGACAGGGAGGCCTGGCGTGCTGCGATTCATGGAGTCGCAAAGAGTCAGACACGACTGAGCGAGTGAACTGAACTGAACTGAACATTAATATACTTCAAGCTACATTATCTATTTAAGCCTGAAAGTACCTCTCTGAGGTCGACTGCTTTCCCGTTTTTATCCCCATTTTGCAGATGAGAAAATGGATGCAGAGACGGTATGATTTGCCCAACTGAATACTAGATTCCCAGCTGACCTTCCTTACTCAACTCAGTTTAAGAAGTTTGACAGGTATTTATTAAGCACTGCTATGGTTTTTCTAGTAGTCATGTATGGATGTGAGATTTGGACCATTAAGAAAGCTTAATGGAAGCTTTGAAGCTTCCATTTCAAAGATCTCTTTGGCACATGGAAGAATTGATGCTTTTAATTGTGGTGTTGGAGAAGACTCTTGAGAGTCCCTTGGGCTGCAAGGAGATCAAACCAGTAAATCCTAAAGGAAACCAGTCCTGAATATTCATTGGAAGGCTCGATGCTGAAGCTGAAGCTGAAGCTCCAAAACTGTGGCCACCTGATGTGAAAAACTGACTCACTGGAAAAGACCCTGATGCTGGGAAAGATTGAAGGCAGGAGGAGAAGGGGACGCCAGAAGATGAGATAATTGGATGGCATCATCAACTCAATGGACATGAGTTTGAGCGAGCTCTGGGAGATGGTGAAGGACAGGGAAGCCTGGCAGGATGCAGTCCACGGGGTTGCAAAGAGTTGGACACAACTGAGCAATTGAACTGACTGACTATTAAGCACTGAAGTGATGGGGAAGAGATCTCATATCTGTGCCTATCAATCAATCAATCAACACTTATGGGTAGAATAAGAAGTATTGACTGTGTTCCTACTGGAGTACTTTGAGAGATTTAAAAAAGATATACAAGACCTGTTGCTTTCAAGGAGTCTGCCGCCTCACTGAAAAAGATAAAACTAACACAACAAATAAAAACAAACAATAAAAGACAATATATAATTAAGTTCTAAACTCTGTTCATTTCAGTTCAGTTGCTCAGTCATGTCCAACTCTGCAACCCCATGGACTGCGGCACACTAGGCTTGCCTGTCTATCATCAACTCCCTGTCGTCCCCTTCTCCTCCCACCTTCAATCTTTCCCAGAATCAGGGTCTTTTCCAATGAGTCAGTCTTCACATCAGGTGGCCAAACTATTGGAGCTTCAGCTTCAGCATCAGTCCTTCCAATGAATATTCAGGACTGATTTTCTTTAGGATGGACTAGTTGGATCTCCTTGCAGTCCAAGGGACTCTCAAGAGTCTTTTCCAACACCACAGTTCAAAAGCATCAATTCTTTGGCACTCAGCTTTCTTTATGGTCCAACTCTCACATCCATACGTGACTACTGTAAAAACCATAGCTTTGATTAGACCGACCTTTGTTGGCAAAGTAATGTCTCTGCTTTTTAATAGGCTGTCTAGGTTGGTCATAACTTTTCTTCCATGGAGCAAGAGTCTTTTAATTTCATGGGTGCACTCATCATCTGTAGTGATTTTGGAGCCAAGAAAAATAAAGTCTGTCACTGTTTCCATTGTTTCTGCATCTATTTGCCATGAAGTGATGGGACCGAATGCCATGAACTTAGTTTTCTGAATGTTGAGTTTTCAGCCAACTTTTTCACTCTCCTCTTTTACTTTCATCAAGAAGCTCTTTAGTTCTTCACTTTCTTTGCTTTCTGCCATAAGAGTGGTGTCATCTGCATATTGAAGGTTATTGATATTTCTCCTGGCAATCTTGATACCTGCTTGTGGTTCATCCAGTCCAGCATTTCTCATGACATATTCTGCATATAAGTTAAATAAGCAGGATGACAATATACAGCTTTGACATACTCCTTTCCCGATTTGGAACCAGTCTGCTGTTCCATGTCCAGTTCTAACTGTTGCTTCCTGACCTGCATACAGATTTCTCAGAAGGCAGGTCAGGTGGTCTGGTATTCCCATCTCTTTCAGAATTTTCCACAGTTTGTTGTGATTGACACAGTCAAAGGCTTTGGCATAGTCAATAAAGCAGAAGTAGATGTTTTTCTGGAACTCTCTTGCTTTTTTGATGATCCAGAGGATGTTGGCAATTTGATCTCTGGTTCCTCTGCCTTTTCTAAATCCAGCTTGAATATCTGAAAGTTCACGGTTCACATACTGTTGAAGCCTGGCTTGGAGAATTTTGAGCATTACTCTGCTAGTGTGTGAGATGTGTGCAATTGTGCAGTAGTTTGAGCATTCTTTGGCTTTGCCTTTCTTTGGGATTGGAATGAAAAATGAACTTTTCCAGTCCTGTGGCCATTGCTGAGTTTTACAGATTTGCTGGCATATTGAGTGTAGCACTTTCACAGCATCATCTTTTAGGATTTGAAATAGCTCAACTGGAATTCCATCACCTCCACTAGCTTTGTTCGTACTGATGCTTCCTAAGGCCCACTTGACTTCGCATTCTAGGAGGTCTGGTTCTAGGCGAGTGATCACACCATCGTGGTTATCTGGGTCATGAAGATCTTTTTTGTATAGTTCTGTGTATTCTTGCCACCTCTTCTTAATATCTATTGCTAAACTGTGTACCCCTGTGCTAAGTGCTGTGGGAGTTTAGAGAAGAGAGAAACATCTATGAGCCAGAGCTCAGCCAGGAAGCCTTGAGAAGGGGGCTTGGGATGGTTGTTGATTAATGGGTGGGGCTGGGTAGGTGAAAGGTCAGGACTGGGAAGGAGGAACCCTAGTGACTGGTGCCAAGGAAGTGAGGAGTGAGGGACACAGGCTGGCGCAGGAGGGATGGGCAGCCTCTGATGTGCTGTGACCAGACTCCATGAAGGATGAGAGGCACAGCCAGAAGTGACCTAACAGCAGCAACATTTTAACCCAGCACAAAGGAAGAAAAAAATGGCATTTTTAAAATGTTTTAATATCTAAGGAATGCCAAGTACTGTTCTTTATTTCTACAAGTTTTTTGAATAGAAGAAATAGTTACCAAACTTCAAATGAACACAGATAATGTAGAAACTAGAAACATTTATATCCCTTTAGGGCTGATGCTAAACAAGAATATTTTAGAAGAGAATTTCTTTATCCTTTTGGCAGTTCTAAGCTTACACACTGGTTTTGGCTCCATCAATGGCCAGAAAAGTCAGAATGATAATCTATTCATGAATAGCCAAGAGATAGTCTTTAAGTTATGTAATTTTTTTTTTCCTTTCAATCCAGCATCAGTGCCTTTCATGAAGATGACAGCTTAAACTCAGAACAAGGCTCTGGTTACGTACAGGGAAAGTGTGAAAAGCTAAAGTTACTCAGTCGTGTCCTCTTTACTACCCCATGGACTATACAGTCCATGGAATTCTCCAGGCCAGAATACTGGAGTGGGGAGCCTTTCCCTTCTCCAGGGGATCTTCCCAACCCAGGGATCGCACCCAGGTCTCCTGCATTGCAGGCGGATTCTTTCCCAGCTGAGCCACAAGGGAAAGGGTTTTCTGAGGAAGGGTTTTCTAAAGCAGGGGTTGGAAAGGTAGAACCAGTTACCTGGTTTGGTATGGCTCATAAGCTAAAAATGGATTTTACTTTTGTTTTGATGCTTGAAAAAAATCAGTGCTTTCTGGGCACTGACTAACATTTCAGGACATGAAAATTATATGGAATTCACATTTTAGTGTCTGTAAGGAAAGTTTGATTGGAACACAGCCATGCCCATTCATTTATGTGTTTATGATTGTTTTTGCACTACAATGGCAGAGTTGTGATGTCACCTAAAATATTTACTCTCTGGCCCTTTACAGAAAAATATTTGCTGGCTTCTGTTAAGTCTATGAAGACCTAATATTTACTTATTGTTGTTGTTTAGTCCCTGTTGTTGTTGCTGTAGTTGCTCAGTTGTGTCTGACTCTTTGCGACCCCATGGACTGTAGCCCACCAGGTCCTCTGTCCATGAGATTTCCCAGACAAGAATAGTGGAGTGTCGGGACATGCAAAAAAAAAAAAAAAAATAGAGTACTGGAGTGGGTTGCCATTTCCTTCTTCAGGAGATCTTCTCGACCCAGGGATCAAACCTGCATCTCCTGCATTTAAGGCAGATTCTGTACTGCTGAGCCACGATGGAGGCCCAATATTTACTTATACCTACAGATGACACACTTCCCTTGTGGCTCAGCTGGTAAAGAATCTGCCTGCAATGTGGGAGACCTGGGTTCAATCCCTGGGTTGGGAAGATCCCCTGGAGAAGGGAAAGCCTACCCACTCCAGTATTCTGGCCTGAAGAATTCCATGAACTGTATAGACCATGGGGTCGCAAAGAGTCAGACACAACTGAGTGATTTTCACTTTCACAGGTGGTGCAAGTGGTAAAGAACCCACCTGCCAATGCAGGAGACATAAGAGAAGTGGGTTCAGTCCCTTGGTTGGGAAGATCCCCTGGAGGAAGGTATTCTTGTCTGGAGAATCCCATGGACAGAGGAACCTGGTGGGCTACAGTCCACGGGGCTGCAAAGAGTTGGACATGACTGAAATGATTTAGCACACAGGCACAGCCAGTTTACGGGTCACCTGGGAAGAGGTGGTAGGGAGTATTCTATTTGGCTTCTCTGAGCTTCAGAATTTTCTTGAGTTGTATTGAGATACTTTAGATTATATCTCAAAGATGGATGAACATTAAAAAATACTTATTGAAGGATTGACCAATGTAAACACTAAGTAATCACTTGTTTGGCTGATTTGCTTAACTTCTTTTTTTCTAGAAGTAAAGAAAGGTATATCTTTATCAGTGTGAGAGAGAATCCTATTCCCCTGGCCACATTTTATCATGAGAAAATTTCCTCTCTACTTACTCCCCAGGAGGGAATATTGATGAAGTAACATTGGTGCTTCTTCCACCTCCTCTCATTTACTTTTACCAAGGAAGAAGTAATAGAAGGGAGAAGAAATGGATCATTCCCAGTTCCAACAGTGTGCCCATTTCTGTCTCTATCTGCGTGTCTCTCTCTCTCTCTCTTTGTTGCTACTGCTCTGACTCTGGCTCTCTCAAGCTCTCTCTCAAGCTCACTCCACCACCACCACCTCTTAACAGTGCTGCCCTCAGAGCAGATGCCACTCTACCCTGATTCCACATGTCGAGCACACCTAGTTTGGAGCCACCTGCTGTTCTCACTTGAAAGATTTGATGGGAGACAAACAACTAAGTCCCATTGTACAGCACAGGAAACTATATTCAATATCCCATGATAAGCCATAATGGAAAAGAATATGAAAAATAATGTGTATATATATGTGTAACTGAGTCACTTTGTTGTACAGCAGAAATTAACACAACGTTGTAAGTCAACTATACTTCCTTTTAAAAAAGAAAGACTTGATGGGAAAAGATAGCAATTTCCTTGCAGCTTGCTATGTGAGGGTCTGTTTTATAGACACTCTGAGGTAGGGAAGGAAGCAGGTAGGGAGAATAAGAAGAAGCCTGATTGTGGCCACAAACACAATCTGAAACTCCAATCCAACTCCAGCAACTATGAAGCTGATGTGGGCCATGTGGACCTCACCTAATTCTTTCTACACTCCCAGAGAAAGACAGGGTTGAAGTACTTGGACCCCTATATGCCCTACAAAGCACTAATGATGATGGAATCTTACAAGTTACTATATCCCATAAAACCAGTTTTGAATATCAGTGAAATATCCTGTATGCACTCATCTGTGTGTGTATGTGTGTGTATATGTGTGTGTGTGTGTATGAGTACTGTGCCCTCTTTCTTCCTATATCAACTCCATCCTGTGAAAGAAAAACTTGACACACTGAGAAGGTGGCTCTTCTCAAGCAACCAACAAATTGTTCTCAGCAGCCATGCTAGCCTCTCATGTAAAGTATCAGACAGTTCACCTCTCTCGATGGATGAAGCTTTTGGGAGCCCTGGGAATGGCCAAGTCGCTGAGCAGAAATGCTAAAAAAAAAACAAAAACAAAAACAAAAAACCCTGTGCACTGGTAAAGTCCAACAGCTTTGTCACACAAACTGGACACAACAGCACTCCTTGTTAACAATAGCAAGCTGTCTAACCTTGGGAAAGCAGCTTCCGGCTTTGTTTCCCTGAACAGGATTTTGGATAATTATCCTAGCCATATATTTTCATTTTGCTTTTTAAAATTACCCATAATACCCAAATAGACTGTTGTAGCTTTTTTCTATGTTTAAAGGAATAAGAAAAAAAAATCTTACTTTAGTTATTCAGCACTTTAGTCATCACAGATTTGAGCAAGGGTTATTATTGATAATAAATTGATAGAATTCTGGAAATCAAATTTTGAGAAGCTATTTGTGTTTCTTAAAAATGGAGGGTTCACTAAAGGAGTCAGGGTAGGCAAAATACTGAAACAACCTGGAAAATCTCAGTGGGTTAACATAATCATGTTTTGTTTCTTGCTCATGTCACAGTCCAACAAGAGTCAGTGAAGGCGAGGTGATTCTCTTCATGTTCATCAGGAACACTATCAGTAACTCCTCCATCCCCTGGGACCTCAAAGTCGGTCACTAGATGCTCTGCATCTGGCAGAAATAAAAAGAAAGAGAAAAGGGGCTCAGCAGAGCTGGAGCAAGAGAGAGAACATGGAAGGCTGCTTGCCAAGAGGGCTTAAAAGGCCAGGGCCAGAGGTGGCACAAATCCCTTCTCCCTGCTGTCTACTGGTTAGAGCTAAGTCACATGGCTATACTAAGGTGCAAGGGAGTCTGGGAAATGTAGTCAAGCTGTGTACTCGGAAGGTGAAAGGGTTTGGATAACATCTAGGCAGACTCAATCATGTAAAAATGTCAGACCTATTGTAGAAACTGTTGCTTTACTGCTAAGATTCCTCCCACCAGGCAATGCACCAGTGAGTGTTGTCTTGTGATGGCTCACAGCTGCTCCCTTCTTTGGAGACTTGTCCTCAATCACCCTGGAGCTGCTTCAGGTCAGTTACACATCCACACCCCTTATCGAGCAGCCCACCACCAATGGCTGACTGACAGGAAGTAGAAAAGGCCAGCCCCTTGCCTCAGGGGGAGACCAGCTTTGTGGTACAAATCATACTCCAAAGAGCCCTGTGGGATCAAGTAAGTCTCCAACTGAGATTGCTTTCTTGCTTAGTGCCTTCTCTAGCCCCATTTTGATATCTTCACTCTCCTTCTGCCTCTGTGAAGCACCTATATAAGAATCCTCATCTCAGTCTCTGTTCCCAGAGAACCCAACATGAGTCAGAATTTTACATCAGAGACTAATACTACTCACATCCTTCCATCCTAAGTTGCTTCAGTCATGTCCAACTCTTTGCAACTTCATGGATCATAGCCCACCACGTTCCTCTGTCCATGGGATTCTCAAGGCAAGAATACTGGAGTGGGTTGTCATTTCCATCTCAAAATACTACCCACATCTCATAGAAAAATCATGTGCAAGTAATTGTAACTATCTAAGTGCTATCAGTAGAATATGTATAGTACTATACTCCATAACAGCTTCTCCAGGTGGTTCAGTGGCAAACAATCTGCCTGCCAAGCAGAAGACACCGATTCAATCCCTAGGTCAGGAAGATCCACTGGAGAAGGAAATGGCAATCCACTCAAGTATTCTTGCCTGGAGAATTCCATGGACAGAGGAGCCTGGTGGGCTACAGTCCATGGGGTCACAAAAGAGTCAGACACAACTTAGTGACTAAACAACAACATCCTCAATAAACAAAGACTGCTTTCCCAGCACTACAAACAGAATATTTTTATGGTAAATATTGATTGTGGCCTCATTCTTCATTTTTGTTTCCTGCCCTTTCTACTTTAACCAAGTTGATGTGGCCACTGGGGCATCTAGGATCTGAGTCTCAGTTTTGCAAGGACACAAATGTGTTTATCACATCTTTGGAGGTATCACAGCCCACAGGAGAATGCAGGCACATAAATCACGATTACAGTTAACTGATTTATGTCCATAGTGATATCTCGTCTGTGAACCATGTTCCAGGTGCACAAGTTCTCTCTGAAGATAAATAAATTCAAAAAACAAAACAAAACTGCTTCTCAAATATAGAGACATAGGAACAAGAGAAATAAATAAGGACAGTGAACCTAAAATACCCTTTTTCACAGTCAAGGATGTTTCCAAGTGGTGTTTTGAAAACTAGGAATACAACTTAATCATCTTGTGCCCAATTAATGATTGATTTAAATCAAGAGAGGAATCAGAATTACCTGGAAAGTTCTAGAAACCACCTGGGAAGTCCTGTAATTTTAAATCTTCTAGGGGGGATTTAAACGGTTAAAGCAACTGTTTAAGCTGAGTGGTGGGTGGGAGAGCTGAGGGAGATTATATCAATCTGATTTTTTTTTTTTTGGCCATGCCTCAGAGCATATGAGATCTTAAGTTCCCTGACCGGGGATGGAACCCATGCCCCCTGCATTGAAAGCACAGAGTCTTAACCACTGGACCACCAGGGAAGTCCTGCCAATGGATTAAAAAAAATAAAATAAAATAAAACAACAACAATAACAACAACAAAGCTATTCTTTCTGGAGCCAGATCTTCCCCAGCAAAGCCTCAACAGATGTGTGATTCTTTAGGAAACCACTATCACAACCCTGGAGAAGGAAGTGGCTACATACTCCAGTATTCTTGCCTGAAGAATTTCATGGACAGAGGAGCCTGGTGGGTTCATGGGTCCATGGGGTCATAAACAGTTGGACATGACTGAGCGACTAACACTTTCACTTTTCACTGTCGTTACAACTCTAGGGATTATTCTTATCAATTGGCTTAAAATGTATGTGTATGAGAGCCAAGTGTATGAGAGTTCATCAAAGACATAGCATGACCCACTAGGATGGCTATAATCAAAAAGAGAGACAAGAACAAGTGTTGGTGAGGGTGCAGAGAAACTGGAACACTCCTCATACACTGCTGGTGGGAATGTAAAATGAAGCAGCAAGTTTTGAAAGCAGTCTGGCAGTTCCTCAAAAAAATTAAACTTAGAGTCAGGAAATGACCCAGCAATTCCACTCTTGGGTACAGACCCAAAAGAAATAAAGACACACATCCATATCAAACTTGTACACAAATGTTCATAAGAGCATTATTCATTCAATCCATAAAGTAGAAACAGCCCAAATATTTACCAACTGATGCATGCAGAAACAAAGACACAAAGTATACTGATACACGCTGCAACATGGATGAACCTGGAAAGCATTATGCTAAATGAAAAACAAGTGAAAGTGTTAGTCGCTCAGTTGTGTTGGACTACTTGTGACTCCATGGACTGTAGCCCACCAGGCTCCTCTGTCCACAGAATTCTCCAGGCAAGAATACTGGAGTAGGCAGCCATTCCATTCTCCAGCGGATCTTCCCAACTCAGGGATCAAACCCGGGTCTCCAGTATTGCAGGCAGATTCTTTACTCTCTGAGACACCAGAGTAGAAGCCAGACACAAAAGCCACATACTATATGATTCTATTTACATAAAATGTCTAGAATAGCAAATCTGGAGAGACAGGAGTGGTTGCCTAGGGCTAGGTAGGGAGAAACTTAAGAGAAATGGGAAGTGACTACAGGTTTCTTTTTGAGGTGATAAAAATGTTCTGGAATTAGTAGTGATGTCTGCACAACCTTGTGAATGTAGTTAAAACCACTGAATTATACACTTTAAAAGGGTGATTTCTATGGCATATGAATTATGTCTCAATAAAAAAAAACATGCTATGTACTTAAATACATGCTATGTATTTAAGTACATAGCATGTTACTTCCACCTGCCTGTTATTTCCTTGCAGAGGCAAAGGAAGAACAGTGTGTATTGGGGAAGATAACAAAGTATCCTCGCCTCTGCCTAAGTCATGCTTGGAATGTAACCCCCAGCCTCTTCCCATCCATGCTGACCGAAACAGGCGACACTTCACATGGGTGTTGCCACTCTTTCACCACTTCATTACATTGTATAAATGCCAGGATCATTGTGGACTATGTCAATTAAAAGCAAACATACAGAGTCAGCAGTGAGAACAGTGAATTGAACTGTCTCAAATGGTGCCCTTTCTAAATCTTGCCTCTCCCTGCCTCTTACCCTGGCTTAGAGTCCCCAACAGAAGTCTTCAGTGGAGAAAAGCAGTTTAATAACTCAGTCATGTGTCACGTGACACAGTGGGTATGTTTTGGATATGTTTCTAAAACTATATAGACCAGATTTTCATAAGGATAAGTGAAATTTGAACAAATTTAGAACAGGCTTTAAAATAACTCTTACTGGACTTCCCTGGCAGTCCAGTGGTTGAGACTCCACGCTTCCAATGCAGGGAGCACAGGTTCAATCCCTGGTGGGAGCAGCTCCTCATGCCATGAAGTTTGTCATGCCATGCAGCATGGCCAAACAAATTAATAAATCTTATTATGAGTAATCTTATTAAATTACTTCTACTTCTTTGTTGAGTCATCCTTCATTTTCATATATCTAGTTTATTTAAAGTACAGGAGACATAAAGTTTCTGTGTTATAGACACATTTATACATAAGTGATTATTTATATCTCTAATTCATTAGAGAAGAGCTTCCTGAACCCAGAAAATGGCTAAGTACATATCTGAAGTAGTAAAGAATTTAAAACTTTGATTTTGTTGACTTTCAAAACCACACATCCAAAACGTACTTCAGTTCAGTTCATTTCAGTTCAGTTGCTCAGTCACGTCCGACTCTTTGCTACCCCATGAATCACAGCACGCCAGGGCTCCCTGTCCATCACCAACTCCCGGAGTTTACTCAAACTCATGTCCATCGAGTCGGTGATATCATCCAGCCATCTCATCCTCTGTCGTCCCCTTCTCCTCCTGCCCCCAATCCCTCCCAGCATCACGGTCTTTTCCAATGAGTCAACTCTTCGCCTTTGTTGGCAAAGTAATGTCTCTGCTTTTGAATATGCTATCTAGGTTGCTCATAACTTTCCTTCCAAGGAGTAAGTGTCTTTTAATTTCATGGCTGCACTCACCATCTGCAGTGATTTTGGAGCCCCCCAAAATAAAGTCTGACACTGTTTCCACTGTTTCCCCATCTATTTCCCATGAAGTGATGGGACTAGATGCTATGATCTTCGTTTTCTGAATGTTGAGCTTTAAGCCAACTTTTTCACTCTCCTCTTTCACTTTCATCAAGAGGCTTTTTAGTTCCTCTTCACTTTCTTAGTAAAGTTAATTCTAAGTGGGTTTTGTTGTTTTCTTTTTTCTTGTTTTAACTAAGTAAAAATTCTTTCTCAGATTAATTTATATAAGAATGAGACAGTATAAATATTTAAAATAATAACTAAATTTTTAAAAATAGTACAGGCCTACTATTGAGATATTGTAGGTTCGGTTCCAGGCCACCATAATAAAGGAAATGTTACGAAATATATTGCAAAAGCAAGTCACATGAATTATTTGGTTTTCTAGTACATACAAATGTTATGTTTAAACTATACTATAGTCTATTAATTGTGTAATAGCTGTACATACCTTAATTTTAGAAACTGCATTGCTGGCAGTTCCCTGGTTGTCCAGTGGTTGGGACTTGGTGCTTTCACTGCCATGGCCCTGGGCTTGATCCCTGATCAGGAAGCTGGGATCCTGCAAGCTTTGTGACCAAAAAAAAAAAAAAAATGTTAACCATCATTTGAGCCTTCATTGAGTCATAGTAACATCAAAGATGACTCATCACAAATCACCATAAAAATATAATAATAAAAATGAAAAAATTTTAAATATCTCCAGAATTACCAAAATGTTAAACAGAGATATGAAAAAAGCAAAACAATAAAAAACAAAAAGGGTACTTCCCTGGTTGTCCAGTGGTTAAGACTTTGCACTCCCAATGCAGAAGGTACCAGTTCAACCCCTGATTAGGGAACTAAGATCCCACTTGCCACATGGTACAGCCAAACAAGAAAACATCAAAACAAACAAAAAATACCAAATAAACAAACAAAAACCCAATACTGTATTGTATACTTGAAAGTTGCTAAGAGAGTACATCTTAAAAGTCCCAACCAGAGGGCTGCTGATGGTTTGGTAAATCATACTGTTGATGCTAATAGTTTTCCCTCCTATTTCCAAAGCATTCTTGTCCCCAACAACCTCTTTGGTCACCCTCTAACAAGCATCCACTGAGAAGTGTCAGTTGAGCAGAGTCATCACATCACTGGTGGTGCCTGGAGTCCACAAAAGAGATCTACACACAGTTCAAGAGTCAGAGGAAAAATAAAACAATTGTGTTTACGTACATTTAATAAATCTGAATTTAAGTAAAATATGATTTTCAAAGAAGTTTTGATTATCATTACAATCCTAAAATTCATGCAACTGATATCAATCAACTAACATCCATTTGCTAAAGATGCATTTGACCTTTGTCATAATGACTTTTATGTCACTTGCATATTCTTACTTTTATTTGTCCAATTTGCATGTCTCCTTGTAATGGTAGTACTTCATCTTATTCCCAATTTGGAAAAATGGACCAGTAATCTATTGAAACATAAAAGGAGTTAAGAAAAAGTTATCTAAATACTGAAATGCAGAATAACTTCGTAAATGCAAATAGTGCATGAGAAATTGTCAATATAGAGCTGACTCTGTATTGCTGGGGTAAGAGTATTTGTAAATGTTATGAACTTAAAAAGAAGAACAGGAATGAGAAATAGAATAATTAAATGAAAATTAGGTTTTGTTCCTAGATCCCTGTATTTTACCTGTTTTTAAACTGTCAAATAGTGGCAGGAGGTCACTGGAGCCTTGAATATTTTTCATAAACAGTGCACAATGACCTCTCTGGTAAACTAACTGAGATTTTCCAGAATAAGCTAAAAATTGTGCTTTCCAGGATGCTAAAGGTTCAAGTTGTATTACTGCCAAGAAGTTTGTAAAACCACTCAACAATGTTAATGGAAATGTTATGCTAGGAAGCAAAAAGGAATGGCCTGTTGGCAAAATTCTCTCTTCAAATGATGATGTTGTGTATCCCCTAATATCAATGGCATTCTGTATCAACAAGCACTTATGATGATGTTTATGTGAATAGATTTTTCTCATTACAGCTGCAATAAACTTTCTCTTGGCCTATCTAACATAGAATAGTAAAAAGTGCTCAGTGTTTTCTTTTGTTTATCTCTGAATGTCCATGTTACAAAAGGTATTTTTCATTTAGGTAAAATTTACTGTGAACACTAGTGCTAAGGTAGCACCAGAAAGCAAGCAGCAATGCAGGGCTTTGCTAGGTGTGTCAGATCAGTGGCAAGTGACAGAAAAATAACTGAAAGTGCCTTAAGGGAATTCCCTGGCAGTCCAGTGGTTGGGACTCAGTGCTTTCACTGCCAAGAATGCAGGTTCCATCCCTGGTCAGGGACTAAGATCCCACAAGCTATGTGATGCAGCCAAAAATGGGGAAAAAAGAAAAAGGGGCCTTAAGCCAGAGAGCATTTAATGGCTCACACAACTTAATTCAGGCGCTAAAGTGGTATCATCACAAGCTGTTTTGTCTCCATCTCTTCACTCTGCTCTGTTAGCTTTATTCTCAGACTCCACAGAGTGTCTCAAGTCATTACTCTGCCAATAGCCCCAACTAACGTCAACTTGAATCTCACTAAGACTGAGTTACGGTCCCATCCATGAATCAGTTTCTTTGGTCAAAAGAATGCAATGCTTTTATTGGCCACAATGAATGACTATCCATCCCTGGAACTAGGGATGAATTAGGCTCCAAAGCACAGAGTCTGAGATTCAGAAGGGCTAGTCTTCCAAAGGAAAATCAGGGAATTATACCACAAAAAAGTGAATAGATGATGGGGAGGGAGGTAATAATAGAAACCAATCATAGTGTGTGAATAAAATGACAGTTTTTTCATGCTGCTTTATTCACTCAGGACAGTCAGATATCAGCAACGTGCCTCTTGACTCAGTGTGGAAGTAATCTGATTAAACTGTTTTTCTCAGTGTGCTCTGAAAAGTGATAAATGGCATATATAAGATGACTTTTCCATACAGGGGTGCATTAACTAACCAGAAAAAGATGCTCATATAAGCATGAAATGGATAATGTCAGTAAATAACATTTCTGCATATTCCAGTGCTTGCTGCTTTTCAAAGCACAATTCAGTGATGCATTTAATACATTCAATAATCTGAACTTATCACTCAAGATCCAAACCATTGTGATTTCTAATGTTCAACATAAGATACTGGACTTTTTAAAGCTCAGACTAAGGAACAAATAGCTGAATCATCAGGACTTTCCCCCTCTCTCCAACTTTGATGAGTTTCTTCATTTGATGGAGAAATTGTTGCTGTATTTTGGAGTATATTTTAGAATCACACAGGACTTCCCTGGTGGTCCAGTGATTAAGAACCTACCTGCCAATGTAGAGGACACAGGTTCAATCCCTGGTCTGGGAAGATTCCACATACCGAGGAGCAACTAAGCCCGAGCACCACAACTACTGAGCCCACATGCCTAGAACCCCTGCTCTACAAGAAGAGAAGCCACTGAAATGAGAAGCCCACACATCACAATACAGAGTGGCCCCCACCTGCTGCAAGTAGAGAAAGCCTGCACACAGCAAGGAATGCCCAGCACAGCCAAAAATAAATAAATAAAGAGAATTGCATACATTTCCAGTTAAACAAGGCAAATTGACCTCATACATATATCTTGGTTCTCTTTTGAAACCCCATCAGAAACAATGAAAGGAAATTTTTGAAGGCACAAACTCGAAAAGAAACAGATAGCCCTATAGAAGTTGACAGCAGACAAGATATGACAAAATTTTGAGAGCAAGAAAGTGGATGGTCAAGTGGCATATGACATAATGATAGGGACAGAATAAAGGGACAAGTTAGGTGATTAAATAGTTAATCCCACCAGGAGATTGTAAAGTAGAAAAGAAAAAAGAAAAAAACGAGAGATCCCTGTAAGTTAATGATTACTCAAGAAAGCAGGTTTGCTTAACCACAAAACCGTGTAGGCTTCCTTAGCAACAAAACCATGTAACAGAAGCCCAAGATATGTCCCAAAACAATAAAACAATGATGACCTGAGACCCGCATCCAGCCCAGTGAGCTCAATGAATTAATGATCCCTAGGACATGCTCTCTGCACATATAAAAATCAATAATTTGTGGGCCTAGTTTAACCATGTAGAGATAAGAAAACTCCTCTGCACAACCTGGAGGAAGAGCTGATGATGGAAGCATGACGTCTACTCAAGAAAGACAGTCTTCTCCCTCTCCCTACTTCTTCTTTGATTATAAAACTGTAAGTTTTGGGGGCACAGCACTCCCTTGCCTGCCCACTTGTAAGCCTCACAAGCATCCTACTCTAATAAGTCACTTATCTATCACTTTTGAGGGCTTCCCAGGTAGCACAGTGGTAAAGAATCCACATGCCAATGCAAGAGGTGCAAGAGACTCAGGTTTGATCCCTGGGTTGGGAAGATCCCCTGGAGGAGGAAATGGCAATCCACTCCAGTGTTCTTGCCTGGAAAATCTCATAACAGAGTAGCCTGGATGGCTACAGTCCTTGCGGTCGCAAGAGTCAGACACCACTGAGCAACTGAGTGAATGAGCACACCCTCATGCATCTATCACTTTGCCTCTCACTGAATTCTTTCTGTGCTGAGATGTAAAAAACCAGGAGCTCTTCAGAGGCCCCTGAAACACCAACCAAACAGTTTCAACAATGAAGCAGATTTCTAGCTAACTTTGGGATGCTTCAAAGGGCTCCTGAAACATCCCCAAAAGAGATATAAACTAGGTTCATTTGGTATGTTAAATTACATGGAAAGAATTGCCAAATAATAAATCTTCTTAGGTTATATTGTATGGTAAATGTTATTAATATAGATATTGTAAAAATTATATTGAATTCCTAAGAATCTGATATGTTCTGGAAAAATATTGTCAGTCGTAATTCTAGGTATTACCTTAAAGTGTTGTATGTCACAGCAGTAACCAAGTTACTTTATCAATTGCATTGCATTCAGATTTTAAACATGCTTTAAGTCTTTTGTCATTATAAACACAGTTTCACTATAATGCTTTTGCAAAAATGCTTCCTCTTCAAAAACATTTATAGAAAGGACTTTTAGATAAATACAAGTTTCTGACTTTCAGACCACAATGCTGAACTGTGTAGGAAATTAAAGAATCCTAATGAGAAACCCGATGACTTCATAAGCTGTTAACAAAAAGAGTTAGTAACAGAAGGACTGAGTAAACTGGTGAAAGTAGTTATAATTTTTATGGTTTCTGTCTGAAAATTACTGGTTTGAATCTATGTTTTACAGGTGTAGGGAAACCTTCCTCTCAAATTAATTATTACTTGCAGTAATTTGGTAAGTTACACTTTTGTAAGCAGAATTGAAACATTTATCTTTTTTTCTATCTACTCCCTGTAAACTCTTAAGGTTCCAGCAGCTTATCAGATAAATCAGGAAAGCTACCTCACCAACAGGTATAGAAATCTTAAGGTATTTTGGGGACCTTGTAAAGGGAAGAATTCACCTAGATCTGTAAGGTAAAACATGTGATAAGTCCTTGGCATGACTTTCCTAGCCCTGAGACTTTTGCTTTTTTTTTTTTTTATTCTGAGACTCTTTATTATAAAAGTTTCAGCAAAGCAAAAACCTATATGATCAATCATAGTTATATAAATTATCAGGCCAAAGTTATTGAAATCAGACTTATTTTGCAATAACTTTGTCTTAATTTGGATATATTTGATAGAAATGAGGGTAATTTTAGAGAGAAAGAAATTATGTTTCAATAAATGTTAAATCCCTGTTTGGTTCATGGAGGCCTGTATTTACTTGACTGACTTCCCAGATGGTTCCTTGCTGTTATGCTATATTCATGTAAAGTTAATTAAATTATTAAAAGGACACTCTAAGTTTTGTTTCTGAAGCTTATCTCAATAATCTTTGGATGAAGATCAGATGCCTCACGACCTGCAACCAGGGAATTACGTGTACTGGAAAAGACATAATGTAAAGGACTGTCTCCAACCTGCATGGAAGTGCTTTTTATCAGAGGAAACCACACTTACACCTGGATGAGAAGACAGCTTATTCAAGATACTGGACCTAATTCATATGATCATTTATAATGTTTTCTCGACTTTTTGGACCTTTACATACAATTCAAATGTTTTCTATTATGGACAGAATCCTATGCTAATTTAAAAAATCAATCCAATTGCTGGATTCTAGAAAATATCTGTGTCTAATATTTCTAGATTACTTTGGTGAATTTCTCCACTCCAAGGCTCTAATTGGATGACCCTTAAAAAATGCATTTTAGAAGAAAGAAAGTTCAGTCCTGTTCAGATTACTCTTAACATACCTGCTCTGACCCTGGCCATAAGTATGAATTTTCCTCTAAGTTACCCATGCTCAATCAAAGCAACAAGCAAAAATTCAGCAAAGGAATATTATAAAACTTCCCACAATTATGGGATGGATTTTTACGGTTAACACCAGGCCGTGGTCATTTAATATTTAAGGCCCCCCTTTATCTTGGGAACAATTAAATTATATGAAGGATAACCAGCCTAGTAGACTTACCAGGTGGTGCTAGTAGTAAAGAACCTGCCTGTCAATACAGGAGATGTAAGAGACTCAGGTTTGATCCCTGAGTTGGGAAGATCCCCTAGAGGAGGGCATGGCAACCCACTCCAGTATTCTTGCCTGGAGAATCCCATGGATAGGGGAGCCTGGCAGGCTACAGTCCATAGAGTCACAAAGAGTCTGATGCAACTGAGCACAAGTGCAATCAGCCTAGTAACACTAGGAAATTGGGCTGGGAATCTTATGGACAGTGCCAATATATAATTTCCCTGAAAGAAAGATTGGTACAGAACAGATTAAGTTAGACGGCCTGAGGATATACTGGGTTGCACCAAATGGAAGTTCTTGGCTTAAATCTTGTAACTTTAATAATACTGTTAGCTATGCTATTTGTACTTTGCCTGTTTTACAAGATTGTTGTTTCTTGCATTACCCAAATGTGTGAGTGAACCTCCAACAAAAATAATGATGACTACGTGATTTGAAACAGTTCATCAAATATATAGTTCTGTATGTAATCAATGATTCTTACAGTGCAACTCTAGATATGGGAAGATACAGCAAGAGGAAATTTTTCCTGGACCATAATGGATTGAATAAGACCGGTTGATCTAGAGCCCTTTGGTTACTGGGATTTTTTAAAATAATTTTATTTATTTTTGCCTGTGCTAGGTCTCTCTTGCTGTGCAGGCTTTTCTTTAGTTATGGAGAGTGGGGGCTACTCCCTAGTTGCAGTACACAGGCTTCTCATTGCAGTGACTTCACTTGGTGGAGAACACGTGCTCTAGGTGCATGAGCTTCAGTAGTTGCAGCCCCCAGGCTCCAGAGCACAAGCTCAATAATAGTGGTACATGGCCTTAGTTGGGCCTTCCTGGTGGCTCAGGGGTAAAGAATTTACATGCCAAGCAGGAGACACGAGTTTGATCCCTGGGTTGGGAAAACTTCCTGGAGAAGGAAACGGCAACCCACTCCAGTATTCTTGCCTGGGAAATCCCATGGACAGAGGAGCCTGGTGGGCTACAGGCCATGAGGTTGCAAAGAGTCAGATATGACTTAGTGACTAAATAGCAACAACAATAATGGGCTTAGTTGCTCCACGGCATGTGAAATCTTCCCAGATCAAGGACTGAAGTCATGTCTCCTACACTGGCAGGCAGATTATTCACCACTGATCCATCAGGGAAGCCCTTTTGGTTACTATTGATAAGACCTAGTTCAATAATAGCACATTAAGTAGCCTATAAGACTTCCCTGGTGGCTCAGACAGTAAAGTATCTGCTTACAATGCAGGAGGCCTGGGTCGATCCCTGGGTCAGGAAGATCCTCTGGAGAAGGAAATGGCAACCCACTCCAGTACTCTTGCCTGGAA
Source organism: Oryx dammah (assembly GCF_014754425.2). Classification (NCBI taxonomy): domain Eukaryota; kingdom Metazoa; phylum Chordata; class Mammalia; order Artiodactyla; family Bovidae; genus Oryx; species Oryx dammah. The sequence continues at coordinate 117,380,397 of NW_024070207.1, forward strand.
AACCCCATAGACAGAGGAACGTGGTAGACTACAGTTCATGGGGTTGCAAAGGGTCGGACACAACTGAACGACTTCACTTTCACTTTTCACTTTCAAGTAGCCTATCTGTGAAATCATCACCAGATCTAGGAATGAGCCTTCCTAGCACCGTGGGATGAAAGGGTCATGAAATGCCTCCCAAAGAATGGTCGAATTTACGACCATGAGGGGGCCCTTTCAATACAAATTGGCACTTGCCATGGGCACTCGCCATGTACTTCTACAAGGATTAAATCATGTACTGCTGTAGCTGCTCTAATTTTCAACACCTCCTGAAAGGAGTTCAGGATAGAGACCAGAAATGAGGCACTCTTTGCTCAGAGGGCAGGTGAGTGGGGAGGGACTGGCAGAATAGGTCTTCAGATAGTTAGATATCTTCAGGAGCAGATTTTATGAGTCCAATTTTTGTATCTTCTATACCTCAGATATGCAGATGACACCACCCTTATGGCAGAAAGTGAAGAGGAACTAAAAAGCCTCTTGATGAAAGTGAAAGAGGAGAGTGAAAAAGTTGGCTTAAAGCTCAACATTCAGAAAACAAAGATCATGGCATCTGGTCCCATTACTTCATGGGAAATAGATGGGGAAACAGTGGAAACAGTGTCAGACTTTATTTGGGGGGGCTCCCAAATTACTGCAGATGGTGACTGCAGCCATGAAATTAAAGGACGCTTACTCCTTGGAAGGAAAGTTATGACCAACCTGGAGAGCATATTGAAAAGCAGAGACATTACTTTTCCAACAAAGGTCCATCTAGTCAAGGCTATGGTTTTTCCAGTAGTCATGTATGGATGTGAGAGTTGGACTGTGAAGAAAGCTGAGCACTGAAGAATTGATGCTTTTGAACTGTGGTGTTGGGGAAGACTCTTGAGAGTCCCTTGGACTGCAAGGAGATCCAACCAGTCCATTCTAAAGGAGATCAGTCCTGTGTGTTCTTTGGAAGGACTGATGCTAAAGCTGAAACTCCAGTACTTTGGCCACCTCATGCAAAGAGTTGACTCATTGGAAAAGACTCTGATGCTGGGAGGGATTGGGGGCAGGAGGAGAAGGAGATGACAGACGATGAGATGGCTGGATGGCATCACTGACTCAATGCACGTGAGTTTGGGTGAACTCTGGGAGTTGGTGATGGACAAGGAGGCCTGGCATGCTGTGATTCATGGGGTCACAGTCAGACACGACTGAGTGACTGAACTGAACTGATACCTAGAAAAGCACTAAAAGCCTTCATGGTGGCACTGTTCCTTGTGACAAGCAGAGGCTTCACAAGACTAGTAGAAACCTTCTGGAAAAATATGTCCTTTATTCCCACTTCAGTGAAAACCACATATATACTGTCCTTCCCATTGCCTCTTTTGAACAATTTCTCAGAGCCATCTGAGGTGCTGTCTCTCAGACTACAGTCCTCATATTGCCCAAAATAAAACTTAACTCACAACTCTCACATTGTGTATTTTTTTAAGTTGACACCCTCATATCTAGAAAAGCACTAAAATCCTTCATGGCGATGACTGTTTCTCAAGACTAGCAGAAAGCTTCATGAGATTGGGAGAAGCCGTCTGGAAAAATAGGTGCTTGACTGCATGTATTCCACTTTCACCATAATCACATATATACTGAACTTTCGCCCTGCTTCTTTGGAGCAGTTTCTCAAATTAACCCTGAGTATTCATTGGAAGGACTGATGCTGAAGCTGAAGCTCCAATAATTTGGGCACCTGATGTGAAGAGCCGACTCACTGGAAAAGACTCTGATGCTGGGAAATGTGGTGTCCCAAGGACAAAAGAACAGGAAAAAAAAAAAAAAAAACGAAGGAAGGCCTTGGAAGTAGGAGTGGAAAAAACAAGACCCTTATTGTCCTTCCCTCTCCCATGTTGTAACTATTAATGAATTTCAGGTCCTCCTGAGCAGTATAACCTGTCTCCCCTCCTACCCCACATAGGGAGAAGGTATTTGCCTTTCTCTCCCCCAACCTAGTATACGTGCCTCATCCAATTAGCAAATGACCCACAAGATCCCTATCCTGCATCGTGTACCCTGGGTAAAAAATAGACCAAGGATGCCTACTCAACATTGGTTCTCCCTTGAGCCAGCCCACTGTTGTAACAGGGTCTCCTACTCTAATAAATTTTATTCTCCTCTCACACTGCCTCATGTCTGGAAATTCTTTTCCAAACCGTGCATGGACCACGATATTTTTGGTGGCCCATAGGGGGAGTCGGTGTCTCTTCCCCCACCTTCTTGCTTCTCCTTTCTCCTCAGGACCCTCTGCAAACAGGCAAGTGCTGTGGAAGCATCTGAGGAACTCCAGCCAGGGTTACCCTCTGGTGTGTTCCGAAGGCCCCACTCCCCAGTGTTCATCCAGTAGCTGCCACCTGAATAGGTAGGGGTCTCTCCTTTTTCTTCTTTCCAACTGAGGACTAGGCCAACAAATATTCTGTGGGCATGGGCCAGGCATTTAAAAGCCATTAGGGGGCCTGGCACATGAAGACTCCCATGTGAGGATAAGGGGAACATGGAATGGATCAGGCCACAAGGACATCTGCCCCCAGCAAGACAACTTTCATGCTTCGTGTCAGGCACATAATGGTTAAAGCAAAACATAGAGCCCACTGTCCCCTTGCCACCGCCTCCCCGATAGGACTGTAAGGAGGATTCCTCAACCTATCTTTCCTGTCACTTTCACTTCTTTCACTTTTGGTCCAGATTGATTTACAGGAGCCTAAGTCTTACTCCTCTGAGCCATCCCAAGAGTGCTTTTCACATTTCAGGGAATTACTGAAGGGTGAGTCACCCAGTTTCTCCTGGGAATCTCTGTCTTTCTCTGCCCGGGTCACATGGTGCATTAGCTGCATAGTTCTCAGGGGTTACCTCTCACTTTTGGATGCAACTGTTGGGATGGTTGGCCATTTTGTGCCATTAATCACACGGAGAGATCACTGAGACAAAAGGGTTGCCTTTCTGTTGGCTGGTGACTCTCACTACCCCCATTCTACAGCATGTAGGCTAAGAGTGAATTCTGGTATGTCCTGGGAGCCCCTCTCAGATTCGCCCCCTGGCTACATTCTCAGGAACTGGAAAAATTTGACTCTGAAAAAGGCTTGGCCCCGATACCAACTGGGGGACCCCTCCCCAAAAAAAGGCCTCTGAATGGCACACTAGCTTTTGCCAAAAGCAAGGAAAGGACTCAGAGTTTCCTTACGTTCACTCCTTCATGGCCCTCAGTCAGAATCTGGATTTGAGGGACTCATGGTGCCTGTGTCCTTCTGTTGCCTCCCTATCCCTTCATCCCCCTCTGTGTCCCTCTCCATCAGATTTCCTAGAAGACCCCCACTAGACCTTTCTTATGCAACTTTGATCCCTATTGTCGAGAGATCCTTATGAAGGAGGTCTCCATTATCTTCAGTGACTCCACCATAGTTTGGTCTCAGGTCAAACAACAGGGAGGGAACACAGGCCCACCCACCAACAGGAAATCAGATTAAAAAGTTACCGAGCAAGGCTCCAGCCATCAGAATAAGAGCCTTTCCCTCATAGTCAGTGTCTCCCAACAGGAAGCATCTATAAGCCTCTCATCCTATCCCTCAGAGGGAAGACAGAATGAAAACCACAATCACAGAAAACTAATCAAACTGATCACATGGACCACAGCCTTGTCTAACTCAATGAAACTATGTGACATGCCCTTTAGGGCCACCCAAGACCAACGGGTCAGGGTGGAAAGTTCTGACAAAACATGGTCCACTGGAGAAGGAAATGACAAATCGCTTCAGTATTCTTGCCTTGAGAACCCCATGAACAACATGAAAAGGCAAAAAATTAGGATACTGAAAGATGAACTCCCCAGGTAGGTAGGTGCCCAATATGCTACTGGAGAAGAGTGGAGAAATAACTCCAGAAAGAATGAAGAGATGGAGCCAAAGCAAAAACAACAGCCAGTTGTGGATATGACTGGTGATGGAAGTAAAGTCTGATGCTGTAAAGAAGAATCTTGCATAGGAATCTGGAATGTTAGGTCCATGAATCACAGTAAATTGGAAGTGGTCAAACAGGAGATGGCAAAAGTAAACATCAGCATTTTAGGAATCAGTGAACTAAAATGGATTGGAATGGGCAAATTTAATTCAAATGACCATTTCTACTATTTTTGGCAAGAATCCCTTAGAAGAAATGGAGTAGCCCTTACAGTCAACAAAAGAGTCCAAAATGCAGTACATGGGTGCAATCTCAGAAACAGTAGAATGATGCCTGTTTGTTTACAAGGCAAACCATTCAATTTCTTTTTTTTTTTAATGTTTATTTTACTTTACAATATTGTATTGGTTTTGCCATACATTGACTTGAATCTGCCATGAGTGTACATGTGTTCCCGATCCTGAAGCCCCCTCTCACCTCTCTCTCCATCCCATCCCTCTGGGTCATCCCAGTGCACCAGCCCCGAGCACCCCATATCATGCATCAAACTTGGACTGGCAATTCATTTCACATATGATATTTTACATGTTTCAATGCCATTCTCCCATATCATCCCACCCTCACCCTCTCCCACAGAGTCCAAAAGACTGTTCTATACATCTGTGTCTCTTGTGCTGTCTCGCATACAGGGTTATCATTACTTTCTTTCTAAATTCCATATATATACATTAGTATACTGTATTGGTGTTTTTCTTTCTGGCTTACTTCACTCTGTATAATAGGCTCCAGTTTCATCCACCTCATTAGAACTGATTTAAATGTATTCTTTTTAATGGCTGAGTAATATTCCATTGTGTATATGTACCACAGCTTTCTTATCCATTCATCTGCTGGTGGACATCAAGGTCGCTTCCATGTCCTAGCTAATATAAACAGTGCTGTGATGAACACTGGGGTACATGTGTCTGTTTCGATTCTGGTTTCCTCAGTGTGTATGCCCAGCAGTGGGACTACATTCAATTTCACAGTAATCCAAGACTATGCCCCAACCAGTAACACTGAAGAAGCTGAATGGTTCAATGAAGACCAACAAGACCTTTTAGAACTATCACCCAAAAAAGATGTCCTTTTCATCATAGGGGACTGGAATGCAAAAGTAGGAAATCATCAGATACCTGGAGCAACAGGCATATTTGGCCTTGGAATACAAAATGAAGCAAGGAAAAAGCTAACAGAGTTTTACCAAGAGGACACACTGGTCACAGCAAACATCCTCTTCCAAAAACACAAGAGAAGACACTACACAAGGACATCACCAGATGGTCATAACTGAAAAGAGATTGATTATATTCTTTGCAGCAAAAGATGGAGAAGCTCTATAAAGTTATCAAAAATAAGATGGGGAGCTGACTGTGGCTCAGATCATGAACTCCTTATTGCAAAATTCAGACTTAAATTGAAGAAAGTAGGGAAAACCACTAAACCATTGAGGTATGATGTAAATCACATTCTTTACAATTATACAATGGAAGTGACAAATAGACTCAGGAACTAGATCTGATAGAGTGCCTGAAGAACTATAGATGGAGGTTCATGACATTTTACAGGAGGCAGTGATCAAGACCATCCCCAAGAAAAAGAAATGCAAAAAGGAAAAATGGTTGTCTGAGGAGGCCTTACAAATAGCTGAGGAAAGAAGAGAAGCGAATGCCAAAGGAGAAAAGGAAAGATATACCCATTTGAATGCAGAATTCCAAAGAATAGCAAGGAGAGACAATAAAGACTTCCTCCATGATCAATGCAAAGAAATAGAGGAAAACAATAGAATGGGAAAGACTACAGATCTCTTCAAGAAAATTAGATACACCAAGGAAATATTTCATGCAAAGATGGGCACAATAAAGGACAGAAACCATATGGACCTAACAGAAGCAGAAGATATTAAGAAGAGGTGGCAAAAACACACAGAAGAATTATATAAAAAAGATCTTCATGACCCAGATAACAATGATGGTGTGATCACTCACCTAGAGCCAGACATCCTAGAATGCGAAGTGGGCCTTAGGAAGCATTACTACGAACAAAGCTAGCGGAGGTGATGGAATTCCAGTTGAGCTGTTTCAAATCCTAAAAGATGATGCTATTAAAGTGCTGAACTCAATATGCCAGCATATCTGGAAAACAGCAGTGGCCACAGGACTGGAAAAGGTCAGCTTTCATTCCAATCCCAAAAAAAGGCAATGTCAAAGAATGCACAAAGTACCGCACAATTGCACTCATCTCACACACTAGTAAAGTAATGCTCAAAGTTCTCCAAGCCAGGCTTCAACAGAACATGAACTATGAACTTCCAGATGTTCAAGCTTGATTTAGAAAAGGCAGAGGAACCAGAGATCAAATTATCAATGTTCATTGGATCATTGAAAAAGCAACAGAGTTCCAGAAAAACATCTACTTCTGCTTTATTTACTACGCCAAAGGCTTTGACTGTGTGGATCACAGCAAACAGTGGAAAATACTGAAAGAGATAGGAATACCAGACCACCTTACCTTCCACCTGAGAAACCTATATGCAGGTCAAGAAGCAACAATTAGAACTGGACATTGAAAGCCAGGCTGGTACTAAATTGGTAAAGGAGAACATCAAGGCTGTATATTGTTACCCTGCCTATTTAACTTGAAGGCAGACTACATCATGCAAAATGACAGGCTGGATGAAGCACAAGCTAGGATCAAGATTTCCGGGAGAAATATCAATAACCTCAGATATGCACATGACACCACCCTTATGGCAGAAAGTGAAGAAGAACTAAAGAGCCTGTTTATGAAAGAGAAAGAGGAGAGTGAAAAAGTTGGCTTAAAGCTCAACATTCAGAAAACGAAGATCATGGCATCCGGTCCCATCACTTCATGGGAAATAGATGGGGAAACAGTGGCTGAGTTTATATTTCGGGGCTCCAAAATTACTGCAGATGGTGAGTGCAGGCTTGAAATTAAAAGACGCTTGCTCTGTGGAAGAAAAGCTATGACCAACCTAAACAGCATACTAAAAAGCAGAAAACATTACTTTGCTGACAAAGGCCCATCTAGCCAAAGTCCCTTGGACTACAAGGTGATCAAATCAGTAAATCCTAACAGAAACCAGTCCTGCATATCCATTGGAAGGACCGATGCTGAAGCTGAAACTCCAATACTTTGGCCACCAGATATGAAGAAGTGACTCATTGGAAAAAGACCCTGGTGCTGGAAAGATCCGAAGGCTTGAGGAGAAGGGGACAGCAGAGAATGAGATGGTTGGATGGCATCACCGCCTTGATGTACATGACTTTGAGAAAGTTCCAGGAGTTGGTGATGAACAGGGACCCTGGTGTGCTGCAGTCAATGGGGTCACAAAGAGTCAGACACGACTCAGGGACTGAACTGAACAGGGCATGGCTCATAGTTTCATTGAGTTAGACAAGGCTGTGGTCCATGTGATCAGTTTGACAAGCTTTCTGTGACACTGGTTTTCATTCTGTCTGCCCTCTGACAGATAAGGATAAGAGGCTTATGGAAGCTTCCTGCTGGGAGAGACTGACTGTGGGGGAAATCGGGTCTTGTTCTGATGGGCGGGACCATGCTCAGTAAATGTTTAATCCAATTTTCCATTGATGGGCGGGGCTGTTTCCCTCCCTGTTGTTTGACCTGAGATCCAACTAAAGTGGAGGTAATGAAGATAATGGCTTCCTCCTTCCAAAGGTCCCAGGCAGGCACTGCTACACGCAGTGCCCCTGCCTGAGCAAGCAGTACAGTGCCGACCCATGCCTCTGGCAGGGACTCCTGGACACCCGAGGGCAAGCCTGGGTCAGTCTCTTGTGGGGTCCCTGCTCCTTTCTCCTAGGTCCTGGTGCACACAAGGTTTTCTTTGTGCTCTCCAAGAGTCTGTTTCCCCAGTCCTGTGTAAGTTCTGTAATCAAATCCCACAGGCCTCCACAGTCAAATTCCTTGGGGGGTTCTCAGTTCCCTTGCCAGATCCCCAGGTTGGTAAATCTGTTGTGGGTCCTAGAACTTTCTTAACAGTGCGAGAATTTCTTTGGTATGATTGT
>NW_024070207.1:117408435-117473321 GCF_014754425.2 Oryx dammah
GTTACTCTGGGAGGTGGATCACAGAGGATCTTGCTGTGATTTATGTCAGAGCGTGCCCTGCGCAGGCTTTCTTTAAGTGCCAGCAGCGGGGCTACTCTGGTTGCAGTACGCAGGCTTCTCACTGTAGTGCTCCTCTTGTTGCAGAGCATGGGCTCCAGGACGCGGGCTCAGTAGTTGCGGCACAGGGGCTTAGTTGGTCTGCAGCATGTGGGGTCTTCCCGGATCGGGGATCGAACCCGTCTCCTGCATTGGCAGGTGGATTCTTTGCCATTGAGCCACCACGGAAGCCCCAGGTTTTTAACTTTCTCTGAAACCTTTCCTTTTTTATGTTTATTCAACATTCGTCAATGAGAATTTTAGTGCATATACTAAGAGCCAACTACTGTCATATTCTGAGCTGCTTATATCTAGGATTTTTAACTACTTAAAAACATTTAACATTTGTTTCCCTACAGAAAACTCTAAATTCTTAATTTTTTTTCTTTCAACAGGATTGCCTCAGAAGTTGCCAGACACCAGCTCTGAGTAATCAGCAATTGCAGACCCACAAGTGGAAGTCTCTTGATAATGGTGTCAGTGGTTTCATCGAATACAACCCAAGTGATTCTAGCTGAGGAAGTCTGGCTTCTTTGTGGGAGAACATCCCAAACTACAAACATAAACACCTAATTCTCATTGACTATATCTGCCAGAGGACTATAGCCTATAATTTTTATAGACTGGATGCCATGATCTTTGTTTTCTGAAAGTTGCACTTTAAGCCAAATTTTTCACTCTCCTCTTTCACTTTCATCAAGGGGCTCTTTAGTTCTTCACTTTCTGCATGAGGGTGGTGTCATCTGCATATCTGAGGTTATTGATATTTCTCCTGGCAATCTTGATTCCAGCTTGTGCTTCATGCAGCCCAGCGTTTCTCATAATGTACTCTGCATATAAGTTAAATAATGAGGGTGACAATATACAGCCTTGACATACTCCTTTTCCTATTTGGGTCCAGTCTGTTGTTCCATGTCCAGTTCTAACTGTTGCTTCCTGACCTGCATACAAACTTCTCAAGAGGCAGGTCAGGTGGTCTGGTATTCCCATCTCTTTCAGAATTTTCCACAGTTTATTGTGATCCACACAGTCAAAGGCTTTAGCATAGTCAATAAAGCAGAAATAGATGTTTTTGCAGAACTCTCTTGCTTTTTTGATGGTCCAGCGGATGTTGGCAATTTGATCTCTGGTTCCTCTGCCTTTTCTAAAACTAGCTTTAAAAGTTGGTTTAAAACTCAAAATTCAGAAAACAAAGATCATGGCATTTGGTCCCATCACTTCATGGCAAATGGATGGGGAAACAACAGAAACAGTGACAGACTTTACTTTCTTGTGCTCCAAAATCACTGAGGACAGTGACTTCAGCCATGAAATTAAAAGACACTTGCTCCTTGGAAGAAAATCTATGACCAACCTATTCAGCATATTAAAAAGCAGAGATATTACTTTGCCAACAAAGGTCCGTCTAGTCAAAGCTACAGTTTTTCCAATAGTCATGTATGGATGTGAGAGTTGGACTATAAAGAAAGCTGAGTGCCAAAGAATTGATGCTTTTGAACTGTTGTTGGAGAAGACTCTTGAAAATCCCTTGGACAGCAAGTAGATCCAACCAAGCCATCCTAAAGGAAATCAGTCCTGAATAGTCATTGGAAGGACTGATGGTGAAGATGAGGCTCCAATACTTTGACCACCTGAAAAATAACTGACTCATTTGAAAAGACCCTGTTGCTGTGACAAATGGAAGGTGGGAGAAGATGGGGATGACAGAGGATGAGATGATTGGATGGCATCACCGACTCAATAGACATGTGTTTGCGTAGACTCCAGGAGCTGGTGATGGACAGGGAGGCCTGGCCTGCTGCAGTCCATGGGGTCGCAAAGAATCAGACTCGACTGAACAACTGAACTAAACTGAACTGATAATTGGTTAACTAAGTCAGATGACCTGGGGTATACAGGGCTATACCTAATGATAGTTACTGACTTTAATTCTTACTTATGATCTTACTAATAGTTGCTGCTGCTGCTGCTGCTGCTAAGTCGTTTCAGTCGTGTCCGACTCTGTGCGACCCCATAGACGGCAGCCCACCAGGCTCCCCCATCCCTGGGATTCTCCAGGCAAGAACACTGGAGTGGGTTGCCATTTCCCTCTCCAATGCATGAAAGTGAAAAGTGAAAGTGAAGTCGCTCAGTCGTGTCCGACTCTTAGCGACCCCATGGACTGTAGCCTACCAGGCTCCTCCATCCATGGGATTTTCTGCTAGCTATATTATTTTCGATGTCGCTTGTTTCAGAAGATTATTTCTTATGTTACCAAATGTGTAACTGAGCCTGTGATAAAATGCTGATATGCAATTCCATAGGAGATCAATGATTGTAATAATGTAACTCTAGATATGGGAAGAAGCAACAAGAGGGAATATTTTCCTGGAACAAGAAGCTAGTAAGACAGGTATGGTCCAGAGACTTTTGCTATTCGCAAGGCCTGGTCTAGTAACAGCACACTGAGTGGCCTATCAATGGAATCTTCGCTAGACCTGGGAATAAGCCTTCCCAGCACCACAGGTCACAATGGCCATGAAATGCCCCCAAAGTATGGTCACATATGTGGCTATGAAGGGGCCCTGCTGACTGGAAATTGGCATTTGTCAGCTGCCTCTACAAAGATTAAATAATGACCATTGCAAGATGCTGACCTTCAACACCCCCTGAAAGGAGTTCAAGGGTGGAGATCAGAAATAAGGCACTGTGTGCTCTGGGAAAAACCCAGAACAGGCATTCAGATAGTCAGATGTTTTCTGGTAAAGATTTTTATGAGCCCAAATTCTTGCATCTTCTCATCCTTAGAGAAACACTAACATCATGAACCAATGTCTGGTCCTGATTCTCCTGGCTAGCCCCTCAGCAGCTTTTCTACTATTAATCTTTGGGCTATGTACCTTTAAGTTTTTTGTTAAGTTTGCTTTTTCTGCTGCTGCTGCTGCTAAGTCGCTTCAGTCGTGTCCGATTCTGTGTGGCAGCCCACCAGGCTCTGCCATCCCTGGGATTCTCCAGGCAAGAATGCTGGAGTGGGTTGCCACTTCCTTTTCCAATGCATGAAAGTGAAAAGTGAAAGGGAAGTAGTTCAGTCATGTCTGACTCTTTGCGACCCCATGGACTGCAGCCCACCAGGCTCCTCCATCCATGGGATTTTTAGAATACAACAAATCTCCAAGTGGTAGTATGACAAGAATATCCCCTGGCCAACATCCAGAGAATGCTGAAACAAGCTGCCTTATCATTCCATGGACTCTTTTCTCCCTCCGTAAATGTACCCTGACAGAGAGTAGACAAAGGAAACCCAGAGCCCAACGATACCCCCGTACAGCCTGAAGAAGCCAGATTGGTCATCGCCCCTTTTCCCTTGAGACTGGATTCCCAAGTACCTGAGAAGGGAAATAGGTAGATAGTCAGACATGAGCAGGATATCAAAAGGGGCCAAAGAAAAGTGAAAGTCGCTCAGTCGTGTCCAACTCTTTGCAACCCCATGGACTATACAGTCCATGGAATTCTCCAGGCCAGAATACTGGAGTGGGTAGCCTTCCTTTCCCTTCTCCAGGGGTTCTTCCCAACAGCCCTAAAAATAGAGGAGGGAGGAATGTGGTGTCCCAATGATGGAAGAACAGAGAAAAAACAAACAAAACAAAAAAAAAAAACAAGGAGGGCCTTGGAATGCAGGAATGGAAAAAACCAGACGCTTATTGTCCTTCCCACTCCCCCTCCGTGTTTTAGCTATTAACGAATTTCAGGTCCTCCTGAGCAGTAGAACCTGTCTCCCCTCTTACCCCATAGGGAGAAGGTATTTGCCTTTCTCTTCCCCCACCCAGTATATGTGCCTCATCCGATCAGCTCATGACCCACAAGACCCCTATCCTGCTCCATGTACCCTGGGTATAAAAATGGACCAAGGATCCCTGTTCAACATCGGTTCTCTCTTAAGCTGGCCTGCTGTTCTAATAGCATCTCCCACTGTAATAAACTTTATTCTCCTCTCATGCTGCCTCATGTCTGGAAATTCTTTTCCAACTTGTGCACAGACCATGACAGGAAAGATTGGGGGCATGAGGAGAAGAGGACAACAGAGGATGAGATGGTTGGATGGCACCATTGTGTGAAATGAAAATATTTCCTGCCATATTAACAAACAAGAAATGTCACAGCCGTCAGCAATTTCTGGCCTCCCAAAGTGAATGAGGGCTCCCAAAACAGTGATCCAGCTTGCATCTTCCCATATACAGAATGCTACATTCTTTAACTTGATACCTGATCTTTGATGTTCAGACTGCTTGCTCCCTTTGTTGCTAATTTGTATATAGCCTAACTTCTTTTCTTGCCTCCTTAAAGCAGTTTTCTCAGAGCTACTGAGATGCTGTCTCTGGGCTGAGAGTCCTAAACATTCCCACCAAATAAAATAACTGTATTTTCAGGTTGTGACTATATTTTTAGTTGAGTGGACATGGGTTTGAGCAAACTCCAGGAGACAGTGAAGGACAGGAAAGCCTGATGTGCTGTAATCTATTGGGTTCCAAAGAGTCAGGACACAACAGAGCAACTGAACAACAATTTGAGGTCCTATCTCTTGCACTGCCTCAAACAAAACTTAACTTGCAGTTCTCATTTTGCCTCAAATAAAACTTAACTCACAACTCTCTTGTATTTTTTTAAGTCAACAGGGCGTAGAGAAATTGGGGAATATTTATGAGATGTTTTGACAGTTCTGGTTTATGTCTGGTCTTTGGATCTGGGGGCTTGATGAGGATTAAGGATCAGTACTTGGTGTGATATGATAAGTGTAGTTTAGGCTGCTGCTGCTAAGTCACTTCAGTCATGTCCAACTCTGTGCGACCCCATAGACAGCAGCCCACCAGGCTCCCCCGTCCCTGGGATTCTCCAGGCAAGAACACTGGAGTGGGTTGCCATTGCCTTCTCCAAATGCATGAAAGTGAAAGTGAAGTCACTCAGTCGTATCTGACTCTTCATGACCCCATGGACTGCAGCCCATGAGGCTCTTCCATCCATGGGATTTTCCAGGCAAGAGTACTGGAGTGGAGTGCCATTGCCTTCTCCATAGTTTAGGCTAGATGGACACAATGAAGTGTTTCCACCAACTCTTAGAAAACAAAGAGTTGTTTGATGCTATCTATCAACATGTTGGTTAGTCTGACTGAACAGAACAATAAAGGTATTTACATTTTAATCTTTCTAGGCAAGAGTCCCTGGGAGAGTTAAGTCATCCTGATAAAGACATCCAAATAGTAAAGGCATGTTAATATAGGTAGTAAATTGTATAGGAATAAGGGTTTCATTGTGAACCACAACCTCGGAATTGGGTTTCAGAGCCTATTTTGGTGATTAAAAGCTAGAGTTTGTCTTTGCATTCCTGCTGTAATAACCTTTAGGATCTTCTAGACAATCGATGCCTCTGGCTTAATGTGGTGAGGTTCAATTTTATCAAGTACCAGCTTGAAAGTACATATCTCTAGCTTTTATCTTCCTACATAAATATGTTCAAGTCTCTCAAATTTTATAAACAAATCTCTCCAGGTAACCTGGGGATGCCTGGGGCATTCAACAGTTTCTGTGATTCTCACTGTGCTTGGCATCTCATCTTAGATGCCTCCTCCTAGCCAACTGGGAGGGTTCTTGACATCACTGCATTGCAGCAGCTCTGGGAATAGCACCTGTGCACGGCAAATGTATACCAACTGCTTGGAGAACTGCATTAATAAAGTAGACAAGGAAGATGAAAAAGCAAGCAAGCAAACAAAGGCAGTAAACCTCCACACTTTTTGAAATAGAGGCCCAGAGTCTCTCTGTTTCCTTTGCTCTTGGCTATCTGTCCTGTTTCCTCCACTCCATTGCTTTTCTTAAAATTTTGGATGACATCATAACTACTACTCAGTGGTCACATCTTAGTCCTTATCTTGATTGATCTTCCTGCTCCTCTAGAACTAAGAAAGAATTATCAGAAAGGACGAAAGATGATCAGGAAAGCATAGAGTCATGGAAGTCTACAGAGGAATTTTAAGGAGGATGTGATAAACACTGTCAAACATTGCAGAGAAATAGGACCAGAAAAATCATCCCATGCTTTCTGGCAGGTACAGAGTAGTTTGTTTGGAGAGAAACTTCCTTCAATACTTGCCCAGTGTTTTCCTTCTTCTACCAATCAACCATGATTTGGATCTACTGCCAATGTAAGCAGATGACTATTCTCAAATTAAGGATGGTGGCTACTCCTGTTGATTTATTACTAAATGCAAGAAGTTGTTAACCTAAAACAATAAAACAGCCAGTTATTTTACTAGCAAGATAGGTTTATTTGGGAACAGGAAAGAACTGCAGTCTGGGACATATAAATATGGTAAACCACATGCAAGTCTGGTAAAGCAAAGAAGAAAAAACTCTTTTATAAGGAGAAGGGGAAATTGGGAGGAGCTGTTATTAAAAAAATAATAATGAAAGTCCAATAAAGGAAACTGAGAGTTTGAAGTATAGTGGATTTTCATTGGCTGAGCTGTGACAGTTTATCTTTGGCTGAGATGTTGCCAAGCAAGAAGAAAATCTTTCTTCCCCCTGCACTTGCTAGGACTGTCATTTCTTGCTGGAGATGCAAAATATGTGTCTTCCTGTTGGGATCTGTATTGATATTGACTGATACGTGCATGAGAGTTCCCTCTTCTGGCCTCCTGACTCCATTTAACTGAAGTTTCTGCTTAATTTTCACAAAGTCTATGCTAATTGGAACCTTCAAGCTGTATTTGAGGGATGTTCTTGTCTTTTTCTCCCACTCTTTGCTTTCTATTGATAAAGGAAATTTGAATTGAGACCCACGTAATGGTGTTGTAGCCATGTAGTCTGGGAAACAAACTCACTCAGAAGGACAATGCAGATAGTGGAGTACAGTTTATTACACCAGCAGGCCCAAGGCGGAGTCTCCTCTTAGCCAAGGACCCCGAACAACTTTTGTGAAAACCTTATATATCTTAAGTGTACTGCTCAAGCACACATCCCCAGATTCCTTAAACCTAGCCTGGAAAGTGTTAAAGGGAGATACAATCAGGTTACAGCCATGATTCATAATCAGAAGTTCAGCTGGTTATACACTGTAGCCTACACCAATGGGTGCCATAAAGATTACAAAGGTGATTGACAACATAGGGGATTATTACATTCTTTTTGGTGACAGGAAAGTCTTGGTATGGAATCTGGTGTTTATCAGTCTGGGAGGCCAGTTCGGCCATATGTATGTTATCCCCATGGCTACCAGGCACATATCCAAAGCTCACTGAAAGTGCAAGATGGAATTTCCTTCTTTTTCAAGATGGAATCATCTTGGCCTGTTCCTTTCCTCCCTCAATGGAGGCTGCTCCAACGGCCCAACTCACATCACAAATCTCAACCTAAGTCAGCCTGCACTTGAGGAAAGCACTTCACTGCCTAGGAAACCTAATATACACTAACCACAATCCTCCAGCTCAGATTTAGCTAGTGCATCTTACCTTAGAAAACAGGATGTGGTAACCTTACTAGGAAATCCCTGAGTGCCTAGCCAACCATGCCCTGTTTCTGCATTGCTGCCTCTACTGCTATCTAAAATTTGCTCTTGCCCAAATCCTTTGGGAAGTGTGCTCCACTGCTTATGAGGTGCTGTACTCCCCTGATCCATGGATCGTTTTCCCTTAAATAAAGGACATCAAACTTGTCGCTAAATTTATTATTTTTGTCACTGACACTGTACAGCAACATGACATGTATAGAATTTGTCAAAGCTCCCACAAAGACCACTAGAGCCACCCCTTGGTCAGATAAAGCAGGTTCATTAAACTTGCCGAGTAAGCAAGAACCCCAAGTTCACAAAGTCTCAGTAGTGACTTAAAAGAAGGAAGTTAGAGAAGCTACAAACATATACAGTGTAGAGCTTTGGGGCTGGGCTCAGATGGTTCTAAGGCTGGTTTAGGCAGGGAATGAACATGTGTCAGAATTTGTAAACCACACAGGTGGCTGAACCTTGGAACACATGGATCTGAATGGGCTGATGTTAAAACAATTTGAGTTTAAGCAGGGTCTGTTGCAAGTTTGTGGTTTGCCTTTCTGGGACACAGTTATGTTATCCATTATAGGAAATCATGCTATAAGCAGTGTTCCAATATATTAAAAGGGAACACAGCCATTGTTTTGCCTATTCCAAAGTTTTGCATATTTTTTTTCTTAATAAAAGTAAGAGCTTTGCATTAGAGGTCTGGGAGCAACATGATATGGTACATAGATGACAACTGTAGATCTATCTAAGTTAGTGCCATTGGGAACACAATGCTGGGTTGAGAAAGATTTTGACACCAGGCCTGGGGTCTTAAAGAAAAAAAAATCCTACAAACTATTACAACATTCTTTTAGGATTCTGTAGAATTAGAATGGTCTGTAGAAACTGGAAAGCTAAAAACTACATTTTCTAGATTCACCTGAAGCTAGAATTTCAGATGTGCTTTGGGTTCTGCCAGTCAGATGCCTTCAAGCCAGAAGGACATGAAGCATCTCTGTGCTGGCATGGATTGTGGCCTCAGACTCTGAGCTTCCCCGGTTGTGTCCTTCTGCAGCATGGTTATGCATGTCTTTCTTGAACTTCATGAGCCAAACCAAGAAAGAGAAAGTGAAAGTGAAGTCACTCAGTCGTGTCTGACTCTTTGCAACCCCGTGGACTGTAGCCCACCAGGCTCCTCCGTCCATGGGATTCTCCAGGCAAGAATACTGGAGTGGGTTGCCATTTCCTTCTCCAGGGGAACTTCCCAACCCAGGGATCAAACCCAGGTCTCCTGCATTGAAGGCAGACGTTTTAACCTCTGAGCCACCAGGGAAGCCGAGCCAACCCAAACCAAGCCAAACCAAGACCCTGCCATCAAATCCCCTTTGTTATTTGTCAGTCCTATTTGGGCTTCACTTGTAGCCAAGACTTCTGAGTGATATATCTAATAGCACACAGATTTTTCTATTCAATTTCAGGTCCTCACAAAACCCATCCACAACCCCCAGATTAAAGAGTCCTGTAGTGTAAGAATTTTATCACTTTACTCTGAGTGTATCTACACAAGACTGAAAATCTAGTAGAAAGTTTATGAAATCTCTAGCCACACGGCTACAGATGAGTGATTATAAAGAATTCTTTGGGGAGTTTCCTCCAAAACTTAATCTTTTCCTCTTCCACTGATTCACCAAAGTACCTAAAAACCATTCCTAAGGGTATGTTGCTCAGTGTTAAACTGTAACATCTTCTTTTTTTTTTTTTTTCAAAAATAGGTACTATGCCCCTACTACAGTGGACACTATACTACATGAAGGCAATAAACATGATTCATGTTCTCATGGAGATTTAAGTCAAGTTGGGGAGAAAAACAAGTAAGCAGGGGGTTCTCTTATTTAAATGTCCCTGATATACCATTTGGGGGTTTCTCTGATGGCTCAAGTGGTAAAGAATCCACCTGCAATGCAGGAGACACAGGAGACATGGGTTCGATTCCTGGGTCAGGAAGATCCCCTTGAGGAGAAAATGACAACCCACTCCAGTATTCTTGCCTCGGAGATCCCATGGACAGAGGAGCCTGGTGGGCTACAGTCTGTAGGGTCACAAAGAGTCAGATACGACTGAGCACATGATGGATGGATAGATGTACCATTTATCATTCATTACACTAAATAAGAAATTTATTCACATAATATTCAGTCTATTTGACATTATCTACAAAAGTTAAACATATGTCATTCCATGACTCAACAATCCCACTGGTAGATATAAAGCCAAGAAAAATGGTACATAGGGCTACCAAAAGGCTTATAAAGAATATTTATTTATTTATAAACTAGTAAATTTTATTTATTTTTTAAAATTAACTTATTTAATTGGAGGCTAATTACTTTACAATATTTTAGTGGTTTTTGCCATACATTGACATGAATCCACCATGTGTGTACATGTGTTCCCCATCCTGACCCTCCCTCCCACCTCCCTCCCCATCCCATCCCTCAGGGTCATCCCAGTGCACCAGCCCTGAGCACCCTGTCTCATCCATTGAACCTCGACTGGTGATCTATTTCACATATGATAATATACATGTTTCAATGCTATTCTCTCAAATCATCCCACCCTCGCCTTCTCCCACAGAGTCCAAAAGTCTGTTCTTTACATATGTGTCTCTTTTGCTAACTTGCATATAGGGTCATCATTACCATCTTTCTAAATTGTGTTAATATACTGTATTGGTTTTTTTCTTTCTGGCTTACTTCACTCTGTATAATAGGCTCCAGTTTCATCCACCTCATTAGAACTGATTCAAATGTATTCTTTTTAATGGCTGAGTAATATTCCATTGTGTATATGTACCACAGCTTTCTTATCCATTCACCTGCTGATGGACATCTAGGTTGCTTCCATGTCCTGGTTATTGTAAACAGTGCTGCGATGAACACTGGGGTACATGTGCCTCTTTCAATTCTGGTTTCCTCGGTGTGTATGCCCAGCACTGGGATTGCTGGGTCATATGGCAGTTCTATTTCCAGTTTTTTAAGGAATCTGCACACTGTTCTCCATAGTGGCTGTACTAGTTTGCATTCCCACCAAAAGTGTAAGAGGGTTCCTTTCTCTCCTCATCCTCTCCAGGATTTATTGTTTGTAGACTTTTTGATAGCAGCCATTCTGCATGAGATGGTACCTCATTGTGGTTTTGATTTGCATTTCTCTGATAATGAGTGATGTTGAGCATCTTTTCATGTGTTTGTTAGCCATCTGTAGAAAGGCTTATACAAGGATATTTAAAACAGCTCTATTCATAAGTGCCAAAAACTGGAAACAACCCAAATGTCCATTAACAATTTAATGGATAAACCAAGTATGGTGTATTCATACAAATGGAAAACTATACAGCAAAAAAAAAGAACAAAGAACAAATTCCTGCTAACCCCAACTGATGGAGGAGATAGATAGGCTCCAGTTCAGTTCAGTTCAGTTCAGTCACTCAGTCGTGTCTGACTCTTTGCGACCCCATAAATTGCAGCACGCCAGGGCTCCCTGTCCATCACCAACTCCCAGAGTTCACTCAGACTCATGTCCATCGAGTCAGTGATGCCATCCAGACATCTCATCCTCTGTTGTCCCCTTCTCCTCCTGCCCCCAATCCCTCCCAGCATCAGAGTCTTTCCAATGAGTCACCTCTTCGCATGAGGTGGCCAAAGTACTGGAGTTTCAGCTTTAGCATCATTCCTTCCAAAGAAATCCCAGGGCTGATCTCCTTCAGAATGGACTGGTTGGATCTACTTCCAGTCCAAGAGACTCTCAAGAGTCTTCTCCAACACCACAGTTCAAAAGCATCAATTCTTCGGTGCTCAGCCTTCTTCACAGTCCAACTCTCACATCCATACATGACCACTGGAAAAACCATAGCCTTGACTAGACGGACCTTAGTCGGCAAAGTAATGTCTCTGCTTTTGAATATGCTATCTAGGTTGGTCAATAACTTTTCTTCCAAGGAGTAAGCGTCTTTTAATTTCATGGCTGCAATCACCATCTGCAGTGATTTTGGAGCCCAGAAAAATAAAGTCTGACACTGTTTCCACTGTTTCCCCATCTATTTCCCATGAAGTGATGGGACCAGATGCCATGATCTTCGTTTTCTGAATGTTGAGCTTTAAGCCAACTTTTTCACTCTCCTCTTTCACTTTCATCAAGAGGCTTTTTAGCTCCTCTTCACTTTCTGCCATAAGGGTGCTGTCATCTGCATATCTGAAGTTATTGGTATTTCTCCCGGCAATCTTGATTCCAGCTTGTGCTTCTTCCAGCCCAGGGTTTCTCATGATGTACTCTGCATAGAAGTTAAATAAGCAGGGTGACAATATACAGCCTTGATGTACTCCTTTTCCTATTTGGAACCAGTCTGTTGTTCCATGTCCAGTTCTAACTGTTGCTTCCTGACCTGCATACAGATTTCTCAAGAGGCAGGTCAAGTGGTCTGGTATTCCCATCTCTTTCAGAATTTTCCACAGTTTGTTGTGATCTACACAGTCAAAGGCTTTGGCATAGTCAATAAAGCAGAAATAGATGTTTTTGTGGAACTCTCATGCTTTTTCGATGGTCCAGCGGATGTTGGCAATTTGATCTCTGGTTCCTCTGCCTTTTCTAAAACCAGCTTGAACATCAGGGATTTCATGGTTCACACATTGTTAAAGCCTGGCTTGGAGAATTTTGAGCATTACTTTACTAGCTTGTGAGATGAGTGCAATTGTGTGGTAGTTTGAGCATTCTTTGGCATTGCCTTTCTTTGGGATTGGAATGAAAACTGACCTTTTCCAGTCCTGTGGCCACTGCTGAGTTTTCCAAATTTGCTGGCATATTGAGTGCAGCACTTTCACAGCATCATCTTTCAGGATTTGAAATAGCTCCACTGGAATTCCATCACCTCCACTAGCTTTGTTTGTAGTGATGCTTTCTAAGGCCTACTTGACTTCACATTCCAGGATGTTTGGGTCTAGATAAGTGTTCACACTATTGTGATTATCTGGGTCATGAAGATCTTTTTTGTACAGTTCTTCTGTGTATTCTTGCCACCTCTTCTTAATATCTTCTGCTTCTGTTAGGTCCATACCATTTCTGTCCTTTATCGAGCCCGTCTTTGCATGAAATGTTCCCTTGGTATCACTAATTTTCTTGAAGAGATCTCTAGTGTTTCCCATTCTGTTCTTTTCCTCTATTTCTTTGCATTGATCGCTGAAGAAGACTTTCTTATCTCTTCTTGCTATTCTTTGGAACTCTGCATTCAGATGCTTATACCTTTCCTTTTCTCCTTTGCTTTTCACTTCTCTTCTTTTCATAGCTATTTGTAAGGCCTCCCCAGACAGCCATTTTGCTTTTTTGCATTTCTTTTCCATGGGGATGGTCTTGATACCTGTCTCCTGTACAATGTCATGAACCTCATTCCATTGTTCATCAGGCACTCTATCTATCAGATCTAGGCCCTTAAATCTATTTCTCACTTCCACTGTATAATCATAAGGGATTTGATTGAGGTTATACCTGAATGGTCTAGCAGTTTTCCCTACTTTCTTCAATTTGAGCCTGAATTTGGCAATAAGGCGTTCATGATCTGAGCCACAGTCAGCTCCCAGTCTTGTTTTTGCTGACTGTATAGAGCTTCTCCATCTTTGGCTGCAAAGAATATAATCAATCTGATTTCGGTGTTGACCATCTGATTTCGTGTTGACCATCTGTTGATGTCCATGTGTAGAGTCTTCTCTTGTGTTGTTGGAAGAGGGTGTTTGCTATGACCAGTGCATGTTCTTGGCAAAACTCTATTAGTCTTTGCCCTGCTTCATTCCGCATTCCAAGGCCAAATTTGCCTGTTACTCCAGGTGTTTCTTGACTTCCTACTTTTGTATTCCAGTCCCCTGTAATGAAAAGGACATCTTTTTTGGGTGTTAGTTCTACAAGGTCTTGTAGGTCTTGTTCTACAAGGTCTTGTAGGTCTTCATAGAACTTCGGCTTCTTCAGCATTACTGGTTGGGGCATAGACTTGGATTACAGTGATATTGAATGGTTTGCCTTAGAGATGAACAGAGATCATTCTGTCGTTTTTGAGATTGCATCCAAGTACTGCATTTCAGACTCTTTTGTTGACCATGATGGCTACTCCATTTCTTCTGAGGGATTCGGCTCCAGGTTAGATATTTACATCTGGCCTCCTATTTGCATTTCTTGGGGCACAAAGAAGTGGGCTTCAGGCTGGATACTTACAACTGTTAGCATTTCCTGAGACAAGAGATAGATGGGCTCCAATTAAGGCATTTACAGTCAGCCTCCTGTTTGACCTCTGAAATGGAAGAAACAACAGAAACAGGGTAAATAGCCAGTGTTTATTTCTTGTAAACACCTTAAGGTAATAGTCATGGTGATAGTCAAGGCAATAGTCATGGCAAGGACAAAGAGGGGCAAAATCCTGTTTGAGTAAACGAGTAAGGAATCTCCACTCCCACTTCTCTTGGGACAAGGGATACACTACACACGCACAGAAAGTTTCCTTGTGGGTCAAAAGTTAAGGGATAACTCCAGGCCATAATGAGTCTTATTCCTTCCAGAAGCCTTCACTTCCATCTTGACTGAGGGATGTGTGTGCACCCAGAGGAAGGTCCCAGAGTAGGTCAGGTGTGGAAAAAGAAACCAGATAATTGACCTGAAGGAAGACAAAGACCTGGAAAACCTGCCTTATATAAATGACTTAGCTGCCTCTTTACTGTGCTCCTTCTCACAAGGCGGGGACACCCACACCCTTTCTCTCCAGATGTGCACCTCTGCCTTGCTCCTGCTTAACTACAGACCATTTCTCTATGTGCTCTCCCACTTGTTGTTATACTGTGTCTTTAATAACAAACTTGATACCTGCATTTACAGTTTCTACCTCTGTGATAAATGCATTTTTCACTGAAGGCAAAGATCCAGGGAAAATTAGCTTCTCGTCTCTAGTTCTTGCTGTTCTGGTGGCTAAGATTCCTGGTTCTCATCCAGGCTATGTTGTGCTGTGCTAAGTCACTCTGTTGTATCCAACTCTGTGCAACCCCATGGACTGTAGCCCACCAGGCTCCTCTGTCCATGGGGATTCTCTAGGCAAGAATACTAGAGTGGGTTGCCATTTTCTACTCCAGGTAATCATCAGGACCCAGGGATCAAATCCAAGTCTCCCACATTGCAGGCAGATTCTTTACCATCTGAGCCACCAGGGAAGCCCAGGCTACCAAGGTTCAATTCCTGGGCAGGGAATTAAGATCTCACTTCACGCCACCACTCACTGCTGCCTCACTGAGATCACAACCACATGGATGAAGCTCACAGACAATATGATAAGTGAAAGATACCAGACATTGAAGAGTACATTGTGTGTGTGTGTGTGTGTGTGTGTGTGTTAAGTCACTTCAGTATAATTCTATTTAAATGAAATTCAAGAATGTGCAAAACTAACTTATAGTTATAGAACTCAGCAGAGTGGTTACTTCTGGGTTGGGGATTGGTATTGACTGAGAAAGGGGCATGAGACTAGCTATCACACAACCATGTATGTGTTAAATCTCAATTTTAAAAGTTTTTTTTTTAAGTCCTGTCATTTGGAGAGGCTTTGGACTCTGGAGCTGGAGGGGGGTTGTATAATGAGAGAGACTTCTTAAGGACACTACCTCTGGTCCTGCGATATGGTAATGTTGAGAGATTTGGAAGTGCTGCTGCTCATGTTTGGCTCCATATGCAGACTTAACTGTGACCTAGATGTATTCCATTAACAAGAGCCATTCATCTATCAGCTTAGTCTTGGTGACTGAGGCCAAACACATAAAGGATGAGTTAAGACAAGCACTGGTTGATTTCAGCTTGTTTCACCAGCTCTCTTGTCAGGAGATTTTTGAGTATTAAACAGTAATCTAATTTAAGTAATTACATTGCCTCAATTTGGTAGTTAGAAAAGCCAAACACACCATTGTACTGTATTTTTTTAAAAATTAGAGAAGGCTCAAAAGAGACACCAATTTTTTTTCATATATATTGTGCCTTACCAACAAGCACTTGTAGTCAAAGGATCAAGGAAAAGCTAAGACAGGAAATAAAAATAAAAGTTGAGGCAAGAAGGATAATCTTTACTGAAATATCAAAGTGAGACTGGAATTAAGCTACAGGATTATTAGGATCAAATAGGTAGTCAATCCATTTAGAGGAACCAAGTTACAGCTGCAGTGTGGTCCTAGAAGGACTTAGCCTGAAGGAGAGTCTTTTGCAATGTAGGTTGTTTGAGCAGACATTTTTTTGGATGAGATGGGAAGGAAAGTGGCTCTTATTTTTTAAATTGAAGTATAGCTGATATTAGTCACTCAGTTGTGTCCAACTCTTTGCAACCCCATGGACTGTCACCTGCCAAAGTCCTCTGTCTATGGAATTCTCCAGGCAAGAATACTGGAATGGGTAGCCATTTCCTTCTCTAGGGGATCTTCCAGACCCAGGGATCAAAACCTCATCTCCTGATTGCAGGTGGATTCTTTACCATCTGAGCTACCAGGGGACCCCTAATAGCAGAAATAGAAGAAAGACTAAAGAGCCTCTTGTTGAAGGTGACAGAGGAGAGTGAAAAAGCTGGCTTAAAACTCAACATTCAAAAAACTAAGATCATGGCATACAGTTCCATCACTTCATGACAAACAGAAGGGGGAAAAGTGGAAACAGTGACAGATTTTATTTTATTGGGCTCCAAAATCACTGTGGACAGTGACTGCAGCCATGAAATTAAAAGACACTTGCTCCTTGGAAGAAAAGCTATGACAAACCTAGATATCATATTAAAAAGCAGAGACATCACTTTGCTGACAAAGGTGCATATAGTCAAAGCTATGCTTTTTCCAGTAGTCATATACAGATGTGAGAGCTGGACCATAAAGAAGGTTGAGCACTGAAGAATTGATATTTTCAAATTATGGTGCTGGAGAAGACTCTTGAGAGTCCCTTGCACAGCAAGGAGATCAAATCAGTCAATCCTAAAGGAAATCAACCCTGAATATTCATTGGAAGGACTGATGCTGAAGCTGAAGCTCCAATACTTTGGCCACCTGATGGAAAGAGCTGACTCATTGGAAAAGACTCTGATGCTGGGAACGATTGAGGGCAGGAGAAGGGAACAACAGAGAATGAGATGGTTGGATAACATCACTGACTCAATAGACACAAGTTTGAGCAAACTCAGAGATAGTGAAGGACAGGTAAGCCTGGTGTGCTGCAGTCCATGAAGGCACAAAGAATCAGAACATGACTTAGCAACTGAACAACAATAACTGAAATAAAATAAAACATATCAATCTTAAGTATATAGTTCAATGGTCTTGATAAGTACATACACAGGCACCCACCATCCAAATCAAGACATAGACTATCCTTCATGCCAGAAAGTCTCCTTGTGCCTCTTTCTAGTCAACATCCATTCAGTCCAATCCCTTCCAACCACTTTCTAATTTTTATTCCTCTGGGTTAGTTTTGCTTGTTTTAGAATTTCATTACATGGAATTCAACAGAATGATTTATTTTACTGAACATTTCTTTTTTTTTTTTTTTTTGAACATTTCTTTTTTTTTTTTTTCCATGCTGCACAACTTTCAGGATCTTATTTCCTTAACCAGGGATTGATCTTGGGCTGGCAGTGAAAGCACCAAGTCCTAACCACTGGACTGCCAGGGGATTCCCCTCATTCAACATATTTTTGAGATTTATCCATATTGTTGCATATGTCCAGTTTATTTTATTTTTATTACTCAAGAGTATTCTATTGTATAAATACATTGTTAGTTGATAATCTACTCTACTGCTGGTGGATATTTGAGTTGCTTCCAGTTTGTGGCTCTATAAATAAATTTGCTGTGAACATTTTGGTACAAATTTGAGAAAATACATTAGAGTGGGATTCTTGAGTATTAGAGTAGATGGATTTTTAACTTTATAAGGAATTGACAAAAAGTTCTCCAAAGTTGTTGTATCATTGGACACTCCCACCAGCAGTTCAAGAAAATTCCAGTTGCTCCACATCCTTCCCAATAGTTGATGCAGTCAGTCTTTTTTATTTTAAACAGTCTATTGATATCTCAGTTGGGTTGTAATTCCATTTCTGTGATGACTAATGATGTTGAGCACCTTTTCATGTGATTGTTGTACCTTCCTACATCTTCTTTTGTGAAGGTTCTGTTTTTAACACCTTTGACCTGCTGTTTTTACAACCTGCTTTATTCTCCTTAAATAATAAGCAGTTATCTAGTTTGCTGCCTGAAAGAGTTCTGTGATGAAACAGATCAATTCAAGCAGTAGATTTAGCCAAAATAGCTTTTTATACTGGTCCAATGTCACAGTTAAAAAGCAAATAGCCTTGCTCAAATAATAAACTTGTATGACTTCCCCAAAGTAAAATGCCAACTCTAGTACTTTATTTCCAACTCTGGGGTTTATGTATGTACTCCAAATAAACAGTTTCACCACAAGCATGAAAACTGGAGGCTATGGTCTATTATAGGTAAATTATGTTTTTAAAAACTTATCTGTTTGCTTTTAAATGAACTCTGGCTAGGGGAACACTGCAAATCATAAGGATTTCTATACCCAAAGAATGAGGTTGAGGCTATATATAAAATCAATGAGTTTTAAAAGGCTTTAGAATGGTTGGCATGAAATAAACAGTAGGTTCTCATTAAGGGATGAACAGAAAATTTTAGTTTCACCCACTATAAAGTGTTTCAATAAAGATCAAAATCTTACAGTGAAGAGGAAAAGTTAAAATTTTACATAACCTCCTGCTCATTCTGCCTCTGTAACTCAGCTTGCCCCTTGCAAAGTCTGGATCATGTAGGTCACGTAGTCTCAGAAAATGGGGACTTACAATACTAGGAACTGGAGCTTATCTCACTCGCCCTTGTCCTGCTCTTTACAATTGCCCAGCCCCTGCAAACCTGCTTAATCGTGCCTGTCCACATAAAGGTCAGACATCCCCCTCCCCATCTTG
This sequence comes from Oryx dammah, assembly GCF_014754425.2. NCBI lineage: Eukaryota > Metazoa > Chordata > Mammalia > Artiodactyla > Bovidae > Oryx > Oryx dammah. Next base: position 117,427,059 of record NW_024070207.1, read on the forward strand.
ACTGCTGTTCCCGCATGCGTGGAAACCCTTAGTTTAAACCAGCCTATTAGCAGCTAGTGTTGCCTACTATATAGGTCTATAAAAACTCTGTAACCCCTTTGTTCAGGGCTCAGAGCTTAGAGTGTGAACCCTCTGGGCCTGCTGGTGTAATAAACCTGAGTTCTCCAACTCTCCAAGTGTGGTGCTTGGTTTCTCAGTTAATGATTTCTGCAACAACAGAATGGAAGACTTGGATTTCAAGGCTGTATATTGTCACCAGTTTACACCAATTCATCTAATGTCACTGTTAGATATCACTAGAAACATTATATTTATCTTAAGGGCTAATCAGTTTGAATGTTTAATTATTCTGTATTTGCCAACGAGGGCTTCAAGGTGGCTCAGTGGTAAAGAATCCACATACAATACAGCTGACTCAAGAAATGCAGCTTTGACTCCTGGGTCAGGAATGTCCCCTGTAGAAGGAAATGGCAACCCACTACAATATTCTTGCCTAGGAAATCCCATGGATGGAGGAACTTGGTGGCCTACAGTCCATGGGGTGGCAAAAGAGATGGACATGACTTAGCAACTAAACAACAACATTTACCATATTTAATGTGCTGTAAGGAACTTAATATTACCAAATGTAATCATAAATGTGATGGTAGGATGTGGTACTATGCTGTTCAGTTGCTCAGTCCTGTCTGATTCTTTGCAACCCCATAGACTATAGCACACGAGACTTCCCTGTCCTTCACCATCTCCCGGACTCCACTCAAACTCCTATTCATTGAGTCAGTGATGCCATCCAACCATCTCATCCTCTGTCGTTCCCTTCTCCTTCTGCTTTCAATCTTTCCCAGCACTAGGGTCTTTTCCAATGAGTCGGCTCTTCCCATCAAGTAGCCAAAGTACTGGAGCTTCAGCTTCAGCATCAGTCCTTCCAATGAATATTCAGGGTTGATTTCCTTTAGGATTGATTGATTTGATCTCCGTCCCTGCTGTCCAAGGGACTCTCAAGAGTCTTCTTCAGCATCACAGTTTGAAGGCATTAATTCTTCGGCATTTAGCCTTTTTTATTGTCCAGCTCTCACATTCATACATGACTACTGGAAAAACCATTGCTTTGACTATACAGACCTCTGTAGGCAACAAAATGTCTCTGCTTTTTAATACACTGTCTAGGTTGGTCATAGTTTTTCTTCCAAGGAGCAAGTGTCTTTTAATTTCAAGGCTGCAGTCACCATTCACAGTGATTTTGGAGCCCAAGAAAATAAAATCTGTCACTGTTTCCATTGTTTTCCCATCTATTTGCCATGAAGTGATGGGACCAGATGCCATGATCTTAGTTTTTTTTAATGTTAAGTTTTAAGCTAGCTTTTTCACTCTCCTCTTTCACCTTCATCAAGAGGTTTTTTAGTTCCCCTTCGCTTTCTGCCAATCGGGTGGTGTCATCTGCATATCTGAGGTTGTTGATATTTCTCCCAGCAATCTTGATCCCAGTTTGTGTTTCATCCAGCTTGGCATTTCACATGATGTACTCTGCATACAAGTTAAATAAGCAGAGTGACAATATACAGCCTTGACGTCCTCCTTTCCCAATTTGGAACTGGTCCATTGTTCCATGTCCAGTTCTAAATGTTGCTCCTTGACCTACATATGTGTTTCAGAGGAGGTAGGTAAGGTGGTTGGGTATTCCCATCTCTTGAAGAATTTTCCACAGTTTGTTGTGATCTCCACAGTGAAGGCTTTAGCATAGTCAATGAAGCAGAAGTAGATGTTTTTCTGGAATTCTCTAGCTTTTTCTATGATCCAGTGGATGTTGGCAACTTGATCTCTGGTTCCTCTGCCTTTTCTAAATCCAGCTTGTACATCTGGAAGTTCTCAGTTCACATACTGTTGAAGTCTAGCTTGAAAGATTTTGATCATTACTTTGCTAGCATGTGAAGTGAATGCAAGTTTGAACATTTTTTGGCGTTGCCCTTCTTTGGAATGGGAATGAAAACTGACCTTTTCCAGTCCTGTGACAACTGCTGAGTTTTCCAAATTGCTGGCATATTGAGTATAGTACTTTAAGAGCATCATCTTTTAGGATTTGAAATAGCTCAGCCGGATTTCCATCACCTCCACTAGCTTTGTTCATAGTAATGCTTCGTAAGGCCCACTTGACTTCGCATTCCAGGATGTCTGGCTCTAGGGGAGTGATCAACTATACTCCAATATAGAACATAAAATATTAGTTAATAATAATATTGTGTCAATAAATAAATATTCTGTAACAAACTATATGGGAAAAGACTATCAAAAAGAACAAATATATGTATATGTGTAACTGAATCACTTAGCTATACACCTGAAACAAACACATCATTGTAAATTAACTATACTGTCTTTTCGTCCATGCTCAGTCTTGTCTGACTCTTTGCAACTCCATGGACTGTAGCCCGTCAGGCTCAAATCAAGTATACTCCAATATAAAACATAAAATATTAATTAATTAATGTGTCAATAAATTTCTCTGTTACAAAAGGCAGTTATAAAAGTCCACCTCAGGAGTTCCCTGGTGGTCTAGTGATTAGGATTCAGTGCTTTCACTCCCGTGGCCCAGGTTCAATCCCTGGTTAGGTAACTGGGATCCTGCAAGCTGCATGGCAAAAAAAAAACAACAACAATCCTGCATGTGTATGGGATCATGGAAAACATTAGGGTAGTTCTAGAAGTTAAAAATAAACCAAGAAACAACATAACAAAACACAACTTCCTACCAAAAGATTGCATTACTTTATCTCCTTGGTTCAATTTAAATGACTTTTTAAGTTCTTCCATGTTCTTTGGGATAGGGAAGTTAGTTACTGCATCTTCTAGTTTATTTTAATGGCTGTCACCAATGAAAATGTTAGCCTTACAAAGCCAACTGCAAGCTGAAATGCAAAAAGAAATGAGAACAAAACAATTTAGAGTGTTAAAAATAAAAATTATAACTAGCAATAGTATCATCCTCTTTCTTGGGCTTTTCATTTCCATTCTTTCAGGGACACAAGTATGAAAAATATTACAGGCTGTTAAAATCTTTTGGGATGATTGATTTTCTGAATTTAAGTGTTGTAACTCCTAGTGGGTACCCACTCTAAAGGAAATTGACAAAGTTTTAATTTTTCCACCAAAGTAATTATTTTTACATTTAATATGCCACACCAAGCTGAATTTTATTAGGGCTACAAAGCTGCATATTTCTGCTTTAAATATAAGTAATAGCAGATTTTTCCCCACAAAGTTTGCTATAAAACTTTCAGAATTTTCAAATAACTCACTGAAATAAAACTTCTATCCCATGAGAAAAATGCAGATATATATATATATATGAAAAATGCTTAATTTTACTAGTAATTAATCATTACATGAGAAAACTGGGCAAGTAGTAAAAATATATGTTAAAAAAAGCCTGATTTTAGGAGATATTTTTTTTTCTTTTTGCACCTTTTTACCAACCTCTATTTCTCCCACCCTCTAGCCCCTGACAACCACTTGTCTACTCTGTTTCTATGAGTTTGACTTATTTTTAGATCCACATATGTGACACTGTGCAGTATTTGTGTATCCATGTCCTGCTTATTTCATTGCGTAGTGCTGTCAATATTCATCTGTTTAGTCACAAATAACAGAATTTCTTCTTTCTCATGACTGAATGCTATTCCATCGTGTGTACATACCACATCTTCTTTATTCGTTCACTCATTGTCAGAAATTTAGGTTGTATCCATATCTTGGCTACTGTGAATAATGCGGCAATGAACATGGGAGTGTAGATATCTCTTTGATGACCTGTTTTCAATTTCTTTGGATATACACCCAGCAGTGGGATTGCTGGATCACATGGTAGTTCTATTTTTTATTTCTTTTTTTGAAATATTTATTTATTTCGCTGTGTTGGGTCTTAGTTGTGGCCCAACAGATCTTTAGTTGCAGTATGTGGACTCTTAGTTGTGGTATTTGGGATCTAGTTTCTCAATCAGGGACTGATGCTGGGCCCCATACATTGGAAGCTCAGAGACTTAACCACTGGGAATTCCCTATTTTAAATTTCATGAGGAACTGCCATATTGTTTTCCATAGTGGTTGCACCTATTTACATTCCCATTAACAGTGTATGAGGGTTCCCTTTTCTCCACATCCTCACCAGCACTTGTTCTCTTGGGTGTTTTGTTTTGTTTTTTTTTTTTTTGACAGCCATTCTAACAGATGCAAGGTGACATCTCATGATGGTTCTGGTTTGCATTACCCTGATGATTAATGATGCTGAGCACCTTTCCATCTACCTGTATGTCTTCTAAAAATGTACATTAAAATAATTTAAACATTCACCATCCAATAAGTGTCAGCTAAGAGACTCTAGAGATAAACATAAGAAAGATACAGTCAAAATAAACAAATGGGACCTTATTAAACTTAAAAGCTTTTGCACAATGAAGGAAACTATAAGCAAGGTGAAAAGACAGCCTTCAGAATGGGAGAAAATAATAGCAAATGAAGCAACTGACAAAGAATTAATCTCAAAAATATACAAACAACTCCTGCAGCTCAATTCCAGAAAAATAAGTGACCCAATCAAAAAATGGGCCAAAGAACTAAACAGACATTTCTCCAAAGAAGACATACAGATGGCTAACAAACACATGAAAAGATGCTCAACATCACTCATTATCAGAGAAATGTAAATCAAAACCACAATGAGGTACCATCTCATGCCAGTCAAGATGGCTGCTATCAAAAAGTCTACAAACAATAAATGCTGGAGAGGGTGAGGAGAGAAAGGAACCCTCTTACACTTTTGATGGGAATGCAAACTAGTACAGCCACTATGGAGAACAGTGTGCAGATTCCTTAAAAAACTGCAAATGGAACTGCCATATGACCCAGCAATCCCACTGCTGGGCATACACACCGAGGAAACCAGAATTAAAAGAGACACATGTACCCCAATGTTCATCGCAGCACTGTTTATAATAGCCAGGATATGGAAGCAACCTAGATGTCCATCAGCAGGTGAATGGATAAGAAAGCTGTGGTACATATACACAATGGAATATTACTCAGCTATTATTAAAAAGAATGCATTTGAATCAGTTCTAATGAGGTGGATGAAACTGGAGCCTATTATACAGAACGAAGTAAGTCAGAAAGAAAAACACCAATACAGTATATTAACGCATATATATGGAATTTAGAAAGATGGTAATGATGACCCTATATGCGAGACAGCAAAAGAGACACAGATATAAAGAACAGACTTTTGGACTCTGTGGGAGAAGGCGAAGGTGGGATGATTTGAGAAAATAGCACTGAATAGTACATTATCATATATGAATAGTACATTATCATATGTGAAATAGAGCGCCAGCCCAGGTTTGATGGATGAGACAGGGTGCTCAGGGCTGGTGCACTGGGATGACCCTGAGGGATGGGATGCGGAGGGAGGTGGGAGGGAGGGTCAGGATGGGGAACACATGTACACCCGTGGCAGATTCGTGTGAATGTATGGCAAAACCCACTACAATATTGTAAAGTAATTACAATAAAATTTTACAATTACATAGTAATTAAATTTTTTTTTAAAAAAGAAAGATACAGTCTCTATAAAATAGATAACCAACAAGGAGCTACTGTATAGCACAGGGAACTCTACTCAATACTTTGTACTAATCTATAAGAGTTATATATATTCTTTCTCAGATTCTTCACATTCAGAATATATATATACATGTATATAAACATACACATATATATAAACACAGAGACACACACATATATATATGTATAACTGAATCACCATGCTGTATACATGAAACTAACCCAACATTATAAATCAACTATACCCCAATACAAAAAAAAATAGAAAAGAAAGATATAGTCTCCACATTTGAGTATCTTAAGAGTCTACAAAAAGGGAAACAGGTTCCAGAAGAGGGACTGTTCAGTTCTGTTTGTGGGGGCTTCTCTAAGACAGTATACCTTGTTGTCTTGAAAGATGTTAAAATGTCCACTGAATTTGCCAGACTCGATTACTGAGTTACTGATGCCAGCTTATGACTGTCTTTGAAATACTGCAAGAGGAAGAAATCAAGATCCTAACACCTTTGTTTCTCATCACCAACTCCTGACTGTGAGCCTTCATTTTATATAAGCCCCTAGACTCCTTGTGGAGGAGGTCACAGTTCTTGAGGCATGAGCCTACAGTGTTCCCCTCTCCACTGCCTGAGAATTAAAGCCAACTTTCTGTTTCCTCCAAACTCTGTCTCCATATTTTTATTCAGCTAAGTGAGCAGAGAAAGCCAAGATTTTGGCCAGCAACACTATCTCCTGATTTTCCATCTTTTTAAAAAATTGGATCAAAGAGCAAGAATATCTTGCTCAATACATATTATCAACTTTTTTTTTTCATTGTGCTGCATGGCCTGTGGGATCTTAGTTCCCCGCCCAGGGGAAATCCCAGGACTAGATGTTTTCTTAAAGTAACTTTCTTCATATAATCCACAAAATGGCTGCTTCCAAATTCTATATAGGAAAGTATCTAGAAGTAGTTATCTGTTTGAATCTGTGTTTGCACAGAAATTTACAAATACTAAGATATCAGTTGTCCAAATCTAAGAATGGGTCAAGATTGCCAGGAGAAATATCAACAACCTCAGATATGCAGATGACATCACTCTAATGGCAGAGTGAAGGGGAACTAAAGAGCCTCCTGATGAAGGTGAAAGAGGAGAGTGAAAAAGCTGGCTTAAAACTCAACATTCAAAAAACTAAGATCATGGCATCCGTCCCACCATTTCATGGCAAATAGGAGGGGAAAAAGTAGAAGCAATGGCAGATTTTATTTTCTTGGGCTCCAAAATCACTGCAGACAGTGACTGCAGCCATGAAATTTAAAAATGCTTGCTCCTTGGAAGGAAAACTATGACAAACCTAGACAGTGTATTAAAAAGCAGAGACATCACTTTGCTGACAAAGGTGTATGTAGTCAAAGCTATGCTTTTTCCAGTAGTCATGTACAGGTGTGAGAGTTGGACCATAAAGCTGAGCACTGAAGAACTGATGCTTTCAAATTGTAATGCTGAAGACTCTTGAGAGTCCCTTGGACTGCAAGGATATCAAACCAGTCAACCCTAAAGGAAATCAGCCCTGAATATTCATTGGAAGGTCTGATGGTGAAGCTGAAGCTCCTGTACTTTGGCCACCTGATGGAAAGAGCTGACTCATTGGAAAATACCCCGATGCTGGGAAAGATTGAAGGCAAAAGGAAAATAGGGCAGCAGAGGATGAGATGGTTAGATAGCATCACTGACTCAGTTCAGTGACTCAGTCATGTCTGACTCTTCGTGACCCCATGAACCGCAGCACGCCAGGCCTCCCTGTCCATCACCAACTCCCAGATCTTACTCAAACTCATGCCATTGAGTCAGTGATGCCATCCAACCATCTCATCCTCTGTTATCCCCCTCTCCTCCCACCTTCAATCTTTCCCAGCCTCAGAGTCTTCTTTAATGAGTCAACTCTTCGCATCAGGTGGCCAAAGTATTGGATTTTCAGCTTCAGCATCAGTCCTTCCAATGCATATTCAGGACTGATTTCCCTTAGGATGGACTGGTTGGATCTCCTTGCAGTCCAAAGGACTCTCAAAAGTCTTCTCCAACACCACAGTTCAAAAGCATCAATTTTTTGATGCTCAGCTTTCTTTATAGTCCAACTCTCACATCCATACATGACTACTGGAAAAACCATAGCCTTGACTAGACAGCCAAGCACACAGCCTTGGCAGAGTAATGTCTCTGTTTTTTAATATGCTGTCTAGGTTGGTCATAACTTTCTTCCAAGGAGGAAGTGTCTTTTAATATCATGGCTGCAATCACCATCTGCAGTGATTTTGGAGCCCAAAAAAATAAAGTCTGCCACTGTTTCCACTGTTTATACATCTATTTGCCATGAAGTGATGGGACCGGATGCCATGATCTTTGTTTTCTGAATGTTGAGCTTTAAGCCAACTTTTTCATTCTCCTCTTTCACTTTCATCAAAAGACTCTAGTTCTTCTTCACTTTCTGCCATGAGGGTGGTGTCATCTGCATATCTGAGGTTACTGATATTTCTCCCAGCAATCTTAATTCTAGCTTGTGCTTCATTGACTCAATGGACATAAATTTGAGTAAACTCCAGGAGATAGTAAAGGACAGGGAAGCCTGGCGTGCTGCAGTCTGTGGGGTCACAGAGTGCACAGGACTTAGTGACTAAACAACAACAACAAAGAATTGTTCACATGAAGATTGCTGGCTGGAGGCCTAAACATCCCTCAAACTACTCCTTAGGAATATCAAGGAAAAATAAGAGCTGGACAGTAAAGAGTTTAAAAAGAAGAAGGAGGAAGAGAAGAAGAAAAAGAAAAAAGGAAAAAAGATTTTATTCAAGGCTACTACAATAGAGAAAAGAGATCTCAGTATAGAATGAGGTTAATTCTGAATACAGCATGGGCAAGTGGGAATCTATAGCCAAGGAGCATTCTGGGAGCCAGTGGATAGAAAATGACTAAAAACAAACAGCAAGGGGGTTAGGGAAATTGTAGCTAAACTCACCTAACAGGATTCTTTGCTGAAGACAAGTCTGGGTAATCAGACATTACCTGAGGGACAGAAGAGGATGCAGAACCAGTCAGATATCAAAGGGGACCAGATATGGAGGATGAGGAAAGTGAAGTGTTAGTCAATCAGTCGTGTCCAGCTCTTTGTGATCCCATGGACTGTAGCCACCAGGATCCTCTGTCCATGGAATTCTCCAGGCAAGAACACTGGAGTGGGTTACCATTTCCTTCTCTAGGGGATCTTCTCCACCCAGGGATCGATCCCCAGTGTCCCACATTGCAGGCAGATTCTTAACAGTCTAAGCCATGAGGGAAGCCCAGAGGCTGTAGGGTTCTGGTTAAATTAACAAAGCAGGGTTTCTGTTAAAACTGGAAGTACACAGATGGGCCTAGGAGAGGTTCAGGAGCTTGACATCAGTTTGGTCAAGCAAAGAATCTTCACCACCATCAACAGGAATTCACATAATAGTGTTCTAATTCAAAGATGATTATTCAGAGCCTTGGAGATTTTAAGTAACTTGCTCTAGAGTCTCATGGATACACAAATGTCAGAGACCGAAAACAAATATCTGGGCCCAGTGAATGGGATTCCTCAGTTCACAGAACAAAACTCAAAAGAAGTAGCAAGAAGGATACTACGTCATTATTCATTACAGGAGCTTTCTTGTAAATCTCAAATATAACCACTTCTCACATCTCTACCACTGCCACCCTAGTCCAAACCACAGAGCAACTCAGCACAAAGACCACAGTCCCTTGACCTCACCCAAGCTCCTCCACAGTCCATGTTCCAGATGTCTCCCAAATATTTTAGCAGTCTTCATGCTCCTTTGATTCATTTGGTAGACAAGAAAATAATTTTGGTCAGCCTCCTCTCATAATCCTTTAGTCCAGGTCCACTGCCCTCCCCCCCACCTCCCAGCACACAAGGGAAAGAAGAACTGAAAGTACCTGAGCTGACCTGTTTCCCTCCTGTAGACTCTGGGTCTTGCCCATGCCTGGATGGGCAAGGCAGCCTGACATTGTCTCAGCCACCTTAGATAGTCTCTTTCACTCTCCTTGTTCAACTCCCAGTCTGCCACTTGGAGGAGAAAAAAGCCTTCATTTCAGTTTTCATCCCATCTTGAGTATCTGCTATGGAAGAGGTGCCATGCTATTTCCTAGGGACAGGATAGTGAACCAGACACATATGGTCCCAGTATTTTGGAGCTTACATTCTAAGCAGGGATACTGACAAACCAAGTCAATAAATAAATACAGAGAAAGTTCACCAGCCTGATAAGCTCTAGGAAGAACATGGGGTGTTAGATTAGAGAACAGTAGGGAGGGAGCCAACTTAGATTAGGTGGTTGGCAAAAGGCTCTCTGGGAAAATGACATTTAAGCTAAGACGGAAGGGAGGGTGAGGTTGGGGGTGTAAAGAGGCAGAAAGGAACAATAAGTTCAAAGGCTCTGAGACTGAACAGACAATTGGCAAGTTCAGTAAACTGAAAAAGACCAGAATGTTCTTGCTGCACAGTGAACATGAAATTTCTTGAGAGATAATCAGGAGTCCAATTAGATAAGGCCTTAGAGACAATGAGGTGGCTTCCCAGGTGGCTCAGACTGTAAAGAATCTGCCTGCAATGCAAGAGACGTGGATTTGATCCCTGGGTTGGGAAGATTCTCTGGAGAAGGGAATGGTAACCCACTCCAGTATTCTTGCCTGGAGAATTCCATGGACAGAGGAGCCTGGTGGGCTGCAGTCCATGGGGCTGCAAAGAGTCAGACACGACTGGGTGACTAACACACTTTACAGACTATGGTAAGGAGTCTGGATTTTATTCCAGGTATTAATATAATGGGAAGGTACTGAAGAGTTAAGTAGGGAAGAGAAATGATCAAATATTTCTTAATATTTTGTGGGAAATGGATTTGAATGGCTAAGGGTAACAGTGGAAGACCAGGTAGGAGGCTCTGGCTCTGGTCAGGTGAGAGATAATACTGGCTGGGACGGGGCTGGTGGCTGTGAGGAAGGAAAGAACTAGAGAGATCTAAAAATATAATATGGAGGAAGAATCAAATAAAATTGCTGTTTTAAAAAATCCACTTTTTTCAAATAGCAATAAACTCGTTTATTTTGTTAATAAAAATGAAATATTCTTAGATACAAATGGCAATATATATATAAGTAAGAGTATTCTGGAGAAGGCAATGGCACCCCACTCCAGTACTCTTGCCTGGAAAATCCCATGGACAGAGGAGCTTGGTAGGCTGCAGTCCATGGGGTCGCTAGGAGTCAGACACAACTGAGTGACTTCACTTTCACTTTTCACTTTCATGCATTGGAGAAGGAAATGGCAACCCACTCCAGTGTCCTTGCCTAGAGAATCCCAGGGACGGGGGAGCCTGGTGGGCTGCCGTCTATGGGGTCACACAGAGTCGGACACGACTGAAGTGACTTAGCAGCAATAGCAACAAAGAGTATTCTAGGATTTTTAAAAAACAGAAAGAGACTCAGACTTAGACAACGAACTTATGGTTGCAGGTGGGTAAGAGACAGTTAGGGACCTTGGGATGGACATGTACACACTGCTATATTTAAAATGATAATCAATAAAGACCTACTGTATAGCACGTGGAACTCTGCTCAATGTTATGTGGCAGTCTGAATGGGAGGGGAGTTTGGGGGAGAATGGATACATGTATATGTATGGCTAAGTCCCTTCACTGTTCATCTGAAACTGTCACAACATTGTTAACCAGCTCTACTCCAATATAAAATAAAGTTTTTTTAAAATAAAAAGAGTATTCTAGGACTTCCCTGGTGGTGCAGTGGATAAGAAACTGCCTGCCAGTGCAGGGGACATGGGTCTGATCCCTGATCAGGAAAGACATGCCTCATGCCACATGCCTCAGAGCAACTAAGTCCATGCAACACAACTGCTGAGCCCTTGTTTTAGAGCCTTCAAGTCACAACTACTGAGCTTGTGTGCTGCTACTACTGAAGCCCACATGCCTAGAGTCTGTGCTCCACAACAAGTGAAGCCACAGCAATGAGAAGTCTGTGCACTGCAATGAAAAGTAGTCTCTGCTCACAGCAACTAGAGAAAGCCTGTGCAAAGAAGCCAAAGTCCAGCATAGCCAAAAATAAAAAAGTGAGAGTATTCTAGACAGATAAAGAATCCGCCTGCAATTCAGGAGACACAGGAGACATGGGTTCGATCCCTGGGTCGGGAAGATCCCCTAGAGAAGGAAATGGCCACCCACTCCAGTATTCTTGCCTGCAAAACCCCATGGACAGAGGAGCCTGACGGGCAACAGTCCAAAGTGTCACAAAGTTGGACACGGCTGAGCAACTAAGCATGCACCTTCTAGAAAGAAATGTTATATTTGCCATTTGTGATTTAAGTTTTTCTGAAGGTACTTAGATGAATTATTATATTTAAAAAACATTTGAACCTTTGTATGTATAAGTGCCACCAGATTTGGGAAAACATCATTTTAATTCACCTGAAATAGAAAAGAAAAAAGTTATATTCTGGCACTTAAAAGTAGATGACTGTTGAGTCACAAATTATTTAATCATTTAAAAACATTTTGAAAAAGAAATTGCTGATGGAGTAGATGGAGAAGGCAGAATCAAGAATGGTGCCAAAAGTTTCTGGTGCCAAAGTTTCTGGTTGGTATTGACTGTTCCTTTAGTTTTTTTTTTTTTAATATAATCTGCTTTATTAACATATTGTTCATCATTTTCTAAAGTCTGAACATCAATAGAACAAGCTCTGATTTGTAGTGTTTATCAATCTCCCTGGTGTAAATACCCATCTCAAGATTTTTTTGTTTTTGTTTTTGATTTAGACTATTTTTAAAGCCTTTATTGAATTTCTTATAATATTGCTTCCATTTTATGCTTTTGGAGGGATTTTTTTTTTTTTTTTTTTTTGCCACAGGTATGTGGAATCTTAGCTCTCTGACCAGGGATCGAACCTACACTCCCTATATTGGAAGGTGAAGTCTTAACCACTGGACCGCCAGGAAACTTGGTATTGGCTTTGAATGAGATAAGGACAACTGAACAAGGTAAGAGGTAAAGTTGTACAAAAGGATTAAAAGTTCAGTTCTGGACATGTTAAGTTGGAGATGGGCTTAGTTTTCTTGACTCTGGATAAGGCAAACCCAAAATGGTCTTGATGAAAACAAATGTGTCTTAAACTGACACAACAAATTAATAACAAAGGGAAATGTGTATAAGACTTTGCAAAAATTAAAGCATCCAGAACGGCTGTGTTTCTCAGAGATTTTATTTATCTAAAACTTGCAACTAATGACACTATGATGTAGGTACACGATTTTTGCTCTCTTATAGATGGGTAACGTGTTAGGGGTCAAACTCCGGCCATGACAGGCTCAGCAAGGTATATTCGGCACAGGACCTAAGTCATGTCTTCCTAACAGAGCATCCCTTGACCAAATTAGGAAAACTCCCCATACACACCAACCAAAAGAGACAGGATATGCGCTCATCCTGCCTAGCCAATCATATAACGCCAGCTACCCCTGTAATTGAGACAAAGAACTGCCTGTATATAAGCAGCCATACTCCTTTGTTCGGGGCTCTTGTCGGATTCCACTGTGTGGGATGAGACTTGGGCCCTAGCGCACTAGAAATAAAACTCCCTTCCTGCCTTTGCATTACTGTGGTGGACTTGTTCTCTCGGTCGGTACGGAGATACGGGCTCAGTGCTTAACATAACGGAGAAGGCAATGGCACCCCACTCCAGTACTCTTGCCTGGAAAATCCCATGGACGGAGGAGCCTGGTAGGCTGCAGTCCACGGGGTCGCTAAGTCAGACACGACTGAGCAACTTCACTTTCACTTTTCACTTTCATGCATTGGAGAAGGAAATGGCAACCCACTCCAGTGTTCTTGCCTGGAGAATCCCAGGGACGGAGGAGCCTGGTGGGCTGCTGTCTATGGGGTCGCACAGAGTCAGACACGACTGAAGCGACTTAGCAGCAGCAGCAGCAGCAGCAGCAGCAGCAGCAGCAGATGGGTAAATAAAAGGAATGGTGTTTTTCTTTCTGGGGATGACCCAGAGGGATGGTACGGGGAGGGAGGCGGGAGGGGTGTTCAGGATGGGGAACACGTGTATACCCGTGGTGGATTCATGTTGATGTATGGCAAAACCAATACAATATTGTAAAGTAGTTAACCTCCAATTAAAATAAATAAATTTATATTTTTAAAAAAGGAATGGAAACGTAACTCATCCAAACTATACAGCTAATTAGGGTAAGAGTTATTATGGTATAAATTGTAATAACTTATGATAAAGATAGGAGAAGATTACCTTATTATTCTATGGCCTTATGTCAGAGAGTATTTTTCCCCTGCTCCAAACCTGACCTGTACCTATTCTGGCTGAAGATGCCAGAGAATTGCAACTCTGCAAACCACTTCTCTACCAGTAGGGGGAGCTAGAGAAACTGTAAATGAACAAGGAGGAAGAAACTCCCTCTCCCTATCTGTCCTCTACACCTTGGTAGCAGCAGCTCCTTTACACTGCAGCATCTGAACCCAGCTGGCAGTTTTTCCAACATTTGCAGAAGAACCAGTTTCATCATCACTGCATCTCAACCCCCAAATAGCAGCCTCAGTTGGAGATGCCCCTCTTTCCTGAGGTCTGGGTCCCAGTTCCCTCCTCGGTTTCTAAGTTTAAGTAATTTTAATTTCTTTATTTTGTTCAGCCATGACACCTCAGAGTTCTTTTTATCTTTTCATAGATAACAATTCTTTATGTGACATTTTAAAAACTCATAATCTATTACAACCTTTTATTTTTGCAGTGAATACAGAGTTACAGAATGTCCTATTAACAGTGACTTTCCTAGGCTTGCTTAAAGCTAAAGAGATAATTACAATTTTTTACGAATATTCTTTGTATAAAAACTGTCCTTTGCCTAGAAGAAAGACTAGAGAGCTCTTCAATTGATATCATACAACTCAATTTGGATTTCATACACAGAGAGAACCCTCTTCCAGGTGAACTTTTCTTTTCCCTCCAGAACTTATTTATTTTGGATAACTGAACTTTGTACCCTTTGACCAAAACCTCCCATTTTCCCCTCCCTTTGCCCCTGGTAACCACCATTTTACTCTCTGCTTCTATGTTTTTGACTACTCCACATCCCACATATGATTGAAATCATGAAATATCTGTCTTCTGTTTTAATAACTAGTGTGGCTTTTTGTCTCCTAACTGTTCCCAGTTGATACAGGACTGAAAAATAAATATTACCAGTCAATGTCACTTATGAATACAGATGTTAAATTCTAAATAATATTTTAGTAAACTTAGAAACAAAACTGTTAGAGGCATAGCCTGCAGCCACAGAATGGATCAGCAAAGAGAAGCAGGTCTAATAACTAAACCATTCCTTTAATACTATATTCTCATGGAGCACAGCCTATACATGCAAGACTCAGTCAGGAACAGGCCACAAGACTAGAAGAAGACATTTGCAAATCAGATAAGGAATTTGTATCTAGAACACATAAATAACACAGCTCAATAATAAGAAGCCAAATAACCCAATTTAAAAATGGGCAGAAGATTTGAATAGACCTCACCAAAGGAGATAAATGAATGGCCAATAGGCACATGAAAAGATGCTCAAGATCATTAGGGAATTCAGACTGAAACTGAAGAACGTATGGAAAACCACTAGGCCATTCAGGTATGACCTAAATTCCTCATGATTATACAGTGGAAGTGACAAATACAGTAAAGGGATCAGATCTGATAGACAGAGTGCCTGAAGAACTATGGACAGAGGTTCATTACATTGTACAGGAGATAGTAATCAAAACCATCCCCAAGGAAAAGAAATGCAAGAAGGCAAAATGTTTGTCTGAGGAGCACTTACAAATAGCTGAGAAAGGAAGAAAAGTGAAAGGCAAAGGAGAAAAGGAAAGATATACCCATCTAAATGCAGAAAGTGTTAGTTGCTTAGCAGTGTCTGCCTCTTCGTGACTCTATGGACTGTAGCACGTTAGGTTCCTCTGTCCATGGGATTATCCAGGCAAGAGTACTGGAGTGGGTTGCCATTTCCTTCTCCAGGGGATCTCCCCAACCCAGCGGTCGAACCTGGGTCTCCCACATTGCAGGCAGATTCTTCACCATCTGAGCCACCAGGGAACAGCAAGGAGATATAAGAAAGCCTTCTTAAGTGAATAATGCAAAAAAAAAAAAATAGAGGAAAACAACAGAATGGGAAAGACTAGAAATCACTTCAAGAAGATTAGAGATACCAAGGAAATATTTTATGCAAAGATGGGCTCAATAAAGGACAGAAACAGTGTGAACCTAACAGAAGTAGAAGAGATTAAGAAGAGGTGGCAACAATACACAGAACAACTGTACAAAAAAAAAGGTCTTAATGATCCAAATAAACACAATGGTATGATCACTCACCTAAAGCCAGACATCCTAGAGTGTGAAGTCAAGTGGGCCTTAGGAAGCATTACTACAAACAAAGCTAGTGGAGGTGATGGAATTCCAGCTGAGCTATTTCAAATCCTGAGGGATGATGCTGTTAATGTGTTGCACTCAATATGCCAGCAAATTTGGAAAACTCAGCAGTGGCCATAGGAGTGGAAAAGCTCAGTTTTAATTCCAGTTCCAAAGAAGGGCAATGCCAAAGAATGTTCAAACTACTGCACAATTGCACTCATTTCACATGCTAGCAAAGTAATGCTCAAAATTCTTCAAGCTGGGATTCAATAGTATGTGAACTAAGAACTTCCAGATGTTCAACCTGGGTTTAGAAAAGGCAGAGGAATCAGAGATCAAATTGCCAACATCCACTGGATCATAGAAAAAGCAAGGGAATTTCAGAAAAACATCTACTTATGCTTTATTGACTATGCTAAAGCCTTTGACTGTGTGGATCACAACAAACTATGGAAAATTTTTAGAGCGATGGGACTACCATACTACCTTACTTGCCTCCTGAGAAACCTGTATGCAGGTCAAGAAACAACAGTTAGAACTTGACATGGAACAATGGACTAGTTCCAAACTGGGAAAAGAGTACGTCAAGGCTGTATATTGTTACCCTGCTAATTTAACTTGAATGCAGAGTACATCATGCAAAATGTCAGGCTGGATGAAGCACAAGCTAGGATCAAGATTGCCAGGAGAAATATCAACAAGCTCAGATATGCAGATGACACTGCCCTAATGGCAGAAACCAAAGAGGAACTAAAAAGCCTCTTGATGAAGGTGAAAGAGGAGAGGGGAAAAGCTGGCTTAAAACTCAACATTCAAAAAACTACGATCATGGCATCTGGTCTCATCACTCTGGCAAATAGATATGGAAACAAGAGAAAAAGTGAGAGACTTTATTTCATTGGGCTCCAAAATCACTGCAGATGGTGACTGCAGCCATGAAATTAAAAGATGCTTGCCCCTTGGAAGAAAAAGTATGACCAATCTAGACAGTGTATTAAAAAGCAGTTATATTACTTTGCCAACAAAGATTGGTATATTAAAGTTATGGTTTTTGCAGTAGTCATGTAGGGATGTGAGAGTTGGACCATAAAGGAAGCTGAGCATTGAAGAATTGATGCTTTTGGACTGTGGTGTTGGAGAAGACTCTTGAGAGTCCCTTGGACAGCAAGGAGATCAAACCAGGCAATCCTAATGGAAATCAATCCTGAATATTCATTGGAAGGACTGATGCTGAAGCTGAAACTCCAATACTTTGGCCACCTGATGCGAAGAACTGACTCAGTGGAGAAGACCCTGATGCTGAGAAAGATTGAAGGCAGGAGGAGGAGACGACTGAGGATGAGATGGTTGTATGGCATCACTGCCTTGATGTACACGAGTTTGAGCAAGTTACAGGAGTTGGTGATGGACAGGGAAGCGGGGCGTGCTGCAGTCCATGGGGTGGCAAATAGTCAGACACAACTGAGCAACTAAACTGAACTGAACAAATGTCCACCAACTGATGAATGGAGAGACAAAATGCAGCCTTCTGAGGTACAGGTCACTGAAGAAAGCTGGATAAATGTTTGATTCTTTCCCTTTATTTACCAGCCTTAAAAAATATCATTTGATTGTCTAACATTTACCAAAGATGACCAATGAAGTTTTGTCAGTTTTTTTTTCAAGTAATTGTAATGAGCTTATTGATTGATGAATATTTGATATGTTTTGCTTCTAGTCTTAATATTTTCAAATTGATACATATTCATGTAAAATATAGAAGAAAAAAGTCATCCCAATCATTTGCCTGTATATGCATGTATGCATGTGTCAAAGTCATTCATAACTGTATGAACCTCTGTTGACATTTTGGTTTGTTTCCTTCTGGCCTTATTTCTATGCATATAGTTTTATCAGATAAGAATGTAGTAGATTCCAAATATCTCAGCATTTCTTCAGCACAAGTGTGAACACTGACATTGCTAGTGAGCAGTAGGAAAAGAGCTAAAAGCCAATCTCTGGCCTTCTGAGAGCTCAATGTAGTGGTCCTGTTCGCTTAACTTGACAGTTAAGATATGTTAACATGGCACAGTAATTTTCCCATGAATTCTAGGAGTCTGCAGTCTAACAAGCAGAAAGTACAAATATAAATAACTATAACTCAAGGTAAAAATATTAAGTGGTATGAAAGGAAAATTCTATGGGAGAGATGATTTCTACTGATCCTCTTGCCTTCCTAGGGTATTACTCTGTGGCTTCTCTTAATATGTTACTATGATTATCTACAAACAAAAAGAAGGACTCTAAATCAGTTCTTCTTGGCCATACATTAGAATCATCTGGGGGTACTTTTAAAGATCTGCACCACAGACCGATCATGTCCAAATTTGGGAGGAGAGACTCAAGTATCAGCATTTTAAAAAAATTCCCCAGAGAATTCCAACATGCAGTGAAGGTTGAAAATTGCCAAATGACTACTGTATTCAAAACTCTATGCCAAATTCTATGCAGTACTATAAAATCCATTAAATATATGTATGTATATGGAAGCATTTCACTGTTTTACAACACGCTGTTCTTACGTCAAGTCACTTTCCTCGTACATTTGTGTCCATTCAAGCAATTAAACATAAAGGGGTTAGCCATTTGAACTCATAACTAATTGTACCTTATTAATTGCCCACTCTAACAGTACTAGTGAACTTAAGATGCAAATCAGAACTGCAAGTTCAAAGTCATGACAAAGTTAATGATTCATCCTCCTCTCTGTTGTTGCAGAAAGATAAGTATTTGATAACCCTCATGTTTATTCTGGAAGCAAAGGAAATGCCCACTGTAAAGAATGACCCCAATTTCCATTCTAGACTTAATCTAGAAGTCTAGAATTGTAGCTGCCTTTTTCTAAAATTGAAGTATAGTTGACTTACAATATTGTGTTACTTTCAAATGTACAGCAAAGTAATTCAGTTATATTTTTTCTGATAATTTTCTGTTATAGGTTATTATATGGTATTAAATATGGTTTCCTGTGCTATACAGTAGGTCCTTGTTATTTATTCTATATAGAGTATATATTCTATATAACGTATATCTGTGAATCCCAAACTCCTACTTTATCCCTCCCCCTCCCACTCTGGTAACCATAAGTTTGTTTTCTATATCTGAGTCTTCTGTTTTGTAAATAAGTTCCTTTGTATCTTTTTTTTTTTTAGATTCCACATACAAGAGGTAACAAG
Source organism: Oryx dammah (assembly GCF_014754425.2). NCBI lineage: Eukaryota > Metazoa > Chordata > Mammalia > Artiodactyla > Bovidae > Oryx > Oryx dammah. Next base: position 117,446,375 of record NW_024070207.1, read on the forward strand.
TAATGTCTGTCTTTCTCTGCCAGACTTACTTCCCTTAGTTTGATAATATTTAGTTCCATTCATGGCACTGCAAATGGTAATATGTCATTTTTTATGTCTGCAATTGCCTTTAAAATTTTTTATTGTGAAATAATTTCAAACTTACCCAAAAGTTGCAAAAACAGTATAAAGAAACCCCTCATATATGCCCTTCATGCAATTTCATCAATTGTTAACATTCTACCACCTTGGCTTTATCATACGATGGATAGATAGATAATAGATAGATATGTAGAGAGATATAGATGGATAGTTTTTATGCTTACAAGAGTAAGCATAACATTATCATGTTCCTTAATCCCATTTGGAGTGTATTTCCCCTTAGAATAACCCTTAGAATAAAAACATTCTCTTACAAACCACAGATCAATCACAAGAATCAGGGAATCTAGAGTTTATAATCAAAGTTTCTCCACTGTCTCAATCATGTCCTTCAGTTCAGTAGCTCAGTTGTATCTAACTATTTCCACCCCATGGACTGCAGCATGCCAGGCTTCCCTGTCTATCACCATCTCCTGGAGCTAGCTCAAACTCATGTCCATCGAGTTGGTGATGCCATCCAACCATCTCATTCTCTGTCATCTCCTTCTCCTCCTGCCTTCAGTCTTTCCCAGCATCAGGGTCTTCCCCAGTTCTTTGCATCAGGTGGCCAAGTATTGGAGTTTCAGCTTTAGCATATTCAGGACTGATTTCCTTTAGGATGGACTGGTTTGATCTCCTTGCTGTCCAAGGGACTCTCAAGAGTCTTTGCCAACACCACAGTCCACAAGCATCAATTCTTCAATGCTCAGCTTCCTTTATGGTCCAACTCTCACATCCCTACATAACTACTGGAAAAACCATAGCTTTGACTAGATGGACCTTTGTTGGCAAAGTAATGCTTCTGCTTTTTAATAGGCTGTCTAGGTTGGTCATAACTTTTCTTTCAAGGAGCAAGTGTCTTTTAATTTCATGGCTGCACTCACCATCTTCAATGATTTAGGAGCCCCCAAAATAAAGGCTGTCACTGTTTCCATTGTTTCCCCATCTGTTTGCTGTGAAGTGATAGGACTGGATGCCATGATCTTAGTTTTCTGAATGTTGAGCTTTAAGCCAACTTTTTCACTCTCCTCTTTCACTTTCATCAAGAAGCTCTTTAGTTCTTCTTTGCTTTCTACCATAAGGACGGTGTCACCTGCATATCTGAGGTTCTTGATATTTTTCTTGGCAATCTTGATTCCAGCTTGTGCTTCATCCAGCCTGGCATTTTGCATGATGTACTCTGCATTCAAGTTAAATAAGCAGAGTGATGATATACAGCCTTGAATACTCCTTTCCCAATTTGGAATCAGACTGTTGTTCCATGTTGAGTTCTAACTGTTGCTTCTTGACCTGCATACGGATTTCTCAGGATGCAGGTCAGGTGGTCTGGTATTCCCATCTCTTTCAGAATTTTCCACAGTTTGTTGTGATCCACACAGTCAAAGGCTTTGGCATAGTCAATAAAGCAGAAATAGATGTTTTTCTGGAACCCTCTTGCTTTTTAGATGATCCAACAGATGTTGGCAATTTGATCTCTGGTTCCTCTGCCTTTTCTAAATCCAGCTTGAACGTCTGGAAGTTCATGGTTCATGTACTGTTGAAGCCTGGCTTGGAGAATTTTGAGCATTTCTTTGCTAGTGTGATAGTGAGAGCAACTCTGTGGTAGTTTGAACATTCTTTGGCATTGCCTTTCTTTGGTATTGGAACGAAAATTGACCTTTTCCAGTCCTGTGGCCACTGCTGAGTTTTCCAAATTTGCTGGCATATTGTGGAGCCTTTCACAGCATCATCTTTTAGGATTTGAAATAACTCAACTGGAATTCCACCTCCACTAGCTGTGTTTGTAATGATGCTTCCTAAGGCCCACTTGACTTTGCATTCCAGGATATCTGTCTCTAGGTGAGTGATCATACCATCATGGTTATCTGGGTCATGAAGATGTTTCTTGTACAGTTCTTATGTGTATTCTTGCCACCTCTTCTTAATAGCTTCTGCTTCTGTTAGGTCCATACCATTTCTGTCCTTTATTGTGCCCATCTTTGCATGAAATGTTCCCTTGGTATCTCTAATTTTCTTGAAGTGATCTCTAGTCTTTCTGATTCTATTGTTTTCCTCTATTTCTTTGCATTGATCATTGAGGAAGGCTTTCTTATCTCTCCTTGCTATCTTATCTTATCCTTCTCCATCAGAAGGCAGACAGAATGAAAACTACAATCACAGAAAATTAACCCATCTGATCCCATGGACCACAACCTTTTCTAACTCAATGAAACTATGAGCCATACCACATAGGGCCACTCAAACTGGACGGGTAATGGTGGAGAGGTCTGACAAAATGTGGTCCACTGGAGAAGGGAATGGCAAACCACTTCAGTATTCTTGCCTTGAGAACCCCATGAACTGTATGAAAAGGCAAAAAGATAGGACACTGAAAGATGAACTCCCCAGGTCCGCAGGTGCCCAATATGCTACTGGAGATGGAGAAATAACTCCAGAAAGAATGAAGAGACCGAGCCAAAGCAAAAACAATACCCAGTTGTGGATGTGACTGGTAATGGAAGTAAAGTCTGATGCTGTAAAGAGCAATATTGCTTAGGAACCTGTAATGTTAGGTCCGTGAATTCCGGCAAATTGAAAGTGGTCAAACAGGATATGGCAAAAGTGAACATTGACATTTTAGGAATCAGTGATTTAAAATGGACTGGAATGGGTGAATTTAACTCAGATGACCATTTTATCTATTACTGTGGGCAAGATCCCTTAGAAGAAATGGGAGTAGCCATCATAGTCAACAAAAGAGTCTGAAATGCAAATCAGTTCAGTTCAGTTCAGTTGCTCAGTTGTGTCCGACTCTTTGTGACCCCATGAATTGCAGCACGCCAGGCCTCCCTGTTCATCACCATCTCCCGGAGTTCACTCAAACTCACATGCATCGAGTTGGTGATGCCATCCAGCCATCTCATCCTCTGTCATCCCCTTCTCCTCCTGCCCCCAATCCCTCCCAGCATCAGAGTCTTTCCCAATGAGTCAGCTCTTCGCATGAGGTGGCCAAAGTATTGGAGTTTCAGCTTGAGCATCATTCCTTCCAAAGAACACCCAGGGCTGATCTTCTTTAGAATGGGCTGGTTAGATCTCCTTGCAGTCCAAGGGACTCTCAAGAGTCTTCTCCAACACCACAGTTCAAAGGCATCAATTCTTTGGTGCTCAGCTTTCTTCACAGTCCAACTCTCACATCCATACATGACCACTGGAAAAACCATAGCCTTGACTAGACGGACCTTTGTTGGCAAAGTAATGTCTCTGCTTTTCAATGTGGTATCTAGGTTGGTCATAACTTTCCTTCCAAGGAGTAAGCGTCTTTTAATTTCATGGCTGCAATCACCATCTGCAGTGATTTTGGAGACCCCCCCAAAAAAAGTCTGACACTGTTTCCACTGTTTCCCCATCTATGTCCCATGAAGTGATGGGACCGGATGCCATGATCTTCGTTTTCTGAATGTTGAGCTTTAAGCCAACTTTTTCACTCTTCTCTTTCACTTTCATCAAGAGGCTTTTTAGCTCCTCTTCACTTTCTGCCATAAGGGTGGTGTCATCTGCATATCTGAGGTTATTGATATTTCTCCCGGCAATCTTGATTCCAGCTTGTGCTTCCTCCAGCCCAGTGTTTCTCATGATGTACTCTGCATATAAGTTAAATAAGCAGGGTGACAGTATACAGCCTTGACGTACTCCTTTTCCTATTTGGAACCAGTCTGTTGTTTCATGTCCAGTTCTAACTGTTGCTTCCTGACCTACATACAGACTTCTGAAGAAGCAGGTCAGGTGCTCTGGTATTCCCATCTCTTTCAGAATTTTCCACAGTTTATTGTGATTCCACACAGTCAAAGCCTTTGGCATAGTCAATAAAGCAGAAATAGATGTTTTTCTGGAACTCTCTTGCTTTTTCCATGATCCAGCGAATGTTGGCAATTTGATCTCTGGTTCCTCTGGCTTTTCTAAAACCAGCTTGAACATCTGGAAGTTCACAGTTCACGTATTGCTGAAGCCTGGCTTGGAGAATTTTGAGCATTACTTTACTAGCATGTGAGATGAGTGCAACTGTGCAGTAGTTTGAGCATTCTTTGGCATTGCCTTTCTTTGGGATTGGAATGAAAACTGACCTTGTCCAGTCCTGTGGCCACTGCTTAGTTTTCCAAATTTGCTGGCACATTGAGCGCAGGACTTTCACAGCATCATCTTTCAGGATTTGAAATAGCTCCACTGGAATTCCATCACCTCCACTAGCTTTGTTTGTAGTGATGCTTTCTAAGGCCCACTTGGCTTCACATTCCAGGATGTCTGGCTCTAGGTGAGTGATCATACCATCGTGATTATCTTGGTTGTGAAGATCTTTTTTGTACAGTTCTTCTGTGTATTCTTGCCACCTCTTCTTAATATCTCTGCTTCTGTTAGGTCCATACCATTTCTGTCCTTTATTGTGCCCATCTTTGCATGAAATGTTCCCTTGGTATCTCTAATTTTCTTGAAGAGCTCTCTAGTCTATCCCATTCTGTTGTTTTCCTCTATTTCTTTGCATTGATCGCTGAGGAAGGCTTTCTTATCTCTTCTTGCTATTCTTTGGAACTCTGCATTCAGATACTTATATCTTTCCCTTTCTCCTTTGCTTTTCACTTCTCTTCTTTTCACAGCTATTTTTAAGGCCTCCCCAGACAGCCATTTTGCTTTTTTGCATTTTTTCCCAGGGTGATGGTCTTGATCCCTGTCTCCTATAGAATGTCACGAACCTCAGTCCATAGTTCTTCAGGCACTCTATCTATCAGATCTAGTTCCTTAAATCTATTTCTTACTTCCACTGTATAATCATAAGGGATTTGATTGAGGTCATACCTGAATGGTCTAGTGGTTTTCCCTACTTTCTTCAATTTAAGTCTGAATTTGGCAATAAAGAGCTCATGATCTGAGCCACAGTCAGCTCCTGGTTTTGTTTTTGCTGACTGTATAGAGCTTCTCCATATTTGGCTGCAAAGAATATAATCAATCTGATTTCAGTGCTGACCATCTGGTGATGTGAAATACAATACTTGGGTGCAATCTCAAAAATGACAGAATGATATCTGTTCATTTCCAAGGCAAACCATTCAGTATCACAGTAATCCAAGTCTATGCCCCAACTAGTAATGCTGAAGAAGCTGAAGTTGAATGGTTCTATGAAGACCTATAAGACTTTCTAGAAGTAATACCCAAAACAGATGTCCTTTTCATCATAGGGGACTGGAATGCAAAAGTAGGAAGTCAAGAGATACTTGGAGTACCAGGCAAATTTGGCCTTGGAGTACAAAATGATGCAGGTCAAAGGCTAACAGAGTTTTACCAAAAGAACACACTGGTCATAGCAAACACCCTCTTCCAACAACACAAGAGACCCCTCTACACGTGGACATCATCAGATAGTCAATACCAAAATCATATTGATTATATTCTTTCCTACTGCAGATGGAGAAGCTCTATACAGTCAGCAAAAACAAGACCAGGAGCCGACTGTTCAGATCATGAACTCCTTATTGCCAAATTCAGACTTAAATTGAAGAAAATAGGGAAAACCACTAGACCATTCAGGAATGACCTAAATCAAATCCCTTACGATTATACAGTGGAAGTGACAAATAGATTCAAGGGATTAGATCTGATAGAAAGAGTGCCTGAAGAACTATGGAGGGAGGTTTGTGACATTTTACAGGGGGCAGTGATCAAGACCATCCCCAAGAAAAAGAAATGCAAAAAGGCAAAATGGTTGTCTGAGGAGGCCTTACAAATAGCTGAAAAAAGAAAAGACTTGAAAAGCAAAGGAGAAAAAGAAAGATATACTCATTTGAATGCAGAGTTCCAAAGAATAGCAAGGAGAGATAAGAAAACCTTCCTGAGTGATCAATGCAAAGAAATAGAGGGGCCTTGTTCAGTAAATCTTTAATCCAATTTTCTGTTGATGGGCGGGGCTGTGTTCCCTCCTTTTTGTCTGACCTGAGACCAAACTATGGTGGAGGGAATGAAGATAGTGGTGACCTCCTTCAAAAGGTCCTTTGCATGCATGCACTGCTGCACTCAGTGTCCCGACCCTGCAGCAATACACCGCCAACCCACGCCTCCCCCGGAGACTCCTGGATACTCACAGGCAAGTCTGGGTTAGTCTCTTGTCGGGTCCCTGCTCCTTTCCCCCGGGTCCTGGTGTGCACAGGGTTTTGTTTGTGCCCTCCAAAAGTCTGTTTCCCCAGTCCTGTGTAAGTTCTGTAAACAAAGGGACAATCATGTCCTTTCTAGCACTCTTTTCTGGTCCAGGACCCAATTCCAGAGCATTATGCATGACCTTTAGTTTCATGTCTCTCCCATCTCCTTTCATCTGAAATAGTTCCATGGCCTTCTTTGCTTTTCTTGCCATTGACAGTTGTGAAGAGTACTGGCCACTTGTATTATGGAAGGTCCCTCAGTCTGGGCTTGTGTCCAGTTTTCTCAGGATTAGATTGAGTCTTGTGCTTTTGTTTGTTTGCTTGTTTGTTGGCCATGGTATTTGGCTTGTGGGATCTCAGTTCCTGGACCAGGGGTTGAATTCAGGTGATGCAGTGAAAGCCCAGAATCCTAACCACCAGATCATCAGAAAACTCCCTGAGTTCCAAGGTTTTAGAGGAGGATACCAAATAAGAGCTCCTTTCTCACCGTCAAGGTACCACAGAAAGAGGATCATGAAGTTGGCTTATTTCATCACTGGTGAGGTTAACTTTGATCACTTGGTGTCTGCCAGTTTCGTCCACTGTCAAATTACTAATTTTCCCCTTGCAATGTCATTATGAGAGACCTGCAGGGCAGGTATTAAGATGAGGTGAGCAAGGCACTTAGGGCACAAAATGTTGAGAAACTCACTCTCAAGAGGGAGTGCAAGTGCAGGTCTAGCCCCTGATAGGAAGATCTGTTATCCCTTTTCTGCAGTGAAAGCAAGGAGTCTTAAGCACTAGATTGACAGGGAATTTCCTGACTGCCCCTTTTAAAAAATACCTTGTTACATAAGCAATTCCTCTGCCATCTCCTGGGGGGTTCAGGAGGCAATTCTGCAAACTTAATGTTATGATATAAAATTAGAAAAATAAAACTGAAATAAAATTCTGCCATCAAATTTAGTCTCAATGAGAAAAGGAATCCAGGTGGATAGGGGTTAAAACAGCAAAAGCAAAGCAAGTGGGAAACAGGATGTTGAGAAAAATCACTAGTGTGAGGAGCAGAGCGTAAGGATCCTGGGCTGCGCCTGTCCCCGGGCTGGCCCCTTGAGTCCATCCTAACAGAAATACCTGTTGTGCCTTCAAAATTCCAAGGGCTATCATATGAATCCTCTGCTCTGGGAGTGAAAGGTCAATTGCTCAGCAGGCTGGGTAGGAGCTGCCCCCACTCATCTCTCTGACCTCATCTCCCATCTCCCACCACAGCTCAGCAGCTCTGCTAGAACAAAGTCATCTGGCCTCAGGGACTTTGTGCTAGTTTCCTGGCACAGGACATTATGTTCCAGATCTCCATATCCCTCCTGCAGATTTCTGCTCAACCTGGTCAGTGAGGCCTTCTCTGAGAACCATCAAAGTTACTGCCCACTCACCCCTACTTCCTGCCTCCCTCCTCAGCTTCACATTTCTTCAGAGCACTTAGAACTACGTACTTACAAACATGTTTCTTTGTTTTATCTATTTCACCCCTGCTGGAATAGAGAGCTTAGGCAGGATAGGCATTTTTGTGAGTTTTGCTCACTTCTGGATCCCCAGTGTCTAGAACATGCCTAGTACATAAGAGCTCACCAAATGTGTGTGAGTGTGTCTGTGTGTGTGTCAGAGATAGGAACAGAGAAACAGAGAGAAAGGGAAAGCTCCACAGATAACGTTGAGAGGTTAAGTTGGAACTGATGCTCTTGCCTCTAATAGGATGGGTTTATCGTGAAGCTAATAAAGCTTAAGGAAAGGTCCGAACATATTTACACAGCCATATGCTGAAATTTGTAAAAGTAAATGCTTAAACTTCAGTTAGTTCAAAATAGCATCTCTCTCCACTCTGGCACCCCCACTGTCACGCTTTCTGTAGTGGCTTTGTCCTGCATCAGCTTAGCTAAGCTGGAACCACATTCTCTTCTCCACATGCTTCCAGGTTAGGTATAGACACATTTTGTGGGAGGCAGATGTGAACCAGAAATCAGATTTTTGAAGCTCCAAAGGTTAGTTCAGGGTGCCAGGCACTGTGACAGCTTACACTCAAGTCACTGATCTGATCTCCACTTAGATGGCACTAGGTAACACACTGCCACTAAACCTTCTTCCACATAGCCAGTCCCACTGACCTACAGCAACTTTGGGCTCAACAGCAGACACAGGGACAGCAGTCCACACGATAATCAGACCCTATTATGAGTCCCTCACTCTGTGTCACTCATGGAAGCTCTGCTTCTTTGATGACCCCTGACTATTACACTTCCCATGGGGCTCAGTGACACTGAAGTGGTCAAAGGAACTCCAGTGAGGGCCAGCTGAAGGAAAATTGAATTGGGCACATATTTCACTGGGATTCAGAGAATTATACTCACAATGGTTTACAATCACTTCCTTGAATGGTTGGGTCATTTATAGCCACCCTAAATATGAATGGCTCCCAGGAACACACCGATGGTCTGCTGCCAGAAGGCATGTGGTAATATAATCATGTCTTAGGGCACCTGGCATCAGAAGCATGTGGGCTGTGGACAAGAAATGAGGTTTAAAATGTATAAAGCCAGAAGCAAATCTGTGGGAAGTTCTTTCGATCATATTATGCAATTTTTTCCCCCAGACTTTGTGATATTTCTGGCATTTGTGAGCTTTATAACAATCTTACTTTGTTATCATTTCTTTTCTCATTCCAAAGAATTGTTCACTTTTGTACCCAATGTTGTATTATTAAGTTTGTATTACACTTGCATGTATTGGGTTAGCCAAAAAAATTTGTTCAAGTTTTATGGAAAAACTCAAATGAACTTTTTGGCTAACCCAATAAATTGAAGAAATTAGGACACACCCTCTCACTATACACAAAAAGAAACGCAAATGGTTAAGTTAAAGACTTAAACGTAAGACACCATAAAACTCCTAGAATAGATCATAGGTAAAGCATTCTCTAATATAAATCATACCAATGTTTTCTTAGGTCAGCCTCCTAAGGCTATAGAAATAAAAACAAAAATAAACAAATGGAACCTAATCAAACTTACAAGCTTTTGCACAGCAAAAGAAACCATTTAAAAATGAAAATACAACCTACAGAATGGGAGAAAATATTTGCAAATGATATGACAGACAAGAGCTTAATTTTCAAAATATACCAATACTTCATATAACTCAACAACAAAACAAACAAACAACTCAGTGAAAAATAGGCAGAAGACCTAAATAGATATTTCTCTAAATAAATACAAATGGCCAATAGACACATGAAAAGATGTCAATATCACACATTATTAGAGAAATGCAAATCAAAACTACAACAGGTACCACCTCACACTGTTCTGAATGGTCATCATTTAAAACTCTACAAATAACATCAACATGAATTAGCCACAGATGTACATATGTCAATGCTTCCCTGGTGGCTCAGATGGTAAAGAATCTACCTGCAATGCAGGAGACCTGAGTTTGATCCCTGGGTTGGGAAGATCCCCTGGAGAAAGAAATAGCAACCCACTCCAATATTCCTACCTGGGATATCATATGTCCCCACCTTTTTGAACCTCACTCCCACTTCTCACCCTTTCCTACCCTTCTAGGTTGTGTATCCTTCAATTAAAAATAAACAAATTTAAAAAAACTCTACAAATAACAAATGCTGGAGAGGATATGGAGAAAAGGGAACCTTTCTCCACCATTGGTATGAATGTAGGTTGGTACAGCCACTGTGGAAAACATTGTGGAGGTTCCTCAGAAAACTAAAAATAGAATTACCATATAATCCAGCAATACCATTCCTGGGCATATATCCAGACAAAACAATAATACAAAAAGATTAGTTTGGTGCAAACTAATTGCGGGGCTTCCCTGGTAGCTCAGATGGTACAACCGTCTGCCTACAATGCGGGAGACCCAGGTTCGATCCCTGGGTCGGGAAGATCCCCTGGAGAAGGAAATGGCAACCCACTCTAGTACTCTTGCCTGGAAAATCCCATGGACCAAGGAGCCTGGGGAGCTACAGTCCATGGGGTCGCAAAGAGTCAGACAGGACTGAGCAAATTCACTTCACTTCACTTCAAACTAATTGCGGTTTTCCATTGTTGAACTTTGCTGTTTGATATTGGAATACATTCTCAAATAAATATGGCTAGTTATATATCATTTTAATGCATATTTCTCACTCTATGTTTTTGCTAATGACTTATTCTTGTTTTCTTAGTTGCTCAGTCATGTCCAACTCTTTGCAACCCCATGAACTGTAGCCCACCAGTTCCTCAGTCCATAGGGTTTTTCCAGGCAAGAATACTGGAGTGGGTTGCTATTTCCTTCTCCTAGGGATCTTCCTGATTCAGGGATCGAACCTGTGTTTCCTGCATTGGCAGGTGGATTCTTTACCACTGAGCCACCAGGTAAGCCCAATGACTTTTTACTTGCTGTTTATTTTATATTTATTTTAGACTAGGGAAAATGATGTTAGACAAAATGCAAATTCAAGCAGTTTTCTTAGCCAACTTCAAAATGGGTCATAAAGCAGCAGAGACAACTTGCAACATTGACAAAGCATTTGACCCAGGAACTGCTAATGAACATATAGTGCAGCAGTGGTTCAAGAAGCTTTGCAAAGGAAACAAGAGCCTGGAAGATGAGGAGTGCCATGGCTGGCCATTGGAAGTTGACAACGGCCAATTGAGAGGACTATCAAATCTGATCCTCTTATAATTATTAATACACAAGAAGTTGCCAAAGAACTCAAAGTCAACCATTCTATGATCATTCGGCATTTGAAGCAAATTGGAAAGGTGAAAAAGTTCCATAAGTGGATGCCTCATGAGCTGACACACACACACACACACACAAATCACTGTTTTGAAGTGTTGTCAAATCATTGTTTTGAAGTGTCGTCTTCTCTTATTCTTTGCAACAATGAACCATTTCTCGATTGGATTATGATGTGCAACGAAAAGAGGACTATATACAACAACTGGCGATGATCAGCTCAGTGGTTGGACCAAGAAGAAGCTCCAAAGCACTTTCCAAGGCCAAACTTGCACCAAAAAAGATCATGGTCACTGTTTGGTGGTCTGCTGCCCATCTGATCAACTACAGCCTTCTGAATCCAGGAGAAACCATTACATCTGAAAAGTATACTCAGCACATCAAAGAGATGCACTAAAAACTGCAATGCCTGCAGCTAGCACTGGTCAACAGAATGGGTCCAATTCTTCTCCACAACACCACCTAACCACACATTGCATAACCAACACTTCAAAAATTGAACGAATTGGGGTACAAAGTTTTGTCTCATCCACCATATTCACCTGACCTTTCACCAAACAACTATGACTTCTTCAAGCATCTCAACAATTTTTTTGCAGGCAAAGTGCTTCCACAATCAGTAGGAAGCAGAAAATGGCTTTCCAAGAGTTCCTTGAATCCCAAGGCACAGATTTTTACACTACAGGAATAAACAAACTTATTTCTCACTTGCAAAAATGTGTTGATTGCAATGGTTTCTATTTTGATTCATAAATATGTGCTTGAGCCTAGTTATAATGATTTAAAATTCATGGTCTAAAACCTCAATTACCTTTTCATCAACCATATGAATATGCACACCTATATTCATAGCAGAACTATTCACAGTAGCCAAGATATGGAAACAACCTAAATATCCATTGACAGATGAACTGATAAAAAAGATATGGTACCTATATACAATGGAATACTACTCAGCCACCAAAAAGAATGAAATAATGCCATTTGCAGCAATACAGATGCAACTAGAGTGTATCATACTAAGTCAGAAAGACAAAGACAAATACCATATGACATCATTTATACATGGAATCTAAAATATGACACAAATGAACTTACCTATAAAACAGAAACAGACTCACAGACATAGAAAATAGACTTGCAGTTGCCAAGGGGGAGGCAGTTGGGGGATGGATAGAGTGAGAGGCTAGGGTTAGCACATGTAAGCTATTATACATGGAATGGATAAACAACAAGGTCCTACATTATAGCACAAAGAACTATATTCAGTATCCTATGATAAACCATAAAGGAAAAGAATGTTTTTTTGTTTTATTTTTAATTTTTAATTTTTACTTTACAATTCTGTATTGGTTTTGGCATAGATTGACATGAATCCACCACAGGTGTACATGCGTTCTCAAACATGAACCCCCCTCCCACCCCCCTCCCCACAACATCTCTCTGGGTCATCCCCGCAAATCAGCCCCAAGCGTGCCATATCCTGCATCAGACATAGACTGGCAATTCGATTCTTACATGATATTATACATGTTTCAATGCCATTCTCCCAAATCATCACACCCTCTCCCTCTCCCTCTGAGTCCAAAAGTCCGCTATACACATCTGTGTCTTTTTTGCTGTCCTGCATACAGGGTCATCATTGCCATCTTTCTAAATTCCATATATATGTGTTAGTATACTGCATTGATGTTTTTCTTTCTGGCTTACTTCACTCTGTATAATCGGCTTTAGTTTCATCCATCTCATCAGAAGTGATTCAAATGTATTCTTTTTAATGGCTGAGTAATACTCCATTGTGTATATGTACCACAGCTTTCTTATCCATTCATCTGCTGATGGACATCTAGGTTGTTTCCATGTCCTGGCTATTATAAACAGTGCTGCGATGAACATTGGGGTACATGTGTCTCTTTTAATTCTGGTTTCCTCGGTGTGTATGCCCAGCAGTGGGATTGCTGGGTCATATGGCAGTTCCATTTGCAGTTTTTTAAGGAATCTGCACACTGTTCTCCATAGTGGCTGTACTAGTTTGCATTCCCATCAAAAGTGTAGGAGGGTTCCCTTCTCTCCACACCCTCTCCAGCATTTATTGCTTGCAGATTTTTGGATCGCAGACATTCTGACTGGTGTGAAGTGGTACCTCATTGTGGTTTTGATTTGCATTTCTCTTATAATGAGTGATGTTGAGCATCTTTTCATGTGTTTGTTAGCCATCCGTATGTCTTCTTTGGAGAAATGTCTATTTAGTTCTTTGGCCCATTTTTTGATTGGGTCGTTTATTTTTCTGGAATTGAGCTGCAGGAGTTGCTTGTATATTTTTGAGATTAGTTGTTTGTCAGTTGCTTCATTTGCTATTATTTTCTCCCATTCGGAAGGCTGTCTTTTCACTTTGCTTATGTTTTCCTTTGTTGTGCAGAAGCTTTTAATTTTAATTAGATCCCATTTGTTTATTTTTGCTTTTATTTCCAGAGTTCTGGGAGGTGGATCATAGAGGATCCTGCTGTGGTTTATGTCGGAGAGTGTTTTGCCTATGTTCTCCTCTAAGAGTTTTATAGTTTCTGGTCTTACATTTAGATCTTTAATCCATTTTGAGTTTATCTTTGTGTGCGGTGTTAGAAAGTGATCTAGTTTCATTCTTTTACAAGTGGTTGACCAGTTTTCCCAGCACCACTTGTTAAAGAGATTGTCTTTACTCCATTGTATATTCTTGCCTCCTTTGTCAAAGATAAGGTGTCCATATGTATGTGGATTTATCTCTGGGCTTTCTATTTTGTTCCATTGATCTATATGTCTGTCTTTGTGCCAATACCATACTGTCTTGATGACTGTGGCTTTGTAGTAGAGCCTGAAGTCAGGCAAATTGATTCCTCCACTTCCATTCTTCTTTCTCAAGATTGCTTTGGCTATTCGTGGTTTTTTGTATTTCCATACAAATCTTGAAATTATTTGTTCTAGTTCTGTGAAAAATATCGCCGGTATCTTGATAGGGATTGCATTGAATTTGTAAATTGCTTTGGGTAATATACTCATTTTCACTATATTGATTCTTCCGATCCATGAGCATGGTATATTTCTCCATCTATTAGTGTCCTCTTTGATTTCTTTCATCAGTGTTTTATAGTTTTCTGTATATAGGTCTTTAGTTTCTTTAGGTAGATATATTCCTAAGTATTTTATTCTTTTTGTTGCAATGGTGAATGGAATTGTTTCCTTAATTTCTTCTTCTACTTTCTCATTATTAGTGTATAGGAATGCAAGGGATTTCTGTGTGTTGATTTTATATCCTGCAACTTTACTATACTCATTAATTAGCTCTAGTGATTTTCTCAATCCAAGAAGAAGATATAACAATTATAAATATATATGCACCCAATATAGGAGCACCGCAATATGTAGGACAAATGCTAACAAGTATGAAAGGGGAAATTAACAACAACACAATAATAGTGGGAGACTTTAATACCCCACTCACACATATGGACAGATCAACTAAACAGAAAATTAACAAAGAAACGCAAACTTTAAATGATACATTAGACCAGTTAGACCTAATTGATATCTATAGGACATCTCACCCCAAAACAATGAATTTCACCTTTTTCTCAAGTGCTCATGGAACCTTCTCGAGGATAGATCACATCCTGGGCCATAAATATAACCTTGATAAATTCAAAAAAATCGAAATCATTCCAAGCATCTTTTCTGACCATAATGCACTAAGATTAGATCTCAATTACAGGAGGAAACCTATTAAAAATTCCAACATATGGAGGCTGAACAACACGCTTCTGAATAACCAACAAATCACAGAAGAAATCAAAAAAGAAATCAAAATATGCATAGAAACTAATGAAAATGAAAACACAACAACCCAAAACCTGTGGGACACTATAAAAGCAGTGCTAAGAGGAAAGTTCATAGCAATACAGGCATACCTCAAGAAACAAGAAAAAAGTCAAATAAATAACCTAACTTTACACCTAAAGCAACTAGAAAAGGAAGAACTGGAGAACCCCAGAGTTAGCAGAAGGAAAGAAATCTTAAAAATTAGGGCAGAATTAAATGCAAAAGAAACAAAAGAGACCATAGCAAAAATCAACAAAGCCAAAAGCTGGTTCTTTGAAAGGATAAATAAAATTGACAGACCATTAGCCAGACTCATCAAGAAGCAAAGAGAGAAAAATCAAATCAATAAAATTAGAAATGAAAATGGAGAGATCACAACAGACAACACAGAAATACAAAGGATCATAAGAGACTACTATCAGCAATTATATGCCAATAAAATGGACAACCTGGAAGAAATGGACAAATTCTTAGAAAAATACAATTTTCCAAAACTGAACCAGGAAGAAATAGATAATCTTAACAGACCCATCACAAGCACGGAAATTGAAAGTGTAATCAGAAATCTTCCAGCAAACAAAAGCCCAGGTCCAGACGGCTTCACAGCTGAATTCTACCAAAAATTTAGAGAAGAGTTAACACCTATCCTACTCAAACTCTTCCAGAAAATTGCAGAGGAAGGGAAACTTCCAAACTCATTCTATGAGGCCACCATCACCCTAATACCAAAACCTGACAAAGATACTACAAAAAAGGAAAACTACAGGCCAATATCACTGATGAACATAGATGCAAAAATCCTCAACAAAATTCTAGCAATCAGAATCCAACAACACATTAAAAAGATCGTACACCATGACCAAGTGGGCTTTATCCCAGGGATGCAAGGATTCTTCAACATCCGCAAATCAATCAATGTAATTCACCACATTAACAAATTGAAAAATAAAAACCATATGATTATCTCAATAGATGCAGAGAAGGCCTTTGACAAAATTCAACATCCATTTATGATAAAAACTCTCCAGAAAGCAGGAATAGAAGGAACATACCTCAATATAATAAAAGCTATATATGACAAACCCACAGCAAACATTATCCTCAATGGTGAAAAATTGAAAGCATTTCCCCTAAAGTCAGGAACAAGACAAGGGTGCCCACTTTCACCACTACTATTCAACATAGTTCTGGAAGTTTTAGCCACAGCAATCAGAGCAGAAAAAGAAATAAAAGGAATCCAAATTGGAAAAGAAGAAGTAAAACTCTCACTGTTTGCAGATGACATGATCCTCTACATAGAAAACACTAAAGACTCTACCAGAAAATTACTAGAGCTAATTAATGAATATAGTAAAGTTGCAGGATATAAAATCAACACACAGAAATCCCTTGCATTCCTATACACTAATAATGAGAAAGTAGAAGAAGAAATTAAGGAAACAATTCCATTCACCATTGCAACAAAAAGAATAAAATACTTAGGAATATATCTACCTAAAGAAACTAAAGACCTATATACAGAAAACTATAAAACACTGATGAAAGAAATCAAAGAGGACACTAATAGATGGAGAAATATACCATGCTCATGGATCGGAAGAATCAATATAGTGAAAATGAGTATATTACCCAAAGCAATTTACAAATTCAATGCAATCCCTATCAAGATACCGGCGATATTTTTCACAGAACTAGAACAAATAATTTCAAGATTTGTATGGAAATACAAAAAACCACGAATAGCCAAAGCAATCTTGAGAAAGAAGAATGGAAGTGGAGGAATCAATTTGCCTGACTTCAGGCTCTACTACAAAGCCACAGTCATCAAGACAGTATGGTATTGGCACAAAGACAGACATATAGATCAATGGAACAAAATAGAAAGCCCAGAGATAAATCCACATACATATGGACACCTTATCTTTGACAAAGGAGGCAAGAATATACAATGGAGTAAAGACAATCTCTTTAACAAGTGGTGCTGGGAAAACTGGTCAACCACTTGTAAAAGAATGAAACTAGATCACTTTCTAACACCGCACACAAAGATAAACTCAAAATGGATTAAAGATCTAAATGTAAGACCAGAAACTATAAAACTCTTAGAGGAGAACATAGGCAAAACACTCTCCGACATAAACCACAGCAGGATCCTCTATGATCCACCTCCCAGAACTCTGGAAATAAAAGCAAAAATAAACAAATGGGATCTAATTAAAATTAAAAGCTTCTGCACAACAAAGGAAAACATAAGCAAAGTGAAAAGACAGCCTTCCGAATGGGAGAAAATAATAGCAAATGAAGCAACTGACAAACAACTAATCTCAAAAATATACAAGCAACTCCTGCAGCTCAATTCCAGAAAAATAAACGACCCAATCAAAAAATGGGCCAAAGAACTAAATAGACATTTCTCCAAAGAAGACATACGGATGGCTAACAAACACATGAAAAGATGCTCAACATCACTCATTATTAGGGAAATGCAAATCAAAACCACAATGAGGTACCACTTCACACCAGTCAGAATGTCTGCAATCCAAAAATCTGCAAGCAATAAATGCTGGAGAGGGTGTGGAGAGAAGGGAACCCTCCTACACTTTTGATGGGAATGCAAACTAGTACAGCCACTATGGAGAACAGTGTGCAGATTCCTTAAAAAACTGCAAATGGAACTGCCATATGACCCAGCAATCCCACTGCTGGGCATACACACCGAGGAAACCAGAATTAAAAGAGACACATGTACCCCAATGTTCATCGCAGCACTGTTTATAATAGCCAGGACATGGAAACAACCTAGATGTCCATCAGCAGATGAATGGATAAGAAAGCTGTGGTACATATACACAATGGAGTATTACTCAGCCATTAAAAAGAATACATTTGAATCACTTCTGATGAGATGGATGAAACTAAAGCCGATTATACAGAGTGAAGTAAGCCAGAAAGAAAAACATCAATGCAGTATACTAACACATATATATGGAATTTAGAAAGATGGCAATGATGACCCTGTATGCAGGACAGCAAAAAAGACACAGATGTGTATAGCGGACTTTTGGACTCAGAGGGAGAGGGAGAGGGTGTGATGATTTGGGAGAATGGCATTGAAACATGTATAATATCATGTAAGAATCGAATTGCCAGTCTATGTCTGATGCAGGATATGGCACGCTTGGGGCTGATTTGCGGGGATGACCCAGAGAGATGTTGTGGGGAGGGGGGTGGGAGGGGGGTTCATGTTTGAGAACGCATGTACACCTGTGGTGGATTCATGTCAATCTATGCCAAAACCAATACAGAATTGTAAAGTAAAAATTAAAAATTAAAAATAAAACAAAAAAACATTCTTTTCCTTTATGGTTTATCATAGGATACTGAATATAGTTCTTTGTGCTATAATGTAGGACCTTGTTGTTTATCCATTCCATGTATAATAGCTTACATGTGCTAACCCTAGCCTCTCACTCTATCCATCCCCCAACTGCCTCCCCCTTGGCAACTGCAAGTCTATTTTCTATGTCTGTGAGTCTGTTTCTGTTTTATAGGTAAGTTCATTTGTGTCATATTTTAGATTCCATGTATAAATGATGTCATATGGTATTTGTCTTTGTCTTTCTGACTTAGTATGATACACTCTAGTTGCATCTGTATTGCTGCAAATGGCATTATTTCATTCTTTTTGGTGGCTGAGTAGTATTCCATTGTATATAGGTACCATATCTTTTTTATCAGTTCATCTGTCAATGGATATTTAGGTTGTTTCCATATCTTGGCTACTGTGAATAGTTCTGCTATGAATATAGGTGTGCATATTCATATGGTTGATGAAAAGGTAATTGAGGTTTTAGACCATGAATTTTAAATCATTATAACTAGGCTCAAGCACATATTTATGAATCAAAATAGAAACCATTGCAATCAACACATTTTTGCAAGTGAGAAATAAGTTTGTTTATTCCTGTAGTGTAAAAATCTGTGCCTTGGGATTCAAGGAACTCTTGGAAAGCCATTTTCTGCTTCCTACTGATTGTGGAAGCACTTTGCCTGCAAAAAAATTGTTGAGATGCTTGAAGAAGTCATAGTTGTTTGGTGAAAGGTCAGGTGAATATGGTGGATGAGACAAAACTTTGTACCCCAATTCGTTCAATTTTTGAAGTGTTGGTTATGCAATGTGTGGTTAGGTGGTGTTGTGGAGAAGAATTGGACCCATTCTGTTGACCAGTGCTAGCTGCAGGCATTGCAGTTTTTAGTGCATCTCTTTGATGTGCTGAGTATACTTTTCAGATGTAATGGTTTCTCCTGGATTCAGAAGGCTGTAGTTGATCAGATGGGCAGCAGACCACCAAACAGTGACCATGATCTTTTTTGGTGCAAGTTTGGCCTTGGAAAGTGCTTTGGAGCTTCTTCTTGGTCCAACCACTGAGCTGATCATCGCCAGTTGTTGTATATAGTCCTCTTTTCGTTGCACATCATAATCCAATCGAGAAATGGTTCATTGTTGCAAAGAATAAGAGAAGACGACACTTCAAAACAATGATTTGACAACACTTCAAAACAGTGATTTGTGTGTGTGTGTGTGTGTGTCAGCTCATGAGGCATCCACTTATGGAACTTTTTCACCTTTCCAATTTGCTTCAAATGCCGAATGATCATAGAATGGTTGACTTTGAGTTCTTTGGCAACTTCTTGTGTATTAATAATTATAAGAGGATCAGATTTGATAGTCCTCTCAATTGGCCGTTGTCAACTTCCAATGGCCAGCCATGGCACTCCTCATCTTCCAGGCTCTTGTTTCCTTTGCAAAGCTTCTTGAACCACTGCTGCACTATATGTTCATTAGCAGTTCCTGGGTCAAATGCTTTGTCAATGTTGCAAGTTGTCTCTGCTGCTTTATGACCCATTTTGAAGTTGGCTAAGAAAACTGCTTGAATTTGCATTTTGTCTAACATCATTTTCCCTAGTCTAAAATAAATATAAAATAAACAGCAAGTAAAAAGTCATTGGGCTTACCTGGTGGCTCAGTGGTAAAGAATCCACCTGCCAATGCAGGAAACACAGGTTCGATCCCTGAATCAGGAAGATCCCTAGGAGAAGGAAATAGCAACCCACTCCAGTATTCTTGCCTGGAAAAACCCTATGGACTGAGGAACTGGTGGGCTACAGTTCATGGGGTTGCAAAGAGTTGGACATGACTGAGCAACTAAGAAAACAAGAATAAGTCATTAGCAAAAACATAGAGTGAGAAATATGCATTAAAATGATATATAACTAGCCATATTTATTTGAGAATGTATTCCAATATCAAACAGCAAAGTTCAACAATGGAAAACCGCAATTAGTTTGAAGTGAAGTGAAGTGAATTTGCTCAGTCCTGTCTGACTCTTTGCGACCCCATGGACTGTAGCTCCCCAGGCTCCTTGGTCCATGGGATTTTCCAGGCAAGAGTACTAGAGTGGGTTGCCATTTCCTTCTCCAGGGGATCTTCCCGACCCAGGGATCGAACCTGGGTCTCCCGCATTGTAGGCAGACGGTTGTACCATCTGAGCTACCAGGGAAGCCCCGCAATTAGTTTGCACCAAACTAATCTTTTTGTATTATTGTTTTGTCTGGATATATGCCCAGGAATGGTATTGCTGGATTATATGGTAATTCTATTTTTAGTTTTCTGAGGAACCTCCACAATGTTTTCCACAGTGGCTGTACCAACCTACATTCATACCAATGGTGGAGAAAGGTTCCCTTTTCTCCATATCCTCTCCAGCATTTGTTATTTGTAGAGTTTTTTTAAATTTGTTTATTTTTAATTGAAGGATACACAACCTAGAAGGGTAGGAAAGGGTGAGAAGTGGGAGTGAGGTTCAAAAAGGTGGGGACATATGATATCCCAGGTAGGAATATTGGAGTGGGTTGCTATTTCTTTCTCCAGGGGATCTTCCCAACCCAGGGATCAAACTCAGGTCTCCTGCATTGCAGGTAGATTCTTTACCATCTGAGCCACCAGGGAAGCATTGACATATGTACATCTGTGGCTAATTCATGTTGATGTTATTTGTAGAGTTTTAAATGATGACCATTCAGAACAGTGTGAGGTGGTACCTGTTGTAGTTTTGATTTGCATTTCTCTAATAATGTGTGATATTGACATCTTTTCATGTGTCTATTGGCCATTTGTATTTATTTAGAGAAATATCTATTTAGGTCTTCTGCCTATTTTTCACTGAGTTGTTTGTTTGTTTTGTTGTTGAGTTATATGAAGTATTGGTATATTTTGAAAATTAAGCTCTTGTCTGTCATATCATTTGCAAATATTTTCTCCCATTCTGTAGGTTGTATTTTCATTTTTAAATGGTTTCTTTTGCTGTGCAAAAGCTTGTAAGTTTGATTAGGTTCCATTTGTTTATTTTTGTTTTTATTTCTATAGCCTTAGGAGGCTGACCTAAGAAAACATTGGTATGATTTATATTAGAGAATGCTTTACCTATGATCTATTCTAGGAGTTTTATGGTGTCTTACGTTTAAGTCTTTAACTTAACCATTTGCGTTTCTTTTTGTGTATAGTGAGAGGGTGTGTCCTAATTTCTTCAATTTATTGGGTTAGCCAAAAAGTTCATTTGAGTTTTTCCATAAAACTTGAACAAATTTTTTTGGCTAACCCAATACATGCAAGTGTAATACAAACTTAATAATACAACATTGGGTACAAAAGTGAACAATTCTTTGGAATGAGAAAAGAAATGATAACAAAGTAAGATTGTTATAAAGCTCACAAATGCCAGAAATATCACAAAGTCTGGGGGAAAAAATTGCATAATATGATCGAAAGAACTTCCCACAGATTTGCTTCTGGCTTTATACATTTTAAACCTCATTTCTTGTCCACAGCCCACATGCTTCTGATGCCAGGTGCCCTAAGACATGATTATATTACCACATGCCTTCTGGCAGCAGACCATCGGTGTGTTCCTGGGAGCCATTCATATTTAGGGTGGCTATAAATGACCCAACCATTCAAGGAAGTGATTGTAAACCATTGTGAGTATAATTCTCTGAATCCCAGTGAAATATGTGCCCAATTCAATTTTCCTTCAGCTGGCCCTCACTGGAGTTCCTTTGACCACTTCAGTGTCACTGAGCCCCATGGGAAGTGTAATAGTCAGGGGTCATCAAAGAAGCAGAGCTTCCATGAGTGACACAGAGTGAGGGACTCATAATAGGGTCTGATTATCGTGTGGACTGCT
Organism: Oryx dammah; assembly: GCF_014754425.2. Taxonomy (NCBI): domain Eukaryota; kingdom Metazoa; phylum Chordata; class Mammalia; order Artiodactyla; family Bovidae; genus Oryx; species Oryx dammah. The sequence goes on from NW_024070207.1 coordinate 117,468,522, forward strand.
GTCCCTGTGTCTGCTGTTGAGCCCAAAGTTGCTGTAGGTCAGTGGGACTGGCTATGTGGAAGAAGGTTTAGTGGCAGTGTGTTACCTAGTGCCATCTAAGTGGAGATCAGATCAGTGACTTGAGTGTAAGCTGTCACAGTGCCTGGCACCCTGAACTAACCTTTGGAGCTTCAAAAATCTGATTTCTGGTTCACATCTGCCTCCCACAAAATGTGTCTATACCTAACCTGGAAGCATGTGGAGAAGAGAATGTGGTTCCAGCTTAGCTAAGCTGATGCAGGACAAAGCCACTACAGAAAGCGTGACAGTGGGGGTGCCAGAGTGGAGAGAGATGCTATTTTGAACTAACTGAAGTTTAAGCATTTACTTTTACAAATTTCAGCATATGGCTGTGTAAATATGTTCGGACCTTTCCTTAAGCTTTATTAGCTTCACGATAAACCCATCCTATTAGAGGCAAGAGCATCAGTTCCAACTTAACCTCTCAACGTTATCTGTGGAGCTTTCCCTTTCTCTCTGTTTCTCTGTTCCTATCTCTGACACACACACAGACACACTCACACACATTTGGTGAGCTCTTATGTACTAGGCATGTTCTAGACACTGGGGATCCAGAAGTGAGCAAAACTCACAAAAATGCCTATCCTGCCTAAGCTCTCTATTCCAGCAGGGGTGAAATAGATAAAACAAAGAAACATGTTTGTAAGTACGTAGTTCTAAGTGCTCTGAAGAAATGTGAAGCTGAGGAGGGAGGCAGGAAGTAGGGGTGAGTGGGCAGTAACTTTGATGGTTCTCAGAGAAGGCCTCACTGACCAGGTTGAGCAGAAATCTGCAGGAGGGATATGGAGATCTGGAACATAATGTCCTGTGCCAGGAAACTAGCACAAAGTCCCTGAGGCCAGATGACTTTGTTCTAGCAGAGCTGCTGAGCTGTGGTGGGAGATGGGAGATGAGGTCAGAGAGATGAGTGGGGGCAGCTCCTACCCAGCCTGCTGAGCAATTGACCTTTCACTCCCAGAGCAGAGGATTCATATGATAGCCCTTGGAATTTTGAAGGCACAACAGGTATTTCTGTTAGGATGGACTCAAGGGGCCAGCCCGGGGACAGGCGCAGCCCAGGATCCTTACGCTCTGCTCCTCACACTAGTGATTTTTCTCAACATCCTGTTTCCCACTTGCTTTGCTTTTGCTGTTTTAACCCCTATCCACCTGGATTCCTTTTCTCATTGAGACTAAATTTGATGGCAGAATTTTATTTCAGTTTTATTTTTCTAATTTTATATCATAACATTAAGTTTGCAGAATTGCCTCCTGAACCCCCCAGGAGATGGCAGAGGAATTGCTTATGTAACAAGGTATTTTTTAAAAGGGGCAGTCAGGAAATTCCCTGTCAATCTAGTGCTTAAGACTCCTTGCTTTCACTGCAGAAAAGGGATAACAGATCTTCCTATCAGGGGCTAGACCTGCACTTGCACTCCCTCTTGAGAGTGAGTTTCTCAACATTTTGTGCCCTAAGTGCCTTGCTCACCTCATCTTAATACCTGCCCTGCAGGTCTCTCATAATGACATTGCAAGGGGAAAATTAGTAATTTGACAGTGGACGAAACTGGCAGACACCAAGTGATCAAAGTTAACCTCACCAGTGATGAAATAAGCCAACTTCATGATCCTCTTTCTGTGGTACCTTGACGGTGAGAAAGGAGCTCTTATTTGGTATCCTCCTCTAAAACCTTGGAACTCAGGGAGTTTTCTGATGATCTGGTGGTTAGGATTCTGGGCTTTCACTGCATCACCTGAATTCAACCCCTGGTCCAGGAACTGAGATCCCACAAGCCAAATACCATGGCCAACAAACAAGCAAACAAACAAAAGCACAAGACTCAATCTAATCCTGAGAAAACTGGACACAAGCCCAGACTGAGGGACCTTCCATAATACAAGTGGCCAGTACTCTTCACAACTGTCAATGGCAAGAAAAGCAAAGAAGGCCATGGAACTATTTCAGATGAAAGGAGATGGGAGAGACATGAAACTAAAGGTCATGCATAATGCTCTGGAATTGGGTCCTGGACCAGAAAAGAGTGCTAGAAAGGACATGATTGTCCCTTTGTTTACAGAACTTACACAGGACTGGGGAAACAGACTTTTGGAGGGCACAAACAAAACCCTGTGCACACCAGGACCCGGGGGAAAGGAGCAGGGACCCGACAAGAGACTAACCCAGACTTGCCTGTGAGTATCCAGGAGTCTCCGGGGGAGGCGTGGGTTGGCGGTGTATTGCTGCAGGGTCGGGACACTGAGTGCAGCAGTGCATGCATGCAAAGGACCTTTTGAAGGAGGTCACCACTATCTTCATTCCCTCCACCATAGTTTGGTCTCAGGTCAGACAAAAAGGAGGGAACACAGCCCCGCCCATCAACAGAAAATTGGATTAAAGATTTACTGAACAAGGCCCCTCTATTTCTTTGCATTGATCACTCAGGAAGGTTTTCTTATCTCTCCTTGCTATTCTTTGGAACTCTGCATTCAAATGAGTATATCTTTCTTTTTCTCCTTTGCTTTTCAAGTCTTTTCTTTTTTCAGCTATTTGTAAGGCCTCCTCAGACAACCATTTTGCCTTTTTGCATTTCTTTTTCTTGGGGATGGTCTTGATCACTGCCCCCTGTAAAATGTCACAAACCTCCCTCCATAGTTCTTCAGGCACTCTTTCTATCAGATCTAATCCCTTGAATCTATTTGTCACTTCCACTGTATAATCGTAAGGGATTTGATTTAGGTCATTCCTGAATGGTCTAGTGGTTTTCCCTATTTTCTTCAATTTAAGTCTGAATTTGGCAATAAGGAGTTCATGATCTGAACAGTCGGCTCCTGGTCTTGTTTTTGCTGACTGTATAGAGCTTCTCCATCTGCAGTAGGAAAGAATATAATCAATATGATTTTGGTATTGACTATCTGATGATGTCCACGTGTAGAGGGGTCTCTTGTGTTGTTGGAAGAGGGTGTTTGCTATGACCAGTGTGTTCTTTTGGTAAAACTCTGTTAGCCTTTGACCTGCATCATTTTGTACTCCAAGGCCAAATTTGCCTGGTACTCCAAGTATCTCTTGACTTCCTACTTTTGCATTCCAGTCCCCTATGATGAAAAGGACATCTGTTTTGGGTATTACTTCTAGAAAGTCTTATAGGTCTTCATAGAACCATTCAACTTCAGCTTCTTCAGCATTACTAGTTGGGGCATAGACTTGGATTACTGTGATACTGAATGGTTTGCCTTGGAAATGAACAGATATCATTCTGTCATTTTTGAGATTGCACCCAAGTATTGTATTTCACATCACCAGATGGTCAGCACTGAAATCAGATTGATTATATTCTTTGCAGCCAAATATGGAGAAGCTCTATACAGTCAGCAAAAACAAAACCAGGAGCTGACTGTGGCTCAGATCATGAGCTCTTTATTGCCAAATTCAGACTTAAATTGAAGAAAGTAGGGAAAACCACTAGACCATTCAGGTATGACCTCAATCAAATCCCTTATGATTATACAGTGGAAGTAAGAAATAGATTTAAGGAACTAGATCTGATAGATAGAGTGCCTGAAGAACTATGGACTGAGGTTCGTGACATTCTATAGGAGACAGGGATCAAGACCATCACCCTGGGAAAAAATGCAAAAAAGCAAAATGGCTGTCTGGGGAGGCCTTAAAAATAGCTGTGAAAAGAAGAGAAGTGAAAAGCAAAGGAGAAAGGGAAAGATATAAGTATCTGAATGCAGAGTTCCAAAGAATAGCAAGAAGAGATAAGAAAGCCTTCCTCAGCGATCAATGCAAAGAAATAGAGGAAAACAACAGAATGGGATAGACTAGAGAGCTCTTCAAGAAAATTAGAGATACCAAGGGAACATTTCATGCAAAGATGGGCACAATAAAGGACAGAAATGGTATGGACCTAACAGAAGCAGAGATATTAAGAAGAGGTGGCAAGAATACACAGAAGAACTGTACAAAAAAGATCTTCACAACCAAGATAATCACGATGGTATGATCACTCACCTAGAGCCAGACATCCTGGAATGTGAAGCCAAGTGGGCCTTAGAAAGCATCACTACAAACAAAGCTAGTGGAGGTGATGGAATTCCAGTGGAGCTATTTCAAATCCTGAAAGATGATGCTGTGAAAGTCCTGCGCTCAATGTGCCAGCAAATTTGGAAAACTAAGCAGTGGCCACAGGACTGGACAAGGTCAGTTTTCATTCCAATCCCAAAGAAAGGCAATGCCAAAGAATGCTCAAACTACTGCACAGTTGCACTCATCTCACATGCTAGTAAAGTAATGCTCAAAATTCTCCAAGCCAGGCTTCAGCAATACGTGAACTGTGAACTTCCAGATGTTCAAGCTGGTTTTAGAAAAGCCAGAGGAACCAGAGATCAAATTGCCAACATTCGCTGGATCATGGAAAAAGCAAGAGAGTTCCAGAAAAACATCTATTTCTGCTTTATTGACTATGCCAAAGGCTTTGACTGTGTGGAATCACAATAAACTGTGGAAAATTCTGAAAGAGATGGGAATACCAGAGCACCTGACCTGCTTCTTCAGAAGTCTGTATGTAGGTCAGGAAGCAACAGTTAGAACTGGACATGAAACAACAGACTGGTTCCAAATAGGAAAAGGAGTACGTCAAGGCTGTATACTGTCACCCTGCTTATTTAACTTATATGCAGAGTACATCATGAGAAACACTGGGCTGGAGGAAGCACAAGCTGGAATCAAGATTGCCGGGAGAAATATCAATAACCTCAGAT
>NW_024070207.1:117473421-117473719 GCF_014754425.2 Oryx dammah
GGCAGGCTCCTGATTCCATCTCAGGTGACAGCGTAACACTGTCTTGGCGCTTTCGTCAAGGCTGTATACTGTCACCCTGCTTATTTAACTTCTAGCAGAGTACATCATGAGAAATGCTGGGCTGGAAGTAACACAAGCTGGAATCAAGATTGCCGGGAGAAATATCAATAACCTCAGATATGCAGATGACACCACCCTTATGGCAGAAAGTGAAGAGGAGCTAAAAAGCCTCTTGATGAAAGTGAAAGAGAAGAGTGAAAAAGTTGGCTTAAAGCTCAACATTCAGAAAACTAAGATC
>NW_024070207.1:117473729-117560207 GCF_014754425.2 Oryx dammah
TCAGTCCTTCCAATGAACACCCAGGACTGATCTCCTTTAGGATGGACTAGTTGGATCTCCTTGCAGTCCAAGGGACTCTCAAGAGTCTTCCCCAGCAACACAGTTCAAAAGCATCAATTCTTCAGCACTCAGCTTTCTTTGTAATCCAAATCTCACATCCATACATGACTACTGGAAAAACCATAGGCTTGACTAGATGAACCTTTGTTGACAAAGTAATGTCTCTGCTTTTTAATATGCTGTCTAGGTTGGTCATAAATTTCCTTCCAAGGAGTAAGCGTCTTTTAATTTCATGGCTGCAATCACCATCTGCAGTGATTTTGGAGCCCCCCAAAATAAAGTCTGACACTGTTGCCACTGTTTCCCCAACTATTTGCCATGAAGTGATGGGACCAGATGCCATGAAGTGATGGGACCAGATGCCATGATCTTAGTTTTCTGAATGTTGAGCTTTAAGCCAACTTTTTCACTCTCCTCTTTCACTTTCATCAAGAGGCTCTTCACTTTCTGCCGTAAGGGTGGTATCATCTGCATATTGAGGTTATTGATATTTCTCCCAGCAATCTTGATTCCAGCTTGTGCTTCCTCCAGCCCAGCATGTCTCATGATGTACTCTGCATATAAGTTAAACAAACAGGGTGACAATATATAGCCTTGAGGTACTCCTTTTCCTATTTGGAACCAGTCTGTTGTTCCATGTCCAGTTCTAACTGTTGCTTCCTGACCTGCATACAGGTTTCTCAAGAGACATGTCAGATGGACTGGTATTCCCATCTCCTTTGGAATTTTCCACAGTTTATTGTGATCCACACAGTCAAAGGCTTTGGCATAGTCAATAAAGCAGAAATAGATGTTTTTCTGAAACTCTCTTGCTTTTTCATGATCCAGCGGATGTTGGCAATTTGATTCGCAGCATAGAAGTTTTAAATTTTTATGAAATCCAGTTTATCTTTTTTTGGGGGGAGTCATTTGTTCTAGAAACCATTGCCTAACTCATGGTCTCAAGATTGTTGTTGTTTAGTCACTAAGTCCTGTCTGAATCTTTTGCAACCCCATGGACTGTAGCCCACCAGGCTCCCCTGCTCATGGGATTTCCAAGGCAAGAATATTGGAGTGGGTCGCCATGCCCTTCTCCAGGAGATCTTCCCAATTCAGAGATCAAACCCATGTCTCCTGCATTGGCAGGTGGATTCTTTACCACTGAGCCACCAGGAAAGCCCTCTCAAAGATTAACTCTTATCTTTTCTTCTGAGAGTTCTACAGTATGAGTCCTTCAAGTTTGTTCAAAACTGTTTTGGCTTTTCTAGGCCCCCTGATCTTCCATATGCACTTGAGGGTCAGCTTATCAATTTCTGAAAAGTTAGCTAGGATTGTGATAAGGATTGCAGTGAATCTATAGATCACTCACACTGTTTTGTAACCTGCTTTTTTATCCCAATTAAGTATACTGTGGACATCTTTCCATTTCAATACTTCCAGTGCCATGATTTTTTATTCTTATGTAATAACTCAATGAACACTTATTAAACAAATACAAGACACAAGGTGGTCTGGTTGATGGTTATACCGAGATGAATCAGGCACATATCATATCTGAAAAAGGAGCTTTCTACCTAGGAAGGGAAATAAGACATGAACAAAAATAACTGGGCTTCCCTGGTAGCTCAGTGGTAAAGAATCCACCTGCCAATGTAGGAGACGTGGGTTCGATCCTGGGTCGGGAAGATCCCCTGGAGAAGGAAATGGCAACCCACTCCAGTATCCTTGCCTGGGAAATCCCATGGACAGGGGAGCCTGGCGGGCTACAATCCATGGGGTCGCAAAAGAGTTGGACACAATTTAGTGACTAAACAACAACAATAATAAATAACTGTATTCCAAGTATGAGAAAGAGCTAGATTAAATGCTACCAAAAAGAAAAAAGATTATTTACAGATATGAGGAAGGAGGTAAAGCTTCCATGAATATACAGACATTTAGCTAAAACTAGGGTTTCTTACCCTTTAGCACTATTGCTGTTTGGGGATCATTCTTTGCTGTGGAGGCTGTACTGTGCACGACGGGATGTTTAACAACATCCCTGGCCTCTACCCACTAGACACAAAGAGCACTCCCCTCCTCCAGTGTGACAACCTAAAATGTCTCTGGCATTGCCAAATGTCCCCTGAGAGGCAAAATCACCCCTGATTGAGAGCCACTGAGCTAGAACTTAAATCATCATTGTTAATGGCTGTGTAGTACACTGCATAGATCATCCAGAAGTTATGGAGCTAAGATGCTGTAATTGCACATTCCTGTTGTGCCTAATCTTCCGCTATTTTTTCCTTTTAAGTAGTACTTTTATTTAATGTTACTTTGGGCTTCCCAGGTGGTGCTAGTGGTAAAGAATCTACCTGCCAGTGCAGGAGACACAAGAGATTTGGGTTCGATCCCTGAGTCGGGAAGATGCCTTGGAGTAGGAAATGGCAATCCACTCCAGCATTCTTGCCTGGAGAATTCCATGGACAGAGGAGTATGGCGGGCTACAGTCCATGGGGGTGTAAAGAGCCAGACATGACTGAGCATACACATGCATGTTATTTATTTATTGCTATGCCATGCTGCATGTGTAAAGAACCCACCTGGCAATGCAGGAGAGGTAAGGGACATGGCCTCGGTCCCTGGTTGCGGAAAGTCCCCTGGTGGAGGGCATGGCAACCCACTCCAGTATTCTTGATTGAAGCCCGGGGGGCTACAGTCCATGGGGCTGCAAAGAGGCGGACAGAACAAAGCAACTCAGGACGCACACACATGCTGCATGGGAGATCTCAGTTCCTCGACCAGGGATTGAACCCACGCCCCCTGCATTGGGAGTGTGGAGTCTAAGCCACTGGGCCACCAGAGAAGTCCCTCCACTAGGTTTTATAAAACAGAACTTTTAGAAGTATGACATGACATTGGCTCCTTCGGATAAGTAGCTAACATCACGCTAGATTTCTTTTTTACTATAAAAGTTATACATGTTAAACTAGTCTTTCAAAGGCAACCCTCAGAATGGGAAAAAATAATAGCAAATGAAACAACTGACAAAGGATTAATTTTCAAAATATACAAGCAGCTCATACAAGTCAATACAAGAAAAACAAACATCCCAATCAAAAAGTGGGGAAAAGACCTAAACAGACATTTTTCCAAAGAAGACATACAGATGGTTAACAAAAACATGAAAAGAAGTTCAATATCACTCATTATTAGAGAAATGCAAATCAAAACTACAATGAAATATTACCTCACACCGGTCAGAATGGCCATCATCAAAAAGTCTACAAACAATAAATGCTGGACAGGGTGTGGAGAAAAGGGAACGTCCTTGCACTGTTGGTGGGAATGTAAATTGATACAGCCACTATGGAAGATGGTACGGAGATTTCTTAAAAAAAAAAAAAAAAACCAACTAGGAATAAAACCACCATGTGACCCAGCAATCCCACTCCTAGGCATATACCCTGAGGAAACCAAAATTGAAAAAGACACATGTACCCTAATGCTCATTGCAGCACTACTTACAATAGCTAGAACATGGAAGCAACCTAGATGTCCACTGACAGATGAATGGATAAAGAAGCTGTGGTACATATATACAACGGAATATTCAGTTCAGTTCAGTTCAGTCGCTCAGTCGTGTCCGACTCTTTGCGACCCCATGAATCGCAGCACGCCAGGCCTCCCTGTCCATCACCAACTCCCGGAGTTCACCCAAACTCATGTCCATTGAGTCGGTGATGCCATCCAGCCATCTCATCTTCTGTCATCCCCTTCTCCTCCTGCCCCCAATCCCTCGCAGCATCAGAGTCTTTTCCAATCAGTCAACTCTTCGCATGAGGTGGCCAAAGTACTGAGTTTCAGCTTCAGCATCATTCCTTCCAAAGAAATCCCAGGGCTGATACTCAGCCATAAAAAGGAACACATTTGTGTCAGTGCTAAGGAGGTGGATGAACGTAGAACCAATTATACAGAGTGAAGTAAATCAGAAAGAGAAAGATAAATAGTGTATACTGATGCATATATATGGAATCTAGAAAGATGGTACCAATGAATTTATTTGCAGGGCAGCAAAGGAGAAACAGACATAGAGAACAGAGTTATGGACATGGTGTGGGGGGAGGAGAGGGTGAGATGTATGGAGAGAGTAACATGGAAACTTACATTACCATATGTAAAATAGATAGCCAATGGGACTTTGCTGTATGACTCAGGGAACTCAAACAGGGGCTCTATATCAACCTAGAGGGGTAGGATGGAAAGGGAGATGGGAGGGAGGTTCAAGAGGGAGGGGATATATGTATACCTATGTCTGATTCATGCTGAGGTTTAACAGAACAAAATTCTGTAAATCAATTATCCTTCAATTAAAAAATGAATTTTAAAAATTAGTCTTTCAAACAATTTGAAAAAGTAAAATTAAAAGTCTTGCTCAATCTCACTCTCCAGAAACACAGTCTGTGGTATGTCAATTTAAAATCGTTATATGTATTCAAAAGTGAAGTGACATTAAGGCATTTTTATCATCACATGAGATACTCTGGTCTATTCACTACAAATTTCATCTGGAGCTCTCCAAACCACAGTTTTAAAAATACAGGTCTTGGCCCATACATGAAACCAACTTAAAGGATCATGATTAACATTTTTAAAAAATGAAAGAGAACAAAATAGATCAGATCAGATCAGAGTATATTACACACAATGAGGAGAGGTACTACTTTGTAAGAATTTTGTTTCAGCATCATAGATAGATGATAGATTGAAAGATGATAGATAATGTAAAATGTAGATGTTGCTGTGGATTGCAGCCAATAAAAAATTTAAAGCCACTGCTTTAAGCAATATATATATATACACACACACACACATACATACATACATATATACATATAAAACATTCTTTTATATATCATCCCTTTATATAGTATATAAATATAAATATATATAAAACATTCCTTTTTATAATGGGAGTGAAGTGGTAGGTGATGCAAGCCTATTTTTTCTTGACCAAAAATAACAATAAATATAATGTAAGCAAGAATACTTAATGTTAACAATTACTTCCCAGAAAAGGAACACTGAATTCCATACTGGATAATGATTCATGTAAATTTAAAGTCAGAGCTCCATCAATTCACATTCCTCTGACTTCTTAGGAATTAAATGATTCAGTAAGAATCATCCACAATGCTTTTATATGTTTACAGTTTAAACAGTACTGTGATATACATTAAGATGGTTGCTGATAATAGATAACCAGCAAGGATCTAATGTATAGCACATGGAATTATACTCAGTATCTTATAATAACATAATGGAAAAGAATCTGAAAAAGAATATATATGTATACCTGAATCACTCTGCTGTACATTTGAAACTAACACATTGTAAATCAACCATATTTCAATAAAAAATTTAAAAATATATAATAAAAAATTTTTAAGATGGTTGCTGAGGTTTTTCCATTTAGTTTTTTTTGTAACTTTCTTCACTCATTTGATTCATTAAACAACATTATCAAACATTTATGACTACCCACAGGTAACAGGGGACATGGTGGCTCATATAAATGTCATACCTCTCTTGGGCAAGAAGAAGTTAGAGGGGTCATTTATACAGCCCTGTTGCTCATGAATTTCTTTATTTCATACCAGGAAAACACAATGAGGTTCATATGGCCAACTGACTTTACATTATTACATAAATCTTCATGTTCATTTAAGACTAAACTATTGTGGTCACAGAGTCAGACACGACTGAACACAGCACACACACACACACACACACACACACACACACACATTGTGATGGTTGGGCATCCCTAGGGGCTCAGTGGTAAAGAATCTGCCTGCAACTCAGGAGACGCGGGTTCTATCCCTGGGTAGGGAAGAACCCCTAGAGAAGGAAATGGCAACCCATCCAGTATTCTTGTGTTGGAAATTCCAAGGACAGAGGAGCCTGGTGGACTACAGTCCGTGAGTTCACACAGAGTTGGACATGACTTAGCAACTAAACAACAACATTGTAATATCTAGCTACAACACCTGGTTAATGAAGGATTGCACTGAAATTATCAATACAATACAACTAAGTTTCTCCCAAAAGTTAGAACATTTACTGCAACTTGAAATGATCTATCATATTTTCAAGGTCACTGAAGTCAAGATTGCCGGGAGAAATATCAATAACCTCAGATACGCAGATGACACCACCCTTATGGCAGAAAGCGAAGAGGAACTAAAAAGCCTCTTGATGAAAGTGAAAGTGGAGGGTGAAAAAGTTGGCTTAAAGCTCAACATTCAGAAAACTAAGATCATGGCATCCGGTCCCATCACTTCATGGGAAATAGATGGGGAAACAATGGAAACAGTGTCAGACTTTATTTTGAGGGGCTCCAAAATCACTGCAGACGGTGACTGCAACCATGAAATTAAAAGACGTTTACTCCTTGGAAGAAAAGTTATGACCAACCTAGATAGCATATTGAAAAGCAGAGACATTACTTTGCCAACAAAGGTCCGTCTAGTCAAGGCTATGGTTTTCCCAGTGGTCATGTATGGATGTGAGAGTTGGAATGTGAAGAAGGCTGAGGGCCGAAGAATTGATGCTTTGAACTGTGGTGTTGGAGAAGACTCTTGAGAGTCCCTTGGACTGCAAGGAGATCCAACCAGTCCATTCTGAAGGAGATCAGCCCTGGGATTTCTTTGGAAGGAATGATGCTAAAGCTGAAACTCCAGTACTTTGGCCACCTCATGCAAAGAGTTGACTCATTGGAAAAGACTCTGATGCTGGGAGGGATTGGGGGCAGGAGAAGAAGGGGATGACAGAGGATGAGATGGTTGGATGGCATCACTGACTCGATGGACGTGAGTCTGAATGAACTCTGGGTGTTGGTGATGGACAGGGAGGCCTGGCGTGCTGTGATTCATGGGGTCACAAAGAATTGGACACAACTGAGCGACTGAACTGAACTGAACTGAACTGAACTGAAGTCAAACCATGGCAGATAGATGGGGAAACAGTAGAAACAGTGTCAGACTTTATTTTGGGGGGCTCCAAAATCACTGCAGATGGTGAGTGCAACCACGAAATCAAGAGACTTACTCCTTGGAAGGAAAGTTATGACTAACCCAGACAGCATATTAAAAAGCAGAGACATTACTTTGTCAACAGAGGTTCATCTAGTCAAGCCTATGGTTTTTTCAATGGTCATGTATGGATGTGAGAGTTGGACTATAAAGAAAGCTGAGTGCCAAAGAATTTATGGTTTTGAACTGTGGTGTTGGAGAAGACTCTTGAGAGTCCCTTGGACTGCAAGGAGATCCAACCTGTCCATCCTAAAGGAGATCAGTCCTGGGTGTTCATTGGAAGGACTGATGTTGAAGCTGAAACTCCAATACTTTGGCCACCTGATGCAAAGAGCTGACTCATTTCCCTGATGTTAGGAAAGATTGAAGGCAGGAGGAGAAGGGGATGACAGAGGATGAGATGGTTGGATGGCATCACCGACTCAATGGACATGGGTTTGTGTGGACTCCGGGAGTTGGTGATGGACAGGGAGGCCTGGCATGCTGCGGTTCATGGGGTCGCAAAGAGTTGGACACGACTGAGCGACTGAACTGAAGTGAACTGAAGTCAAAACTGTAGGTGAATGCACAAAATGGCTTTCAAAATAACATGGACAGGAAACATTTCAGAAACATGGAAAGTTTTCTTTAAAAGATCACCAAGAAGACTTGATGAAAAAAACTTTTGAATCTTCTGTGTGAGTCTGTTCTTTGCCAGAACACCCACAGCCAAGTGAAGTCAGCTCAGCTGATCTATCAGTGCAATCATTGAAAGCCATGTGTCAGGGGTAGATACAAATCACAAAGTAAACATCTGGTGAAATGTAAGGGGTAAACATTCATCTCTAAGTACAGAATTTCATTCTGACATCTAGTCCACCTCCTCATTTCCAAGATTAGGAAACAGAGGCTTGGAAAAGATAAGATTTTCTTTAATTAATAGACTTTTTTTGAGCAGCTTTAGGTTGAGAGAACAATTGAATGGAAAGTACAGAGAGTTCCCATATAGTTCCTCATCCCACCAATCCCATTTCCCATGTTCATTCAGACATGTTAATCTTTATTAATTTAATTTTACACATGTTAATTGTACATCATGTGGTACGTTCGTTACAATTTATGAGCCAATATAGGTATATTACTGTCATTAAAGCTCATAGTTTACATCAGGGTTCACTCTTTGGGTTGACAAACATTTTATGGCTTTGACAAACACATAATAACAAGTATCCACCATTATGGAATCATACAAAATAGTTTCACTGCCCTAAAAATCTATTCATCCCTTTCTCCTTCCTCTTGAACCCTTGGCACACTTTTTACTGTCTCCATAGATTTTAGCCATTCTAATAAGTGTGTAGTAGTTTCTCATTGTTTTAACTTGCAATTCTGTAATGACATATGATATTGAGCATGTTTTCATGTGCTTATTTGTCATTGGTATATCTTTTTGGTGAGATGTCTATTCAGAACATTTGCCCACTTTTAAATTGGGTCATTTTCTTATTGTTGCATTTTAAGAGTTCTTTATATATTTGGGGTATCAGTCTTCTATTAAATATACCTTTTGAAAATATTTTCTTCTAGTCTGTGGCTTGTCTTTTAATTTTCTTAACAGAAGTTTTTTTTGCTTGCTTGTTTGTTTTTACAGAGCACAAGGACGTGAGTAGTCTTGGGATGTGTCCCTTTTTGCCCTGAGATAGTTCTGTACATGATTGTGCCTCTGAGGGTGTTGAACATCTCAGTATAAGGTCCTGGAGTGACACCCCACAGTGTATGGCAGACAGCGGGAAGGACATGGTAGGAATCCTAACTCAAAGCAGAAGTTTTTAATTAAAAAAATTATTTATTATTTAAATTTTTTTTTGGCTGTGCCTTGAGGCATGTGGCATACTAATTAACCAACCAGGGATCAAACCTGCACTGGAAGCTCGGATTCTTAACCACTGTCAGAGAATCCAGAAGTTTTAAATTTTAATGAAGTCCAACTTATCCTGCTTTTGGTGCTATATCTAAGAAAGTGAAAGTTGCTCAGTTGTGTCCAAATCTTTGTAACCCCATGGACTGTTTAGTCCATGGAATTCTCCAGGCCAGAATACTGGAGAGGGTAGCCTTTCCCTTCTCCAGGGGATCTTCCCAACCCAGGGATCGAACCCAGGTCTCCCACATTGCAAGCAGATTCTTTACCAGCTGAGCCATAAGGCAAGCCCAAGAATACTGGAGTGGGTAGCCTACCCCTTCTCCAGGGGATCTTTCTGACCCAGGAATCAAACTGGGGTCTCTTGCATTGCAGGTGGATTCTTTACCAACTGAGCTATGAGGGAAGCCCCAGAAGTCATCACCAAATTCAAAGTCACCTAGATAACCTATGTTATCTTCTAGGGGGTTATTTTTTACTGTTTAACAGGTATGCTGTGTTAAGTCATTCAGTCGTGTCCAACTCTTTGCGACGCCATGGACTGTAGCCTGCCAGACTCCTCTTGTCCATAGGGATTCTCCAGGCAAGAATACTGAAGTGGGTTGTCATGCCCTCCTCCAGGGGATCTTCCCAACCCAGGAACTGAACCCAGGTTTCCCACATTGCAGGCAGATTCTTAACTGAGCCATCAGGGAAGCCCGTTTAACAGGTATAATTGCCAATAAAATTGTAAGATAAAGTGTAAAATGTGATGACTTGATATATGTATATATTGTAAAAGGATTTCCCCCATCAAGTTAACACATCCATCATCTACATTTATTTATTTACATTTTTGCATGTGTGAGAACATTTAAGTTTTACTCTCTTAGCAAATTTAAATTACATAATACAGTAATATCAACTATATAGTTACCACACTATACATTAGATCCTCAGTCAGACCTTATTCACCCTACAACTGAAAATTTACACCCTTTTACCAGGTTCTCCCTCTCTCTCCCACCATCCATCCACCGGCAATTACTTTTCTTCTCTGTTTCTATGAGCGTGACTTTTTTTTTTCCTTTTTGATTACCCATATAAATGATACCGTGTAGCATTTGTCTTTCTTTCTCTGGCTTATTCCACTTAGAATGATGCCCTCCACATTCATTCATGATGTTATAAATGACAGGATTTACTTCTCTCTTTCTGGCTACCCTGCTGCTGCTGCTGCTGCTAAATCACTTCAGTCGTGTCGGACTCTGTGTGACCCCATAGACGGCAGCGCGCCAGGCTCCGCTGTCCCTGGGATTCTCCAGGCAAGAACAGTGGAGTGGGTTGCCATTTCCTTCTCCAATGCATGAAAGTGAAAAGTAAAAGTGAAGTCGCTCAGTCGTGTCCTACTCTTAGCGACCCCATGGACTGCAGCCTACCAGGTTCCTCCATCCATGGGATTTTCCAGGCAAGAGTACTGGAGTAGGGTGCCATTGCTCGGATGATCCAATCAAGGAACTTTGTTCCCGTGGCTCCTGAAGTGGAAGTGTGGAGCCCTAACCTCTGGACCACTAGGGAATTCCCAGGATTTCCTTCTTTTTAAAGGCTGAATAATATTCCATTGTACATACATACCACATCTTCTTTAACCCTTCAGTCATTGACTAACTCTTAGGTTGTTTCTATACGTTGGTTACTGTCAATAGTGCTGCAGTGAACATGGGGGTGCAAATATCTCTTCAACTTCATGATCTAGGGACTTGTCTAGTGGTCCAGTGGTAGGCACTATGTGCTTTCACTGCTGAGGGCCAGAGTTCAATCCCTGGTCAGGGAACTAGGATCCCACAAGCTGTGGAGTGCAGCCAAAAAAAAAAAGATTTGGTTTCTTTCGGAATATAACCCTAGAAGTGGGATTACTGAATCATATGGAAGTTCTCTTTTTACTTTTTCAGGGATCTCCATACTGTTTTCCATAGTGGCTGTACCAGTTTACATTCCCACCACCAGTAGACAAGGATTCCCTTTACAAGGATTCCCTTTCTCCACATCCTCACCAGCATTTGTTATCTCACCTTTTTGATGATAGACATTCCGACCGGTGTGAAGTGATATCTCAGAACAGCTTTGATTTGCATTTCCCCAATGATTACAGATGTTGAGCTCCTTTTCATCTATCTGTTGGCCATTTGTTTTCTGGGAAAATGTCTATTTGAGTCCTTTGCCTGTTTGAAAAATCTTCTAGGGATTTTAATTTCACATTTAGGTCTATTATCTACTTTGAGTTAATATTCGCAAAAGATGTATGATCTGCATCTCAATTTGATCTTTTACACGTGACTATCCTGTTCTCACAACATGTGTTGAACAGACTATCCTTTGTCCATTGAATTGCCCTTGCTTCTCTGTCAAAGAAAGGGTAAGACATTTTCAATAACACACCCAGGTTCTCTTTTTGTGTCAGTTTTTTCTGCAATAAGCCAACTACATCTGCATTTAAGGGAACAGCAATGGAGTCAAGGATCTAGTGTTTATTAATATAATCTGCTGCTGCTGCTGCTGCTAAGTTGCTTCAGTCGTGTCCAACTCTGTGTGACCCCATAGACTGAAGCCCACCAGGCTCCCCCGTCCCTGGGATTCTCCAGGCAAGAGTACTGGAGTGGGGTGCCACTGCCTTCTCCAAACGGGTTTGATAATATTAGATTGATAATAATCATAGGGTTATCATGAGACAAATTAGATAATATATGTAAAATAACTGGCACATACTAACTGCTCAATAAATGTTATTATTACAGGGGCTATTATTATTACAGTATTCTAAATTTAACTTGCTTCCTGTCTCAGGGACTCACCATCAAAATATATCAGACAAGAAAATACACATATTTTTCTTCATTCTCTAGATTTTTTTCTAATTTTTATAAAATCGTGTACCATTTGGGTTTGTTGGCTCTTTTTTCAAAACCACATTCTCTGTTAACTCATCTACAGTGACAAAAAGCAGATCAGTGCTTTTTCTCTGGCCAGAGATAGAGGAAGGAACACAGGGAAACTTTTGGGGACAATTAAAATGTTCTGTTTTTTTATTGTGGCAGTGCTTTCATGGGTGTTTACATCTGTCAAAACGATGAATTGTATACTTTAAGTGGGTGCAGTTTATGGTACATACACTGTATCTTAATAAAGCTAAAGCACATAACTCATTATGAGACAAATCAGGAAATGTAAATGCTATCTGGACACTGATATCAAATAATTTTACAAGTTTTTTTGCATGTAAGAATGCATTGCAGTTATTTTGAATTTTTTGAAAAAGAAGCCCTTAGAATCTTCATACACTGCTGATGAGAATGTAAATTGGTGCTGCCACTATGGAAAACAGTGTGATTACTCCCAATATTAAGAATAGAACTACAGTATGATCCAGATATTCCAGTGTTTGTTTTTTGTTGTTTTTTTTTTGCCACACCACTCGGCTTGTAGGACCTCAGTTTCCCAACCAGGGATTGAACCAGGGTCTAGCAGTGAAATCCTGGAATCCTGGCCACTAGGCCATTAGGGAACTCCCCTGGCTATTCCACTTCTGACTATTTATGCAAATAATACAAAAACACTAATTCAAAAAGATACATGCACCCCTATGTTCATCTCAGTATTATTTACAATAGTTAAGTGCCCATCAGTGGATGAATGGATAAAGAAGATATGATCCATACACATACACACACACACAGGAATACTAATGAGTCACAAAAAGATGAAATCTTGCCATCTGCAACAACATGGATGGACCTTGAAGGTATAATGCTGAGTGAAATTAGTCAGACTGAGAAAGAAAAATACCACATGATTTCACACATATGTGGAAGAAAACACACACACACACACAAATAAATGGACAAACCAAACCAAAACAAACACACAAAGAACAGTGTAGTGGTTACCAGAGGGGAAGGGAGGAAGGGCAAAATGAGTAAAGGGGGTCAACTGTATGGTGATCGATAGAAACTAAATTTTCAGTGGTGAGCACACTGTAGGGTGTAGAGAAGTGAAAATATAATGCTCTACACCTGAAACATACATTCTAAACCAATGTTAACCTCAATGTGAAAAAACAGTAAGGAGCCACTGTATTTTAGAGATGCATATAGAAATATTTATTAGGTGAAATCATATGAGATGTGATATGTGTATCAAAATAAATGAGGGATGTCAGGACTGGGTGGGGGGTTAGATGAAACACATTTGATCATGAGCTGATCATTACTGAAGCTGGTGGTGTCTACAGGATCTTCATTCCACTATTCTCTGATGTGTATGCTTGAAATTGTAACTTAAAATTTGAAAAACCCCACACACAGCAGGAATTATTATCTTTACTTCAACTAGTAAGGTGAACAAGACTGAAAGTATCCCTAAGGTTTTCTTTATTGTTTCTGCATACCATTTTTTTTTTAGTTTAGAACAGAAAAAAGTTATTGCACAGCCATGCAAGGATGTGGGCAGCTCATGCCTTAAAAACCCCAAAACTTGGACTTCCCTGGTGGCCCAGTGGTAAAAATTCACCTGTAAATGCAGGGGACACGGGTTTGATATATCCTTGGTCTGGGAAGATTCCACATGCCGCAGAGCAACCAAGCCCATGCGCCACAACTACTGAGCCCATGCATCTAGAACCCTCAAGCCACAACAAGAGAAGCACCACAATGACAAGCCCAAACACCACTAGAGAGGAGCCGCTGTTCACGCCAACCAGAGAAAAGTCTGCACAGCAATGAACACCGAGCACAGCCAAAAATAAATAAATGAATAAATTCCAAAAAACTCCCCCAAATCTTTCAGCAGAGTCCTTTCCTAGGATAGGGGAGGGAGGGGCAAACGTCTTGGTGTCAAGACCTGTTCTTGAGGTCAGGTAACAAAGTTCCTGCAAACCTCCACCAAACAAGTATTATTCTCTGTTCTGACAAGAAGGGGCAAGGGGCTCAACGTTCAGCCTCAGTGCTCCAAGTCCTGGCTGAGAGTCCTGTGCCGGCTGGTCACCCTACCCCAAAGCGTTCACCCAGCACCCAGGCTGGGTCCTTCCAACCAGTGCCAGGCCTGGCTGAGGAGACATATCTCAGCTGGCAGCACCCTCAGGGCTGGGTCCCCAGATCTCGCTTAGCCATCCTCGCTGAGGGAGCCAGGCGCCCAGCGCCCAGCCAGCCCTCAGACTCCTCAGGTAGCCGAAATCAGGGGCCAGTCAGGACCCACAGTCTGTGATCTATGCAGATGGCTGCTGCCATTAGGTCACAGAGACAGGAGAAGGTCACTGCCACCTCAAGGCCTGGGCCTGGCCAGTGAGCGGCCTTGGCCAGGGCTCTGAAGCCCTCCAGGGCACAGCCCCCAGCCTGTCCCCTGGGCCGCCGGTACCCCCAGCTCACCCACCGGCTGGTGGACAGGTGAGCTAACTGCCCCCTCAGAGGGCCGGGATCCGCCTCTTGCCTCAGTCTCCACCTGCAGGACGCCACTCCCCGACAGTTGGCCCACCAACAGTCATTCGGTGACAGCTGCTCACTTAGGGAGGGGCCCAGTGCGGTGCTGACCAATGGCTGAGCAGGACCACTACTGGTTGCTCACGACAGTTGCTCACTTGTGGGGCAGGGCTGAGTGACCCTTAGTGGTCTCATGGTAACCATGGCCTGGTAACGGTGCCTGCACACCATCTTTAACTTTCATTTGTAAGTAAAAATGTTGAGGTAATCGTGGATTCACATGCAGTGTAAGAAATATTATAGATACAGCCATCATACACTGTGCCCAGTTTCCTCCAAAGGTTAACAGCTTGCAAAATTATAGTTGTTGTTCAGTCACTAAGTTGTCTCTGACCCTTTGTAACCCCATGCACTGCAGCACACCAGGCTCCTTTGTCCTGGACTATCTCCCAGAGTTTGCTCAAATTCATATCCATTGAGTTGGTGATGCCATCCAACCATCTCATCCTCTGCTGCCCCCTTCTCCTTTTGCCTTCAGTCTTTCCCAGCATCAGGGTCTTTTCCAATAAGTCAGCTCTTCTCATCAAGTGGCCGAAGTACTGGACCTTCAGCATCAGCCTCAGTCCTTCCAATGAATATTCAAGGTTGATTTTCTTTAGGATTAAATAGTTGGATCTCCTTGCTGTCCAAGGGACTCTCAAGAGTCTTCTCCAGCACCATAGTTCAAAAGCATCAATTCTTTATCCAGACTGCTATTTCGCATGATGTGCTCTGCATATAAGTTAAATAAGCAGGGTGACAATATACAACCTTGACGCACTCCTTTCCAAACTTTGAACCAGTCTGTTGTTCCATGTCCAATTCTAACTGTTGCTTCTTGACCTGCATACAGGTTTCTCAGGAGACAGGTAAGGTGGTCTGGTACTCCCATCTCTTGAAGAATTTTCCAGTTTGTTGTGATCCACACAATCAAAGGCTCTAGCATAGTCAAAGAAGCAGATGCTTTTCTGAAATTCTCCTCCTTTCTCTATGACCCAATGGATGTTGACAATTTGGTCTCTGGTTCCTTTACCTTTTCTAAATCCACCTTGTACATCTTGAAGTTCTCGGTTCACATACTGCTGAAGCCTAGCTTGAAGGATTTTGAGCATTACTTTGCTAGTGTGTGAAATGAGTGCAATCGTGCAGTAGTTTGAGCATTCTTTGGCATTGCCTTTCTTTGGGATTGGAATAAAAACTGACCTTTTCCATTCCTGTGGCCACTGCTGAGTTTTCCAGATATGCTGGCATACTGAGTGCAACACTTTAAAAGCATCATCTTTTAGGATTTGAAATAGCTCAGCTGGAATTCCATCACCTCCACTAACTTTCTTTGTAACCCCAGTTTTACCTGTATTCATTTTTGTGTTTGTGTATCTTTGTGTATTAAGTGCTACACAATTTTATTTCTGTGTAGATTCATGTATCCATCACTACTGTCAAGATACTGAACAATTCCAATGCCACAAGCACAAGGATTTCTCCCTCATGTTGCTGTTTTATAACCACACTCACATTCCTTAAACCTTACCCCTAATCCCTAAAGTCTGGCCACTACTAATCTCTCCTGGATTTCTAAGGTTTTGTCATTTCAAAAATGTTATATGAGTGGAATGATAAGGCATGTAACCTTTTGGGATTGGCTTGTTTTGCTCAACATAATTCCATATAGATTCACTCAAGTTGTGTGTATCAATCGTCCCTTTCTTTTTATCGCTGAGTAGGAGTCCATGGTATGGATTGTAGAACGGCTTGTTTAACTATTCACCAGCAGGACATCTGGGCTGATTTCAGTTCTTGGCTCTTATAAATAAAGCTGCTATGAACATTCACAGATGCATTTTTCATCTAACATTTTGTTTTGCTAGCAGTATAATAATTTCTCTTATTCATTAATCTTAGACTATTGGTAATTTTCCAAACTTTCCAAGTAAAATCTGTTGGGTTAATTGCTTTGTACATTTTAAGCATGTGTAATTTCCCTTAAGTGAGATTATAAAGTATTTTCTAAGTGGTATTATGAATTTCTCTGACTTTTCTTCTAACATACTTTGAAAAGCAAGTCTCAATAGAAATTTGTAAACGACCTTACAATTATAGACCTCTTGATGACTACGACAGCTTTACATTAGTGCTGGTTTCCTCTTTGCAAGAATTAAATGAAGCAATCTTGCTGTAACTTCTGCACCTCATAAATATGTATTAGGAGACAAATTTTCCAACTGATACATTTATATGCCATCACTATGGGTCAGAGAACATGTTACAGGTTTGAAATTTGTGCCCTTGGGTCTTTAGGCATAAAGTACAATAATGATGTAATTTACATTCAGCCACAGATACACTGAAAATTGCCAAATACCAGGCTATTCTATTTTCAAAAACCACCACTGATCCTTTTAAAGGCAAAGTATGCTTTTGTTGTGGTTATTTACCTGCCTGAGCTCTAAGCTGACCCTTTTAACTCTGCTGTGATACCAGGGCTGGGGCTCTGCAAATTGGTTTTCCAAACTCCCAAGCCAGTTCCCTTCCCATTAGGTTCTGTCAGTGGAAG
The DNA here is from genome assembly GCF_014754425.2 of Oryx dammah. Lineage (NCBI taxonomy): Eukaryota > Metazoa > Chordata > Mammalia > Artiodactyla > Bovidae > Oryx > Oryx dammah. Next base: position 117,490,782 of record NW_024070207.1, read on the forward strand.
TTCTGATGGAGGACTGGAAGGAGGGACAATGGACCTATGGTTGCCAGCTTCCATCAACAGCCCCCTCTCCCCCAACCTCATGCAGGGCTCCAGCCTCCAGCTTCTTTCATACCATGGCCCCACAGAGGTACCAGTGCTCACCAGCCACACCTTCTTAGGAGTCTGAGCAGGGGCTGCAGGAGTGCACCCACCAAAGGTCCATGCACCGGCCTGTGCAGGGCCTCTCTTCCAAGCTCTGGGGTCTTGGTAATCCCACTTCTTTCCTTTCATTCTCCAAGCCCTAGGTGTGGGAGCTGCTTCTTGCAGTTACTAATATCAGCCCTAGGGGTACAAGAAGCAGAGACAAAAATTCAAGTTGCCTTGTTATCTTTTCTTCCAGCTGTGTATCCAGTTCTCTGTATTGAATCTGCTCTGTTGGAAACACTTTGTATGCCTTTCTGTTTTCCTGTAGCTTTCACAGAATTGCAAATACACATTTGCTAAGTTTTCAGTACCTTATCTCTTTTCTTTCCAACTGCAAGGGTCATAATCCTTATTCAGTAGAATGCGTAGTTAAATGCAGGCCTTGGAGGGGGAAGGGGTTAGGTGAATATCAGACATTCTTTGGTTGTAAGCAACAGATGGACTCAGGCTAACTTCAGCAAAAAGGGAATATATGGTAGGGCCTGAGGAGATGACAGAATAAAAGAGCTATTCTAGACATCTCAGAAGCAGGAACCAGTGGCCAGCAGTTTGGGGTGCTTTACCAGCAATAGTCTAGGGAATCCACATTCCAGAAAGGGTGTGGTTGATTGGCCCCTGGGGGTTAAGTACCCCCAGGGTACTTTGGCTTTGGCTGCTGGAAAGCAGGGTATCCTAATGGACAGTCCTACCAAACTGTAAGAAGTCTGGAGAAGGAAGTGGAGCTCACTCTGGAGAAGGAAGAATGGACAATGGCCAGCAATTACCGAGTCCAGAGAACTTCAGAGGAGGTCTTCAGCTGTAAACTAAAATGTATTGTATACTAAAACTTTGAATAAAAGAACATGCTAGGGGTAGAATGCTCAGAGAAAGTTTTCTAAAAGGAGGTTCTATGTGAGAAGACTTCTCATCTCTGCTATGGATTGGGTAAAGGTCAGGAGGAATTTCCTGTTCAATATTTTTCATTTGAGAAGCATTTATTTACTTCGCCCTGGTGATTCCAAATCTAAGCCCCAGGGATTCTGGTCTAGGTCATTTCCTTGACTCACTGTCACCAATGCACAGCTCGACTGGCTTAACCTTAAAGGCTAGCACAGCAGGGTAAACTGGCCTTTCAGAAATCTAGAGGGATACTCCACAAGGGTTAAATATTAACTAATTTATAAGTATAAAATAATTACTTCACTCTACCTAATATCACAATAGTAAATGCAAACAAAGTACAAATTCAAACAAGTAAAGTGTGCTTTCAATTTTATAATAATTTTCCTCCAACTCCCTCTCACACAATTGCATTAAATATTTTAAGAGAGATTACTTAGAATTGTATCACTCTAAAGCAATTCTGTCCAATTGTCTCCATCACTCATCTACCATTCCTTTTGATATTTTTAATAAAATATGTGGGATTTATTCTGTTTATAATACTAATGTCTGTCCATTGAAGAAAACTTTTAAATAGAGCAACATATAAAGAACAAAACAACCATCATCCATAATATCAGCAACCAAGAGACAATGACTATTAATGTTTTCGTGTATTTTCTTCCACTCCTAATGATTTGGATAAAAACAATTTGACCAGAAACAAAAATTGGTATTCTTTATGTACTTCTTTTACTTGTGTAATTTTCAGATTTTTCTGTAATGAGTTTTCCTTTCTTAATAAGAAAAACAAACAATAAAGGGATATATAAAAGAGCAGGAGAGTTGTGTGTTGCTCATTCCAGGTATCTCCAGTTCCCATAACACTGCTTGGCACACAGTAAGAACTGCAACATCTTTTTGAATGGCTACGATTTTTTGCCAAAAACTAGTGAGAAGGAGTTGCTAATGAACAGATTCATCCACAGCTACGTCAGGATATTATTTCCCTCTCTCATTCCTTTTGGTTAACAGTTCACCTTATCACATACAATCATTTTTGCTCTCTTAATAGAAGACCAAGTAAATACAAATTCCAACTCCAACATTCACTGTGTGACCTTGGCACTGTTTACCTGAGCTTCCTCGTCTGGTAGCTCTGGTTCAGTTGCTGGGGGTACACCAAAACAAAGATCCTGCCATTGATTTGCATTCTAGTGTAGGAGAAAAAGCCTATGAACAAACATTTGTTGGGTGGTAATAAGTGCTCTGAAAAAAAAGGAAGGGGCCAGAAAGTGATTACCTGTAGAGGCAGATGAGGGTGTGTTGCTGTTTTATAAGGGGCTGCTACTGCTGCTAAGTTACTTCAGTCGTGTCCGACTCTGTGCGACCCCATAGACGGCAGCTCACAGCCAGATAAAAAACAGACTTGCGGTTGCCACGTGGGAAGAAGGAGGGGAAGGAAAGATTGGGAGTTTGGGATTAGCAGATGCAAACTATTATATATAGGATGGATAAACAACAACGTCCTAGGGTATAGCACAGGGAACTATATTCAACATCCCATGATAAACTATAATGGAAAAGAATATGAAAAACAATATATACATATGTATAACTGAATCACCTTGCTGCACAACAGAAATTAATACAACACTGTAAATCAACTATACTTCAATAAAATTTTTAAAAATTCATAAAGGGTAGTCAGGAACTGGCTACAGGTTTCAAAAAATGTACTAGTGACCAGTCTCAAACCACAACTTGTGACTCATCCCAATCGCGAAAGCAATGTAGGGAGTCATTTGAGTATTTTAAAAAATGAAATAAAATACCAGAGTGCACTGCACATATTAAAGGCTAGCACTGTGTGGTATAACTTGTTTTGGTTTATATACAAGTGCACTAATCTGTAAAACACAGTTGGCATGGAGAAACTGGTGGTTAACACTATAGCAACTTTGAGGTAAGCTGTGTTAGAAAAAGGGACCTAAACAGGACATCTCCCGGTTAAGATAGTCCACACCTTGTGAGTGCACTAGCTGCAGTCCTGTCCGAATCTTTGCGACCCTATGGACTGTAGCCCGCTAGGCTCCTCTGTTTATGGGATTCTCCAGGCAAGAATACAGGAATGGGTTGCCATTTGCCATTTTCTCCTCCAGAGGATCTTCCCTATTTGATTAGTAGACTCAGCTAAGTGCAAGAGAGACAAAAAGACAACCACAGAGAAAGTAAGAGAAAAGATTAGTACCAGAGCTGAGTAGGTGGGGTGAAAGGCAAAAAAACATTCACTTTACCCTCTGAGCCACTAGAAGCTCTAAAAAAAAAAATTACAGTTTGCAATTCAAGGGAGAAAAACTGGTATCACATTTTTGAGGCAAAAAAGTACTTAGCCAGAAAAAAGACCAAAAAATTCTGGAGAAATAAAACTGGCAGATTCAATTTAACAACAACAAAATCCAGAACTAACAGAGTATGCTGTACCAGATACTTTTGGATTAAGTGTATGATAGCACCCGAATATTTTCACAAACTCCCAAAATATCTGTTCTGTATTTCCTACTCAGACACTTAGTGAGCTGGACAGCATAAAGATTTTAAAATCATATCATCTGGAAAGATTTCTTTCAACTCTTTAAACATTAATAGGTTTTAGAAATCATGCCTACCCATCAGAAAATAAGTAAAATATATTAATGGGAGACTGGAAAACAGCTGCCAAGCCTTCAATTATTCTAGAACAAGGTGGGCAAACTACAGTCCTCCATCTAAATCTAACCTGCCACCAGTTTTTGTAGGGCCCAGGAGCTAAAAATTTTTTTCCATTTTCAAGCGGTTGAAAATAATCAAAAGAACATTTTGTGACTCGTGAAAGTTATATGAAGTTCACATTTCAGTGCCTATTAAGTTTTACTGGAATACAGCCAGGTTCACCCATCTTGTCTAGGGCTGCTTTCTCACTGTAACACTGACGAGTACTTGCCCCCAAAGACTGAAATATTTACTATCTGGCCCCTTTTAGAAAAAAAAAAAAATTCACCAACCAGTGTTTTAGAACAAGAGGGCTGTGTTTAAACACCCTTCCAACCTTCTTCCCTCTCCAGCCGCTCCTCCCTTCCCCAGCTTCAGTCACTAACATTCCTGGGCCTGACATGAAAGGGAGAGCGTTATAATAATGAATTGTATCATATCGGAAACCAGAGACACTAGACAGTAAATTTCTATATAAGGTAATACGAGTGGTTCTGCCATGGACTAGAGGAATGCCTGGGTTTGTTTCCCGATCAGAAAAGTGGGCATCAGAGCAGCAACTGCCCGATTTCTTTTGAGAATCTCCATCGTCGCTTGCAAGAAGGCACTTGGAAAGTAGCACAGCAGCAAGTGTTCTGGGGCAGGGGTGCTTTTGCAGAGAGGGCCTCCTCTCAGAGTCTGGATATAGACTGAGGTTGCCTTTGCACTAGGCTCCTCGGCCACCTCCCCCTAGCCTGTCCTCTTTGATCCTGGAGGCCCTCATTTTCATTCCTTTTTGGCCTTGCAGCCTGCTTTCTCCTCACCCCTGCGTACCCCTCAGGGGCTACCAAGTTCCAAGGCAGAGCAAGGCTCAGGCAAGCCGGTCCCAGGTCAGCTCTACCCAGCTCTTTCCAGCTTCGCCAGCCTAGGGTGGGGTCACCCTGGGACCCCCGCAGGTGACAAATGACTCAGCAAGGCCCAAGGCTAGGAAGGATACAAGAATGGCAATGCAGGAACAAAATCCTCTGCAGTACGACAGGGCTCAAATATCATTTTAAAGACTCGAATTTGTTAACAAAGACGTAACTCAAATCAGCCTCGGGGCGCTGGCGGCCCGTGCTTGAACAGGCCGCAGGTTTAGCCTACAAGGCAGGCCCAGCGGCTTAACAGTCGGAAAACGCCCGCGGCCTCTGCTAAAGGCCCCCTTTGCCTCCGACAATCCCACCTCGGCTCGACCAGGCCCCAGAAAAGGCCAGTCGGCTGGAGGGAGAACTTTCAGAGTGCACAGACTTATGCATGTCCGTGACTGTCAGGGAGACTTTGAGGGCACAGTAGTCTCTCGAGACTAGAAACCATTTTCCTCTCTAGCGCTGAGATTTTGCTTGGCTAAGCGGCAGCAGCCTCCCAGCTCCCCAGCCCCCCACCCCCACCGCCAAAGCCGCAGCAAGCAGCCACGTCCCGCGGCCCCAGGGCTCGCCGCCCCGGGGCTCGCAGCCCCCACGCAGCTTGCACGCCGCGCCTCCTTTCGCCCCACCCCCTCGCGCCCCCATCCGCCCCCGCGGCCTGCCCTGGGAGCGCCAGGCGAGCCCTCGCGCCTGCGCCTCGCCAACTTCCTGCCGCGGAACGCCCCGCCCACCCCCAAAAGCCCGCCTCCGAACGCCGCGTTAAACCTGCCTGCCGCCAGTCATTGGTCAAAAAGACGAAGCCGTTGACTCCGAGGCCCGCCCAAGCCACCGCCTCTCACTTTTCCCAGGGCGGATGCGCCTGCGCTCAGCTGCCTGGGCGGGCTGGGAGGCGCGGGTTGAAAAGTCTCGTTCCAAGTTTGGAGAGAGAGAGAAGAGCGCCTCAGACCTCGGTACCCGCAAGCGGGGAGGAGGCAGCAGAGAAGGACGCAGCGTCTGGGGAGCTCCCAGGCTGTAAGACGTAGCTCAGGCTTCAAGAGCTAGAAGTGTGTGACGCGCCTGGGAAAGGCAGGAGCGCTTGTGGTTGGGCTGCTCTTGGCTAACAAGGGGAGTCCGAGGCGGCGGCGAGGGGCGAACGACCCGACGCAAGATGGCGAGTAAAGAGAGTAAGAGGCCCCGCGGGGCGGCGCGCGGCGGGGGGCGGTGAGCGAGCGAGGCCGCGGCACGCGCCGGCGAAAGGCGCGAATTGGCGTGAGGAGCAGGGGGCGGGGCCGGGCGCGAGGCAGGGCGCGCGCCTCGAGGGGCCTACGCGGGACGGGGCCGCGGCGCGAAGGGCTCCGAGCACTTCCGGAGCCAGGCGCGGGGCCGCGGTTGGGCCCCCTTCCCGCTACCCCCAGGCGTCACCCCGCCTCTGGCGGCGGCGCTTGCTCTGCACCCTGGCGGAGGCGGCCTCCGTCGCCGGAAAGCGGGCACGGCACCATCTTCCACGCGCGCGCGTCGACCGCCTCGGGGTCGCGGCCCTTGTCCGAGGGATTCTGGAACCCGCCGACTTATGGCTGCCGGCTCGGGTTTCGTGGGAGCTGAGGCCTCTTCTGGTGGGGGATGGGGGGAGCGGGCCGATGCGTTTCTGCTACACGTGGATTCGTCTCGCCGGGTGGGTCGGGGAGCCCCTTTACATACGGGTCGTCATTTTGGAACAGGTGCGAACAGCTGTAACCGGCAAAACAATTGCGATGTCTATGTAATTAATTGCCCAATATTGTATACGCAGGCGGTATTGATTTCAAACTGCAAAAAAAAAAAAAAAAGCTTCCTGGTGTTAATATTCTCCTCGCGTTCTGGAAGACCAGTGAGTTGGTCGTGTCCAATTTAGTGGTTAAGAGAAAGAGGAGATTAGGTGTGGCCGTCTCGAGGTGACCTCCAGTATAGATTTCGATCCTTTTCAGACACTTAATCGTGTGGGCTTTGTCCAAATTTCAGTGTTTGAAGATACTGTGGAGGAGCGTGTCATCAATGAAGAATATAAAATCTGGAAGAAGAATACACCGTTTCTGTATGACCTGGTTATGACCCATGCTCTTCAGTGGCCGAGTCTTACCGTTCAGTGGCTTCCTGAAGTGACTAAGTAAGGGTTTTTGTCAACTCTTATTTTGCATAAATTTTGCTGTTAACATGAATCTCCTAGTTTTTCGCGTCTTATACATAGAACATAAACAAGTAATCGATTAAGCCTTTGGGTGATGTGGCAGGTGATTTTTATTTTCAAAACTGATTTATAGGGTGGTTTCTGACATATAAATGTGGAATTAAAAGCGGACAGAGAATCTGTTCTGAGATTAAGGATATTTTTGTAGGATGCACCAGATACATTAGACATTTCTTGAACTTAAATATAGGCGCTGGGTTTTCTTTGGACCCCAGACTAATGGATTTCTTTAAAACTCCGTGGGAAAAGTGCACGAATCATAAGTGTATGGCTTGATGAATTTTTGCAAAATGAATACCTCCTTGTAACCAGCCCACAAGACGAATAGGTTTTAATTGGCAAAGGAGAAAACAATTTTGCAGCAGTTCACCAACGAAAACGTGGTATAGTATGATGAGGTTGTTGTTGGTCTTCACCTCTTTGTAAAATTTCTCTGGTAATAATTGCTGACATTTGTTGAGCACATCTGAAGAGTTTTATGTCCTATTAGGTTTACTATAACAGTACAATAATTATTTTTTATTATCCTCTTCTTTTTAATCGATGTGGAAATGGGCTGAGATGCTAAGTAACATGCCCCAGATCACACAGCTGGTAAGTGGTGGAGCAGGCTTTGGAATGCAAACCAGGTGGCCCCAGAGTTGAGGCAACCTCTGCACTAGGTTATGGTTCTCATGCACTTGCACTTTTCCTAGTAAGAACCTGACCATGTACTTTAAAAATGTATTAAATTTGATTGTCGTGTATGTGTCATTTAATGAGGATTTATTAAACTCTAGAAGTTTTGCAACAACTTTTAAAAATAAGAGTAAATTACTTTCATATAAAACTCATATAATGGCCAGATTTTCCATATGCGAACATTGACTTCTATACGGTTAGGGACTTCCAGTGGACTTTTCAAAAATCTCAATGTAAATATACAGATGTGGGAAGAGGAGCCAAGAACTAAATAATGGAGACTTCTAAGCATTGACATTTACAGCTTTGACCATCAAATGCTTAAGGGTATTGAGGTTCTGATGTAGTGCAGCATGGGCATTTGACTGTGTCTTCCTATTAAGCAGATTTAAAACTTAAACAACTTAATTTGAATCTTTTTGATGTTTGACAGTAGAAAAGAGCCCAGGCTTTACGGTTAGAGATCTGAATTTGAATCCTGCCCCTTGCTTCTTAGCTTTGTGAATTAGGACAAATTGATCAGTCTCTATCCTGAAATAGTCTGGTCTGTAAATGGAGATGCTGAGAGTTCTTACAGCCTACATCTGAGGAAATAAATAAGATCACACATGTTAAAATGCTAGCACAGAATGAGTACACAGTAAGTGGTGACTGATGGTAATTTTCCCACCCTTTCCTATTCAGAAATAAGTTGTTAGGGTGGAATAGCTCTGTTTCCATTTGTATTTAAATGAAAGCTGCTTCCTGAAATCTTTTTAAAGATTTCACATTACCTATTATGTTTTTTGTGTAAAACACTTTAAAGATAATAAATCTGTGTTTTCTCAGCCCAGATACTACTTTTATATTAACACTTAGGAACTTAGCAGAAAATACTTTGTATATTCCATGGGGTTCTTTGCATACAAAGAAGTGGGATCTGGTTGTGGGATGGGCAGTGGCTCTGGGAGTGCAACAAAATGCCAGCCAGCCTGCATTCTTGTGTGTTGAAGACGGCTGAGTGGTGCTTTGCAGGTTTCTGTTTGGACTATGAAGGGACTGTGATTGTGTTTTGTCACTGTGTAGGACAGTGGAAATGTTGGATACTCTTACAGCCTGGCTCTTTAAGAGGTAGGCCCTACTCAACCTCATCTGGCTGGTCTTCTGTATACATACAACATGCTTCCAAATGATTACTTGCACTTTCTGAGCTGTTGCCCTTAAATTCAGTTAGGTGATCATCCAAATAATTGATTTGGCTCTTTAAATTTTTATTTAGGTATCACTAAGAAACTATTTTTCAAAACCAGTAGATCATTACTTCATATGTCTTATTGAATAATTTCTTAAACATATTGAGACTTATATGCTCTACCTAAAAATCTATGTATGCATTCAAATTCAGATGATACAAAGCTGCATAGAGTGAAGACTAAGTTCCCCTTCCACATTCTCTGTTCTTCTGGTTGCCTTACCCAGAGCAGAGTCATTTGTGATTTCTTATCCATCCTGCCAGCATGAAGAAGTACATGCTATGCCCCTCCGCCCTCTTTTTCTGTTAGGAAGTTGTTGACTTGACTTTGGATCTTAGTTCCCCAACCAGAGATCGAACCTGTGACCCCTGCAGTGGAAGCTTGGCGTTCTAACCACTGAACCACGAGGGAAGTCTCTGTTCACTTGATACTTTAAATTAAGAGTTTGTATTGGAGTCTTTTTTCCTATAAGCATGCTTAGATATATGAAGGGCTCGGTAGAATTCCTTTGTGGATATACTATAACTTATGTCACCAGTGGGTATTTGTTTTCAGTCTTTGGCTATTTCAGGCATTCCTACCAAGAATAACCTTGTGATAATAATCTGTGATTGTCAGGTGAATTTCCTTAAGTGGTCAAAGAATTCTGGCACTGAAAATGGACAAGGTCTTTTATAATGAGTGCTTCTGCAGCCTTAGGTACATCCAGTATTTGAAGAAAGCAGTGAGGTATTGATGGGCTCAGAAAAGTAGGCTTGTTTTTCGATGATGGAGATGAAAGAATTTGTAGTAAAAAGAAAAATCCTTATACGATGATAGAGTCAGAGGAAACTGGAATAATTGAATTTTGGAGTCAAAAGGAGCTTTTCAGACCCTCTAGTCCATGTTGTAATTCTACTCCTTAAAAAGGTCATATGATGAACTGATGTGTTTAACCTTAAGTTTACCTGTAGGTCTTAGAATTTTCTACTTAACGCTATAAAAAACAAGTCACTTTTCTTCCTTTTATGTCAGCCCTAATATTGCTGGTGCCTCCTTTCTCTCAAGTATTCCTATTTCTTTTCAAATGGTTCTCATGAGATGTGTTTAAGTTCCCTTTCACTTCAAGCCACTATTCCCTGTAAAAGTTTCATTTTTGCCTAAGTCCTTCTAAAATGCATTGCCTAGAGCCTAATTTTCTAAGTGTGGTTTTCCCAGTCACAAATTAGTAGATGAATGCCCATGTGTATTGCCTCTTCCTACCCTATATAAATTCATGTAAGACGAAAGTAATTACATTTTTTTTATAACCACATCATATTCTTGGCCACTGAACACACATCGATTCAGACCCATGTGTTAATTTTTTAAATAGAAGATTCACTTTTTTATTTTTAAAAATATTTTATTTATTTATTATTTATTTGACTGTGCCAGATCTTGCAGGATCTTTGATCTTCGTTGCAGTCTGTGGGATCTTTAGTTGTGGCATATGGGATCTGATTCCTTGACGGGGTGGACTTGGGCCTCCTGCATTGAGAGTGCGCCATCTTAGCCATTAGACCACTAGGGAAGTCCCCATGTCCTTTTACAAATGAACTCCTATTGTTTAGCCATGGCTGCCTTATTCTGTTCTTGGAGTTTTTGTGTATTTACTGCTCTTTCATACCCTAAGCCCAATCTTGGTAAAATTTAATCTTGTATTTTTTAGGTATTGCTAAATTATATGCCTGGGAGTAATTCACAAACCTTTATTCTAAACCAATGAATCCTTTGTACAGCTGGAATTTAGAAACAGTCTAGGTTTTTTTTTTTTTAATGTTGGGGCTCAGAGCCTTACTTCTCATGAAGTAAGGCCTGCCTTACTAATGTGGAACTATGGGACACAGGTGAAAGTTGTTCTGAAATGGGAACTCACTGTTAATAGATACAGATGCAAAATCATCACTTGGATTAAGTGCCAAGAGGCATCAGTGGTTTCTTTAGCCACAAGGAGTCACCAAAGAACAGGGTAACAAAGACGACCCCCTCCCCTGCCTTCCCCTGTAAAAATCGGATTGCCTGTTTTATGAACGTTAAGCACCATAAATATAAATAAGGGGTTTTCACATCATGTCATTTTTACTCATAACCTGTTTTTTAGGTGAAGAAATTGAGACCCACGGGGAAGTTGTGATTTAAGGAATCACATATAACTAATTTTAGTTTGAGGCAGGGTTTAAACCCAGTTTTTCTTGACTCAGCACTTTATTTTGTCCATTCTGCCTTTTTACCTCTTACTGGGAAACCAGAAACACCTAGTGTATTAAAATTGAAGGTTTTTTTTTTTTTGTTAGGTGAGAAGTCATGATTTATGAATACAGGAGTCGGTGATAGACAATTTGTTAGCAACTGATTTCTTAAAGGATTGTGGAGGGGGAAGTCGAAGTTTTAGTTGCTCAGTCATGTCTGACTCTGCGACTCTGTGACCCCTTGGACTGTAGCCAGGCTCCTCTGTCCATGGAATTCTCCAGGCAAGGACACTGGAGAGGGTAGCCATTCCCTCTCCAGGGGGTCTTCTTGACCCAGGGATCAAATCTGGGTCTCCTGCTTTGCAGGCAGATTCTTTTCCATGTGAGCTACCAAGGAAGCCCCTTATAAGATTAATATGACTTATTTTCTTTCCTAAACAGACCGGAAGGAAAGGATTATGCCCTTCATTGGCTAGTGCTGGGGACTCACACATCTGATGAGCAGAATCATCTCGTGGTTGCTCGAGTCCATATTCCGAATGATGATGCACAGTTTGATGCTTCCCACTGTGACAGTGAAAAGGGTGGTAAGTAATCCATATATTCCAGCATTGGTGTCTGAGGAGTAAGCCTCTAATTATATATTAACTTATACCAATATCTTTTGGGTAGTTAAACCTCAACTCTGAAATTTTACATTCACATGATGAGATAAATCTGTATGCACTGGTATGGAAAGGTGTCCAAGATAAATTTAGTAACTGATGTGTGTGATTATAGTAACAGTTTTGGTAATAGTAAGAATATGTGTTGGTGTACACATAGAAAAAAAAAGTCAGGCATTTACACCAGATGGTTAATAGCTTTTTTATGAAAGTTGTTGACTCCCTTCCTGCAAACCAAATATAATCCCCCCGTTTGGTATTCCCACAACCACCCAAGTTTGATGATTTTGCTAGGAGAACTCAAAAGACTCAGCAAATTATACTCAAGGCTAAAGTTTGTTACAATGAGAAATGAACAGAAGCAGCAGGTAAAAGATATACATCAGGGAGTCTAGAGAAGTCCAGCGCAAATCTCATCCAGGGCCACACAGGATGTACTTTGTTTCTGGCAACAGATAACAGGGAGACATGTGGGCTGTCTCTACCCAGGGAAACCTGTTTGAGGGTCAGGGTCTCTGTCTTTCTTGGGGGTTGGTTGTGTAGGCAAATTATATTGGCAGCCAGCCGTGGCAACTGAATCTTGAGACCCCAGTAATGAACTCAGGTGTCTATCGTCAATCTTGATATTTGTACAAAGCCACCCTGACAGACTGGTACAGCATGGTCCATTGCTTCAGGTATACACCACAAAATCAACCCATCAGTGACATAGAGGACATTCTGAGGTCTATGTTCCCAGGAGTTGATCAGGGGTCAGTTGTGGCCCCAGTTTCCATCAGCGGCGAGGACTAAGCAAGCAGACCTGCTGGGTTAGTGCTTCCCCACAACCCCACATGGTTGAGCAAATCTTAACATTGTCCAGTACTTCTTAAAAAATAAAACACTGCTTTATAGCTAAAATCTTCCCAACCCTGCTCCATTCCTCTCTGCTTTCCTTTCCAGAATTCATCACTGTCCTGAAATTAGTGTGCCATTTTCAGCTATTTTTATTATTCACACATAATGCTGTACAGTTGGCTTTTTTCATTCAGTTCTCTGTGTACCATGTAAATGTCTAGCTTATTCTTTTTACTGCTGTGTAGTATTCCATTACACTTAAACCCCCATTTATTCTTCTGTCAAGGGGCAGTTGGGTTATATCTCTGTTGGTGTTTTGTTATTAGAGCGGTGCTTCAGTGAATATCCTTGCCAAGTCTTCTCGCACTTGTGGGAGAATTTATCTAGTGGAATGGAATTGCTGAGTTGTGTGGTGTATTCATTATCAACCTAAAATAATATAAAAGTTTCCCAAAATGATTTACTCAGTTTAACCCTTCCACAATTCATAGTCCATTATCCTACAACCTTATGCATTATTTCTGTAAATATTGTTGTAATCAGAAAATTTTTAATGGCTTTTAGTCCTAAGTGAGTGAAAGTCGCTCAGTCGTGTCTGACTCTTTGCAACCCCATGGACTATATAGTCCATGGCATTCTCTAGGCCAGAATACTGGAGTGGGTAGCCTTTCCCTTCTCCAGGGGATCTTCCCAACCCAAGGATTGGACCCAGGTCTCCCGCATTGCAGGCAGATTCTTTACCAACTGAGCCACAAGGGAAGCCTAAAGTATGTAGTTAATTGGCCTTTAGTCTCTGCATAATAATACGGAGATACTTAGTTATGTCACTTGTCCAGTGAATTATATTCTAACAAGTGACTGCAATACTTAGTTGACATCAAGCTTTTTAAAACTTTAGTTATGGTTTTGTTTTTTTTTAGTTACAGTATTTTTAGTGGATACTATTATCATTAAGATAGTGATTTTTTTCAGACTTTTCCTTTTGAGTTTTAAGAAAGCTCTGTATACACAGTAAATCTTACCTGAAAGCCCAGTTTTTATTAAAGGAAACCTGTTGAGTTTTTCACTAAAGGAATTGGGAAGCTTAAGAATCTTTGAGCAGAAGAGTGAGAGAGAAAGAGTGTCCTATGGGTCCACGGTGGTGGGAGGTTGAAAATACAGAAAAAGCGACAGTTTTGGAGCAGGGTCTCAAGAGGTAGCAAGTGATGGATCAGGAGGGGTGTTCTTAGAAAGACCAAGGCATTTTCTTTCATTGACACGATGGGAAGGGAAAGTGCACAGAGGGAAATGGGTGATTGCATATGGTTGTGTGAGAGGAGTTGTATGAAATGGGATATGATTTTCAGCCCCAGAAATAATAAGCAATGGTATTTGTCACAGAGAAGAAGAATGGCTAAATTTCTTTCTTTTTTTTTTTTTTTTTTTGCCTGAGTGACTTGTAGGACCTTAGTTCCCCAACCATGGATCCAACCTGGGCCCCCACAGTGAAAGTACCAGCTGCTAACCACTGGACTGCCAGAGAATTCCCAAGAATGGCTAAATTCTAATAGTAAGCCTTGGGAGCCAGTGTTGATTATGCATTCCCCCAGAGCAAGATGTAGCTGGAACTAAGAAAAGGCTTATGGATTTCAGTGTGATTTCACCAGGCCCCAGCCAGTCTATTTTACTTGTACCTCCCTGGCTCCATTAGACATTAGAGTTAGTGTTACTTGACCTGAGATACAGAGTGAGTGAAAAAGGAATGTGCAAAGAAGAAGTGACATAGGTCAGGAAGAAATAAGTTATAATGTCAAGCCTCCAAGCTTTTAATGTGTCAGCAACTAATTCAAGTTTTTATCTATGAGCACAGGAAAGAAAATATTCTTGTTTGCTATTATCTGCTTAGATGTTCTCTACTTGTATTCTTTCTGCTGTCATCTTACTGCTTCTCTGAAGTTATACATTTTTGTGTGGCTTTGTCACTTTTCTGAGGTCTTTTTAATAACTATTTAACATACAGTCATATTCCCACACCAGATAGAAAGGTTAGCCCGTTCATTTTAGCTTTGTCACTCCACCAGCAGTTGAACCAATGTGTTCAACTCGATTGAGCAGATGTGTTCAAGGATTCTGGTGGAACTGACTTGTGTGTGACTGTGTCTGTGTCTTGGTATTAGGTGGAGGTTAGTCAGCATGGGTTTCTGATACGAGGATGTTTTTGACTTTAGACTCGAGTGTTCATGCTCCTGAGGATGAACCTATCTTAAAGAAACCTAAAATACGATTCTAATTTCAGCACTTCCAAATGAGTTGTGTTTGAACTAAAAGGCTGAGGTGTGTTAATTGTGTGGTTATTTAAATTTTCATAAATAATTACATCATCTTCACAACTGAAAGAAGCTGATTTTTAATTAAGTCCAAAATGGAACTGAATTAACTTGAAAGAATAGGTGTCAGTATTTTCCAATTCAGTTGGACTTGAATAAACTAATTCTAAGTGGCAAATGAACCTATATTTTTCTGTGCTCGCTTGGTCTCACTCTTCTCTCTTACCAATTTGTGTTATATTCCGTCAGATTAAAATCTCAGGTTGATTAAGTGACTTATGAATTTTAATCGTAAGTATATGTGTTTATTTCTTTCTTCTCACATTAGAATTTGGTGGCTTTGGTTCTGTAACAGGAAAAATTGAATGTGAAATTAAAATTAACCATGAAGGAGAAGTAAACCGTGCTCGTTACATGCCGCAGAATCCTCACATCATTGCTACAAAAACACCATCTTCTGATGTGCTGGTTTTTGACTATACGAAGCACCCTGCGAAACCAGGTATGCATTAATAAAGTCGGACTGCTGCTTGATCCTTCTTGATTCGAAATAATTGCTTTGATGTCATACAGACTAGTATACTCCAACTTTTAGAGATTTAGAAATGGTTTCAGGGATCTAAGAACCATGTTCAAATTCAGTGATTTAATGCAGGACCTCACAGCAGGTTATATTCCTGGCTAAGATGTATTATAGCAAAGGATATAGAGCAAAAAAGGAGAAAAAAAACTGGCTAAGGTTTGTTATTACAAAGGATACAGAGCAAAAACAAGAGGAGAAAGATACATATCAGGCAGAGTCCAGAGAGGTCAGGCGTAGACTTGTGAGTCCTTTTCCACTGGGGCCACACACCACAGGGGTAGAGATGTCTCTGTCGAGGGAAGCCCATTTGAGTCTCAGTGTCTGCGGTTTTTATGGCAGTCTGGTCACATAGGTATATCCTGCTCTGTGACCAGCCATGGTAAGGGAAACTCCGCACCCCAGCAGTCAAGTCAGATGCTTCATGAATCTTGCTCAACAATCCTGCAAGTCTCAACAAGCTGCCACAGCATACCGCGCTGCTCTGGGCGTACACAGCTACATCAGACAGTGACATGAAGAATTTTGTGAGGGTCACATTCCCAGGGGTGACGAGGTCAGTCATGGTTGTAGGCTACTCTGGAGACATGCAAGGACTGAACATCCAGACCTGCTGCTTTCTTCAAAAAATTGTTTTAAAAATTGGTTTGGATTGTCACCATGTAAATTTGTGGGCTGGTACAGTTTTCAGTGTTTTGTGTTAGAACTTAGTACTGTGTTTTGCAAAGGAACCAGTCATTTTATTGGTTTACATAGAGTATTTAAAATGTAGCACAGAGAACAGCTTTTCAGGGTGGCTGTGGGTCAGACAAAATCCTTGTTTGTGTGCAGTGCTTTTGTAGGCATTATAATGTTAAGACTTACTCAGGAGTGAGAATTTGCTCTTACCAGTTCTGATAAACAGATAATCACTTAGTAATCAATGTTATTTCTTTTCCTTTCTTTCTTTTTTCTTTAGACCCAAGTGGAGAGTGTAATCCTGACCTTAGGCTAAGAGGCCACCAAAAGGAAGGCTATGGTCTTTCTTGGAATTCCAATTTGAGTGGACATCTCCTAAGTGCATCTGATGACCATGTGAGAAATCTATTCTTCCTAATCTACTCATGTACTAAGAGTTAAAGACTGTTATGAACAGCTCTGCACTGAAGGAGACTAATAGATGAAAGATTTTCTAAGATAATACTGATTGTTGTGATAACATTTCCACAGGTTTTAGAACATTGGTTATCACACTGCCCTTTTGGAGTCTTAGAATTCCACAAATCTCTTTTGAAGCAGCCGTAGAATGGAGGGAAAGTGGACAAAAGGTGTTCCATTTAAAAGTGGACCTCTGTAATGAAGACTCTTTAAAGCATTTGTAAGGCCTGATTAATACATTTTAGTTTAGTTTTTTTTTAACAGTTTTTTTAAGTGTACAATTCTGTGAGTTTTACTTTATTCACAAAGTTGTGAAACCAGCACTAATTAAAAACCATTTTCATTAAATGTCACAAAAAGTAACTCCATATTCATTAAGCAGTCTACTCCTCACTCCTTCCTTCTCTCGGCAACCACTAGTTTACTTTCTATCTCTGTAGATTTGTTTTTTCTTGATATTTCATATAAATGGAATTATGTAGTATGCAACTTTTTCTGTCTGACTGCTTTTACTAGCATGATGTTTTCAAGGTTCATCCATGTGAGCATATGTCAGTACTTGATCTCTTTATGGCTGAACAGTACTCCATTATATAGATATACCACAATTCATTTATCAATTGGTAGGCATTTGGGTTGTTTCCAGTTGGGGCTACTTTGAGTATTGTTACTGTGAACATTTTTGTACAGGTTTTTGTGTAGATAAATGTTTTCATTTCTCTTGGGTAGTCACCTAGGAGTGTAATTACTGAGTCATATGGTAACTTTAAGTTTAGCTATTAAAAGAACTACTAAACTGTTTTTCAAAGCAGCTGTACTACTTCACATCCCTACCACCAATGTACCAGTGTTCCAGTTTCTCCTTGTCCTCACCAGCAGTTGTTATGGTCTGTCATTATTATAACCATTCTAGTGGGTTTGAAGTGGTATTTCATTGTGATTTTGACTTACATGTACTAATGGTGTTGAGCATCTTTTCATGTGCTTGTGGCCATTTCTGTATCATCTTTGGAAAAACTTGTATTGAAATCCTTTGTCCGTTTTTAAATTTTTTTATGGTTGAATTTTAAGAGTTTGTTTTAAAATATATTCTAGATATGAGTTCTTTATCAGATATGTGATTTAAAAAAAATTTCTCCATTCTTTAGGTTGTCTTTTCACTTTTTTGATTTCCTCTGAAACAAAAATTCAGTTTATGTATTTTTCATCATTTTGGCTTTTGATATCGTATCTAAGAAGCCATTACATAATTCAGTATCACAAAGATATACACCTATGTTTTTTTGTAAGAATTCTAGTTTTAGCTCTTATATTTAGGTCTTTGGTCCATATTGATATGGTGTGAGGTAGGGGTCCAGCTTTATTTTCTGTGTGTGGATATCCAGCTTTTCCAGCTAATCTTTCCCTGTGGAGTTGCCTTGGCATCCTTTAAAGTGTTTTAATAATGAAAAAGTACCACACAGATGCAAAGTGATCATGTTAATTTATATAGACCAATGTTTGTAGCATTCTTGCCATTAACAGCCCCATATTGTCTTTCATGGTTCCCATACTGCAAGCATAAAGTGTTTGGTATAATTCCAAGCACCACAAGCCAAGAGTAGACTTCTGGAGCTTTTGAAGGCTCATGTAACTTGGCCACAGTTAGCATTTTATGTCAGCCACATGAAAGTAGGTTCCCTTGCCTTCTTGTTAGTATATCCTCATGTATGTGTCTGTTAATGGCAATTTCTATTAAGCTTTTTGAAACATTGAAGTAGGTAATTGGCCCAGTCAAGAGTGTTCAGTTATAGGCGACAAAAACCAACTATGGGTGCGTGGGGGGGGGGTTTTCCTTTTTTTTTCTTTGGTAAATTTAAAATTTTCATGACTTTTAGTTTTTATTTTTAAAGGTAAAATCTTCAGGTGGATGTTCTGAGTGATTTTTAAAAAATATCTAGTTTATTTTTTAACAATAAATATATACCCTCTTTACCTGTTTCTTCTGCCCTCCACTCCTGGCAACCATCAGTCTGTTCTTTGTATCTATGAGCTTGTTTTTTGTTCCTGTTGCTTTTAAGTTTCCATATATAAGGGAGATCATATGGTATTTGTCTTTCCTTAACTTATTGCATTTCGCATGATGCCCTCAAAGTTCATGCTGTCACAGATGACAAGATTTTCTCTTTTATGGCTGAGTAGTATTCCATTGCACACATACAGCACATCTTCATCCATTCACTCACTGATGGACACTTAGGTTGTTTCCATGTCATGGCTACTGTAAAGAATGCCACCATGAACATGGGGGTGCATATATCTTTTCAAATTAGTGTTTGTGTTTTCTTTGTATAAATGTCAACGTGGGATTGTATCATGTGGTAGTTCTATTTTTACTTTTCTGAAGAACTTCCATAAATACCGGCTTGGGCAAAAAGTTCGTTCAGGTTTTTCCACACCATATAATGAAAAAACCTGAATGAACTTTTTGGCCAACCCTGTATTTTCCTTGGTGGCTGCAAAGAGGGTGCCGACTGATTTAAACAGAAAAGGAATTAATTGGAAGGGCATTGGGTAGGGTAGCTCACAGAATCACTGTGATGGCAAGAAAATGGCCTGGAAAAGAGGAGAGGCCAGGTTGTTGACCCAAATTAGGCCAGTGAGGATGTCACTCTTGCCATCCCTGGAAAGTGGATGTAACCCTCCCCATGCCCCTCTACCCTATCATCAGAACAGAGTCTCTGAAAGAAAGCCGCCTTCTGTTTCCCTCAGAATGGACATAGGATAGTCTCCCACACAGGGAGGATGGGTTATACTCAAGAACTTAATTACTAGTACTTTTTGAAGACACCAGGCTGGGAGTTGCTAGTCATAATTAATAGCTGACGTTTCCTAAGGGCTCCACATATGCGAGGCATCTTGGTAATTTTCCCAGGATCTTTCTGAGGTGAGGAGCAGGTAATAGTTCGACACATTCCACCTTTTCCATGCATGTAAATTGCGTCCAAGTGTGTGAGTATCAACAGAGACTAAGGGCCACATGTATTGTGTAACAGAAACCCTTTCAGATAATAAAATGATTGATGAAGAGAGGAAGCTGATACTAGTGTCAGTGGAATTAATTTGAGTATATCTTAATGGAATTACCTCTTACTCCATTGAGGTGACAATCACTGCCCTATAGTTTGCAATATTTTTTCATAGAAACTTAAGACTCTTCTCAGCTATTTTTATGACGAGATGTTAAGAAAAAACTCAAACTCTCAAAGCCTGCGGATCTGTAACTTTTGAGGTCTGGGCAGGCCCTGTGGTCTCTTCAGTAGCCTTGTAGGGGTTTCTAGGTTGTTCAGCTGTTGCACTTGCTGATGTATGTAGTGGTTTCTGCTGTGAAGTGACAGTTGTCCAAAAGCTTTCACTTTTTAAGAAGCATGGTTTAGTTTTAATTCCCAGTTTCCCAGCCCAGCATGAAGTTTTAAGATATGCATTTCAGTTTGGTGGATATTGAACCCCAGGCTCTCTGTGTTGTGTAATCTAGGTGAATTTTAGATACTTGATTGAATGTATGTAGGTGGAAACTCAAACCAGAATGTTTCTTGCCTGCCACCATGCTATCCTCCCGTCCCCATTACACTGTATTTTCCTTCCCCTCTGCATCTCAGATTGTGGAAGCTACACCCGTACACTTTGCTGTTTATGAAACTTCACTTTTTTAAAAAATAACTTTCATATAGTAAGTAGCTTTGTTTTTAATAAAAGAGTTTTAAATAAGGTGTTAGCATTTAAATTCAGTCTCTCATAACTAACTCTTGTTTTGTTCCTTCTTCAGACTGTCTGTCTGTGGGATATTAATGCAGGACCAAAGGAAGGCAAAATTGTGGATGCTAAAGCAATTTTTACCGGCCACTCGGCTGTTGTAGAGGATGTGGCCTGGCACCTGCTGCATGAGTCCTTGTTTGGATCTGTTGCTGATGATCAGAAACTTATGATGTAAGGTGGAAAATTGAGTCAGGTTTTGTTATATGGGTGTCCTGAATGACCATCAGTGATTGTAGTGGCTTTTAAATTGTGTCTTGGCCTTCAAAAAAAGAAAAACAGCTTTAGTGAGGTATAATTGACATGATAAGCTATAAATAGGTATGGCCTGTTTACGTAAAAGTTACTGTGCTGTGTGATTGAACACAACTTTTTATTTAGAAAAAGAAAAAAACAGGTACGTGCACATGAAGAAACATGCTTGGGGCAGTGGTATGTATCAAAATCGGGGATCAGGGTGACTTGCATTGAAGTTGAGGGAGGAGAGTGATTGTGCGTCAAGGCATGGCTACAGGGCTGCATTCAAGCACCTGGAATGCTTTATCTCCTAAACTAGCATCTGAGGCAAACAAAGCAAAATACTGAATTTGACTAGGCTAGGTTATAGATATCAAACAGTAGTCTGTGTAGTATTTTGTGCATGCTTGAAATAGTTGGTAATCCAGACAGGAACATAATGAACAAGAAAGCAGAGGTAGCACCCTAGTGTGTTCTGTGCAGGTTTAGAGCATATCACCTAGTGGTTGGAAGTCCAAGTTGCCAACTCTGCATGGTTAGTGTCCCTGAAAGGCAAGTTAGCGAGAGAGGAGTGGCATGGAGTGGCGCTGATGTGGGCACAAATGTGGGGGAGGGAGGTGGGGTACGGTTGAGTGGCCTGCTCTTGTGCTGTGTGCCTTGTACCTTTGTGTTTTAGATGGGACACCAGGTCCAATACCACCTCCAAGCCGAGCCACCTGGTTGATGCGCACACTGCCGAGGTCAATTGCCTGTCCTTCAATCCCTACAGCGAGTTCATTCTCGCAACTGGCTCTGCGGATAAGGTTTCTAAGTTTTTGCATATTTGGTGTTTACAAACCTATTTGTCTTTGTTACTACAATATTTTAAAATTCTTACGTAAAGTGCAGAAACAAATTCCTTTTCATTTTATTTTTCTTCAGACTGTAGCTTTATGGGATCTGCGTAATTTAAAATTGAAACTCCATACCTTTGAATCTCATAAAGATGAAATTTTCCAGGTATGTGACAGTTTTCTGGTGTCTCTTGTCAGATTTTAGTAACTTTTACTAGAGAGAAGTTTATAAATTTTTTTCTTTTACATAGTGGACTTGGGACATTGGGTTTTTTTGTTTTGTTTTTGGCTATGCCATGTGGCTTGTGGGATCTTAGTTCACCAACCAGGGATTGAACCCTGGCAGTGAAAGCCTAGAGTGCTAACCATTGGACCACCAGGGAATTCCCTGTGTTTGTTTTTTTTCTAAAGCTCTTTGCCTACTGTGTAAGTAAACTAGTGAGAAATAACTTGGAGTTTTCTAGATATTGTTAGTTCAGAAGTAAAAGAAACAGTCTTTGCAAAATAGGATCAGTTTAAAAAGTGAAGATAGTTTCCTGGTAGTCTAGTGGTTAGGACTCAGCACTGTCATTGCTGTGGCCTGGGTTAAATCCCTGGTCATGGAACTGAGATCTCAGAAGCCGAGCAGTACAGCCAAAAATAAGTAAATTAATTTTTAAATGAAATCTTATATATGGTTTAAAATAGAGATATGCATAGGCTAAGGTACACTTCATTGGAAATGTTAAAAGCTTCTGGGATGGTTTGGGGGCTGAGTTTACTGGGAGCCCTAGCAGAGTTTCCCATGAGGAATATGACCCTCCCAGGGGAAGGCTGAAGAGATGTTTCATTTATGAGCACCTGAAGGGATAGCACAAAGAGAGTGAAGGCTTGTAGGCCAAGCAAAGAGTACAGAAGGTGAAATGGGAAAGTATCTAGGATTAGAACAATAGCCACAGACCCAGTAATGGATGATTCTTTATGTTTTCAAATATGTATTGCTAGGTCCACTGGTCTCCACATAACGAAACCATTCTGGCTTCAAGTGGTACTGATCGCCGCCTGAATGTGTGGGATTTAAGGTAACTCAGGATCTGGTGACAAAAATTGCATAAATATGCTAATATAGCAGATTATGTAATAATTCATAGACTAGAAGAGCGATTTGCTAACCCCAGTTTAATAAGTCTAAAATTAATCTTCAGTACCTTCCTAAAGAGTCTGTTCCATAAAATAGAAGTGAATCAGCAAACGGAATGTGAAAAAAATTGATGCAAATGCGAGTTTTGATTTTCTTTGTAATTAGGACTGAAGTCAGGGTTAGGGGTGCATGTGTGTTTTAACATCCAAACAATGGTATTGAAAAAACTCTTGCTATAGAAAGGGTTAAAGACGTCAGCTGTTTGTGTCTCCTTAGATTTCAACGTACATCTGCAGGACTAATCTTTTTCAGTTGTTTTTTCCCCACAGGTATGAGCTCTTCCTGTGGGTTGTGTAACTGCTGAGGATGAGAACAGGATAAACACAGCCAATGCCATCAGAGCTTATGTTCTTCTGGGGGTTCATTATGGAAACAGTGTCTCCCAATTCTTAAAGTTCCTTGACTACAGGGTTGCTATTCTAAGAATTTCAGACTGTTCGCTTTTTTTTGAGCTTTTAGAGCCATTAATAATGTTGCTGTATTATGTATCTCTCCATAGAGGTGTTCTTATCTGGAATCTAAATCATAACATTTCCCAAAATAACTTCTTTCCTACCTGTATTGCTTTGAAGTAGACTAAGTTTTTAAGTCAAGGCTGCCTTAATTATAAAGACAGTATACCCACTTTTCAGTGTACGGAACAGTAAAACAGCTAAACTGCTAATGATCTGTGTTCTTACAGAAGAATCCCTAGTCATGATAGATGCTTGAAAATGTAGAGAATCTTTAAAACAGACATCTGAGAATATTCTTTTTTACTTGAAAACAAACTAGCAAAGTCCACCTGTGGAATAGGTATCGAGGATGATAATGGTTTGTAACTTGAGTGATTTCACTGTCGGAACTGCTAGCAAATTCTACAAATTGAAGTTTTGGGGGGTTGTGTTTGTTTTTTTAATTGAAATTAAGAAAAAAACTTAAACCTGTCCTTGGCTTATACAGTCCATATTTAAAGTTGTTTTGTTGTCCTATCTTTAGCAGATCTGCAGTATTGGTGTGTAGTTGCATTTCACTCCTGGGATGAACAAGGGTTTAAGAGTGAAGTGTAGGGATTAGACATCAGTTCTTCTGTAAATATTTTATATACTTTTCACCTTTTAATCCTAATTCAGGAAACGCCTCAGTTAAGATATTGAATGAATTCTAAATTAATATTTTATTAACAATAATTTCTATTCTGCAGCTTCACTTATGAACAGCTGTTACTACCATTTTCAGAAAGTAAACACCCTGCCCTCCCACCAAATAATTAATAAAAAAAAACTCTAGCTGATAACAGTATAGAAATACATTGCTTTTAAGAGTGTTTTAGGATGGGATTTCTGGGCTGATGCTGGCTTTGCAAACTTTGTTGCTAGAAGAATTTGAATACTGAAGGCATGTTTTTTCTCAATAGCAAAATTGGAGAAGAACAATCAGCAGAAGATGCAGAAGATGGGCCTCCAGAACTCCTGGTATATATTGACTTTTTCTTATGCAAGATGAAGTGTCATACGCAGACTGGACTATTTGTCATTGTTTCATGTATTTGAAAAAGGAGTCAGGACGTTCAGATTCTATCTCTTGAGGATGATTTCAAATTGAAGGTTATTGTGATTTAGTCTGAAAAGTCTTGTTTTGTGATGCAGGGCTCCATAAATTTTAAGTCGTTTTTTAGTTAAAGTATTGTTACCAACTATTTTTACTTTGGTAATAATAGTTTTTTAAGCTTTGGTAATACTGGTTAGTTCTCGTTTTGAGGAGTTTTTTGACATTGCAATACAACATATGGGATCTTAGTTCCCCAACCAGGGATGAAACCCGTGCCCCCTGCATTGGGAGCACAGAGTCGTAACCACTTGACCGCCAGTGAAGTCCCTGGTAACTAACTGTTTTATTGAGATAAAATTTACAGACCATACAGTTCACTATCTAAATATTTCAGTGATTTTTAGTATATTCATAGAGTTGTACAGCCATCACAAGTCAATTTTAGAACATTTTTGTCCCCTCAGAAAGAAACTGTTCATTTAACCATCACCTCTCAGTCAGTCTTCTTTTGTGAGCCCCTGGCTACCACTAAACCTACTTTCCATCTCTCTAGATTTGCCTGTTCTAGACATTTCATATGAGAAGAACATATAGTATGTGGTCTCTTGTGACTGATTCTTACTTTTTTATATATATATATCACAGGGAGAGGACAGTGTATAACTTTGTATTTAACATCTCTAACAATTTTGTGGTCCTTGAGAAAATTCACTAGGATTTTGTTTTCTTTTTTTTTCTTGAGAGTCTGAAATCAAGGGACATTCGTATTATCCTTATAAGAATTTTTTTAATTTTTAAAAAATTTTATTTTTTGGCATTGCTGTGCAGCATGTGGGATCTTAGTTCCCCAACCAGGGATTGAACCTGTGCCCCTGCAGTGTAGCTGGGAAGCTTAACCACTGGACTGCCAGGAAGTCCCAAGAATTGTTTCTTCTGAATCTTAATTCTAAGATAAATAAGGCCCTGTGCAGGAAGTAAGATTGCTCCCTTCTGCATCTTAGCAAATACCTCAGTTTAGCCCTAATGGGGACTTTCTGGAGTCCTGGAAATTCTTTTCACCCCCAGCCTTGGGGCAGTGTGTCTTGGAGAGATTGAAGGATGGATGAGAGCTATGCCTTGCCTTTACTAAGGGGGAGAAGGGGATTCTTCTGGGGGCCACAGAAGAACCAGGAGTCTCCAGGTGTTCCAGTTTCAGGAAAGAGTATATGACATCCTGGAAATGTATTACCTTGAATATTTTTACCTAACTGCTGCTGCTAACTCAGTTCAGTCGTGTCCAACTCTGTGCGACCCCATAGATGGCAGCCCACCAGGCTCCTCCATCCATGGGATTTTCCAGGCAAGAGTACTGGAGTGGGGTGCCATTTTACCTAACTATATATCTGCTAATGAGGCACAATTTGAGTGTTGATTGTATTAGGTATGGAAACAGCACTGTGGTCGTGAAGGAAAATGTCATTTCAGGTGAGACTGAAGTATTTAGGGGTAAGGTATGCTGTCTGCAACTTTTTGGTGGCTCAGCCAGTGGTATGTTAACAGTATTGGGGGCATCTAGGTGAAGGTTATCCAAGCATTTGTTGTACTGTCCTATCACCTTTCTGGAGGGTTTGGAAATGGGCAAAGAGTGGTGGAGGGCTAAATTACCACCCTCCCTCCAGACTGCAGTTCAGCAACCCGTTTCTAGACTGATGCTCTAAAAACTAGCTTCTAACATAAGATATGAAACCAAGACTTTTTTGTTCTTATTAACAGTTTATTCATGGAGGACACACTGCCAAGATATCAGATTTTAGTTGGAACCCAAATGAGCCTTGGGTCATCTGCTCGGTGTCTGAGGATAACATCATGCAGATATGGCAAATGGTGAGCTAAAGTGTTTATTTTTCCTCAGTGACTATCTTGAAGAGATTTTTACTAATGATATAATAGAAATATTTCAAGTATTTTGGTGCATACTACATCAAATATTTATAGAAGGAAAGTCTTAAAAGACCTTTCTCCATTTTAATAAGTCTTTAGTTCAGTATGCACATGTTGACGTAGACATAGCTCCAGCTCCAATTTTCATGATTATGACTCTTCATCAACTGGACTCTTGGCATCATTGCTCCATGTCCAGTGTCTGCTGTCATGCAATGTATTCACACTGAGATCCTGAGTTCTGTGATGCACATTTGACATTTCTGAGACATGGTTTACCAGCCCTTTCATAAGCTTCAGGGCTATCTATTGCTCCATCTAAATGCCTGAAATGCTTTAGGAAAATGCCTTTTTTGGACAACTTAAATAAGTAGTGCATGGTCAGCTAGATATATGTGTGAAATTATACCCTGGCAAATAATTTTTGAGAACACTGGCCTGCCTGTTCCTCATTAAATTTATTAAAGTCTGAGAGTAAAACACAAAAAGTAAACTATGAAGTTTACTCTAAAGTGTTTCCACATTTAATTTCCAACACTAAATCACACTGGCCAGTGACACCTGAAATCTGGATAGAACTATCAAATGCTGTTTTTAGATAGTCTTGTAAAATTTTTTGGGAGTTTTACCTCTGATTTTATTTGGTTATTATCTCCAGGCTGAAAATATTTACAATGATGAAGAGTCAGATGTCACAACACCGGAACTGGAGGGGCAAGGATCTTAAACCCAAAGTACGAGAAATGTTTCTCTTGAATGTAATGCTACACGAATGCTTGACTTATCAAGCACAAAAACAGCATTGTATAGTAGGGAGTTGAAGTGGGGTGGCATATGGCGTTCTTTACCTTCTGATCCTAGCACTTTCAAGTGAGCTATTGCGTACTGTATCATATTGTAGCTTTTAGGGAAGAATGTTGCTTAAGAAAGATTATCAGCTTTGTTTTAAAATACAAGTAAGCAGGGTACTGCCTTTGATTTAACTATAAGTCCTTGTTTTCTCTAAGTGCTTGCTGTTCCCAAATATGCAAGAATAACTTTTACAATTTTTCCCTCCAACACTTCTTGTTTGGCTTTGCAGAAATAAAGTTTTAAAATAACCTTTGTTTTATTATTTTAGACCCTTGGTTTTGGGGTGGGGGTTGTGTATGGATGGATGTCCCTTTTTTATGAGGCGGCTATTGGGTATACACTACAGGCCGAGAACTTACTGAATTTTCTTTCCAGGGTACACCGTAGTATCCTAATACAAACATGGGGAGAAGTTAGGTGTTTGTATTTGGTGGTTGATTGGTGAAACTAGAACTACCTAACTTACATTGTCATTTGACCCATATGCCATTTGGGTCTTAACTTGGGCAGCTTTAAACAAAAATACAAGCTTGTAAACCAGCCTGCAGTTTGGCCCTCAACCTCTTCTGTAAGGCCTGCCAGCTAGGAATAGTTTTTACATTGATTTTTCTTTTATTAAAATTTAAAAACAAATTTTTTTGCCGTACCACAAGGCAAAATCCCTGGGAGGGATTGGGGGCAGGAGGAGAAGGGGACGACAGAAGATGAGATGGCTGGATGGCATCACCGACTTGATGAACGTGAGTTTGGGTGAACTCTGGGAGTTGGTGATGGACAGGGAGGCCTGGCGTGCTGCAGTTCATGGGGTCGCAAAGAGTCAGACACGACTGAGCGACTGAACTGAGCAAGGCAATCCTAGTTCGGGATTAAATCGGCCCCAGGCGGTGAAAGTGCTGAGTCTTAACCACTGAACTGCCAGGGAATTCTCTACATTGATTTTTAAAGGTTGTTTGGGAAAAAAGCAGCACACTAATCCTAAAGTACTTTTGACTTACAGAAAAAGCTTGCCAACTCCTTATATTTATGATTGTGCTTAAATCCTTATTATTTTCATTTTTGTGTGTGTGTGCTTAAATACTTTTGCTCACCATCAACTAAGGTCTTTCCGATGTGCCTCTGTGTACATACACTCTGCTAGTCAGATAAGTAACACCTTGGAATGTGCTAAGAGTTGGCCAAACTGAAGAAATACATAGTCCTTTGGGATTTTTAAAGCTTTGACGACAGCTACAGTGCAGAATTTTCCTAGTCCTCTTGTTTTAGAGGTTAAAAAAAAAGTCCTAACATGTTTGGCTACATAAAACTTGTTTTCTGTCCCCAGCCAGAGTGGCTGGGGTACCAGCCCTTTTTTAAGTCATACAATAATGAAGCTACCTTTTAAGGCACAAGGACAGTATCTACAACTGTCTTTGGATTTGATAGACATTAAGGTCACACAGGCAACAAAATACACAGAAGCTGTTAAATTTATCATACATATTTACTTAATCTATACAGAATTGAGTAGATAAAATCAGATTCACATTAGTGAAAAATCTCTACAAAATGTCTTTGAAAAGCAAAACAAGACTGCCTCTTAAACAATTCATATCCTCATGAAAGACGTGGGCTGTAAAAATAAAGCAGTGTGTTTAGCACAAACTAGAAGATATCTGCATCATTTTTTCACAGTTATTTCCATCTACAGTCTGAAAGAGGTAGATTTTTCTGCAACACCTGAGAATTGAATTGATAACCAGGTGTAATAAAGGCAGTTGCATACATAACTAAAAAAATACTGGTCTCAAGACCAAGAAATGTACTCCTACAAGTCTGAGGATGAAATGGTCCATTATCCAAGACCCAAGTTTTCTCTATTCCTTGGAGTCTCCTGCCACTATAAATAATACACATCAAGATTCCATGATGGTGCAACAAATGCAGTTGAAGCAAATTTGACATTTAATCTTTCCTGGGCCAGCCTTAGTAGCATCTGTGTTCTAGAATGTGGTAGAAATGGAGCGTGCTACAAAGCCACAATGCTGGGCTGGCGAGGTGATTGCCTTAGGAGCGTGTCTTTCTCAGAGGGTCCCATTCGTATTTATTCACAGGGTAATGAGAGGAAAGATTCTGAAAGGATACCAAATGCACCCAAGACAGAATCCATGTCCTTTAAACACCATGAGAGCATCTAGCTAAAAATACATAGCAAGCCAAAAGCAGCAGGCCAAGTACTGTTAATCACGTCGCTTTATAAAGCCCTTGGAAATATGCAACAGGTCCGAGCTTTACGATCTTCCACACTGGACAAGCACCACAAAGAAACGTGGCGGGCTACACAAATGGCTTAAGACAGTAAGAGCTGTACATCCAGCAGAGCGCTTGTGAAATGGGATCATTAGTACTAATTTTACAGTAGAGTATATTTCTGATAGATACCTCCATTTCCTCTCAGGGAAATGAGTCCAATATTTCATTTAGTAGCCAAAGGTGATAGTTATAAAAGGCTGTTGGAGAAAGATGTTTGTTTTTGCTTCCAACTCATTTTGACAGTAATTAGATAACAGTGGGTTTCTTTTCCTCCACTGTCTGGCCCTTTGCTTAACATGACCAATGGTGGAAGCTTAGATGTAATCCTCCACTCCAGGTGCTGTTGCCGACAATTTTCAATTCTTTCAACCCAGTTTAGACCACGAATGTGACAGGACAAATAAAACTTTAACAAAGAGAAAAACCCTTCTAACTGGACAGAAGAGTTTGTTCAGTCCAGTAAGCAATTCAAGAAGTGTCGGTTTGATAGTTTTGCTCAGTGGAATGTGCTAACATCAGTTCTAGTAGAACCTTTTTATTTCATAAAGTATTTCAATGGAAATTATACCAGGGACAAAGTCAAACTCTTTGTCAGTGCAGCCTGGTTAATGATGTGTATAAACTCGACCACATTTGACAGTGTGAAGAACAAAGGAAAGTTATAAAAGAACAAATCCAAAAGTGATGTGCTGCATTTCCGAAGTCCCCCATTCCAAGTGTAGACACCTTGATAATACTGTTTTGTTTTTCCATAAAAAAGAATAAAAACTAAGAAAAGGGTGAGAAACAGACTGAAAGCATAAGTAATAAATAGATCCTGGCTACTTAGCTCTCCGCCACATTTCCTTTAAGTTAAAAACGCTGGTTCCAGTCTTTCTGTTTTAGACATGAAATAAAATCAGTTTCAGCTAGCATGATCATAATTAAAATTCCCTTTTAAAAACCCTGGAGAACTGTACTTGTTGGACTCAGAATAGTTGGACACCGACTTTCAAGTAGCCAGAAAGTAGTGGAGGGACTTCTGCTTAAGAAAAGCTACACAATGGTTTTACCCTCATTGTCTTAAACTGACAAAGGACTGTCAGTGGTAATCTCCATGGGAAGTGGAGGATGTGCACCCAAAATCCCAACTGAAAAGCAAACCACCAGGCTCCCCACACTGTAGGCTTTCAGGTGGTCCAACCAGGCGCTTCTAACCTGAAAACAGTGATGGGACGATTTTTTACTCACATGAACAGTAAGCCTGTTTCTCCAATGATTTGCCTATATATACTACTTTGTTTAAATTATACCTCTATGTACATGTTCTGCCAAAACAAACTCTAGGCTTGCGGACATCTCAATTTGTCAAGTGATATATCAAAAAGCTAATTTGAATCAAATATGCTGTGCTTGTTTCTGACCCAAGCTTTCAGTTTTATTGGCATTTAGATGGACAGGGAGGCCTTGCGTGCTACAGTCCATGGGGTCGGAAAGAGTAGGACGCAACTGAACTGAATCATCTTGATTTTCCTTTTTTTTTTTTGAGTTATATTCACAGGGAGGGGTGGGTATTTAAATGAATATTGTTTTCACATCAAGGAACCATTATCAGGGAGTTCACTGGCGGTCCAGTGGTTAGGACACGGTGCCTTCATTGCTGAGGGTACAAGTTCAATCCCTGGTTGGGGAACTAAGATCCCAGAGGCCACAAAGCACAGCCAAAAAAAAGAAGGAACCATTATCAGAACAAAGTTCCCTTGTAATGGTCAGCCCTGGTGAATGAAATTTTAATTCAGACAAAATTCTGTGCAAGGAGCAAGGGAGAGGGAAAAAGGCAGTGAGCACATGCATTCTGATGAAGGGGAACGAGGCAGATGTGCAACACGGCTGAGGAAAATGTAGAGTAAAACTATTCAAACCTGCCAAGCAGCCTCCTGTACCACTTAAGTCCAGTAGTTCTAAGAAAATACAGATATGGTAGAAAAAGTAAGAAAATTTTCACCACAAAACCAAGTTACTACTAACAGAGGAAGTTATACACAAAATAGAGCTCTCAGTACAGTGATCATACTTGGTCTCAGTCAACTGACTCGATGCCGGGCCCGGCTCCCAGGGACCCGGCATCAGGGATAACCCGGGCGGCACTTTGCCAGGTGGCACCAGACTCCTCTGGCAAAGCCAAGGTGGTGCAGGGCTGGGCCTCGGGTGGCGCTGGGCCTCTGCCTGCTGCCCTCCCAGACACCTGCTCCTTCAACACCTCCACCTTCTCGTTGAGCTCGTTCCTCTCTGTCTGCAGAGCCCGGCACAGCTTCTCCAGCCGTTCCAGTTTTATTTGAAAGGCTTTGTACTCTTTATCTCGGACAGTTTTCTATAAAGAGGAGAAAAGGGAGGGTTTATTTAACCTAACTGAATATGAATTACATTACTGGACACAACAAATTAAGTCTTTTGAGCCACTTGTTGGGTCACCTGAACATGTTCAATTTCTTCAAACACTTCCTAACATCCAGCTAGCTGAGTTCTGCACACTTAACTATGGACACCAGTTAACGTGCTTCTGATGTGACAAAATGAAAATCCCTCTGTCATGTTTCTTAAAAAGAAGCAAAGTAAAAAAAAAAAAAAGAACCAAAGTCTACCTTTAATAACATTTTGTACTGATAAATTAATAAGGAAATTCAAGATACTCACCACTAAAGACTAGCAGATAAACTAAGGGCTTGCCTAAAAACAGAACTCATTTCCACATTATTTCTCTCATTTTACCAATCCTCAGATGAGAACAAGATTCAGGGTGTGTTATTTCGTGTTTGCAAACCTCAGCTTTGTAAGACTGGCAGAAAGTATTATGCTGCTTTTTTGTATGGACTTAAGGTAGAGATAGGTACCCAAGTTGGTGGCCTGTGCTCCCACTGAGAAACCTGACCCAGCCAGGTGGGCGCCTGGCAAAAAGGCAGATTCCCTGACCCCCACACCAAGTCAATCAAACTTGCTGGAGCCCAACAACTCAGGTCTTAGAAGCTGGGGATCCCAGCAGGCTGGGAGGCAGGAAACCCAACACCTCACTCAGGGTCCTCCCTACAGCCTAGCTCCTGATGGGACAGACTGCACACACCACCCATCTCTGCCCAGCTCTGGCCAGTCCCCAACTGTGACAGCAGTGTCGCAAGGTGGCGTTTCCCTAACCTGAGCTAAGATCACACCCTCCTCGCGGGAAGCCACTTACCTCTTCAGCCATTTGCAGAAGTGCTTTGTTATTCTTTTCCCACTTGGTCCGCCATATGATTGTTTCTTTTTCCAGTTTTTTAATTTTCTTTGTCATCTGTGAATTGACACAATTGCAAATTTAAATTCAAAGTGCCATTCCTTATCTCTACAGCCAACCCCAAGCCCTGACTGGTCCTCCCTGCCCCCATCATCCCCCTGCCTGCCCCAGAGTACCGCTGGGTGCAGTGCCGGGGGTGGGTAGAGCTCATCTCTCCAACTCCCAGGGTGGCGGTGGCCAAAGAGGGGTTCATACAATGAGAAAAACACATCTCAGCTCCTCATTTTTCAGAGGCAGCGACACCTGGTGGAAGCTGCCCGCCAGCACACTCTGAGCGCTCGCTTGGGCCAAGAGCAACCATCCTCCTTCCCAAGTTGTACCAAAAACATCTGTTCCTGAATTTTCTGTGCATTAACAACTTCATGTGATTCTTGGAAGGAATGAGGTTCCCCCTCCTCCCCAAGATGGAGAACTTGCCTCCGCCCCAACCTCAGAGGCTGCAGCCGTCTGGGAACCAGAAGCAGCAGAGGGGACCGGGGACCAGGGGAAAGTCATTAACCAGCTTCCCTAATACAACTACGACTCACTGCTTCAGGTTTTGCTAAAAATAAAATGGATCCAAAAATCAGAGGAATGTTCTTAATGAACACCGCCAGAGCCCAGTTTTCAGAAATTCAGGACGAGATTTCACTCTGGTGCCAACGAGCTGGCATAAGGACAACCGCACCCCCCTCCACCATTCCCATGCCTCTGGCCGCAGTCTCTGGGTTCCCCTGATGTCTGAAGGGGGTCACTAGAGCCCTTGCCCCGCCAAGCACTGCCTGAAATATGCCACTTTATGAAGGGCAAGCATTTTTGTTATTTGTAAGGAGGAAGGCAGAGAAAGGCCACAGAACTCGCCTCCAGTCACACAGTGTGGACCTTCAGCCCAGGGCCATGGTCCTGCTACCACCATCTCCCCCTATGCTTCCATCCCTAAAAGCCCCCGGTATAAGGATGGACACGTGGGCACAGGTGTAGACACTGGGTCTTAGTTTAATATCCAGGATACAGGTCTCCTTACTGTAGGCAGGAAAAAGAACCAGAGCCCCAAAAATCACTCTGGTGGAGGGAGAAAGAATTCAGTGGGAGTATAAAAGAAAAAAAGAAACCTAAAAAGGTAGAAATACCAATGATTATCAACCAATCAAAATACATAGCTAGCGTTCTGGGCTTGGCTTATCATTAAATAATTTAATCTTCAAGGACACCATGCTTTGTGAAAAGGACTGGGGGAGGGTTGCGGGTATCACCTGAAGCCAATACAACAGACACAACAAAAAATAAACCACTTTATTGCTAAGAACAAATTGTATTCAATGAGGAGTTAACTTTGGTGGCCTAGAGAGCACTAGCTACATGTGGTACTACTGAGAGCAAAGTGACAGGATATGCCGCCACCGGAGGATCGGAAGAGATGAAGAGAGCACGGTAAAAACAGGAATACACCCAAGCCAAGGGGATGCTTCAAACGGCTTATTATGTCAAGTCACTTCTAGGCAAATACTCCACTTAAAATAGGGAAATACCTTTTCCATTTCCTGCCGGAAGGTTGTAAACAGTTCATTGCTTTTTGCCATGGTAGTCTGGAATTCTTCAAACTTATCCATATAAAGAGAAAGCTACAGAAAACAAGTATGAAAAATTTAGACTTCTAGGTAAATGACTTAAAATCTCAGACTTTCAAAAAGAACATAACATGGTTAAACATTAGTTACCTGTTCTCAGTGACAGAAATAAGAATAGATGCACACCCAATCCTCAATCCCAGACATCAATGGCTGCAGTTCTAAAAACCTACCGAAATGCACTGAAACTTAAGGAGGTTATGTTGATCTCACCATCTTTATATTTTAAGTGTTTAAAATATACAAATATTAGCTCCATTCCACCAATTATAATAAAAACTGAAGGATGTGGAATAGCTTTTAAATTTCATACAACAAATCCTTTATCAAATACCTCCTTTCCTTATATTTGAAAAACTGATCCTTGGAAAAAGATCATTCTTTTGCAATACCACCTGCATAGTTCTTAGCTTGATTTCAGAGATATCTCTTTTTTAACGTAGGCAAGAAAATGAAACAGAAACCAAAGAACTGGTTTGGTTGGGAGAGAAGAATTCAGTGGGAGTACAGTTAAGAGAAAAAAAGATAAAAGAGGTAGAAACATCAATATTTCTTTTAACTCCAACCCTGAAGGAATTTTTATTCTAGCTGGGAAAATAACACCAACTGACAAGGAAAGCAAAATGTGGAACACGAGTCACTTTTTCCTCCCACAGGACAGGAATTCACAGAAGCCGGGGTTGGAGAAGGCACAGGAAGGGTCAGAAAAAAATTGTTGCTTGTGGCTGAGGCCAGAGCTAGGTCTCAAGGGCAGGCTGAATTTTTTCATTTCAGACAAGGAAGGAACCCTAAGAGTCCACCTAACATAACTGCATTAGTTTAGGATGAGTAAACAGGCCCAGAGGCATAAAGTGCTTTGCTCAAGATCACACAATACATACAAAGAAAGCAGAAGAGAATAAAAGACCACCAGAGGCCAAGAAGCAGTATCAGCAACGCCTTTCCACTTTCAGCAGTGCCGTGTCCATAGCAGCAGAGAGAAGCCGTGACCAGGGAGGGGAGGGGCAATGTTCCGAGACGGAGCGGGGAGGCTGGTAGCAAGAGGCCAGCTCTGCTGGCTGAGGAGATGCAGACCAAAAGCGAAGCTACCAGTGGCACCAGGCCAGAGGAGGTGATGATAAGACAGTCAAAGCGTGCCTGGGGAAGGGTGAGGCCACGGGCCAGAACGAATAGAAATTTCAGGGCCAAGAGAAGAGCACAGAGGATTTCCGCACAGAGCAGCTCATAGAGGGGCGCACAGTGACAGAGTCTCTGGGCTGCTGGCCTGGAGTCGGGAACGGCGATGAGGCTCGGGCGGGTGGACAGAGCAGTCCTGGCACTTGAGGGAGATTCTTAGAATGGTCTGTTTTTATCAAATATGGGACATGCGGGTGAACTGCCCCATCAGAGTTCAATGCTGCCCCCCTCTGGGTAATCAGTATGTGACAACTACCATCTTGGACGTAGGAGCCTAGATTACAAAACAGTGGTCAAAACACACCAATATGATGAAGAGTTCATCAACAAAGCCTGGAAACGGACATGGCAAACAAGAACAGAGGACAAGATTGACTCTTGGGAAGAACCGCATATTTAGGGAGCAGAAAAGGAAGAGGTGGCAGCAAAGGAAACAGTAATGATCAAATAACATTACTCAGGAGACAAGAGAAGCTGCACTCCTAAGAGTTCAATAGAACTTGAACTGCTGTGAACTCGGCAGAAGGGCCCCCTGGGGCCTTGCATTAAAGTCCATTTTCTGAAGCCATATATAGACTTTTTATATGTTTTCCACATCGATTCTCTTCTCCATTTACATGGACAACTGACTTTATAGGGCTAATAAGGGGTTCAAATTTCCTAGAAGCATTGTAGCACAATAATTTATGGTGGAAAGTTCAAAAGACTTCTCCAACTGTCACTTTAAGTTAGGCTAGCTTTGCAGGAAATGAGTGTCACCACATTGTAAAACATGCCCAAAGACCAAGAGCACTCAAAAGATGTGTTCAGGGCTTCCCTAGAGTGGTCAAGAATCCTCCTGCTAACGCAAGGGTCACGGGAGCAATCCCTGCTCCAGAAACATGCCATGGGGCAGCTGAGCCCAGGCACCTAGAGCCTGTACTCCACAACAAGAGAATCCGCAATGAAGAGCAGCCCCTGCTTGCCGCAACTAGAGAAAGCCTGAGTGCAGCAATGCAGACGCAGTGCATCCATAAATAAATAAACAATTTAAAAAAAGAAAGATGTATTCATAAAGATTCAGGCCAGTCTGCATTTTAGAATGAGTCTAGAGTTCATACATTAAAGAAACTTGTTACATGATAAACTTTCAAAATGAGTAATACATTTTTCATCATCTAGCTAACCTTTTCTGAGAAAGGATGAATTATTGCTACAAATACCTAATTTCACCTGTCTGTAAAGACATGGGAATTCCTTCCTGCACCTCTTTTTTGAGTAGGGAGGAAGCATCTGTTACCCTTCTTCCACACAAGGCACCCACAGAGAAAGACTGCATTAGAACAAACCTAAGGGGTCTGGATTAAAAAGTGGGGAGGCAAAAAAGAAAAGCCTAAAAGCCCAGACAGCTTCATGGGTAAATTCTACCAAACACTGAAAGAACTAATACCAATTCTTATCAAACTCTTCTCAAAAAGTAAAGAGAAGGGAATACTCATTCCCTTCTAAATACTAAAACTCATTCTACAAGGTCAGCATTGCCCTGGTACCAAAAGATAGGACAGGCCAGATAAGAAAACTACAAGGATGGTTCAAATAGGCAAATCAACAGAATAGAATGAAAGACAAAAATCATATGATCATCTCAACAGATGCAGGAAATGCATTTGGTAAAACTCAACACCATTCATGATAAAAATGCTCAACAACAACAAAAAAAGCTCAATGGGAAATTCCTTGGCAGTTCAGTGGTTAGGACCCTGTGCTTTCATTGCTGAGGGTACTGATGCAATTCCTGGTCAGGAAACTAAGATTCTACAAGCTGTGTGGTACGGAAAAAGAAAATAAAAAATTTCAACAAACTAGGTACAAAGAAGGTCATATGTGACATACCACAGCTAACATTATACTCAAGAGTCAGTGAAAGGTTGAAAGCTTTCCCTCTAAAATCAGGAATAAGACAAAGATGCTCACTATCACCACTTCTGTTCAACACAATAGTGAAACTCCTAGCCTGCACAATTAGACAAAAAATAAACAGCATACAAATCAGAAAGGAAGAAGCAAAACTCTTTGCTGATGACATGATCTCATATACAGAAAATCCTGAAGACCCCACCAAAAAACTGGTAGAATAAATTCAGTAAGGTTTCAGAACACAAAATCAATATACAGAAATCAGTTGTGTTTCTATACACTAACAAAACATCTGAAAAAGAAAAAAGAAATAAATTCAAGACAAAAATAAGTGGAAAGATACTCTGTGTTCATGGATTAGAAGAGTCAATATCATTAAAAATGTTTATACTAGTCAAAGCCCTATCAAGATTCCAATGGCATTTTCCAAAGAAATAGAAAAAATAATCCTAGAATTTGTATAGAGCCACAAAAAATAAAAAAATTGAGTGCCCCAAAATAAACCCTCACAAATACAGTTAATAATATTTGACAAGGGAACCAAGAATACTCAATGGGAAAAGGAAAGTATCTTCAATAAAAGGTATTGGGAAAATTGGATAACCATATGCAGAAGAATGAAACTAGGCTGTTATCTCATACCATTCACAAAAATTAACTTGAAATAGGTTAAGAACTTAAAAAGATTTTAAACTGTAAACTCCTAGAAGAAAACATAGGTAAAAAGCTCCTTGACAATGGTTTTGGCAATGATTTTTTGGATAAGACACCAAAAGCAAGAGCAACCAAAGCAAAAATCAACACATGGGACTACGCTGAACTAAAAAGCTTCTATACAAAAAAACAATCCACAAAGTGGAAAGGCAACATACAGAATGGGAGAAAATATCTGCAAACCACATATATCTGATAAAGGATTAATATCCAAAATATGTAAGACACTCATACAATTCAACAGCAAAAACAATTAATTAAAATTTGTAAAAATCTAATTAAAAAACCAGCAGAGGACTTGAATAGACATTTTCCCAAAGACATACAAATGGCCAACAAGTACATGAAAAGATGCTCAATTATCACAAGTCATCGGGGAAATACAAATCAAAACCACCTGTCAGATTGGCTAAAACAAAAAAGGCAAGAGATAACAAGTACGGGTGAGAGTGTAGCGAAAAAAGAGCTCTTGTGCACTGTCAGTGATTACACTGGTGCGGCCACCACAGAAAACAGTGAAGAGGCTCCTCAAAAACTTAAAAACAGAGCTTTCACTGATGCAGAAATTCTGCCTCTAGGTGTGTAAAGAAATGAAAAAGAGGATCTCAGGGATCTGTACTCTCGTGTTCCTGCTCTGTGTTATCCACAACTGCCAAGGTGTGAAAGAAACCGAAGTGTCCTATCAACAGACAAATGTATAGAGGCTGTGGTATACGGACTTCCCCTGAAGTCCGGGAGTTGAGACTGTGCTTCCATTGCAGGGGGGATGGATTGCAACCTTGGTCAAGGAACTAAGATCCTGCATGCCATGTGGCACAGTCAAAAAGAAAATTTTTTAAAATATGTGGTATATATACACAACAGAATATTATGCAGCCATAAGAAAGAAGAAAATCTTACAATTTGTGACCACACAGATGGACTCTGAGGGCATTATGCTAAGTGAAATAAGTGAGACACAAAGACAATACTAGATACTGTATGATCTCACTCACATGTAGAATCTTACAAAGTGAAACACAAAGAAACAGAATAGAATGGTGGTTGCCAGAGGCAGAGGGTGAGGAGAAAGGAGGTAAGTACCGGAGATCTCACATAGCATGGTGACTATAGTTAGGACCCTGCAGACAGTGGGACCAACTGTCCCATCTGCCTGGTTCCTGGGACTCAGGACTTTAAACCAAGAAGGTCCTAGGCAGGTCAGGTTGAGGGGGTCACCCTAAATGAAGAGGAAAACTCCAAGAGGGACGTGTGACCCACTCTCAGGTCTGCTGGGAACAAGCAAAAGCATCTGAGACGAGATTCAAGGTACATTTCAAAGGAACCATAGATTTTTTTTTTCCCTTACAAATTCTACCACCCCTGCCGTCAAGTTACCTGCTGTTTTAGTTGTATTTCTTGTTGTTTCATTTGTTCATATTTGTGTCTTGATTCTGTTGCTTCTTTTAATAACTAGAAAACAGAAACATTCTGGCAAAATACTAATAGTAATTAAAAGATGACTACAAGGCCCAATGTCCAGATAGTTGGGCTTAATTCTTCATTATTTTAGCAAGAACCATGAGATGTTAAATCATAAAAAAGTTGATATCACTACATCTATGAATGAAATAATCTGTCACATTAATCATAAATGTAGGAATAACAGTTTTATTCCTTAGAGAAAGTACCTGTGAGGCCTAAGTTCATAAAACTCAGGGTTAAATTGTATTTTTTTAGATGAAAACAATTAGAAGTCTAATATTAGCAGAAAATATGGGTGGGAATCTTGACATTATCTGAGTCATTCAGAAAGTCTCCCTGGAACTTCCCTGGCAGTGCAGTGGTTAAGACACTGTGCTTCCACCATGAGGGACACAGGTTTGATCCCTGGTCAGGGAACTAAGATCCCATATGCCATACAGTATGGGAAAAAAGAAAAATTAGAAAGCCTTTCTGCTCCACGAGAGGCAAGATGAGTCAGAGTGAGAGGGTAGGGAGCAAAAACAATGAAATCAGAGAACTGGTTTCTGATCACTTTTTTTTTTAAGTGGGGGAGACTAATAGAATGGAAGCTTTAATTTATATACTTGAGTTTAAGAAAATTATATAATGAAATTACATAGTAGCAGGCAGCTGTGAAATTCAGTTCCTGAAGTAAAATGTCACACTTAGTCCATTAGTCTTGAAAAGTCTTTAAAACCAACCAGAAATACATGTATCGTGTGTGCATGTATGACATTTCTACTCCAACTGGGGAAATGACAACTGTCTCTTCAATTATGCATAGGATGGCCCTGTCAGTTCATGTGAAAGGAGACGCTGTGCAAAAAATACATCTCTCTTAACCCTAGACTTGCATTCAGCATGACATGTTCTCATCATGAGGCCCCATTGGGATCTGAGTCTTCATATTTGGCTCACCTTGGGGCCTAAGGGACTTGAATGAAAGCTACATGGGACACTTTTCATTACTGTAACCACTTCTGACTTTGTCTTTATTTTTTGGTTAAGCAGGTAAAGTTGAATTTTCATGTATTAAGTATATATACCCAATGAGATTCCACTGTACTCACAATTACTGACAGATAACATAATCTGAGTACATATTCTGGGAATAATGCTGAGTGATTAGGGTATAGAGAATTGTGTTAAATTTTTATCAGAAAAGTATAGTAGAATAAACAATTTCCCTAGTTTCAACTTACCTGTTTGGAAACAAAATCTAACAGTATGTATCAATAGGACACCCATGTTTGTAAAGCTTGCTATTAAACTGAATTCTTGAATATAATGTGCTAAATACTGGTATAATCCGTAAACTTGGTAGGCATTATCTAAAAGGTGAAATAAATATTCCAAGCACAGAAAAGTGCAACGAATGCAGGTCTTTGCACTAAGTTGGTCTAATTCCTCCAGTGTATCTTCTGTATGTAAAGTTGAATAGAAAGAAAAGGCTAATGCTTTCTAACACACGTGCCCTTTATAATCTAGAAGAAAAGAATTAGCAAAACCTAGCGCTACCTGAAACGCAGAATGGCTTTGGTCACAATTTTGGTCATCATTTCTTTTTTTAAGAAATAGCACTTACAAACTCTCTCTCTCTCTGATGTTTCTCATCAGCTTCTTTTATCAGCTGTGTCGTCTGCTGCAGTTTGGCATCCACAAGTTGTTGCTGCAGTTCCTTATGTTTGAATACTTTATCAATGTGCTATGGGGAAAGGACAATTTCTTCCGTCACTTAATGAGAAGAGGGACAGAATGACGAGGACACATGAGACAAGTTACAAGACCTCACTCGTGAGGCTGCTTTTCCTGCCAGGGCTAACACCAGTGGGTGCCTGTCTGAGAGCTGTGCTGGCAGAAGCCTGTGCTCAACCTGCCTCCCTCTGGAGATGGCCCATCGGTGCCTCAGTAGCTGCCCTGTACCTCCTATTTCAGCACTAAGGTGAAAATGAAGCTCAAACTGTATCAAGAAAAAGATGGCTAAGGAGATCAAACTGTTAAACTCATCCATCATACACGTAATTCCTGGATAGTTTCTTCTCCCCATTAAAATTTCCCAATTTCTCAGTTGGAGGCAGCATGCTGTTACAGGAGGAACGGCACCAATCAAATCCTCGCCTCTCTGGGGGGAGCCATACCCATAATGCAACGGTGGTACTGTGTAAAGTGCTTGGTACTTGCCACTTACCAGATACATTTGGCAAAAGGCTATTATTATTTCCAAGTGGAAGTATTTAGTGGTTATTTATGTATGATAAAGTCATCAGAACATCCCTCTCTGACCAAGGAAAGAACATTCAGTAATACTTGAATAAGGCTCACAGTAATGTGATTTAAATATCCATAGCTTGCAGATTTTCTATATCATTGTCATATTAAACAACAAAACGAAAAGAATAATTTTAAGAAAAGTGAGAGCTTTATAATCTAATAGAAAGTTTATTCTCTAGGACAAAAATGTTTCTTAAATAAACACACTAAGAACTTAAAAAAAGAGAAAAGGAAATCTTTATCTTAGAGATCTGAGACACATCAACAGTAAAAGAGATGGGTTTTATTTGGATCTTGATTCAAATAGCTTGTTTTTCTTTTTTTAAAAAAGGACGGAGACAACCAGAAAAATTTAAATGATGACTAGATTTTAATATTATATAAGTACTGTTAATTTTTTAGGTGTGAATACAGTATGGTAGTCACACCTAAAAACGACTCCTTCATCTTGATGAGGTCCACCCGCAAATATACATGAATGGACTGATACCTTGGATTTGCTTCCTAATAACCCAGGAGGAAGTGATGGGAATATAGCTGAAACTATAGTTTCATCTGCTAACACCAGGTGATACAGTCTCTACTTTTCTTTGTAATTTTCCATAATGATAAGAATAAAAAAGGTAAGCAAAAAGCATCGAAAGTGATAGAAAACCTTTTAAAAAACTTAAGTTTTTGAAGGGCCATATGTAAAACTAAATTAATAGAATCTAAAATTTGCCTTGAAAATTGGATAAAATAACCCAAAGAGATGCCACGATCTCTGTTTTTAAAATCAGGTCTTTTAATCTATCTGTGTAAATGATACAACACACATAAGAGAACAATGTTTTACTAACTTAAAAGGCAGGGTATCTTTCATTTAAAAAACCTAACCCTTTATTCCTACTCATTTGACCTCTAAAAGGGAGGAATTTTAAAAAGCACATGATCATCTATTTGCATTTAATCTAGACACCATACCCAGACTTCCCAACTAGCTTGTATAAGTCTTAGTTTGGAGGCCAGTGACCAAGATAAGCAGCCAGAGATTCTTCCAGTAAATTTTTTACTTCAACTAGGTGTAAAAAAGTTTAGAAACAGGTTCTTTTTTTCCTCCTCCAAATGGTGTAAAACCCTCACTTAAAAAAAATTGAAACACAGGTATAATGCAATGGTGCTTAGTCACTCAGTCATGTCCGACTCTGTGACCCCATGGACTGTGGCCCACCAGCTCTGCTGTCCATGGGGATTCTCCAGGCAAGAACACTGGAGTGGGTTGCCATTTCCTTCTCCAGGATGCAATGGTAGTGTAGACCATATAGATTATTACAGATGTCTAAAATACAGCGTATTTGGGGGCCAGGTTACTTACTCATTTTTAGTCTAGATAAGGTGGGAAAAATCTATGCCCAAGTCATAATCTTCCAGAATCACATGGAAGACAAGTTGTGCTTAACAGTCTCCAAGAAATTGCTTCACAGACCCAAATCCAATGACTTCTGGGCCATCCCTAAGAATCCTGTGAGGAAAGGATTCCACTACACATACACAAAGGTTCTAAAACACCCCAGAATGAGTGTTTCAGTGAATGGTTTTGGTTCATCGTGACAGGGGACAGTCCCCGCTAACGTCCCCTAAACACCTGATCGCCCCTACCTCCTCCCGCAGCGCGTACTGCTCAATGAGCTTCTTCAGCTTCTCGCCCAGCTCGATGTTCTCCTGGCGGAGCTTGGCGTTGTGCATGTCATGTTGCTCCAGCTGTGCCTGGATTTCATTCAAAGTGATTTGGAAGTGTGCAGTGGCTTCTTTCCGTCTTTCTTCCTCCTCTCTGGCCTGCTGCATATTTTCTTCCTTATTACCCCAAAAAATTTCTGTTAATGGTACAGACCTAGACATAAGATACTCACAAAAGACACTGCTGCCATGGGGGTTCACTGCTTGCTGCCCTGAAGTGGTGCTTCTAAACTGGAATTCCTTCCCTTTATTTATGACCGGAACGCTCTCATTTGAAAGCAACCAGGTTCTCCTAAACAGATAATCAGAGACACAAGGCTGCCCTGCTCTAAAGTGCTCTGTGGCCATCTAAAGCCCACTGTGCTGAGAGACGAAGAAGGAGCTTCCCCAGGCAGCCAGCTACCTGCACGCAGGCTTCCCAAATACCTGCTCTCACTGGTCTCACGGGGCAGCAGCTGAAATCAGCCTGAAGAGGGAAATCCCTTCTTGCACCTTGTTTTTGGGGTTATCCCTTCTACTCCCTAGAGAGCAAGGGGCAAAAGGAATGTGTATCTTAAAAGCTTAGTCCCAACTCTTGCTCAGATACAAGTGCTAAGAGACCTCTATGTGTCTACAGCGTTATCAGTCCAACCAAAGTGTGAACTTGCTGCTACGGGGAAAATACCACCTAGTTTCATAAACACTGAAATCCAAGGATTCAAAAACAAAGAAAAACTAATGGTTCCCCCATCAGGTGAAGGTCCATTTCCTGAGGGCTCCTATGTTCTAGGGCCTTGGGTGTCTGGCGTGGTGGGGGAGTCTGATGAGCGATCCCACTCAGTCACATGAGGACAGGCCCACCTGC
This sequence comes from Oryx dammah, assembly GCF_014754425.2. Classification (NCBI taxonomy): domain Eukaryota; kingdom Metazoa; phylum Chordata; class Mammalia; order Artiodactyla; family Bovidae; genus Oryx; species Oryx dammah. The sequence goes on from NW_024070207.1 coordinate 117,534,961, forward strand.
GTCCCTGCCCCTTTCTCTTCTTCCCTTGTTGGTGCCAACTACCTTTTGGGTACCCGCTGCCTCAGCTTTTAATCAACCGAGGAGTAAGTATTCTTCTAAAAGTACTTGTCAATGGGGAGCTGGAATGGGCAAGGGCAGCTGGCAATGCAGCCAGTAAACAGCCCTTGAGGAGCTCAATGGGGCCTTTCCCTTCCCTCAAGTCTGCTCCTACTCATTTTGGTCCACATTTCACACATGCTAAAAAATGACTTCAGTGCTCAGCCAGAAACTGCAATTTGAGCTTTCGAAGCCATGGCTGTTAGCAGGAAAGCTGTGGTCTAAACATCAACCTCATCTATATTCCCCACGAGCAAGTACGAGGTGTGGTAAGAAGCATCAGGCCAAGCAAAACAGAATGATGGCTGTCTCCAAGGAGACACAAGGATTAAGTTCAAATGGATACACGGTGACTATATATTCAGCTAAGTTGGTCTCTCCTGAAAAACAGAAAAAGGAACCAACTCACCTTTAACGTCTTATTGTGACGCTGAAGTTCCCTGCAAAGAGACTCAAGCTTGCTTCTTGCCAAGATAGCCTTGCTGTGTTCACTCTGCAAATGAACTTTCTCTTTCACGATCTGGGCTTGCTTCTTCTGCAGAATCTTCATTTGCTTCTGAACGTTCCTGCTCTCCTCCAGCTAAAATTAACAAGCACTTTACATTTAGGAAATACAGTGAAAACCTTTAAGTGATGGCTGGAAGAATTCCAGTAAGAACCATGGAATACATTTCCCAAAACCCACAGTATTGTAGTGTAATATTTTATTTAAATTGTTTTGTGCTATGCTACCCTGCCAACCTTCTCTCTTTTCATTATGATAAGAAAGCAAGCAAATGATTTAGTGTAGGAGAAAAACAATCTTCAGTCCTTCACTTATTTATTAAAAACAAAACAAAAAATGATGTTTTGGACAACTTTTGAGGAATCAACACCATAACGTTTTACTTTCTTGAAAAACACACTCAAGCTACTTTATTAAACTGATCCTCCAAATTAGAACTTAATAAGCAGCAATCAGTGTTCCTTGCAAGTGGAAGGGGAATCACTCTCCTCTCACTTGTAGGTTTAGAGCAAATGTGTCTGTTTCAAGGTTAAACCAACACCAACAGATAAGATGGCATCTTTACTGACCTATCACTGAAGGAGGAAAGGATGCTGAGTCACTATTTCAAGAGCAAGAGTGACACCTTGTGGCCTCTCAAAACACCATGCATCCTTGCAGGCGAGATGCTTATAGCTATTAAAAACACCTTTATGGAAATTCCCACCAGAAAATAATTTTTTGTAAAATACCCTCGTAATCTTACTCAGGAAGGGGGGGGGCAGCAAGATCTGCAGACACTATCAATAACTCCACTGAGAACTGGAACTCCCCTTGCCCTCCCCCATTCAAGGTAACCACAACCCTGAATCCTGGGGTCCCTTCCTTTGCTATTCTTGGTATTTTATGTCATCCGTGTGGTGTCCTAAAAGAACTCGTTTTGATTTTAGTTTTTTTGACTTTATTTGCTACTGCAACCAAGAAACCCCATTTTAAATTTTTCTTTAAATGAATTCAAGCTTAACTGGCCACATGTGGCTAGTGGCTACTGTTTCTGACAGCACAGCTACAGATTATGCTGCCAGGACTCCTCTCGATTCTTTGCATGTAGCTACGTAGCAGGGACCAGCAAACAGACTCTGTAAGTGGCCAGAAAGGAAATATTTTAGGCTTTGACTGTTTTGCTGTCGTTGTCTTTTAAACAACACTAAGCCATTCTTAGCTTGTGGGCAGTACAAAAACAAGCCTTGCAGGCTTTGGCCCACAGGTTGCATAATATTTCACTAAAAAAAAAAATACAGCACACAACACACTTTGTTGACCCAGTCTCTTGTCAGTAGGCATCTGGGTGGTTTCCAGGTTCTATTACAATTCGCATGTCCTCACACATGTGCCTCCTGGTGTAATACACACCACGCAAAGAATTTCTTCTGGGTTCGAACCTAGAACTAGGGTTTTGGGGAAATGATTTCTAAACGTTCGTTGCACATGACAACGGCGCTGCTTTCCAGAGCGGCTGGCACATTTACTCTCCCACCAGCAGCTTATAAGAGATCAAACAGATGTCCTTCTTCTCTAAAACATCAGTCACCACTCTTCATTTATGCCACTTATGACGGACATAAAGTAGCATCTCGCTGTGGCTTTGATTTGCATTTCTCTGAGTATTCATAAGATCAAATATCCCTCGTATATTTATGTACCTTTATGTTAAGATATCGTCACATCTTGATGTTTTCCCACTTCTATGAAATACCTCTTACACGTGTCTGGCCCAGTTTTCCATTGGGTTGACTGTCTTTATCATATTCATTTGTAGATTTTCCCTAGCTCTTCCTGACATAGAATCTTCTGTTGGTTATTATTGGTTGAAAATATGTTCTCCCCAGTTCGTGATGTGTCTTCTCCATCTCTTTGAAAGTGTCTTCTGATGAAGAGAAAGTCTTCATTTCAGTGGAGCCAATTGCTGAGATGTCTCCAGCAGCGCTTTTTGTGTCATAAGAAATGCTCCTCTTACTGCAAGTTTGGTACAATATTCATCTGTTAACATATTTAAATAAACCTAAACAATATCTAAAATTTTAGGTTCTTAATCCATTTGGAATTCATCACTGCATATGGTGTTTAAGGATCTAATTTCATTTTTTTCCACATAAGGATATCCAGTTTTTAAGCTCCATTAATTTCTGAAAGATAGTATAATTCTCCTTGAATGCAACTATAGTTTATATAAGATGCTCTTCAAAATCCCCAAGGGGTGTTTTTTCCCATGGAACTAATAAGCTCCTAGGAATCTAAAATTTTATAGAAAGTAAAGTGTCAAGAATATCCACGACACTTCTGATGAGAAGAAGATATACCTACCCAACCAGGTAATCAAGATTTATTATTATGCTACAGTAATCTACGGAACTAAGGAACAGGAAAGAACAGCACCATTATGTACTAAGGACCAAGTTACAGGACCCATGCTTGGCAAGCGAAATGTGGCGATTTCATAAACCCATGTTATCTGGTGAACGTGGCAGCCACAAGCGCCAGTGATGTCAGATGAAGCTGTGACAAAAACGACAGAGGACTGTGACGGCTAAACGGAAGTTTCTGGAGTAATCCTTCGGAAAAAGGCTACTCCCTTGATGGTCTCACTGCTGCATAATCTATATGCTCTACCTTCTTTAAAAAAATGAGTTTTGTACCAAGAAACAAAGCTTGATAACATTTTTTGAAAACAGCACACATTTCATCCTTCATATGTTCAGCACAAATCTAAATCAAAGAGAGATTGCTCACTGAGCAACACCCCAAATTTACGTACGTGTCACATCCCAAAATGAATGTAGCCATTACTGGTGCTTTAAAAAAATTAACCATGCCACCCCACCACACACACATAAAACAAATGCCACGAAGAAAACACCTTAGACCCTTGCTACTTAAGCAGTGCTACCCAAGAAGCTGAAAGTACCATCATCACCCTCATGTGGGAGCTTGTTAAAATGCAGACTCTCAGGCTCCAGAGAATAACAATGTGCTTTTCAACAACAGAAGCCCCAACATCTGTGTGGGCCTCAGAAGGACTGCCGAGACCGCCCCTTCTGCTAAGCCACGCGTGACTCTCTGCTGTTGTCCCAACACTGGGTCAAGTAGCTGATCTGCTACGCTGCTTTTTTCTCTTTTACTCTTTTCCCTTTTTTGTCTTCTTTTTCTACCACTTCTCACATGATTCTCTTCATGTGGATAAAACCAACAGAACCGTCTTCCGCAACCAACGTTCCTGAAGCCAGCAATCTGACCTCCTTGTGTTTTCAGCAATCTTCACACCTGTGAATGCTCTGGGCTCTTTTCATTGATGCGTGGGGTTTACCGCTGCTCTGAATGGAAGGTGCCAGACTGCTGAATGCCAGCTAAGTGGAGGCATACACAGACTCATTTGTAAATAAATACAACTATAATTCTTTGAGCAATAATTCATTTTCAAAGCTGGTCACTGACACAAAGTAGTGTTTACAACATGGAATAACTGCCTTAACAACAGATGAAAATGTATAAAAATTGTCCATGATAATTCACCTAAGTATTTCACAAAAGATAGTAATTTACCATATTAGACCCACTCATTCTAAAAGTTTCCCACAGCCCTTACTTCAAAGGGTTTTATGGCTTTCCTATTCCTCAACTTAAAAAGGACAGCAGAGTTTCCATATTGAGAGTGCTTTCATAATTTTACAAAGGGAATTAATGTGACTTAAAATAACATAGGGGCAGAACAAATGAGGTTAATTTCTTTGAAAGATGGAAAAAGGAATGCCTGGCACATAGTGGATGCTAAATAAATATTTTCTGAGACACAGTATTGTTTTAGTAGACTCTCACCTAACTCACAGTTATTTCAATCCCAATGGTTAAGAGCCTTTATCTCTAGAATTCCCTTGGAGAAAGTTAAATACAACTTTTAAACATATTAAAAGTATTTAATGTATTTAAAAAGTTAAATACACCCTCCAATGACTGGCATTTAAAATATCACAACACAGGAATGGAAAGGTAGACTTAGAAATACTCTAAGATTGAGTCTCAAAAAAAAAAACACACTATGCTGTATCTTTAGCATTAGAATGCTCTATAAATGTGTTCTCTTATAGAATGAAGTCAGATAAACAAACAAACAAAAAAAGCCACAAGAAATCAGATTCTCATCAATTATGGAGTAAAATACAACTTTTACATTTAAAGTTATGTCAAAATCATTTTAAAAAGCTTATCAAGCACATACACATTTTGCTATTTTTTATATGGGCCTCACCCCTTTGATTCAATACTCACAAGATCGGCATATTTCTTACAGAGAGCTGCCAGCTTCTCTTCTGGAGTTGAAAGAGTGTTTAGGGCTTGCATCAATAATAAGACTTCTTTTCCTGGTGATTAAAAAAATAAGAAAGAAGTCCCAGAAGAATGTGATCAAATCTAACCTGTAAATTCTAAGTAGCACATCCTATGTTCTGACATTCAGAGTAAAATAATTTATGCCCATAGCTAGAAATAAGAGATTTACTAGCTAAATTAAGAAAGCTATTTTTAAAATCTGGATCAGCAGGCACCCCTTCCTCCCCATCTCTACCCCAAATTTCTCCACTCAATAACACTGTGAGCTATCTGTGAAAAGAACTTGCTGGAGGCTTAAAAATTCCCTTGCTTAACTACTGATATCCAAGTTAAGACAAAGGGCAAGTTACAAAGGGCGAAATATTTTTAAAAGCTTCCTCCTGACCAAGTACGAATACAGAAGGAAGTTCAAAGGGAATTTTGGCTGGTACTCTCTGCCTAAGACACTCATAATCACTGGTGACACAGATCTTTTCCTTTGAGCAATTTAAATAACTTCTCATGACTTAGTAAGCATGTTCCGTGTGTTAACCAAATTTAGTATTAAAAAAAAAAAGGATGTCAAGATGGCACTTCCCTTGGGAAAAAGAGCTGAACACAGTATTATTTTAAGGACTGTGGCAGGGAGAAGCAGGTGGCTGAGATAGGAGGGGACAAATGGTGTTTTAAAATAAGTGATGCATTTTTTTTCTTCAGCTGGGTAGTAGGTACCATTTTTATTTTTTTAAATGTTCACTCTTCCTGAAGGGTATTTCATTAAAAATACATATGTGGGGGACTTGCCTGGTGGTCCAGTGGTTAAGACTCCATGCTTCTACTGTAGGGGGTATGGGTTCAATCCCTGCTTGGGGAACTAAGACCCCACAGGCTGTGTAGTGTGGTGAAAAATATATTATGTCTATTGAACATGACTTTGGTATATACGGTGTACAGATTGCTATGATGAAAACAAGCAGGCTAACTTCAAAACAGAATGCTTTCCTATCCACAGAAAATTTTAGTAATAAATCCTCTCTCACTTGGCCCAAGATCAATAAGAATTTTTAAAGAAATGACTAAATATGATTATTGAATACAATTAGAAATAATAAGGTAACCTGCAATTTTTATGAAAATTCACTGTTTTTTTCTGAGATACAATTCACAGACCATAAAATTCACCCTTTTAAAGTGAACAATTAAGGATTATCACAAAGTTGTACAACTATCACCACTGTCTAATTTCAGGACATTCTCATCACCACAAAAAGAAATCCCATGCCAATGAGCAGTCACTCACCAGGCTCCCTCATCCAGGCCCCTGTTAGCTACTATTCTACTTTCTGTTTCTGTGGATTTGCCAATTCTAGATATTTCATATTAAGTGCAACTGTGTAATTTTTGGCCATTTGTATATGTTTTCTTTCTCTTATTATCTTCAAGGTTCACCCACTTGTATATCAGGATACATTCCTTTCTATGGCTGAGCACTCAAGTACTCCAAGATAGGATTTTGTGTGCACACGTTTTCAACCCTCTTGGAAATATAACTGGAGGTAGAACTGCTGTGTCATATGGTAACATGATATGTAACTTTCTAAGACTCCTCCTGCTTTTACACGTTTAACTGGGGTGGCTGATTTTGAAGAAATTTGTCTTGTTTGCAAGGAATTAATATTATTTTTCATATTTCTACAAATTTTAAAGTTCTCCAAGTTAACAAAAAATGGATTTAATAAGGAAGATCATCTCAACTCAACATATAGAAAACCAAACAAATAAAACACTGTTAATCTCAGGTAGAACAAGTATGAAAAACTTAGGAACAACCAGTAACCTTAAAATAAAAGGGAAAACCAGATTTCCTAATGGGATTTACCATACCACAATCTTAGTCCTAAATCTCAAACACAGCAGGAAAAAGAAAACATATTCTTGAAAACCCAGTCTTAACCCACTTCCTGAACTACACCTAATGTTACATCACCTCTAAAGTTTTGTGACTAGGTTTAAAATAAAATGATCAAATAAATCTATAGTTTTCACAGTGAATTTTGGTCAGACTACATTAAAGATGCAAACAAGGCAAGTCAAATACTACTTCTGGGTGGGAACTCTCTGGTGGTCCAGTGGTTATGACTCTCCACTTTCACTGCTAAGGGCATAAGTTCAACCCCTGGTTGGGGAACTGACATCCTACAAGCAAGGCAGCATGGGCCCCATCAGCCCCCACCCAAAATACTACTTCTGTCAAGTTGTCCCCAGATTTCTTCCACGAAAGCCCATCCCTGGCTACTTCCTCCTCTGCTACCTTGGCCTCCGCACGCCACCGCAGCAACAGGCCACCTGCCTCGCTGAGAATGACCAAGTGTTAGCTGAGCAACATCGCTCTCAACACTGGCCATGTTCACTCATCAGGCCTGTGCTGCTGGAAACACAGGTCACAGGAGCGATACGTGAAGCGCGCAGCCCCAAGCAGAGGCGACGAGGCCGTTACCTAAGGTTTTGTCTTTGTTCCTGCTGCGCTCTGAATCCTGCTGGCCATCAGGGGGATCTGTTCGAGCCTCTTGCCCAGGAATTTCCTCCCGTGACTCTCGTGTGCAGTATGTCGGGCTCACCAAACTCCTGCCCTTTGTTATAAAGTCACTGCGTGCATCCTCTTCCAAGGAATGCTTGTTACTTGTACCACCACAGTGTGAGTCTTGATGTTGAAGAATATCATTGGACTGAGAGTTATGCAACATATCCGCTTTCACTCCAAGCCCGCACATTCCAGCTTCTTCCATTGTGCCAATCACAAACTAGAGGGAAGGGAGAGGAGAAAAAAGATGGGAGGGGAGAGAAAATTAAATGTAATCAGTGTTTACAATCAATTACACACCATAGGCTGACAGCTTTTTTCTTTCTTAGTCATTTGTAAAATTGATGTAAATATGGTAGTTTCTAAGCTTCACTGAGAGGTGACCTAACTGTAAAGAGTAAGAAAATTCAAGTTAAGATGGCCGAAAAGCACATGAAAAGATGCTCAACAACACTAATGATTAGAGTAATGCAAATCAAAACTACAGTGAGGTACCACTTCACATCAGTGAGAATTGGCCATCATCAAAAAATCTACAAACACTACATGCTGGAGAAAGTGAAAGTGTGAAAGTGAAAGTCACTCAGTCATGTCTGACTCTTAGCGGCCCCATGGACTATACAGTTCCTGAAATTCTCCAGGCCAGAATACTGGAGTGGGTAGCCTTTCCCTTCTCCAGGGCATCTTCCCAACCCAGGGATCAAACCCAGGTCTCCCACATTGCAGGCGGATTCTTTACCAGCTGAGCCGCCAGGAAGCCCACACCTGCTAGAGAGGGTGGAGAGAAGAGGGTTGGTGGGAATGCAAACCGGTGCAGCCGCTACGGAGAACAGCGTGGAGGCTCCTGAAACACTAAAAATAGAGCTACCATATGATCCAGCAATCCCACCGCTGGGACTCTATCCAGAGAAAACCATAATTTGAAAAGATACATGCACCACAATGCTCACTGCAGCACTATTTAAACAGCCAAGACACGGAAGCCACCTACAAGTCTATCAACAGAGGAATGGGCAAAGAAGATGTTGTATGTATATATACAGTATATATATAATGGAATATTAGCCATAAAAAAAAAGAATGAAATAATGCCAACTGCAGCAACATGGATGGACCTAGAGAATGTCATACTGAGTGAAGTAAGCCAGACACGGAAAGACAAATATAATATGATATCGCTTATATGTGGAATTTACAAAATGGGTACAAATGAACTTATTCACAAAACAGAAGTAGAGTCACAGATGTTGAAAACAAACTTATGGTTACCAGGAGGGAAAGGGAGAAGAAGATAAACTGGGAGTTTGGGATTTACATATACATGCTACTAAATATAAAACAGATAAAAAAAGGACCCACTGTATAGCACAGAGAATGCTATTCAATACTCTGTAATGACCTATATGAAAAAGAATTGAAGATAAAAAGTGGAGATATATATATATATATATAACTGATTCACTTTGCTGTACACCTGAAACTAACGTAATATTGTATATCAACTACACTCCGATAAAAATAAAAGTAAAATAAAATTAAAGTTAAAACAAATCATACAACTGAGTGGTAGCAAAGGAAACAAGAAATGCCATTTCATTGTACATCTAAACTTATTTCACACACACAAAATAAACTTACTTCCTTATAAAAATTCACCACTTAAAACACTAGTACCTTAAAAGCCATGAAATTATCCCAAGTTAATCAATGTTCTTTTCTTAGGTCTCAGCCTCTAGGGCACGGTACAGCAGAGATGGCTCACTGACTGTCTAGCAGTAACCCAGGCTCCTCCAAAATCCTGCAGAGCCAGGACTGCTGGCCGAGCGCTCAGGATGGCCGACATTTCACAGCCCCTTTCACATGACCGGGACTCTCATGCGAAGTTCCCATCAATAAAATGTGAGCCAGAGGGATGACTTTCCCTTCTGCAACAAAACTTTTCTTCTGAGAAGCACACATTCTTTCTCCCCCATCTCCTTCCCACTCTGGCTGGACAGAGGTCTCCAAGACCCTAAGAGATGGCAGAGCCATAGGATGAAAGCAGCTCGGGCCCCTAAGCTCACACACATAACGCCACCCTTGTTACCAAGAACACCCACACTGGACTACCAAAAGTCACAGACATTGTGAGAATTAGGTGTTAAGCAGCTACCCCTGCTCTAACAGACAGCAGGCATGGGAGAGCAGGCTTCATTCTAGTATTTTATTCTCCACTAGTACTTTAAACTTACTTTCTCTTCTATCATCCTGGTCAACCCAGTTACTCACGGGGGAGGTGGTGGTTTTCTCCTTTTTAACACTACTTGGTTATGTGATGGGGCACAAATTTAAATTGTGTACATTTCCTCTCTGCATAAAGACGGCCTCTTCCTTTTCCAAAGAAAATTAACTGATGGGGAGGTGGCTAATACCCTTCTCTTATCACAAGTGGACAAAAGCTACATTACAAAGTTAGAGAACAGAGATTTACTATTTCAAATTATTCAATAGTATTCAGTTGAAGAAATGAAGATAATTTTTAAAGAAGATAATTTAAAGTATCAAAGTAGCAGGGAATTGAGAGGTTATAGGAACTAAATTCTTATCTTTTATAGTTGAATGTTGATAAATCAAGAACTCTGCTTTTGCAAGAATAAACTGGTGCAGCCACTTTTAAAACCTCTTTCACAATATGGCTACCTTCCAACTCAGTTAATTCTACCCCAAGGATTTTACCCTAGTATGTACAGATGTGCAGCCAAAGGCCAAGAATCTTAAAAGCTGTACTATTTGTAATTGCCCCCAAATGAAATCAACCCAAATTTCTATCAGCAGAAGAATGGATGCATTGTAGTGTGTTCATACCATCCACCAAAGAGAACCAAGTACTGCTAGATGCAGCAACAGGGATGAGTCTCATAGAAAACACCACAGGAAACCATTTACATATAAAGTTCCAAAACAGGAAAGCCAATCGTTGGTGCTAGAAATCAAGGGAGTGTTTACCATTGACTGTAGGGGCTTCTGAGGTGCTCAGTAATAGCTATATGGAGTAACACAGACGTTCACTTTGCGAAAATTCATTAAGGCTAAGCTTTTACAACGTGTATACTTTTCTGAATGTATGTTTTACCTCAAAAAGGTTTATTTTGAAAGCTGCAATTTACATATTAAACAGGAATCAGAAAAGCAATGCAAGGTCTAATCTCTCTCCCCAGAGGAAAATATTTCTGTTTAGGGTGAGGGTTCCAATTTCTCCACATCTTCATCAATACTTGTTATTGTCTGTCGTTTTGGTTACAGCCACGGTATTTGGCGTGACGGTATCTCACCTAATGACTAGTGATGTTGAGAACCTTTTCATGTGCTCACTGACCATTTGTATACCTCCTCTGGAAGAACATTTATCCAGCTCCTTTGCCCATTTTAAAATTTGGGTTATATGTTATTTTATAGTTGAGTTATAAGAGTTCTTTATACACACCTAGATACAAGTCTCTTATCATATGTATGACTTGCAAATATTTTCTCTTATTGCTATCCTTCATTCTCCCAATTTTGGAGAAAACTCACAGTATATTCATCAACCTATTTCAAAATGTCATAGGAAATTTAACTAAAAGTTACTCTGGCTTTCAGATTAAAAGCATATAGGTCAATTATGACTACCACAGACCGAAAAAAAAAAAAGACAGTTTAGAAAGGCTAAAATGTTCAACTAACTCAAATTAACAGCTGGTGGTACTGAGCATAAATAAGGATATTAAACTAATCTGTATAGTGCACAGCCATTACATCTCATGTTATCCTTCTAATATTATTTCATCATTCTCTATTTTTAGTTAACACTATCTTTTTGTCTTTCCAGATACTCCTTTCACCTCTAAACTCCTGTCACACATATTATGTTATCACTTATTTGGTATGTACATGCTCCTAGATAATGGCAGCTTATGCATAAAAGGTGCTCAAGTACCAACTAAGTGGAAAACTAAGGGGTCAAATGGCTGCTGAAAACAAACCATGGGAAGTGTCTAAGTGCTACCACACTAGTTTGAGAAAATATCACTATTATTATTTTATCATTAGAAGCAAGACAGTATTACATTTCCATTCTCTCCTGTACAATTAATTTTGATTTATTCTTAACATTTGCTAATGAAAGACTTACTCTGGCTCTATAAAATCTTTGGTTTATGAATAAGTCCAGTTCCAGCTTGATTATCTTGATTATTAACAGTCTACAAGTACTCTCATACAGCAGGCCCCAACTTTTCCTACTTGAGGTTCTGCACTGGACCATTTGATATGAAGCAAATTCTTAGGGCCAACAAGTTCATTTAAATTGTAAATGATTTCTCAGTCTTCATCTCCTTAAGCACAGAATTCTATACGACACAGCCTACTCTGCCCTTTCTGACAACCATTCTGGACATCTTCGCTTGGGTACAATCTCTTATATAAACAATAGCAGCAACAGCTAACACTTATTCAGCAAATACTATAGCTAGGCACTACGGTATGCACTCCCTGTACTCCCTAATTTAATCCTCACAACTATGTCGAGACAGTTACCATTATTATCTCTGCTTTACACATGTGCAAACTGTGGCATGGTAATGTTAAGTATCCTGCCAAAGTGAAAGTGAAAGTGAAGTCGCTCAGTTGTGTCCAACCCTTTGCGACCCCGTGGACTGTAGCCCACCAGGCTCCTCCGTCCATGGAATTCTCCAGGCAAGAATACTGGAGTGGGTTGCCATTTCATCCTGCCAAAGGTCATAGTAAATTGCAGGGCAAAGATCTGAACCCTGGCATCTAACTTGAGTCCATGCTCTTAACCACAGCAACATACTGCTTTCTGACGAGCCTATGTCTATTGCACAAACATCCACGCCCTGCCTGACCTTCTAGTAAATATACAGCAGTCTATATAATGATTTAATAATGGGGAGAGATGCTCCCAAAGTTTACATATAAAAAGAAATTACAAAACAGCATGTACCATGTATTATGTATATATACATACACATGTAGAAAGCACTGGGAGGAAATACATCTAGAAACAGATGGTTTTGGGAATTCCCTGCGGTCCAGTGGTTAAGACCTACACTTTCACTGCTGAGTGCCTGGGTTCAATCCCTGGTCGGGGAACTAAGATGTCCTGGACCACATGGCATGGCCCAATAATAATAAAAGTTTAAAACTTTCACTTGGGACTTCCCTGGTGGTCCAATGCCTAAGACTCCACGCTCCCAAGGCAGGGGGCCCTGGGTTCAAGCCCTGGTCAGGGGACTAGATCCCACATGCCACAACTAAGAGTTTGCCTGTAGCAACTAAAGATCCTGCATTATGCAACTAACAGACATGGCAAAGCCAAGTAAATAAATAAAAACTTAAAAAAAAAACCACCAACAACAACTTTCACTTCCACTTCTTCAAATATTGTTGAAGCTAAAGAACCATTTTTCTTTGGCTTATTTTGTTTCAATGTTTTTAATGATGGCTGTTCTTTAAGACAGGTCTGAAGGAAAAACAAAAAAGCTAACACCCACGTTCGCTTCCTAATTATTTCAAGTACCATCTGCTTAAACCAGCTTGAATGCCTTCGGCCAGCGCCAGGCACGTGCTGAGCGCAGACACTTGGTCCTGGCTGGTCCTGCCCATGGAGGGTTGGGTGGCCGCGGGAGGCGCAGGGGAAAAGGCTGCTTGCACAGATTCATTTCCTCACCCCTGGCAGAAATCCTGAACTCGCCTCTGGTCCCCAGAGTCTTGAGAAACTTCTCAAGTAGGTAACGGGAACCTTTAGAACTTACAAGCCCCATTACTCCCATTTAACCTTCTCCACTCCACTGAGAGGTGGGTCTCACTATTTCTGGACAAGGAAAATGAGACTCAGTGAGGTGAAGTTACTTGCCCAAGATCATCTTCAGGTCAGTAAAGGGGGATGGGAAAACTCAAAACCAGGTCTGTCAAACTCAAGAGCCTATGTTCTCACCATCACACTGCTCCCCTCCCTTCACACATAAGCCTTGGAAAATAAAAGTTCAAAGTCAAACATGCAGTTACAAAAGAAATCTAAGACATTAAGCATCTTAAAAAAAAAATCTAGCATGCTAGATATACCAGCATGAATTTAGGAAAACACTGGGAAAGAGCTGGAATTTTTAGCACTAACTAACTCTGGGATTTAGGGAGGCAAGACAACACTAATTTGGGGGTAGAGATATCTTTAAATACTTTCAAGTGATTGTATTTAAAACACTGAGAGGTTTTCCTAAAACTTTTTTGTGTCTTAGGATTAAACTAAATTATCTCTAAAAATATCTTCAAGCCTATGTTTCTAATAATTTCCTCTAGGAGTCCCCCAGTACGAAGAAGGAAAGCGAAGACAGAGTACACGCCTGCCTGGCCACAAGGCGAGGAAAGAAGCCGCAGATACCAGGTGCTTCCCACTCTCAGCATGGCCGAGACACGTCTTCTTCGGTTTTGAAAATACAAACCTCTTTCCTAAGTTTCCTGTATTTTGAGAGGCTTTTTCCAAATACAAATTTTTACAAACAAATCTATTATAAAACTTACATTTTCATATATTTTTTTAAACTATTTCTTTAAACAGATGGAGCTGGTAGGTTCATGCACTTTTGAAATTAGAAAAGTGGAAGGAGATCTAAATAGACATTTCTCCAAAGACATACAAATAGTTAAAAGGCACACAAAAAGATGCTCAACATGGTTAATTATCAGAGAAATGCAAATCAAAACCACAATGAGGTATCATCACGCACCAGTCAGAATGGTCATCATCCAAAAGTCTACGAAAAATAAATGCTGGAGAGGGTATGGAGAAAAGGGAACCCTCTTGCATGGTTGATGGGAATGTAAATTGATACAGCCACTATGTAGATTCCTTTAAAAACTAGGAATAAAACTACCATATGACCCAACAATCCCACTCCTGGGGATATACCTTGAGGAAACCATAAGTGAAAGAGACACATGTACCCCAGTGTCCACTGCAGGACTATTTATAATAGCTAGGACATGGAAGCAGCCTAGATGTCCATCAACAGATGAATAAAGAAGTCGAATATTACTCAGCCATAAAAAGAAATGCATTTGAGTCCATTCTAATGAGGTGTGAGAACCTAGGGCCAACTACACAGAACAAAGTCAGTCAGACAGAAACAAATATCATATATTAATGCATATATAGAGAATCTAGAAAGATGGTACTGATGAACCTATCTGCAGGGCAGGAACAGAGACGCAGACACAGTGGGGGAAGGAGAGGGTGGGACGAGAAGAAAGAAGAGCACTGAAACACACACATGACCACATGCAAAAGAGACAGTGGCGGGAATCTGCCACATGACCAGGGGGCTCAAACCCGGTGCTCTGGACAGCCCAGAGCTTTCTCAGGAAACTCAGAAGCCAATTTATTTTTTTAAAGAAGAGGAAAATCAATTTACTAAATATTAATTGGAAACTTCAGACTAGCCAGAAGACAACATTCATAGGGCTTCAAATGAGTCAGAGATCCAATTTTCAAGATTTCTGAACAATCCGATTACAGTTAAAGAAAATGCCCAACATATGAAAACATGTTCAACCTGGATTTCCCTGGTGGTCCAGTGGTTAGGACTCTGTGTTTCCACTGTAGGGGGCATGAGTTTGATCCTTGGTCAGGGAACTAAGATCCCACACGCTGTGTGGCAAGGCCAAAAGGAAAATAAAAAGAAGTTCAACCTCATTCATAATTAAAAGAAATACAAATGAAAATAGAAATCAAAGGAATACTGACCAGATTTAAAAGGATGATTTAAAACAAACAAAACTTCATGTGGGCAAACAGGTTGCCCCAGTACAGGCCTGGGAAGTCTACCTTGGTAGCATACTGCTTTTGCAGAGGTATTCAGCAGTTATTTCTGAATGAATGCACATTCACTTTCACCAGTGAGTCCACTGAAGTTTATTCCACAGATATTCTCAGTCAAGGGCAAAGGCTACTCAACACACCACCACCTGTTGCTACGCACAGGAACCAGATGGTCTACTGATACAGAACTGGGTAAATAAATAATGGTCTTCCATACAACGTAAAAGGAGGCATTTATTCAAGAGGGTAAGGCAGTGCCATGTCAGTAAGGACCAATCTCCAAGGTGTAATTAAGGGAAAAAAAGCATTTGGTCCTGGATAGACATGTGAGTATAAAAACATATTCATACAGAAGCCAGTAAATGGAGGAAACTTTTCTATAAAGTTATCTCCCAAACTATGTGCTAGACATTTGAAATGCTCACCATGACCAGTATTATAAGAAGTATTACAAAAAGCAATACTATATTTTTTCACTACTCCATCACACCCCAGGCTCAGAATCTGAAGACCGTAGGAGTTTGTCTTGAGTCATTTCATATCATCTTCTCCCTTCACCCTGCTTGACAGACCTCTGGATTTGTCCCCCCAAATCTTTACACTACATTATAGTAAGAAATTAGATTATAGGGGAGGAAAAAAAGGATCTACTAAGCATGAATTTTTGCAGCCATTCTGATTTATCTCCTTCTTAAAACAATTCTGAAAACTGAAACAATTCATTTAAACTTGGCCTCAATTTGAAAGTACAGCTAGACCATCTACCCAGTCACTTCACCAGTTTAAAAAAAAAGGTTCATCATGGATAGTTAACTCTTCCCAAGTAGAATCAGTTTGAGATACCTGGAATACACAAAAGAGGGTTAACAGTGTATATAAGGCTAAGTTCTGAGTGGAGGGAGGAAGGAAGGAAAAAAAACCTAACATTTACTAATTGCTAAGTGCTGGACATTTAAAATACACTATTTAGTTTAGCCTTACAATTCTAAGATAGTGACAGTATTACTTCATTATACAGATAAACTAGGGAGCAAAGTAAGAAGTGAGGGAAGAAGAAACCATGATTTGAGACTACATGTACAGAGCCTGGAATGGAGGTAGTGTTTCTACAGGAAACGTCCTAAAGAATCACATCTAAAGTTAAGAAACATAAAGAACACCCTAATGCCCATCGATGGATGAACTAATAAAATAAAGTATGGTAAAGGCATCCCTGATTTTATTAGGCTTTGCAGATATTGCACTTTTTACAAACTGAAGGTTTGTGGCAACTCTGCATTGTCAGATGATTAGCATTTTTTTCACAATAACGTATTTAAAGTATGTACATTGTTTTTAAAGACATAATGCTACTGCACACTTAACAGACTACAGAGCACAAAGAATCACAGTAAATAACTATACGCACTGGGAAACCAAAAACTTCGTCTGACTCACCTCATTGTGTTATTTGCTTCATTGCAGTGGTTTGGACTAGAACCTGCACTATCTTCAAGGCGCACTTGTATCTTACATTAAGATATTATTTAACCTTAAAAAGATCATTCTGACACATGCTGCAACACGGATGAACCCTGAATAAGACATTATGCTAAATGAAAAGTCGAACAAAAGAATGTAGTCTGATTTCACTTACATGTAATACCTGGAGTAGTCAATTCACAAAGCAAGGAAACAGAACGGTGGCTTCCAGGAGGAGAGGGAATGGAGTCAGAGGTTCAGTTTGGGAAGATGAAAAAGCTCTAGAGATGGATGGTGGTACAGCTTGCACCACACTGTTCATGTCTTAATGCCAATGAACTGTATGCCTAAAAATGACCAAGTTTATGTTATGTATATTTTACCCCACACACATGAACAAAGAATCATGGTAAATCATGATTTCAAATATTCAAAACTTTAGCAAATAAAACCTAACTTTATACTGGTCATCAAGAATTAATATAAACATATTCCAGTTGCTTGGATTACTGAATTGCTCCATTAGCAAGACAAAGCAGTTGAGTTAGTGATAACTGGGATGCCACACTCCTCACAACAAGTCTTAGGGAAAGGCCCATGAAAAATAAGCCTATTCTCTTCTGACAGAATAAACAACAAAAAGCAGACGCCACTTCTGATAAAACTGGAGGCCGGTGGTTCTCAAGTACAGTCTGTGGACCCTTCCAGGTAGTCTGCAAGCTAAAAAACTATTTTCATAATAATACTAAAATGGCATTTGTCTTTTTTGGTGTTGACATCTGTACTGATGGTACAAAAACAATAATGAGTAACACTGCTGGCTCCTTAGAATAAATCAAGGCAGCAGCACCAAACTATACTAGGAGTCATGGGTTTTGTCCTACATCTTGATGTACCGGCGGGAGGGTGGGGGGGACTACTCTTTTACCTAACAATAATTTCTTTTAAAGACAGCTCACCACTGTTTATTCAGACTTGGGTATTTGGCAGGTATATTTTCTCCAATATATATGAACAGAGTCTGTCAGTTAAAGGCAAACAACTGACAGTATTTGTTGCCAAAGATAAAATTTGAGTTTTCAAGCAAAATTCAGAATTTTTGAAAACTATCTGCCACCGGAAGCTTCCAAATACTTAAAGACTTTTCTGATGAATTTACATTTCGAATATCAACACAATTCAGTAAACCAGTATTTTCTAAATGACTAATGGATGATACCACAAAATGATGCATGAGAAAAAACATCCAAAGTGCAAAATAGACCCATAGTTTTAAAACAGTACAAAAAGTTACATAAGATTTCAGAACCCACAGTGGCAACTAACCTTCAAGAACTACTATTTGCTGAGTTTTGGTGTAGTATCAAAGAATTTCCACAATTATCTAAAAAGGCTATTAAAATACTCCTCCCTGTTCCAACTACAAATGTGTGTGAGGCTAGATTGTCTTCACACACTTCAACTATAATAGCATGTTTCCACAGATGGAATGCAGAAGCAGATTTGAGAATTTACCTATCTCCTACTAAGCCAATCATTAAAGATATCTGCAAAAATGTAAAACAATGCCATTCTTCTCAATTTTTATTCTGGAAAACAAGCTACTTTTAACTTTTAAAACAACAGTATTTATAATGTTAATGTGTGGTATGCAGTTTCTTCCTCCTACTAGTCATGACCTTGTAGAATTCTCCTTCCCCTTGAGTGTGAGCTGGACCTAGTGCCTGGCTTCTAACACAGAATTTGACAAAAGTGAGGCTGTCACTTCTTTGATTATGTGACAAAAGACTGCAGCTTCCTTCTCTTTAGTGCTGGTGCTCTATCTTGCTTCATTTGATGAAGTCAACAGCCATGCTGTGAGATGCCTATGGAAAGGCCCTGGTGGCAAGCAAGCAAGGGAGGCCTCCAGCCAGCAGCTCATGAGGAACAACCTGCAAAGCACTGGATCCTGCCCACACCACACGAATGTGAGCCTGGAAGTGGATCCTGCCCACTCAAGCCTTCAGAGGACTGCAGCCCATGAGGCCCTGAGGCAGAGGACGCAGTGAAGTCACTTTCAGACTCTTGAGGTCGTACATGTTGTGCCAGGTGCTAAGTCTGGGGACAATACGCTATACAGGAGGGATAGATAACTAGTACAAGGCCAGTTGATTTTTTAAGTGAATAATAATTTAAAATTGTTTCAATTTGTAAACATGGGAATTATCATGATATATAACCGACATAAACAAAAGCTTCTTGGGGTTTTCAATAATTTTTGAGTATGCAATAGGGTCCTGAAACCGAAAAGCTTGAGAACTGCCACCCTGGCCGTGGTGGAGCAGGGACACAGAGATGCGAGGCCAGCTCAGCAGAAGCAGAGTCTAAGACAGCTCCTGAACCAAGCGGATCCATCTCTAGGGAACATGCCCTAGGATTGGGTGGGAGGACCACACCTAACAGTCAGTCCCTTTCCCTTTTGGTTAAGGCACTACAGTCCCTATCACTGTAATCTACACGGGTGGGTGAGGGAGATTTGGTATAAACCATTTGCCCTTCACCTTTCTTTGTTGTTTAGGTTCATTCGGAAGCCTCTCCAACAGTACTTGATATACTTCTTCACTGAATCCTCAAAATTATCATAAAGGGTGATATCTTAACTCCTGGACCAGGAATTGAACCTGGGGCCCTGGAAGTGAGGGTGCTGAGTCCTAACCACTGGACCACCAGGGAAATCCCGAGGAATTGTCCCAACTTGTAACTTTAGGCAGCAAAAGGCTCTAGAATGATTGTCACAGCATGTAAAGAACAGGGGCATTAATGAGGTAAATGAGAAGAAAAGAGGGGCAAACCAGTGCTGAAGTTAGGACAAGGGCACCTGATTTCTCCTACTTGTAAAGAAGCCATGAAGGAGTCAGTGTTACTATCTAGAGTGGTCGGTGCTAACATCTTAAACTGTGCAGGTCATCTGCCTTTTAATCCAAGAATGACGGCATTTGATTTCACATTTAACTTCTATAGCCATTTCTTTTATTAAAAGGAAGGGTGCTGGACCCTATGACTTGCAAAATCACTTCTAGCTCTAAAAGCATAATTCAGTGATTAACAGAAATCTGAGAGATACCTATGTCAGCCTAAACACCTATCTAGGCAGCAGAAGGATGAGGAAATGAGATTTTAATGCATAAAGCTGCTGAAATGTGCTTGGGCCTAATCTATTTCGCAAAGGGACAGGGGCTGTGCCACACATTTAGCATCTTCAAGCCACAGACTCCTGAGAGGTAGAATGGTCCTCTCCTTTTATGAGTTACCTCAATGCAGCATCCCTGTCCTGACTTTATGACATCATCCTTCACCAGCTCCATGTGGACCAGTCATGATGCACCTTTGAAACATCAAACCTTCTCTTTTTTCCTTTGGCCTTCTCTTTGTCTTATCCCACTCAACCCAACCCCTTCAGCTCTTTGTTAACACTACACGTTGTGCAGACTTTGTCAGAGTCTCTCCCTAAACCCTCTCCTTTTCAATTCATCCCAATTAAACTTGGAGGTGCCTTTACAAGGAGTCAGTCACACTGCAATATATCTCCTAAGTCAAACATCTTAAGGTCAACTTAGGGCATAACAGGATGAAACAAAAGCTGTAAGACTCACAACTCCCCTGGTTCTTGGATTACTATAGCTTCCCTATACCCTCAAAGACCTAACCCCACCCTTCCTAATTTGTTTTCATTTAGCAAAATCTATTACTCATTTTTACATCATGAGAAATGCTGGGCTGGAAAAAGCACAAGCTGGAATCAAGATTGCCAGGAGAAATATCAATAACCTCAGATATGCAGATGACACCACCCTTATGGCAGAAAGTGAAAAACTAAAGGGCCTCTTGATGAAAGTGAAAGAAGAGAGTGAAAAAGTTGGCTTAAAGCTCAACATTCAGAAAACTAAGATCACGGCACCTGGTCCCATCACTTCATGGCAAATAGATGGGGAAACAGCGGAAACAGTGGCTGACTTTATTTGGGGGGGCTCCAAAATCACTGCAGATGGTGAATGCAGCCATGAAATTAAAAGACACTTACTCCTTGGAAGGCAAGTTATGACCAACTTAGACAGCATATTAAAAAGCAGAGACATTACTTTGTCAACAAAGGTCCATCTAGTCGAGGCTGTGGTTTTTCCAGTAGTCATGTATGGATGTGAGAGTTGGGACTGTGAAGAAAGCTGAGTGCTGAAGAATTGATGCTTTCGAACTGTGGTGTTGGAGAAGACTCTTGAGAGTCCCTTGGACTGCGAGGAGATCCAACCAGCCCATCCTAAAGGAGATCAGTCCTGGGTGTTCATTGGAAGGACCGATGTTGAAGCTGAAACTCCAATGCTTTGGCCACCTGATGCGAAGAGCTGACTCATTTGAAAAGACCCTGATGCTGGGAAAGATTGAGGGCAGGAGGAGAAGGGGATGACAGTGGGTGAGATGGTTGGATGGCAACACTGACTCAATGGACATGAGTCTGGTTAAACTCCGCGAGTTGGTGATGGACAGGGAGGCCTGGCATGCTGCAGTTCATGGGGTCATAAAGAGTCGGACATGACTGAGTGACTGAACTGATTACTCATTTTACCTACTACCAAGTTTTATTCACATTCAAAGAGTACATTTTTATTTACTATCCTCAAGAAATGTGTTTAGAAAGCACAAGACACATGGAATATGGCTAATGGTTTCGGAGCCCAAAAAGCCTGGCCTTTGAATATACCACTTGCTGTGTGGCCACGGGAGGTCAACCTCTGTTTCCTGATCTATAAACTAGAGATGTACAGGACCTACCTTCTAGAGCTGTGAGAAGATTAGATACAGTGAATATATATTGCTACCATGCAACAGAACTGTTTATAATAATATCTGAATAAAGGTGCACTTGCAAATTAGGCAATATGCCTACGTTCTTTTTAAAAAATATTTATTTATTTATTTGGCTGCACTGGGTTTTGGCTGTGGCATGCAGTACCTTCCCTGCAGCATGTGGGAGCTCAGCTCCCTTATCAGGGATTGAACCCAAACCCTGGTCTCCTGCACTGCGAGAGTGGAGTTTCAGCCACTGGACCACCAGGGAAGTCCCCATTCTCACTTTTTTTTTCATTCTCACTTTTAATATGACCCACATGTCAATCTAAAACATCCTTAATGAAACGTGCTTCCAAGCTACAGGCACATCTTCCTCATTAAACCATTCTACTTTGCTCTGAGTAGGGAAAGAAGAAAAATGAAAAAGTGGTAGCTTAGCAATATTATTCATGGCAGACTACAGAGTAGGAAGTGGTGGGTAATGAGGGTTGTCCTGGGGACATTTTGGAAATGTAATACAGAATGCAAATCAGTACCCTGAGCAATAAATGTTAATAACATTATGTCAACAGGACAACACTGGCGATTTTATTATGTTTCCTTCAAATAAGAACATTTAAGAGAATTTCAACTAGGAAATAGACTGAATCATAAAAACATAGGAAGGAAAAAAAATACTCAAAGTTCAAACTCTTAAAGGGTCACTTGACCTATTTTATCCTCTTCTCGAAATGCTCTGTTTGGGAAAGTTCTAAACATAGCTAATTCTCAATGGTGGTGAATATTATATTAAATCTATACACCACTTTGCACACTTTAAATACTGTCACATCTATTATAATAACTAAAAGTTACTGATAATCACGTTAGAACCAAACAAAAAGTAACTGGGAAGAAAGCTGCGGGGAGGGAGAGGCACAGGCTTTGGGATATTAGGTTAAAACTCCCTGGGTAAGCAGAATCTGTCCATGTAGTCAAGTACGTCAGTTGCGTTATCAATTATACAATTATATACCAGCTCTATGCCAACGTCACCAACTCTGAGCTCTGTTATTTAATAAGAGTAACGTTTTCTGGTGGTTGTTTTGTTTTGACACCCAGGGCTACCATCTATTCTGCAGAGGTAACGAGATATTAGAATGCAAATACATTCCAAGTGCTTAGCACAATGCACGAAACAGTGAGTTCCTTTCCTTTGAAACACAACTCTGAAAAGTGTAAAATTGAACAGCATATCTACTGAAAAGAAAACTATTACAGTGACTCCTGTGAAGTATTCCACACAAAGGCAAATCACATGCATCCTGTTTTACAGATTCTGGATTTGGCATGTACATTCCTAAACAAAACTTCTCTAGTCAAGACCAATATAAATGACACAAAATAACATACACAACACCTTCCATAACATCATAAATGACTGTGACATACATATTATGATCTATGAAGGTGGCATGTGCTGTGTCTGGTCTCCTTTTTCACTGCTTTGCTTGTTTGCTTCTCCATGAAAATAAAATTTACCAAAGCTTGCTGATAGAATTAGGTGACAATGTTGTAAACAGAAGATCACTTTGATTCTTATTACTTAATCTCTGTGCTAGCAGAGTGGAAATTCATCATCAAGTTTGCAAATGGGGAGAAAAACAAGATAATCAAATGGTTTCTTTCTACCCCATACTCTCGCCCCACCCTGACCTGATTTTTCCTCATTAAGTCAATCACAGAGAGATTCTGGGAAAAGGGAAGAATACAAAGGTTGGAAGATAGATTTGGGATTCCCAGGTGGCTCAGTGGGTAAAGAATCCGCCTGCAATGCAGGAGATCCAGGTTCAGTCCCTGGGTTGAGAAGATCCCCTGGAGGAGGGCACGGCAACCCATTCCAATATTCTTGCCTGGGAAATCCCATGGACAGAGGAGCCTGGCAAGTTACCATGCATGGAGGGGGGGCAAAGAATCCAACAGGACTGAAGCGACTGAGCATGCTGAGAACACACGCAAGACAGATTTACAGAATAACACCCTGAAAGCAACAGAAATTGACCTTTCATATATGCTCCCCTCCAGACCAAGTAAAATTCTAACATGCCTAGCACTGTGCTGAACGTGTCACATCAAAGCTTATGCTTCACAACAGTCCTATGCGTTAGGGATTAGCATCAGCCCCACTTTATAGATGATGCAATTGAGACTTGGAACGATTGCAAAACCTGCTCAAGGCTATAAAGCTACAAAGCTAATACGCAGCAAGAGCCACGAGTCTTGACTTCAAATCCATACTATTTGCCCAGTGTTGTTTGTTATTTAGTCACTAAGTCGTGTCCAACTCTCTGTGACCCCATGGACTGTAGCCCATCAGGCTCCTCTGTCTATGGGGTTTTCCAGGCAAGAATACTAGAGTGGCTTGCCATTTCCTTCTCCGGAGGATCTTCCCAACCGGGATCTTCCCGACCCAGGGATCTAATTTGTGTCTCCTGCACAGCAGGCGCGGAGAAGGCAATGGCATCCCACTCCAGTACTCTTGCCTGGAAAATCCCATGGATGGAGGAGCCTGGTGGGCTACAGTCCATGGGGTTGCTGAGAGTGGGACATGACTCAGTGACCTCACTTTCACTTTTCACTTTCATGCACTGGAGAAGGAAATGGCAACCCACTCCAGTGTTCTTGCCTGGAGAATCCCAGGGACGGCGGAGCCTGGTGAGCTGCCATCTATGGAATCGCACAGAGTCGGACACGACTGAAGCGACTTAGCAGTAGCAGCAGCACAGCAGGCGGATTCTTTACCACTGAGCCACCTGGGAAGCCCATTTGCCCACCACCACCTACTTATTACTGTAGTGTAGATTCATGGGCTTGCAGAGAGTCGGACAAGACTTAGAGACTTAGCAACTAAGCAGCAATATGATGAAAGGATACTGGGTTCCAGACTCAGCTTCACCCCTTGGGCTAATCCCATGACCTACTGAGCAATTTGTCATCTATAAATGAAGACTGTGACAGCTGCTCAGCCTTTTCCATAGCATCTGAGTGATGCTGACAGAGTTAATGTATGTACAAATATGCCATCAATACTACAGGTCACCACATAAATGTAAGATTTCATTAATTTGAGCACAGATCCCATATATCTTTATCCTTCCTATCTGACCTAAAAATAAGTTTAAAAGTAGTTAAATAATTTTTAACACTCCAAGCAAAAATCTAGGGGGAAAAAAATAAACCTTAAGACATTCTAGAAATGGCAAAAGAATAGAGACAGTAAAAAGATCAGTGGTGGCCAGTGGTTTGGGGGAAGAGAGGAAGGGATGGAGGTTTTAGGGTAGTAAAACTCTTCAGTATGATATCTGTAATGGTGTATGTATGTCATTATACATGTGTCAAAACTCTTAGAAGGTACAGCACCAACAGTGAACCCTAATGTAAACTATGGACTTTAGTTAGAAGGAAGGTTATCAATATTGACTCATCAACTGTAACAAATGTACCACAATGTTGCAAGATATAATAATAGGGCAAAGGGGTTCACTGTGAACTCCGCAATTTACATTCAATTTTTGGTAAACCTAAAACTGCTCAAAAAAAAAAAA
>NW_024070207.1:117560707-117797126 GCF_014754425.2 Oryx dammah
GGCCGGGCGGGGCTGGGCCCTGGGAGCCCGCCCTGGGGCGGCCAGCGGCCCTGGCTCCGGAGCGCCGTGTCCCCAGGCGGCGCTTCTGCGCGCGCCTGGCCTCGGAATCGGGCGCCGGGGCCCGCCGCGTGCCCAGCCCGGTTTCTCCCGGGCCCGGGAGCCCCGAGATGGCGTTGGAGGAAGTGCAGCCTAGCGCCGAGGGAGAGGGCCTTTCTGTCCCCTCCTCCGCCCTGCGACTCTCTCGTTTCCCGGTTCCTAGCTGGTTAGGGCGCGCTGAGCCCGAGTCCGCTGCTGCTACAACATAGCTTTCTTTCTTCAACAGTTTCTCCACATATGGTGTCTAATTTGCATTCAATAAAATGCCCCCATTTTAAGTGTGCAGATAAGGGATTTTGACAAATTATACACCCGCGTAACCACTACCCAAACGTAGACCTAGATCATTTCCATCACTCCAGAAAGTTCCCTCGTGCTCTTCTCCAGTCAATGCACAATTGCCCTCACCCCTTGATTTTCATCAGAGCTTAGTGTTGCCGGTTCTAGAATTTCCATAAAGTGGGCTCATTAAGTAAGTATTCTTTTGTTTTTGACTGCTTTCTAAATGGCCGTCATCGAGAAGGTGTCTCTTGTTGCCTCTGATTTTTTTTTTCTGTTGTTTTAGTCCTGTGCTGTCCAGTGTGGTAGCCACTCGCAGCATGTGACCCTTGAGAGCAGGAAATGTGGCAAGTGTGTGAACTCAGATGTGCTTTGAGTAGACACACCTAGTTTCGAAAGACAGTAACAACAACAAAAAAAGGATGTAAATTATCTCACCAAAATATTCTTATATTGATTATGTGTTGAGTGATAGTATTTTGGATAAATTGGGTTAAATAAGATATTGTTAAAATGACCTTAATCTGTTTCTTTTTACTTTTTTAATATGGCGACTGGAAAATTTAAAATTACACAAATGTTATGTTTTTATTGGATACCAGACAGCTCTACACACCCCTATTTTACAGACAGTTGGTTCTGCTCACTGCCTGTGAGTCAATGTAAATAATGTAATTCACAAGAGTAAAAAAGTCCTGATTCTAGAGAGCGTGAAGAATCTGCTTTTTCTACTGTTTTAAATTTTGCTTCAGACTTACTTGTTTGCTTAAAAGAGATGGAAAGGACTAGGTGTCTCCTTGATATTGTTATATTTTCTATTTTTAAGTTACATTTTCAAAAAGAACTTTGCAAAATATCTGATGTGCTTAAAAAGTTATCTTGTGCTTTTGAAAATGTGGAAAACCGATACTTACCGGCAACCCAACCACCTAAATATATTAAAATGTAGCATTTTAGTGTGACTTGAGCAGTCTTAATTTAAAAAAAAGCAGTTGAGATAATATAATGTCTTATATAATAGAAAATATAATGCTTATAAGCATATTTTACATGAAAGATTCTTAGGCTTTCTGACAACCACATAATGTACCTTCTCATGAATACTCTTCTGTTTTTATGGCATTTTTCCATATTGCTAACTTTTACAAATGAGAAGTCATTTTAATAGTGTGACAATGCTGGAATAAGGTAGTTACAGTGCTGATTATTTGCCCCTTCATCCCACAGGAAAGGTGAAAACCAGGAGGGCAGGAACCTTGATTTTATATTCACCCCCATACACACAGGATCTGGGAACACATCAAGCATGTAATTTTCCTTGAGGAAGAAAATTTTCTTCTGTCCTTCTAAGTTCTTCTGACTGACTTAAGAATTAAATTGACATGAGACAGATTCATAGGAGAAAATTTTTAAAAAGTTTAATAATTCTTGAGAGAGACTCAGGAAAACTGAGTCACTTGCCAAAAGGGTTAAAACCCTTGCCTTTCTTAGTATCTTCAGCTCAAGATGAGAGAGGATGTTGGAGGTAGTGTTTTGGGACTTGAAGAGGGAAGAAGGCAATTAATTTGGAGACAGAAAGGCAAATATTTCCCTAAACAAATGTGTGCTGGGCCAGGCAGAGACAGTGGGACCCAGAGTAGGTTCTGATCTCTAAGAGCTTCTGACACTACATCTAGCTCAAAGTCTCTGAAAATATTGGGTTGATCAGAAAGTTTGTTCAGGTTTTTCCATCAAATGTTATAGAAAAACCGGAAGGAATTTTTTTTTGACAACCCATATCTCTGGTGATAGCTCTATTTGGGAGCAGGTTCTTTATCTAAATTCCTTAGGTGGCAAGGGGTGGGCAGTAAAAAAGAAAGACTTACTGAGTCCTTGTTTCTTAAAAATAAACTAAATTAATCCTCATGCCAAAAAGGCACATTTTGGGGTGGAAGATTTTCCTCCCCTACCTAACAGATTTTCAGTAAACATTTGTTAGCTGACTGAATCAGTGCATAGGTGGCTCTGAAAAATAAGAACTAACCTTCACTCAGCACTTGGGCGCTCTCTTTGGAAATGCCTACATAACTCTATGAGGCAGGCACTGGTATTATTTCTGTGTACTTCCCAGATGGAGAAAATCAAAGTTTGCAAAAGTTGGAGAAGGTGCCCGGGGTCATAGCTATGAGTGACAGAGTCAGCACTTGAACTCGGGCTGTCTGACTCCAGAGGAGGGGCATTGATCAAAATAGAAAAAAAATCAACAGTGGGATGAGTACAGGAAGACTGTGATGAAATTCCCACTCTACCAACTACCTGGGCTAGTAGGAGCGATAGGAGGAAGATTTAGATACATTTTGGATCCATAGAAGGAGCATTCTGTGTTTGGACTGAGAAGCTTGTAGGCTAAATCTAGCTCAGGTTGGGTGGGTGGATGGCCAGGTGGCTAGTAAAGAGGAATGATGACATTGAATGTGATCAACTGTAGTGTGTAGAGAAAGGCAGGCCCAGAGACTTATGGAAGCCATTTGGGATGGGACTTGTATATTTTGGATGACTTCAGTCTACTCACCCTGATGGTGATCAAAAAGAACTCACAGCTCTGAGGTGAGATAACTCTACATCTCTTAAGTTAAGCTAGTTTGTTTTGCAAGTAGAGGAAACTACAAAATCAAAATGGGCATTTCGTTGGGGACGACAGATACAGGATAAGCAGGGAACTGAAATTATTCCTACCTGATTGCACTTACACTTAATTTCCAGGTATTTAAAAAAATTGTGAGTTGCAATAGAAAGTGGGATTTATAGTTATTAGTTTTTGATAGTGACTGTCTTTTCTTATACTTGCAATTTCTAATTATTTTGAATTTTTAAATTGTAATTAATTTATTTTAAAATTTTATGACTTGCAATTTTATGTTAATAGTTTCACTCTGTTGGCAGTTGGCCTGCCAGGACTGTAAGGCTCTCCTTCATGTGCAGGGTGAAATGCACAGGCGCACAGCCCCTGGCGATGCTCAAGAGAAAAGCAATAGTACTCAGAGTAGAGAAAACCAAGTAGCTCATGGACTCCCTGTCTGCCTTTAAAACAAAAGGGTTTGAATCAGACAGCAGCAGCAAAGTCAAATAAAATTTCTTTATGACATAATATTTTCTTCTTTTTCCTGCTTGAATATTTCTATATGATGAAATAGATGGGTAAGGAACAGATTCAGAGTTCCACATGCTTAGTTAAGGAGGATACATTTATTATTAATTGAGAGTGACATTAGTAGCTAACTTTTGGTGCTGGAGAAGACTCCTGAAAGTCCCTTGGACAGCAAGGAGATCAAACCAGTCAATCTTAAGGGAAATCAACCCTGAATACTCATTGGAAGGACTGATGCTGAAGCTGAAGCTCCAGTATTTTGGTCATCTGATGTGAACAGTTGACTCATTGGAAAAGTCCTTGATGAACGATTGAGAGCAGAAGGAGAAGAGGGCGTCAGAGGATGAGATGGCTGGATGGCCTCACTGATACAATGGACATGAACTTGGGTAAACTTCAGAAGATGGTGAGGGACAGGGAGGCCTAGTATTCTGCAATCCATGGGGTCACAGAGTCAGACATGACTGGGTGACTGAACAACAACAACAATATATTAATATAGGAGTCGATTTGACCCTCTCTAAGCCAGATATCAGCAAACATTTTCCATGGAACATAATATTTCCAGTTTTGTGGGCCAGAGGCCTCTGTTTTGCCAGCTCCTCAACTCTGCTATTGTAGCCAGAAAGGCACCATAGACAGTATGTAGATGATGGGTGTGGCTGTGTGCTAATGAAACTTGATTTATGGACACTGAAGTTAGAGTTTCATATAACTTTTTGTTCCATTTAATTTTAATGTGTCATGAAATATTCTTTTGATCATTTCTCAATCATTTAAAATGTAAAAACAGTCTTAGCTTGGGGACCGTACAAAAATGGACAGTGGGCCAGATGTGACCTGTGGGCCCTGCTTTCCTGACCTCTGATCTGTACCTTAGCTCAGTTAATCCTCACAACCACCTGCAAGATTTTTTAAAATGTTGTCATATTTGAATATTGATTTTAAAAATAGACTATTTTTAAAAAGCAATTTTAGGTTCACAGCAAAACTGACCAGAAAGCACTGAGTTCCCATATACCTCCTGTCCCATACCCACGGTGTTCCCTGTTGTCAACATCTTGAACCAGAGAGGAGCATTCATTCATTAGTCAGTGAACCTACACATCATTATCATTCCAAGTCTACAGGTTTCATTAGAATTCACTCTTGGTGTTACACATTCTGTGAGTTTGGACAAATATATAATGACCTGTATCCACCATTATAGTATCATACAGAATAGTTGCACTGCCCTAACAAAACACTCTGTGCTCCTCCTATTCACCCTTCCCCAATAACCCCTGAAAACCACTCATCTTTTTACTGTCTTCATATTTTGTCTTTTCCAGAATGTCATATAGTTGGAATTGTATAGTATGTAGCCTTTTCAGAGTGACTTCTTTCAGTTAGTAACATGCATTAAGTTTCCTTCATGTCTTTTTGTGGATTGATATTTCTTTTTAGTGCTGAATAATATTCCAAAGGAATGGTACTTTTTATTTCATTTCACAGATGAAGAAACAGGTACAGCTTGTACAGATCTGACTACAGAGCCTGATCTCTTAAACATTTTACTATGCCTCTGAATCTTAGAGAATTTTGGCTTCTTATGATGAAGTTTGTCACATGAAAGTTGGGGTAAATGTAACATCAGGGTAATGAAGTCAGACGTTTTGCTTGCAGAAAGTATCCACAGCTTCCTGAATATTGACATGAACGAAAAACCTAGATGATAAGACTTTGTTTCAAATACTTAGATAGAAAAGGTGCTGTCGGCTTTTGAAATTTTGGTTCAACATACTCTTTGCTTTACTGGTTTAAGAACATGTTTCTCTTCCCTGACCATTAATTTTATTACCTTTCAGATTATACCTGGGTGCTGGCACCCACCCACTCCTCTGCCAATGAAGTACATCTTGGTCACTGGTGGGGTCATCTCGGGCATCGGTAAAGGGATCATTGCCAGCAGTATTGGGACGATTCTAAAATCATGTGGACTTCGAGTGACTGCCATCAAAATTGACCCCTATATAAACATCGATGCAGGCACTTTTTCACCTTATGAGCACGGTATGAGGGAAAACCCCTTCCCCCCACTCCATAAAGCACTGGGTCAAATTGCAGTTCTTTCTTGTATCTGGGTAATTTTAAGATAGTGTTCCAGAAGTAGAGTTGCTGGATCATTATGGATCTGTGAAGGTTCTCATGGTTATTGATACATTTTTAAGATTGCTGATGACATTCCAAATTAGTCCACACTTTTGGAAAGCAGTATGCGAGCATACCATTCTCACTGTACCTTTTGTAGTGTGGATTATTGTTATTTTTTTTTATCATAAAGGTAATATATTTCTCAACATTTCATTGTTAAGAAAAAAAATGAGATATAGACTGTATTGACCATATAGAATGACCTAAAGAAAATAAAAATCATCTATTTCCCACCACTTGGAATAATTATTATTAATGTTGAAATTTTTATGTATATACTCATTATTTTTATTTATTTATTGGCCACACTGCACAGCTTGCAGAATCTTAGTTCCCTGACCAGGGATTGAACCTGTACCCCTGCACTGGAAGTATGGAGTCCTAACCGCTGCACTGTCAGGGAATTCTCTATACTAATTATTTTTAAAAAGGCACAAGGCTGTACATACTTTCCTTCTAAACTTTTCACATACAAGCAAGAAAGTGTATAAATCATATGTATACCACTTGATGAAATGAACATACTGTGTTAACAGCCCCTAAATCAAAAAACAGAAACCCCCTTTATGTTCTTTCCAGTTTCTCCCCATCTGAA
Organism: Oryx dammah; assembly: GCF_014754425.2. Taxonomy (NCBI): domain Eukaryota; kingdom Metazoa; phylum Chordata; class Mammalia; order Artiodactyla; family Bovidae; genus Oryx; species Oryx dammah. The sequence continues at coordinate 117,566,998 of NW_024070207.1, forward strand.
ATGACCAGGGTAACCACTATCCTGTCTTCTAACATCATAGATCAGTTGGCTTATTTTTGAACATTAAATGATCCGAATCTTACAGTCAGACTAGTTTTTAAATTGAAGTATACTTGACTTACAATATTTCAGATGTACATCAAAGTGATTCAGTTATACATTATGGTGGTGGTTTGGTGATTTAGTCACTAAATCATGTCTGACTGTTTTGACCCCATGGACTGTAGTGCACCAGGCTCCTCTATCCATGGGATTTCCCAGGCAAGAATACTGGAGTGGGTTGCCATTCCCTTTATATATATATATATATATATATATATATATACACACTTTTTCAGAATCTTTTCCAGTATAGGTTATTACAAGATATTGAATATAGTTTCCTGTGCTATACAGTAGATCCTTGTTGCTTATTTTATATACAGTAGTGTGTACCTGTTAATCCTGAAGACATTTTAATAGATTCTGTACTTCTAAAGGTTGCACAGAATCTGCACAATAATAGGAAATCATTTCCAATTTATTGATATTATAAGCAACACTGTGACAAGAAACTTAAACAATTTTTTAAACATAAATGTCTAGATACAGAATTTCTGATTTGGTGGGTAGATATGTTTTTTAGGTTTTTTAGTTTTCTTTTTTTAAAAAATTTATTATTTTTACTTTATTTTGCTTTACAATACTGTATTTGTTTTGCCATACGTTGACATGAATCAGCCACGGGTGTACATGAGTTCCCAATCCTGAACCCCCCTCCCACCTCCTACCCCATATCATCTCTCTGGATCATCCCCGTGCACCAGCCCCAAGCATCCTGTGTCCTGTATCAAACATAGACTGGTGATTCGTTTCTTACCTGATAGTATACATGTTTCAATGCCATTCTCCCAAATCATCCCACCCTCTCCCTCTCCCACAGAGTCCAAAAGTCCGTTCTATACATCTGTGTCTCTTTTGCTGTCTCGCATAGAGGGCTTTCATTACCATCTTTCTAAATTCCATATACCTTTGCTGAATACTATTCTTTTTAAACTTTACTAACCTGAGAGTAAATGAAAAACCAAAAAAGAGTATCTCATTATGTTAATTTAGATTTCTTTGATTTTCATTTTGTTGGTGAAATGGCTTATTGGAGTCTATGGTAAATCATATATTTATTTGAAACCATCACCCAACTTCCTTTTGTGAGTAAACTTCCACACCCTACTGACTTTGGCCTTTGGCCGCATAGGGTAATGAACTCTTCCTGGTTTGTTTGGAACTTTCCTGCTTTTGAAATTGAAAGTCCTGAATCCTGGAAATACTTTTACTCCTGGGCAAACCAGAGAGGTCAGTCACCTTATTTGGCCATGTGATTTGTTTTGCTCTGTAGGGTTTTAGTGAATATGACATATGCCTTGTTGAAGCATATGCGATGGCATAATTTCACTCAGTCCGTCTTGTGTTTCTGCCCTCTGCTGTTCGAGCTGCCTGCCCCATAGAGAGATTTCTCCTTCAACCCAAGTCCTGGAATAAGAAGACACAGGGTAGACTCACAACTGACCCACAACCCCTACATCACAAGAGGGAGAAATCAATACATGTTTTATAAGTTGCTGAGATGTTAAGGTTGTTTGGTAGGCAGCAAAATTGACTAACATGTGTTATAACAATTTTCCTTTGGATCTTTAAAAACGATTTTCAGGAATACTTTGTGCAGAGTATATTAACCTATACTTACCACATGAATATATTTCTACCCTGTTTGCAGTTTGTCTTAATATTACCTCTGTTTGCTGCTTATAAATTTCATTTTACTGTTTATGTAACTAAATGTATCCACTGTTTCCTTTATGGTTTCTGCCTTTGATGTCACCTGTTAACTTCTCTGACCCAGAAATATTCAAATATCTGTATTTTCTTCTGGCATTTTTAGAGCTTCATTTGCTTTTACTTTATTTTTTTCTTCCAGTTTTATTAACATACAGTACCGTATATGCTTAAGGTATATAGCATAATGATTTGATTTATATACATCATGAAATAATTATCACAATAAGTTTAGTGAATATCCATGATCTCATACAGATGCAAGCTTAAATAAATAGTGAAAAATTGCTTCCTTCGTGATGAAAACTCTTAGGATTTATGCTCTAAAAACTCTCATATAGAACGTAGAGTGGTGTTAATTATATTTATCATGTTTTACATTTATATCTCTGATACTTATTTATATTATAACTGGAAGTTTGTACCTTTTGATTGCCTTCATCCAATTCTACACAGTCCTACCCCTGCTTCTGGGAACTACAAATCTGATCTCTTTTTCTATGAGTTTGCTTTTGAAGTATAATTGACTTATAATACTATGTTCCTGGTGCACAACATAGTAATTGGATGTTTTTACACATTTCAAGGGCTTCCCAGGTGGTACTAGTGGTAAAGAACCTGCCTGCCAATGCAGGAGACATGAGACATGGGTTCGATCCCTGGGTTGGGAAGATCCCCTTTAGGAGGAAATGGCAACTCAGTCCAGTATTCTTGCCTGGAGAATCCCATGGACAGAGGAGCCTGGCAGGCTACAGTTCATGGGGTTGCACAGAGTTGGACATGACTGAAACACCTTAGCATGCAACACTCATAGATTTCAAAATGATCACCACCATTTGCTTTTACTTTAATATTGTTAATACATCTGGAATTTAATTTGATGAAAGATGAAGATGAGGTTAGTAACTATTCCTAATCACAGTTATCAAATATTTCATCCTTTCTCCATTGATTTGAAATACCACCTTTTAATATACACTAAATTTCTCTCTTATTATTCTGTTCTGTTCAGATCTCTTTGTTTATCCCTGACCACCATATTATCTGGAGTAGGAAATGGCAACCCACTCCAGTATTCTTGCCTGGAAAATTCCATTGACAGAGGAGCCTGGTGGGCTACTGTCCATGAAGTTGCAAAGAGTTGGACACAATTGAGCATGCGTGCATACACACACACACCATTTTAATAGCTATAGCTTTTTATTATCCAGTAGGTCAGAATTTCCCCATTATGCCTTTTTTCCTTTTTTTTTTTAACCTCAAAATGTTAGTTGTCTTTAAGACTAACTTCAGAGACCTTTTATCAAACTTGCCCTTTAAATTTATGAATTAATTTGGGGAAGAATTAAATACTGAAATTATTGACTAGCCTATTCAGGAATTTTATAAGTGGCTTTCATTTTATTCATACCTGCTTTTATGTCTCTGAAGTAGAATTTTAAACTTTTCTTCTTATTGGTCCCGTACATTTCCTGAAATTTATTTCTGTGTATTTTACCTACTTTGATTTGTAATGATATCTTTTTTTGTCATATATTAAATTCCTTTATGTAATAGGGACCTTTTGGGTGTATTTTGGTTTTGTGTAGAATTTGTTTGTGCTATCTTATTTCATATTTGTATATATTGAAATATATAAATAAATATACATATATATTTCAATCTTCCAGTACTCATTGTTATTTTATGAGGGCTTTTATTTTTATTTACTTTTTTGTGTGTTTTATTTTGGTAATCACACGTTTTTCTTCCAAATTAACTTAAGTTTCACTGTCAAGTTTAAAAAAATCCGTTGGAGTTTTTATTATAATTCCATTAAATTAAAAAAAAAAAAGCTTTTTGAAGACATGACCTACAGCTTTTCTTTTTCTTCTGTGTGTATGCTAAGTTGCTTCAATCACGTCTGACTTTTTGTGACCCTATGAACTGTAACCCTCCAGGCTCCTCTGTGCATGGGATTCTCCAGGCAGGAATACCCGAATGGGTTGCCATTTCCTCCTCCAGGGGATCTTCCTGACCCAGGGATCGAACCTGCGTCTTTTATGTCTCCTGCATTGGCAGGCGGGTTCTTTACCACTAGTGCCACTTGGGAAGCCCTTCTTTTTCTCCTAGGAACATAATAGATACTACTTTTAAAATTTAAGAATCTAAAATTTCAAGACCTTTGCTGTATACCTGTATTATTACCAAACCAGACTTGGCCTGAATTAACTAAGCGATTTCAGAGATCCTCCCCTATTTGTCAGAAGTTAAAATGATGAAAGTACAAAGACTTTCCCATAGGTCGGTGATTCCTGATATATATTGGAAAGTAGAATTTGAACTAGAAATGGAATTTGGGAAATACAAAATATTGGCGTTTGATTATTTTGTTGTTTTGTCTTTAAAATTAGAGATCTTTCAGATCCCACTGGTACCTTATGAGGAATACATAAATAAGAGTATAAAAGGCTTCAGATTAGCTTCAGAAGCTAGCCAACCTTCCTTTTTTTATTTTTTATGCTGTGAACATCTAGAAATAGAAGTAAATGATAGAATTTCATTAATCAGGGAGAGGTTCATTTCTGGCAAGGTGGCATTAGGACATTGTCCTCCAAATTGATGCCCTTAGTAACACTGGAGACCCAGACGCATAACCAGTAGTCACCACAGGTGCCCGTAGTGTGATTAAGTCTTCATCTATATCCTTCTCGACAGTGCTGTTGTGCAGGTGGTGGCTTATTGCTCACTTTCTTTTTGGCCTCAGTTTCACCAAGTCGCCCTGTGGGCTAATGGAGGCTCTGCTTTTCATCCACTAATAGTGTCTTTAGTCAAGATGGGAGTCAATGAAAATTTTCTTATGCCAATTTCAGAGTCTAGGATACTGATGCTTCGAAGTCAGTTGCTATTTATTTTTAAAACTGCTGTTTGAAAGTCCCTTTCTCATATGGTATATGATGAGTTTGGAAAAGCTAAATCTTGAAGACAGAATTTCACTAAGCATTTAAAAACTACCATTATAGAATACTAGAATGTTTCTAATGCATTATCATGGGTAGATTAGAATTACTCAATTTTCCCATTAAAATAAGGAAATAGTGATAGACTATGGCTTATAAATGTCTTTTACCAGCTTTTTAACATATTGTGTTCATCTTTGGAAAATAATCTACTGGAAACAAATTTTTAATTTTTACATTGCCTTTTTATCCCAGGTGAAGTGTTTGTCTTAAACGATGGTGGAGAAGTTGATTTAGACCTTGGAAATTATGAAAGGTTCTTGGATATTAATCTTTATAAAGACAACAACATCACTACTGGGAAGATATATCAACACGTGATCAATAAAGAGAGGCGTGGCAATTACCTGGGGAAAACAGTACAAGGTATTATATTCCACAAACACTAGAGGGCCCTGTTGGCTGAGCACTCACTGCTTAAAATAGGCCTAAAGATGAGGAGGTCCCTGTGCTTTACAAGCTTCAGTCCTTCTCAAATCCCTCTGTTCTTTTCTTTCCTTCTTTTTCCCCACCTCCAATTTTATTGAGATATAATTGACGTACAGCACTGTATAAGTTTAGGGTGTATAGCGTAATGATTTGACATCATACAATGGTGACCACAATAACTTTAGTGAATATCCATCATCTCATATAGATGAAAAATTAAAGAAATTTGTGATGAAAGCTGTTAGGATTTACTCTTTTAACTTATATAACTTAGAACCATGTTAATTATTAATATATATAATTAATATTGGAGAAGGAAATGGCAACCCACTCCAGTGTTCTTGCCTAAAGAATCCCATGAACAGATGAGCCTAGTGGGCTACAGTCCATGGGGTCACAAAGAATCGAAATGACTGAGCACACACTCACACATCCATCCCCCCACCCATAACCACAAATCTGATATATTTTTTTCCCTGTTTGTTTTTTAAGTATAACTAACCTACAACTAACCTGTGGGGCTTCCCTGATGGCTCAGATGGTAAAGAATCCACCTGCAATGTGGGAGACCTGGGTTTGATGCCTGGGTTGGGACAATCCCCTGGAGGAGGGCATGGCAACCCACTCCAGTATTCTTGCCTGGGAAATCCCATGGACAGAGGAGCCTGGGAGGCTACAGTCCATGGTGTTGCAAAGAGTTGGACACGACTGAGCAACTTCACAACCTACAACACTGTTAGTTCCTGTTACATAGCATAGTGATTTGGTATTTCTGTACATTTCAAAATGATCACTATGGTGTCTATTACCATGTCACCATGCAAACTTCAAGTTTATCCTCCATGTTCCTGATTATATTTTCATCAGTCTTTTCTTTGTTACTAATGTCATTGTTTCCTTTAGCTCCCTTTTCTGCCTTCTTTATCTTTCTTTCTCTAGCTTTTATTTATGAAATCCATAGGGAATCTTCATCACATATCTGATTGGGTGTAGATCTGAGTCAGTTTTTGTCTGTCCTCTTTTTCTACTTTTTTCTTGAATCTTTGCATTGATGATGATTACTTCCTTTTGAAGAATAGCAGTGGGAAGGAACATGGGATTGAACAGGAGAGCAACATGATGACTTTTTTCACCAACCTTTTCCACTGGTCACATGTTTCTGTCAGCTTGGTTTACTTCTACAAAATATCAGATTGATTCTAGTGGAAGCACACAGTTCTTTTATTAAGCAGACACTCCCAAGACATGGGAGAAGACCAACAGCAAAGGGGTGGTAACAACTCCCACTTGGCTTCCCTTTTTATACTCCCTGTCTCCTTCTCTTGGTTCTGCCCTATGCAAAATAGGGCTTGTACCTACCACCAATCAGGAAAGGGAATGCAAATTGGCATACACACAAGGCTGATTGACAGTTGCGAGTTACATAATAACAGGCTGTATTGTGCATGTCCTTCCCATAATTCAGTCTGTTATAATCAGATGTATGTATGTATAGAATATTTATGAACCCTTAAAGCTGGCTACGGTTACTTGAGGACACAGCTGTGCATCAAGGGCGCATGTGCTGGAGTTGGAGAAGCCATTGTGATTATTTCTGTAGCATATTGTGAGCTCTCCTGAGTGTGTCTGGGTTGGTGTTTAGACATCAGCTTGCATCCTTTTCAGGTAGACCACCCCTCTTGCTCATGCCTAACTTCCTACCTAACAATTCTGATTATTCTCTTTTGTCCTCTGCAACCCTTGCCCCTTGTATTCATAAGTTCCTATGTGGTAGGGAACAGGCTAGCAAAGTAATGCTCAAAATTCTTCAAGCCAGGCTTCAACAGTGTGTGAACCATGAACTTCCAGATGTTCAAGCTGGATTTAGAAAAGGCAGAGGAACCAGAGAGCAAATTGCCAACATCCGCTGAATCATCAAAAAAGCAAGAGTTCCAGAAAAACATCTACTTTTGCTTTATTGACTACGTCAAAGCCTTTGACTGTGTGGATCACAGCAAACTGTGGAAAATTCTTCAAGAGATGGGAATACCAGACCACCTTACCTGCCTCCTGAGAAATCTATATGCAGGTTAAGAAGCAACAGTTAGAACCAGGCATGGACCAACAGACTGGTTCCAAATTGGGAAAGGAGTATGTCAAGGCTGTATATTGTCACCCTGCTTCTTATATGCAGAGTACATCATGTGAAATGCTGGGCTGGATGAAGCACAAGCTAGAATCCAGATTGCCAGGAAAAATATCAATAACCTCAGATAGGCAGATGACACCACCCTTATGGCAGAAAGTGAAGAAGAACTAAAGAGCCTCTTGATGAAAGTGAAGGAGGAGAATGAAAAAGCTAACTTAAAACTCAGCATTCAGAAAACTAAGATTATGGCATCCAGTCCCATCACTTCTTGGCAAATAGATGGGGAAACAGTGACAGACTTTATTTTCTTGGGCTCCAAAATCACTGCAGATGGTGACTGCAGCCATAAAATTAAAAGACGCTTGCTCCTTGGACGAAAAGCTATGACCAACCTAGACAGCATATTAGAAAGCAGAGACGTTATTTTGCCGTCAAAGGTGCATCTATTCAAAGCTATGGTTTTTCCAGTAGTCATGTATGGATGTGAGAGTTGGACCATAAAGAAAGCTGAGCACCAAAGAATTGATGCTTTTGAACTGTGGTGTTGGAGAAGACTCTTAAGAGTCCCTTGGACTGCAAAGAGATCCAACCAGTCAATCTTTAAGGAAATCAGTCCTGAATATTCATTGGAAGGACTGATGTTGAAGCTGAAACTCCAATACTTTGGTCACCTGATGCGAAGAACTGACTCATTGGAAAAGACCCTGATCCTGGGAAAGATTGAAGACAGGAAGAGAAGGGGATGACAGAGGTATGAGATGGTTGGATGGCACCACCGAGTGGATGGACATGAGTTTGAGCAAGTTCCAGGAGTTGGTGATGGACAGGGAAGCCTGGCCTGCTGCAGTCCTCAGGGTCGCAGAGTCGGAAATGACTGAGCGACTAGACTGAACTGAACTGAACTGCATGGTAGGGTAAAGATGCTAGTTTCCCACCCCGTTTAAATCACCTTCAGGTTGAAAAGCAGGTGAGAAGTAGATAAAGAAATTGGACAGATGGAGCTCAAAAGATCAGCTGTATTACTGCTGACACTGGATGGTGTGGCTTAGATCTCAACTATTGATGCAATTGTGCTTTCTAATAGTTTTCCTCTATTGAGAAAACCTGCGGGAGGGAGAGTTTGCTGCCTCATACCAGTCACCTCCCCAGATTAGGGAAAGGGCAAGGTCCCAAACATGGACCTGCAGTCTGAGTGCCTGTGCTGCCCACGTGGAGGGGAGAGCTGACTTACCCAGTCCTCACAGAAAGGTGTTGGGCTGGGCATGCTGCAATGGGTCGTTCCAAATGCACCAATCAGAGACGACTTCCTCCCGCCTCGAGTGAGGGGAGGAGTGCCTGGGAGCCCCAAGGGCCGGTGGGGCAGGTGACTGACTTGACAGGCGCTTCTCCTCGTCAGCTTCCCAGAGGCCACCATTTCTCCTTCTTACGTCGTATTAGGTTAGTTAATTAGAAACAGAAACACTTTTTTTGGTTTCTTTGGCTGAGACCAGCAGCTGCAGGCTTGCTCAGCACTTAGGTAGCCCAGGGCTTCGTGCTCGTGGAGATGCTACCTTTTAGCCTCTTCAGCTGAGAGTAGCCGCTGTGGGCCTCTGGTCAGCCTGCAGGCCTCCTCAACATCCTCTCAGTGACTCCTCCCCACTGGCTGGTGGGCTGCCCAGAGTTTGCAGGGCTGGGCCACTCTGTGTCCTTCTTCCCCTGGGAATTCGGCATTCAGCACCCTTAGCGGCCCTCCTTGCACAGTTTTTCGTTGGCATTTTAGCTGTTTTCTAGTTGCTTCAAAAATGGCACTTCTGCTCTGTGTTTCTCTGGGGTTGGTGGGTTTCAAGAGAGATGGCATAACATTTAAATGACTAAATCTCTGTTGGGTCAGTGATATTAATTTCAGTGACATGGATAGTAACACTAGGACTGGAGCTTGTCTCATTTGCCAGGTGGCTTTCAGGTTATTTGGGAGGTCAACAGACACTAATACATTCATTTCTCATAACCGTGACACTGAAATACTCTCTTGTGCTAATTATTACCTCTTTTTGCAGTTGTCCCTCACATTACTGATGCTGTCCAGGAGTGGGTTATGAATCAAGCCATGGTGCCTGTGGATGGTCATAAGGAAGAGCCCCAAATATGTGTTATTGAGGCAAGCATGGAACTTTATTTTTTTATAAGTTTGTATCCTTATGAGTTTAAAAAAACCTTTTTTTTAAAGAAAAAAATGGAACTACTGAGATTTTTATTTTATTTGTTAATTTTTTTGTCTGCACCCTGTGGACATGTGGGATCTTAGTTCCCCAACCGTGGGTCAGACCTGCGCTTTCTGCCATGGAAGCAGGAAGTCTTAACCCTTAATGGTTGGACTGCCAGGGAAGTCCCTTCCTTATAGGTTTTTAAGCAGCTGATCTTCCTTCATTCAAGGAATGTGAATAGATGGTATCATGTGTGCTGGACACCCAGCTAGGAGGTGGGATTACAGCATGGAGCAATATAGGTGGTCTTTGCTCTTTTGGTCACAAGTCAGTGGGCAAGCTTGGCTTAAACTGGATGAGTACTCCTGGGGTGGGCATGCGCCAGTCTGTAAGTGGGGACCAAACAGTTGCAGAATGTGTTCTACTCAGTACTGTTTGCAAAATGCTTTGAAAGTAAAGACGGAGTTAGGGAAGTCCAACCGTAGAGGTAGTTTGGAGGTGAGAAGTATTAGCTGTTTAAAGAAAGAGCATAGTATTTTTACTTGCCACTTGTTCACTGCTTCCCTTCCTCTCAATGTGCAGAATGAGAATAACATCCATGTACTCCTTATCTAAATGTCAGTGATCTAACTGCCAGGCAGGAGAGGAGAATAATGAACATTTTTTGTTTCTTAGAGGCAGACTGCCCAAGTTCAAATTTCTATCATGGCCCCCAAACAGTGTTTGGCTTAGTGGTTAAGAGTCTGGAGCCAGACTGCTTGGGTTCATAGCCCAGCTGGACCACTTATCAGCATGGTACTGACACACACACAAAACTATGTGAGGTGGAAGTGAGAGGAGTGCTGGAGGGCAGAGAGGGGGAGCACACTCTCATTTAACCCTGCGAGGGTCTATAGATACTGTTAGTAGCTGGCTGAAAAAAGAAGCCAAAGTATCTCAGGTGAGTAACCAGTAGAATTACCAGTTAAGATTGGGATCTGCGGATAGGGGTACCAGAAAGCTGTATCCTCATCTGTCACAGCAGGAAGTATACCTACAGCCTTGAGCTGTGGTAAGTCGCTTCAGTCGTGTCTGACTATTTGCGACCCTATGGACCGTAGCCCGCCGGGCTCCTGTGTCCATGGGATTTCCCAGGCAAGGATACTGGAGTGGGTAGCCATGCCCTCCTGCGGGGGATCTTCCCAACCCAGGGATCGAACCTGCATCTTTTATGTCTTCTGCACTGTCATGTGGGTTCTTTACCACTAGTCCCACCTGGGAAGTCCAAGAGGGTGCCTGAAATGGCTAAGTCAAGAAAGAGCTGAGCTGGATGAACTTTGGTTTAGAGATATGGAGGTCACCAGAAGAAGTCCCAACAGAGAAGTTAAAGAACTTGTTTTGGGGAATCAAACTTGGGAGAGGGAAGAGTGGGGCAAGGAACTCTTGCTTTTTATTGTAAGTTCTGCTATACAATTTGTTTCTTTAACTATGTGCATGCATTGTTTTAATTTTTGAAAAAGCACAAATTAATGCCAACTAACAATATCAGTATCTTAAAGATCAGTCCAAGACTGATTTTATTCAAGCCCAGCAGAGGGATGGACAAGCCCTCACTCCTTTGGTTTACACTGATTATTTATTGCAGAGTACCACCTTGTCCAGTACGGTAGCCACTCACCACATGGGGCTGTTGAACACGTGAAAGGAGACCATTCAAACTGAGGTGTGCTGTGACTTTAAAATATAACTGGACTTCATAGACTTAGTATTAAAAAAAAAGAATGTAAAGCACCGAATAATTTTTTAAAAATTGGCGATATGTTGAAATGATAATATTTTGGATATACTCTGCTATATAAAATGTAGTGTTAAAATTAATTTCTCCAGTTTAATTTTGCTTTTTTAAATATGGCAACTAAAAACTTTAAACGTATGTGTGTAACTCACATTATATTTCTGTTGGACTCTGCTGGTCTAGTGCTTTCACTGATTTTTGCTGTTGTTCAAGCAACACTAAAGAGAAAGGATCTTCCCAGAATTGGTCCTGGGGCTCAAAAGTAACGACCAAGCCTGAACATTTTTTATAACTTTTCTATTGATTTTTTTCCTCACTTTTAGGTTTTGATAGGTGAAGGAATAGCTTTTTCTTAATCCCAGGAAAAGTTCGAAATGGTCATGTATATGAATGTTTTGCATTTTATTCCTTGATTCTGCTCTTATAAAATATATATATATGTTTTAAATAATAATAACAAAAAGAGAAGAGTAAATGTATTTTTTAAAATGTAGTTGAGCTGCTGCTGAACTTCACCAAAAAATATAAGCCCTATTTGGCCGTGGGAGAAGTCTTCTTAACACTTCTTTTTCATCTTCTTAGCTTTTCTAGCTATTGCTTTTTGAGAATCCTCTTTGAACAAAGCTTTTATACTGTGCCAGGTTGTCCTCAGCAAAACCTCTTCTCTAGTCAACCTTGTTTATATTTGCTTATTGGACACAAATCAGGTATCCTTTTGGGTTCATTTTAAGTTGTGCTCAACAGTTGTGCTTGTGCACAATGTAAGATTTTAAAGAAGGACCACGAAAGCTGATTTTTAGTTTTAAACATGTAGAAGCTGTTGAAATGTCTCCAAAGCCTTTTTTTTTTTTTTTTTTTTTTTTGGCAGATGAGCCCTTTGCTTCTTAGACCAGTGGAACTGACAGACTTTATTCCTATCACTGCAGGTCATCCAAGCATGAGCCTGGAATAGTTTACACCTGACTTAAAGGAATAAAAGATTTCTTCTTTTCCCCCCAAAAGGACTCCTTTACTTTTTTTTTTTTATTTTAAAAGTTGTCTTAGGGGGATTCCCTGGTGGTCCAGTGGTTAAGACTCTGAGCATGGAGAGAGCATGGGTTTGAGCCCTGGTTGGGGAACTAACATCCCACATGCTTGTGTCCAATAAATAAAATAAAACAATTTTTTAAAAAGTTGTCTTAATCTTCTTGTATATGTCTATTTAATTTTATTGAAGTATAGTTGATTTACAATGTTGTGTTAATTTCTGCTGTACAGCAGATTCAGTTATACATATATGTAAGGACTCCTTTAGTTTTATTTTTATGTTTTAACTAAAAATTTATGCAGCTTTATTGAGATATAACTGACATATAACATTGTATTCATTTTAGGTATGCAACATAATGATTTGATATATGTATATATTGGGAGTAGATGACCATAATAAGTTTAGTCAACATCCATCATCTCACATAGTTAAACAAACTTTTTTTCTTGTGATGAGAATTTTTAAGATTTATTCTCAGCAACTTTCTGAGAAAGATTCCTTTCCTTAAAGGTGAAGTGGACATGGCACATCTCATAGATTTGCTTGCTGCTGCTTCAGTTTGCATAGATCTTAAAACGTTGTTATGGGTGATATTTTCCCTGTTGTATGGGAAGAGAATTAACTTAGGACTACTCTAGTAATAACTGAAAGTTTCTGATCACAGTGAAGGTAATGGTGAACCAAAGGAGAGGTAATGGTACTTTCCAAATTGGCAGAGAGAATGCAGTACCAGTATAGGCCATGTGGGGGCAAAAGCAGATAATGTTTACAGTTTTTGCTTCCTTTTCTGGATTCCCTGCTTGTTCCCAGAATACCGCCCCCATCAAAAACCAGAAAATGTCTCTTTACGGTTTAAAGTGCAGACCTCTTTTTTTTTTCCCTAATTTTTTTCCCCATTAGCTTCTGATACATTATAGTTAGGGAGCACTTACACCCCTGACCGACCCCCCGCCCCCCGCCGCCGCGCCCTGCCGCCCCGCGACCAGTTTCCTGATTGCATGTTTTATTTCTTGAATTTTCATAATTAAGTTTGTCATTCACTTATAGAATGACCATATATTTCTATCTGTTCCATAGCCAGGAGACTTGAATTTTAATTTTGTTTTGTTATCTTAGTTAAAGTTAGTAAAGAATAATTTCTTCTGTAACAATGAAATCCTTGTACATCTTAGTTTGATCCTGTTGTACTTATGGTAACAGGTACTAGAATGCTGTGACCTAGGGCTTATATTAAATTTCGAGACCTTCTGTCCTGTCCTATTAATCTAAATACTCAGCGCTGCCTGCAGGGCTCTGGGCTAGTGCTGTAAGTTCCTGCCCTCAAGGACCTTACAGCCTAGTGGGGTAGAGAGATAGGAGTGGTGGTTTAGTTGCTAAGCTGTGTCTGACTCTTGCAATCCCATGGACTGTAGCCTGCCAGGCTCCTCTGTCCATGGGATTCTCCAGGCAAGAATACTGGAGTGGGTTGCCATTTCCTTCTTCAGGTGATCTTCCCGACCCAGGAATCAAACCTGGGTCTCCTGCATTGCAGGCAGATTCTTTACCCACTGAGCTACGAGGGAAGCCCAAGAGATAGGAGATAAGAACTCAAATAAAATAATGGCACTCTGTGCTGTGTTACTAGGAAGGGCACAGACAGAGTGCTTTAGGTGTGTGGTCAAGGTTGCACTCTCTGAGGGGCCTACAGCTCTCTGGGCTGAAGGATAAAAGGGAAGCAGGTGTATATGAAGAAGGTGAGTAGGAGGGCCTACGGGGCAGGAAGGAAGAGCATGGCCTGTCTGAGGACTTGAAAGGCCAGTGAGATTGAAGTGCAGAGGTGGAGGTGGGAGAGTAGGGGGATGGGAAAAGGGCAGGTGGGAGTGGGGACATGAGATGAGATTAGAGACATGTGCAAGGGCAAGATCATTCAGGTCCTTTTGTTAGCTGCCTAAAGGAGTTTAGATTTTATTTTTAGTGAAGCAGAGAGCTGCTGAAAAATATAAGCATGGAAGAGATGTATTCTGAATTTTAAAAGGTCACTCTGCTGCTATATGACAAACAGTTGGTAGGACAGGAGAGGGTGGAAGCTAGGAGGCCATTAAAATTGGGGGCAGCCAACTTTGTAAAGGGCTAGATAGTAAATATGTGTAGTTTTGCAGGTGAGAGAGTCTCTGTCACAACTACTCCACTTTGCCTTTGTAGTGCCCAGGCAGCCTTAGGTGATGTGTGAGTGGGTGGGGCTGTGTGCTGGTACAGCTTCATGTGTAAAACCAGGCAGCAGGCCATCTCAGCCACCCCGGGCTTAGATGATTGCAGTAATCCCTGCAAAAGGTCATGTTGGCCTGGGCGTCTAGGGTGGTAGCAGTGGAGAGGTTTGCAAGCATATTTTGGAGGTACAGCTCACTGGATGGGGTTGGATAAGGAAAAGCAGGTGCATTGAGGATGATTTCCAGACCTCTAGCTTGAACCAGTTACTGGGAAGAGATGCTGTTGCTGAGATGAGGGAGGAAGCACCGAGATAAGCAGGCCCAGGGCTGTGGGGATCAGTTCAGTGTGGGACATGGTAAGTTTGAATACTTGCTGACCCATCTGAGACATCAAGGACAAGTTGGCTTCAAAGCCCAGTGGAGAGATGTCAGGGCTACAGGTAGATTTTGGACCCAGTCAAGTACTCGAAGCCAGGGAAGGTGGTGAATTCTGGGCTTGGGTCCACCAAGATCTCTTCTTTCTCAACATCCAGATCATTCCACTTAGTGCTCCAGTTTTATTCTTGCTTATTGTTCTTTGGCTCTGCCTTATTTTCCTCGCTCACTTCTGAGCTCCTCAGGAGCAAGCAGGTTGTCCTAAATTCTTCCTGGGGGCTTCTTTATAGTGTTGAGCCTGTAGTAGATACTCAAATGCTAAAGAATTAATTTAAAAATCTATGTGATAATCTTTGAGTATTTAAATATGGTGAGGATGAATGGGTTAAAGTGAATTTTATCTTCGTCTAAGTAAAATGCTTAAGTAACTTTATTGGCAGTACAATGTAAATTAAGTTAACATTTATCAAAGGATTACACTGTCAGGAATATTCTCAGGGCTTTCGGTACTATTTGTTTCAGAGAGCCAGCATGTTTTAATAGTAGTGATTTAATTCTGGTAGTACTACCATTACAGGGAGGCTGTTCTGCTACATAGAAGGGTGTGTGTGGGTGTGTGTGTGTGGGTTCATGCAGAGATGGAGAGAGAATGCTATTTCACACTGGGCAGAGCCAGATGGTTCTCTCCTTTCTCATATTGTCACTGGATTTGAAATCTCCCTTCCAGTGGGACCACTGGTAGAAGCTAACTGATCTTACTCCTGGTGGTGTGTATTCTGAGTCTTTTTATCTGCTTAGAAATTCCCTTCTCTTTTCTTAAAGTGCTCCTTTTCTTTAAAAAAAGTTTGTTTCAGTCTTGGTGAGATGAAGGGTTCATAGCCTTTTAGCGATCCCCCATTTTCAGGGGACTTTAGTTCTTATGCTTAGTGTAATAAGAATTGTTCTATTAGGCTGTATACCATGGAATCTATATGATGTCTTGTGTCTTTTTTTCCCATTCCCAGCTGGGTGGCACCATTGGAGACATTGAAGGAATGCCATTTGTGGAAGCATTCAGACAATTTCAGTTTAAAGCAAAAAGAGAGAATTTCTGTAATATTCATGTTAGCCTTGTCCCACAGGTGAGTTTTCCAGATAAGTATGTAGACAGCAACTCCTGTAGGTTTTCTTGTGATGCTCTGTTTATTCCACCTTTTAAATCATGGAGCCATTCATTATCCAGAAGAGCCAGATGTCCAGCATACTGACAGTGACCCACTTCTTTTCAGCCCAGTGCTACCGGAGAACAAAAAACCAAACCCACACAAAACAGTGTCCGTGCACTGAGGGGATTAGGCCTGTCTCCTGATTTGGTGAGTTAATGAGAGTGGGTAAGTTTTGTGCACTAGGACCTCCATTTCCTAACCTGTAGCATCATCTGAGTCCTAGCTCTCAAATGGTTTCAGTGACTGAACTTTTTGTATCTGGGACCTGGGGAAGGTTTATTCCCTCATCATCAACTATTGCTTCACACATTTCTAAATTGGCCATCTGTTCTTCTCCAGGCCCTCATTTGATTGGCCACACTGACATCTGGGCAAGTGCAGTGTCCTGTCATTTGTGTGGTCCCTGGGTCCTTTGGAGAGAGTTGGGACCTGGGAGATTTCCCTCTGAGCCTGCTAGGTTGGGTTAGCCCTTCTCTTGTTTATAGCAGTAATCCAATTATGGCCAGTAGTCTAGATTGGGGTGAGCAAGTAAGGGCTTGCAAGCCTGCTGCCTGTAAAGGAAGTTGTGCTGTGACACTCTGCCACTCATTGTCCACATTTGTTTATAGCTGCCTGTGCACCATGGCAGAACCATTGAGGAGTCAGGGCAGTGACTGCATGGCTGCAGAAGCTAAAGCTTTTGCCATTTGGCCCTTTAGAGAAGCGTTTGCCTAACTGGCTTTCTTCTTGTAGTCTTAGGAAGTAACATTTGTGAGCCTCATGTCTGTTCACCACATATGCTGTGACATTTCTTACCAGTGGATTTGTGGTGAGTTTGGTTACACTTGCTTGTATTAGTGCTCAGACCAATTTCTAGTAACCCAGTGGGATGCCAAGGATGGAGAAGTCAAGTCTCCATAAAGTCAAGTCAAGACTCGGTCAAGTCTCTCGGAGCAAGATTGACATAGCTTCCTCCTGAAAACCAATGGTGGTGTAAACAGCTCAATAATTCTTGCCTGCTAACCTGTGCATGACCGACTTTGACAGATTGTCTGCCGGAGTTCAACGCCCATCGAAATGGCTGTGAAGGAAAAGATTTCTATGTTTTGTCACGTGAACCCTGAACAGGTTAGTGCTACTCTTTAGATTTGATTGCCTTGCAGGCACTTCTGCTGATGCGAGCGTTTTACACCTCTTAAATTATCGCATTACTTTTCACAATGTTTATAAAAGCTTTGGGGGACTCATATGCAACTATGGCTCCCTTGCCCTTAAGTGAACAGTTTTGAGACTACTTTCTCCTTAAATAGATTGTGTATTTCACTCCTTAACTTTTAATTATAGGTACAAAACCAGGCGGATTTTTGTTTAAACTTGCAGTCCAGCCTCTGGAGAGAGAACCATTTGAAGCCTGCTTATCGTCTCTTTATCTTGTCTTTTCAGGACATTTAGAGCTTTTGCTTCAATTTCTCCTTTGTACTTGTTACAGCTTAGCTCACCCCAAACCACACATTACAGTGACATTCACACTATCACTTCTGATTACATCAGTGGCCTCAGTTCAATTCATTGCTACAAAAACTCCTGTGATGTGGGTTCAGGTCCTCTGTTCTGTAGGACTTTCCACCTGTGTATCTGAGAACTGGCTTTTCTTTTATCCACTTATCTCTGTCTCTTGTTTGTAATAAGCTCAAGCACAAGGGATTGGAGTTTAAAAGGTGATTTGATGGATGCTCAGGAAAAGGGTGAGGTTTGGCAAAAACCTTTTGTTTCCTTCAGATTATCTCGAGGTTTTCTGAAGCCTAAAAACCACCTACTCAGATTTCTTGAGTCTCAGGAGTCAGGCTGATGTATTCATTGGCTGATGCTTCAGGGTCAGTGCACAAGTCTGAATGCCTTTGAAAAATGTGATGGCAGATTTAAAGCACTCCTCTGTATCTGTATGTCATCAAGCCATTTTTTTTTTTTTTTTGTAAATAGTACTTGGTATGGATATCACACACATTTTACCTGGTTTCTGAAATAGGAGGAGGATACAGCTTTTAGAGTTGGGTTGCCAAGACCTCTGAAAACAGATGATACAGTCCAAACTTTCAACCATGTGAAATTTCTTTTCTTTCTTTATTTTATTTTTTTTTTTTGGCTGCACTGCATGGCTTGCAGGATTTTAGTTCCCTGACCAGGGATTGAACCTCAGCCACTGCAGTGAAAGCACTAAGTCCTAACCACTGGACCACCAGGGAATTCCTGAGTTTATTTTCTTTATAGATTCTGAAGAATGTTCTATCTTGTCAGTCCACAGGCTAGCTTATTAGTCATTTTGTTTTAGCACATTGCTTAAAAATTTTTTTTTATTGAAGTACAGTTGATTTACAATGTTGTGTTAGCTTCAGGTGTACAGCAAAGTGAATCAGTTATATATATACATATATCCACTATTTTTTAGATTCTTTATATAGGTCATTACAAAGTATTGAGTGGAGTTTCCTGTGCTATACAGTAGGTTCTTATTATTATTTATTTTATATATGGTTGTGTGTATATGTCAATCCCAGTTTTCCAATTTATCTCTCTCCCTTGCTCCCACCCTCCTTGCCTTACCTTCTAGTAACCATAAGTTTGCTGTCTACATCTGTCAGCACATTGCCTTTTTTAACATGAGTTAATTCTCCCTTTGCTTAGTTCCTCGTGAACTTGCATTTAGAGCTTTTCTCACTTGGATTGCCGAGGAGGGAGTGGAAGGTCACAGGCATCTCTGTGATGTGCTCTGTTACCATGATATTTGAAAAAATGTCTCTGGCCTGGAGGATAGATGAGTAAATAGCTCCACGCCCCATGCCTTCCACTTCTGGGAGTTGTGGCTGTCCAGAGATTTAATTTTAATTAATAATTGGGATGGAGCCTCATATCAGTGACATCTTGGCACTTTGAATTGCATCAGGGAATGCACAGATGAGACACAGTTGTCTTAAAAATCAAGTTGTCAATGTCCAAACAGCTTAAGAACCCTTGGTTGGATAGCTATGGATTTGGAAAGACTGAACACAGAGTTTGCAGAACATTTCTTGGCCTTTATTTAGGATGTGGCAGATCCTTAAACGCCTGCCAGTAGCCCTTTATCTGTACTTGAGAGGATGGTGAAAGCTCATTAGGGTGTGAAAAACAATCGTACCACCTGGTATTTAAAAGAGCCTTTCTCCCCTCATAGGTGTAATTAATTTGACTGTGTTCAATGTGTGCTTATAAATTTACCCAAATGAAGGGCAGACAAAAAAGCAACTATAGTAGCAGCTACAACAAAAAATGAGTGAACGAACAAACCACATAACCATACTTAGAAGACAAGGTGTATACTAAGTCTACTGTCTAAACCTAGATTTAGGAGATAGTGCCTTGGGCCATGTGTCTTGGATACTGACATATAAAGCATCCATGTTCCAACACCAAATCTCTGACATCCCTGGGGTTCCTGCACTTCAACTCAGATGCTCAGTACCTGGAGTGAGCATCAGACTCTGTAGGCCTTTATAACACTGCCCTGCACTTCAGACACCAGCCACAGGTTTCCATTGTTCCAAGCCACCCCACTTCTGCCTGGCTGACTACAAAGTTGAAGCTTCTCGTAACCACCTCAGATTTGATAATTCTCTAGAATGACTCACAACTCAGAAAAGTGCTCTGCTTATTACTATTTTATTATAAAAGGTGTAAGTGAACAGCCAGATGAAGAGACACATAGGGCAAGGTCTAGAAGAGTCCCAGGCACAAGAGCTTTTGTTCCTGTGGAGTTAGAGGGCACCTTTCCATTACATTTGATATTCACAGACGAGGATGCTCCCCTGAGGCCTGGTGTTCACCATTTTTATTGGGGTTTCATTACATGGGCATGACTGAGTAAATCACTGGTCACATGACTGAACTCGGTCTCTAGCTCCCATCCCCTCCCTGGCGGTCAGGTAGCTGAAAGTTCCAGCCTTCTAATGACTAGCTTGCTTTTTCTTGTGACGCCTCTAATCCTAAAGTCATCTCAGTGCCAGCCTCGTTAACCTAACAAAGTTATTCCTGTAACTTAAGAAATTTCAAACGTTTAAAATATGTGTGTGTATTCTTTGTTCCTAGTTCCTGGCACAGGAGATATATATATATATATATATATATATATTCTACCATAGCATCCATGGTTCCAGGTGTAGAATAATGACTTCAGTGTTTTGTAATTAGATGAAACTAACCTTGTGTTAATTCTGACTCCTGTTTAGTTGCTGGGTTCTTGGTTTTCTTCTGTCAGTATAAATAAACTGCCATCTCTCTTGAGTTTTGGCTCATTCTTGTGTATGTTTTTGTGGCATATTTGAATCATTCCATTAAATATGGTGTTTTATCATCATTAATCAGGTCATATGTATCCATGATGTTTCTTCCACCTACCGAGTGCCTGTGCTTTTGGAGGAACAAGGCATCATTAAATATTTTAAAGAGAGATTGGATCTGCCCATTGGGGATTCTGCAAGTAGTTTGCTTTCCAAGTGGAGAAATATGGCTGACAGGTACTGTGAAAGGAATTACTAATGTAATCTTCCTTAACTCTTGGCTTTGGGGGTAGGACTGAGGTCTACCTTAGAAGATAACTATGTAGCAGTCTGCTTTCCACCTGGGCATGTTTGGTTTGGGAAATATCTAAAGCTCTAGCATATTGTCAGGGTGTTTTGCTGTACTCTGAAGATTTGCAGGGCCTTTGATTTTGCTCTACTTAAACAAAAGTGAATTGAAAGAACTTGGATTCCAGAATTTAAAAAAAGTTTTGGAAGCATTTTGATTTATTATTTAGTCTCTGAATATTTTAAACACTTTAAAATGCTATAGGCTTTGTTTTGTTTTGCTTATTTTTAAGATTTGGCTAACATTCCTTAAAGGAAATCCTTCTGAATAGGAAGTTTTGGCTGCAGCATTGTTGTTCTCTCCTGCAGTTACGAACTATCAGTGTTGGTATTAAAAACCCCTGATAGGTTTTAGCTTTAAGACAATCATATTAATTTCAGCAAGGTTTGTCTAATTTGATGTTGTATACAGAGGAAATCCCCATCACCTATTTTCTTATATAAATGTTGATGAGGCATGACTCCATAGACTCCTGGCTGCTTCACTTCTCATGTAGCTGAGGTAGAGGCAGTTGGCACAGTAGTTACAAATGTAGGCTCAGTGTTGCTGAGGAGTAGATCTTAAAAGTTCTCATCATAAGAAAAACATTTATAACTTTGTGTGGTGATGGATGTTAACTAGAATTCTTGTGGTTACCATTTTGTAATATATAAATATATTGAATTATCATGTGTGACTGGAACTAATTAATGTTATATATCACTTATATCTCAATTTAAAAAAATGTAAGCTCTGGTGTCAGGCACCATAGATTCAGACCCTAGCTTCTCCTTTCACTAGCTGTGTGAGTTTAGGCAGATTACTTAATCTCTCTGGGCTTGTTCTCCCATCTGTATATAACTAGGGGATGCTAGTACCATGCTGTGGCAATTTGGAGAGAAAATACTGTGGGCCTTAACTTCACATCAGGCACTATTGGCTACTGATGTCTGTTACAATAATCAAAATATTTGGGAGGGGGAGCTTCCCTGATTGCTCAGTTGGTAAACAATCCACCTGCAATACAGGAGACCCTGGTTCGATTCCTGGGTTGGGAAGATCCGCTGAAGAAAAGATGGACTACTCATTCCAGTATTCTTGGGCTTCCTTTGTGGCTCAGCTGGTAAAGAATCAGCCTGCAGTGCAGGAGATGCCGGAGACTAGGGTTTGATTCCTGGGTCAGGAAGATCCCCTGGAGGAGGAAATGGCAACCCATTCCAGTATTCTGGCCTGGAGAATTCCATGGACTGTATAGTCCATGGGGTCGTAAAGAGCTGGACACGACTGAGTGACTTTCCCTTTCCCTTTCCCTGGTGGCTCAGTGGTAAGGAATCTGCCTGCAGTGCAGGAGATGCAGGAGACTAGGGTTTGATCCCTGGGTCAGGAAGGTCCCCTGGAGGAGGAAATGACAACCCACTCCAGTATTCTTGCTGAGAAAAATCCCCTGGACGGAGGAGCCTGGCGGGCTACAGTCCATAGTGTCGAAAAGTGTCAGCCACGACTGAGTAACCGAGAGCATTGACTGGTTAGAAATGGGACAATTTGAGCTTCCAAACATAATAGTTTTGATTTGTCAAAACCCATGAAATGTGTTTAAATGAGCAAATTCATAATAAAACAAGTGATTTGATGGCGACAAAATCACTGACCTTTGATAGGTAACTAGTAGATTGAAAGTTCTTTTGCCCTTTCATTTTAAAATTTAAAAAGCGTTTTAGAATTTGTGGGGTAAGTAGAACCAGGAATGAAGTGCATTTTCTGAACTTAGGTGCTCCAATGACTGGTGATAGTTAAGCCCCCGTCCTCCAGAATGCTTAAGGAATCAGTCACTTTGTGGGAATTTTCTAGGTACTTGGGGCTGATCCTTTTTAAGCATGAGAAACTTTAATATTTTAACTCTGTATTGAAACTAGTTCTAAACTATACTCTATGCCTCTGTGCTTTTTAAAGCCAGAGTTTGTTTTTTGTACTAGTTTCCTGTGTCTGCTATAACAAGTTACCACAGAATGGGTGGCTTAAACCAACAGAAATTTGTTCTCTCACAGTTGTGGAGTCTGGAATAGGAAATCAAGGTGTGAGCAGGGTTGGTTCCTTTCGGGGCTCTGGGGTAGAATCTGCCCCATGTGTTTCTCCTGGCCTCTGTGGGCTAGCTTCCTTGGTGTTCTTGGCTTATGGCCATGTCACTCCATTCTCTCTCTCTCTTGCCACATGGCCTTCTCCTTTGTGTCCTCTTCCTTTCTCTTTTATAAGGATGCTTGTCTTTGCAGTCAGGGCCCATTCTATCCAGAATGATCTCATCTGGAGATCCTTAACTTAATTGCATCTGCAAAGTGTTCCCCCCCACCCAGATATGGACACATTCATAGGTTCTGGGGGACGTATGTTTTTTTGAGCCACCATTGAGCTCAGGATTCAAGCAAGGGGAATATTGAGCAATAGTCTCTCTGCGTCATGTTGGCTGTGATGTTGGTTCATTGGTCATAGAGGTGTGAAGTGTCCATTCTTTAGACCCCGTCCCCTCAGTACAGGCTCTAGAGAGATAGATACAAGAAGGCAAACAGAAGTCAAAGGGGCAGCCTTGATCATGGAGGTCCAGTGCTGCTTAGAGGCCTCATACCCGGCTGATGGCTGAATGGAGAGCACGAGGGGAGGGAGGCGCTAGACTGCAGGTTCAAGAGCGCAGGAGGGCACAGGGGTGTAAGCTTAGCTTATCTCCCCGGACGCTGGGCTGCCCAGTGGCCTCCCCTGTCCCACCTGGCTGCTGCGTGACCCCTCATTCCCTGGGAAAACAAGCCACAAGTGAGTGGAGAGAGAGATGTGTGGAAGGAGGGACTGGCCATGCTGACTGCAGCCCTGCATCCCTCTGGCAGTGGAGGTGTGAGAGTGGGCTGAAGCCTCAGCCAGACTGCTGTGCTCCCCTGGGCCAAACTCTGGGACAGGATGCGCTCCCCCCATCATGTCATCTTGGAATGTTGCCTTGATACCAACTTGCTTTGTTACCTACGTCCTTTGTACAGCTGAGGTGAAGCGCAGGCAGGCAGTCTCCAGAGCAACATAAAATTAAGTGGCAAGTTAAGGGTTTAGCAGTGTTCTCTGACGTTCTTCAGTTGCCTGCCTAGAAAGTCACCTCTGCTGTCAGTTTTGACTTCTTACTCTTCGTGTGTTTTTCTCCTACCCTGTTTCCATCATGCTTCTCTTTCACTCTTTGCAGATATAGATATAAAAGAGGAATGTTCCTTATCCCAGTAACATTTTTCTAAGGTGTTTGGGGGAAGAGTTTGCTTCAGAGCCTTAAAAGATCTTCAAGCCCTGAGTGACATTTCCACATACTTAGTACCAGACCGCATGTTTTTCATGTACTTTGAACAGATCTCCTGACAGAAGCAACAGTAAAGATTGTATCTCTAATGGCAAATTGTGTTTGAGCATCTTATGTAGAATGGAATTTTCTCATAAAAATGATGTAAGTGGCTTATAGTATTTTAAATAGTTCTCTCAGCACCATTCTTTAGGAATGTCATAAATAACTTGGCTTTTGTGGGTCAGCTGGGAATGTAACAATTTTTAATGTAGACACTTTGAATTCATTTTCTCATATGATGTCACCTTACAAAGTTAATATTGTAGTGTCTCCTATTGGGAGTACATTTTCTTATACAGTGTCACCTTATAAGTGAATTTAAGGACAGCTCATGTTGATGAGATGGGGAGACTTTTTAATTTTTTATTTGTAATGCTTTTAACTTTTTCTTTTTCTCCTTGGATTTATGTCTGTGCTTGCTCATATAAGCCAATGTTGGGCTTTCTCATGATTTTCAAATATCTTGGAGTACAGATTTTTATTCTTTGGGGGTAGGGTGGGAAATTTGAGTCAAGTACATCAAATTCAAGGCACGTCTGTTCCTCAGGTTTTAAAAAGTGCCTTGGGATAAGAACAGTGGCTGTCATTACGCTTGTGATGTGATGTTACATGCATATAACCTTTAAGCTTGTTTTCCTTCCCAGGTATGAAAGGTTACAGAAAACATGTTCCATTGCCCTGGTTGGCAAATACACCAAGCTCAGGGACTGCTATGCCTCCGTGTTCAAAGCCCTGGAACACTCAGCCTTGGCCATCA
The DNA here is from genome assembly GCF_014754425.2 of Oryx dammah. Lineage (NCBI taxonomy): Eukaryota > Metazoa > Chordata > Mammalia > Artiodactyla > Bovidae > Oryx > Oryx dammah. The sequence continues at coordinate 117,591,854 of NW_024070207.1, forward strand.
ACCACAAGTTGAATCTGATGGTGAGCCCCTGCTGGTCTTCTGCATGTTTCAGCCATTCATTGTGAAATCTCGTGTTGTACAGAGGCAGGTTGTGTTGAAGGACCCCCAAGTTCAGTGAGTCATCAGGACTCAGAGGACTGAGCATACAGCTGTACTCATGAGTATAACTTATTTTAGTGATAGGATACAGAGCCAGATCAGCAGAGGAGAAGGCTAGTCGGATGAAGTCTCGGGGAAACCACCTTTAAGCTTCCAAGGGTCCTCCTCCAGTGAAATCACAGAGGATGTGCTTGAATCCCCTAGGAACAAGCTGTAGCAACATTGGTGAAGTGCTGACTGCCAGGGAAGCTCATTAGAGGCTTGGCACCCAAGATTTTTCCTGAGGGCTGGTCACATAGGTCCCCTCTGCCTCCAGAGTGTCAAAATTCCAGACTCCCAGGAGGAAAGCGGGTGCTCTACATAAATCATATCGTTTCTTCCAACACTGTAGGCACAGCGAGCCACTCTTATCACATCTTGTTAATAGTGAGCATGTGTGCATGCTCTCATCATTTCTAACTGCAAACTCATGGACTGTAGCCTGCCAGGCTCCTCTGTCCATGAGATATTCCAGGCAAAAAATATTGGAGTGGGTTGCCATTTCCTCCTCTAGGGGATCTTACCATCCCAGGGATCAAACCTATATCTCCCACGTCTTCTGCATTGCAGGCAAATTCTTTACTGCTAACCCACCAGGGAAGCCTGATTATGGCAGGAACTCTCCCCAAATCCAAGTTTCCAGATGCCAGACAAGGGCCAACCTTGTAAGCAGGCCTTTCCAAGGATAGCAGTCAGGTCTGCCATGTCAACTTTTTTTCTGCATGCAGGTTTAAGGCACAGTTTCTGAAATTAGGCTTTGCACATTCAGGGACATATATACTCCATGCTCATTTAAGTATTGTGTGTTTACTTAATAGGAAAATGGGGCTTCCCTGGTGGCTCAGCGGTAAAGAATCTGCCTGTAATGCAGGAGCTTCAGGAGATGCAGGTTCAGTCCCTGGGTTGGGAAGATTCCCCTGGAGGAGGGCATGGCCACCCACTCCAATATTCTTGCCTAGAGAATCCCCATGGACAGAGGAGCCTGGCGGGCTACAGTCCATGGGGTCGCAAAGAGTCGGATACAACAGAGCACATACACACACACGCACATATGGGCTAGCAGAGGTGAAGTTATATGTATATAGCTTGAGTATACTCTTTGTCTTTGTTAGATACAGAAGTAGTATATGCTCAGCGTATAAAATTTAAGCAAAGCATAATGCAAAATCCAGAAAGCAGAAGATTCTTCCTCCCAGAAATCCTTCTCTTGCTGCACCTGTCGTTCCGTTTGATGCATATCTTTCCAGACTTTTCTCTCTATATATAAATGTGTATATTTAATGATATTCTCTCTAGGTATGTCACAATTTAGGAAGGCCTTATTATCTTGATGTAAATGGTAAAACCTTTATATAATGAACCAAAAGATACACTTACTTGTTCAAGAAATTGAGTAATTTCCAGTTTACGACCTATCTGATTTTCTCTCATCTCTTTGTAGCTTCTTTCTCTAAACACTTTTAGTTTTTGACTTTCAAAGGAATTGTTCCCTTCCTATTCTTCCTATTCATTCAGCTCCCCCAGGCCCTCATAGAAAAGAGAAAGCAATAATAGAAAATCTGTTATAATACAAATTTTATAAAGTAAAATTTTGTATCTTAAGATATATTCAGATAGTAATTTGTATAACAGAAATACGAAAATAACAGGTATATAGGGGCTGTTATGTACACAGGAATTGTCATAACTGTTTTTCTTGTAATAGAATTCATTGACAGTGGCCTCTCCTAAGTCTTGTTTGAATCATGGGCCTGTGCTATGTTTATCTTGCCTGACTTTGGCAGCAGTTTCCCAGCTGGTTTTCAGTCTTCCGTCCATTTCCTTCACTGAATGTTTCTAAACTCACTCTCTGTTCCTTCAGACCTTTCAGTCGCTTCAAGTGTTCTGTCGCTGCATGGAACTTCTCTGGGCGTCACCAGAGTGGTCACCACTTCTGTCTTTTGTCTGCAGTTTCATACAAGCTGTTCTTTTACCACCACCCCTCTTTACCCCTCCACCCTGCATACCTTCCCACCTGCCTCCCAACTACACACACACAGACACACATACACACAAACACACGCTCAGCTTGCATCTGCTCCAGGGCTTAGCTTCTTGGACATCTCCTCCCCCAAAAGCTTCCATGAAGGTGTTCCTTCCCTGCTTCTCTCCAGCTCACCTCTAGCTCTGGTGTGGGTCCTGCTTTCTTCTGCAGTGTTCTCTTCTTTGCCCATAGTAACTCTTATCTCCCTGTGCTGTGGGTGCCTATTTATCTGGTTTTGTAATCTTTCTAAAAGATTGTAAGAGCCACAAGACTTCTATGCTAAGTGACCTGTACAGTGTTTGCATAAGTAGTTACTGAATAATTGTGTGTTAGATGGTTCTAGTATTTTCCAGTTTTTATTTTTCTGAAATTTTTACATTTGTTGGATGTTTTTAGTATATAGATTCCATTGATCTGGAGCAGACTACTGAAACTGAAGACCCTGTGAAATTCCATGAAGCTTGGCAGAAGCTCTGCAAAGCTGAGTAAGTACCAAGGACTGTCCACAGCAGTTAGGAGAATGCTACTGTGATTTTTCCATAATGATTCAACTTACCCCAATTACTAATTTTTGTACACTTGAAAGATAGTTTGGAGTACTTGTGATTCTGGGTGCTTGTGCTACATTCACGTTGCATTTACTTTGAAACATGCCATGTTAGTATTAGTAGCGCATGCAATGGAGACGGTTTTATTCTGGATAAACACTCTCATTTGAAAACATGAGAGCTCAAGAGAAAACTGGAAGGTCATGTTACCCTTCATGGCACAAAACAATGCCACCCCCAAGAGTTATATTGATTACTTAAAAAAATAAAACCTTGAATCAAAAGATGTGGAAAAAAAAACAAAACCAAAAGAGGAGGAAAGATTGTCATTCTTGCATTGTAACTTTGTATATGTAAGGTCTGTCTCTGTATTTTTCCATAGCATCAACTCACTTTCTCCTCCCCAGAATAAAACCATCTCCACTGCACGTGCCACTAACACTAACATGGCATGTTTCAAAGTAAACTAGTGAAATGCTGCTGCTGCTGCTAAGTCACTTCAGTCGTGTCCGACTCTGTGCAACGCCATAGATGGCAGCCCACCAGGCTCCCTTGTCCCTGGGATTCTCCAGGCAAGAACACTGGAGTGGGTTGCCATTTCCTTCTCCAATGCATGAAAATGAAAAGTGAAAGTGAAGTCGCTCAGTCGTGTCCGACTCTTTGCGACCCCATGGACTGCAGCCCACCAGGCTCCTCCGTAAACTGGTGAAATAGGCCTCACTAATTACTAAGTTGTAGCACAGCAAAATTTTCTGGCTAGGAGCCACTTTAGAGACTTGAAGCCACTGCAAGGCCTGAAGGAACAGAGAGTGATTTTAGAATCACTCTGGCTCAGTGAAGGAAAAGGAAGGAAGTTTTTACCATATTGACAGGAAAGTGAGTTGATGCTACAGAAAGATGCAGAGACAGACTTTCCATATACAGTTACAGTGCAAGAATGACAATCTTCCCTCCTCTCTTGGTTTTTTCTTTTCCACATCTTTTGATTTAAGTTTTTATTTTCTAAGTAATCAATATAACTTGGGGGTGGCATTGTATTGTGAGGGTAACATTACCCTCCAGTTTTCTCTTGAACTGTTATGTTTTCAAATGAGAGTGTTTATCCAGAAAGTCTCTAAAGTGGCTCCTAGCCAGGAAATTTTCCTGTGCCACAACTTGATTAGCAATCAAAAGGTCTATTTCACCAGTTTAACTCTTTCTGATTATGTAAGAGGTCTTAAAACATTTTTATAACAGTACTTTTAAAAGAACCTTAACCTATTTTTATTCAGATAATTCTTTCAGTGTCATTTTTAACTGAATTGACTCTCTTAGTTACTATGCTCATGTGCTGTAGAGACCTATCAGAAAATATATATCAAGGTCAGTTGTGAGAAACTCACAACTGCTTTATAACATTGGGAGGATTTCAAGAAGAAAGTTCAGGATGTGAAATTGTGTAATCAATTTTGAAAATAGACTCCAAGCATATTCTCTAGCAGTTGTGCCAAGTGTTGAATTTGGTATCAATAAGCATGATCTGAAAACAAGAATTTCACAAATAAAAATAATGTCAAATTTCCCCTCCTCTTGTGTTGATTGCAGTGGTGTTCTTGTGCCAGGAGGCTTTGGAATCAGAGGAACATTGGGAAAACTCCAGGCTATTTCTTGGGCACGGTCAAGGAAGATTCCTTTTCTGGGTAAAACTGACGTTTGTGAATCCTGAGTATGAGTTTTTTTTTAAGATTTTTGATACCTATTTGGGATAACACATAATAGGGTTTGTTAATGAGAAAAGTGTGATTTCGAATTTCAACATTCAGGTGCCAAATAGTTTGCTACAGGGTCTGGAAACTATATTCTACAAGCCTTACCTGGTTCACAGCATTTTTGTAAATAAAGTTTTATTGGAATACAGCCACACAGATTTGTTTACATATTGCCTGTGGCTGTTTTTCCAATACAGTGGCAGAGATTGAGACCCTACAGCATGCACAGCCTAAACTCTTTACTCTCTGGCCCTTTACCAAAAAAATTTGTCAACGTACAAGAACTTACCACTGGTCTGGTTGTATAGCAAGAGGCTGGGAAGAGTTCAGTTCAGTCGCTCAGTCGTGTCCGACTCTTTGCGACCGCATGAATTGCAGCATGCCAGGAAGTACCTGTGTTCAAACCTGCCCTTACCTTTTCCGCTTCCCACCTGATTCCATCTTTTACCAGTTCAAGCAGAGAACATCTCAATAGGATGCCACAGTGTTATTTCTAATCAGAAAATGCTTAAATTGAAATGTATATACTCCTTCCAGAAAAGATAATACAGAAAAATCATCTAACATTACAGAGACAGCTCTGTCAAGAACTAGAGCTGGGTGTTTTCAATGCTTTTGTTCAAATTGGAAAGCATGTCTTCTTTAGCAATGAAACTGGATGTAGTAGGACATTGATGGGATAAAAGGCAGCTCTGCAACTGGGGGTCCAGAAGGAAGAGGGAGTGGGGAGAGGCCGTGTTTCATGCTGTGCTTGCATGGGCTGCTGGGTTTATGAACTGAGTGGACTGGCTTTGGTACCGTTTACTTAATATCAACAGGTTCATTTCCCCCACTTGCCTGTTCTTTGATTAACTTCCTAGACACTCTCCACTAGGGATCCATTTTCAAAAGAGAAGCTAGGAGTAGTTTACCTTGGTACCTTGCTTTGTTTTATCCATGTAAGCTCACCTGGGCCACCGTTGTTTTTTTTTTTTCTTTTTTTTTTTTTTTTCTTTTTCACTGTTTTCTTTTGAAGTAATCTTGTTTAGTTTCTGTCTAAACATGATTAGCATTCTTCAGATAATTTTCACTGTACAGAAATAGTTTGTAGCTCTTTAGCTTTCTCTTTAACACACTGTCTCTATGTCCTAGCTTTGTGGGACTTTCTGAAGTTCCTCCAAAGCACTCAGCTGTTTCATGCTTATTGACTTTTGTTCTGGCATGCTTGGTATATTGATTGCTCTCTCCTTTGAATCCCTGTGTATCTTGGATATATCTGTAAAAGCATCTGGAATGCTGCTTGTCATTTGTTTATTGGAGAGTATTGGTGGGCCACAGTGAATGTGGAGATGGGCAATGTGGAGATGTTGCCTGTGGCAACAGGCCTGGGCCTATGCAGGTCCCTTTCTCTCCTCTCTCTGCTCAGTTCCATTTGGCTTCTCCATTATGCTCCAGCCTGCAGTGGAGGTACCAGCTCCCCCAGCTGCTGCTGTTTCCTTGCAGTGAAGGTTCGGCCTGTTCTGGGCTCAGCAGCTGGGCACAGACCTCCCACTCCCTTGCCTGCCTGTGGGCGCTCCTTGGATCCTAGCCTGCTGCCAGGCAGGGGCTGCCTGCAAACAGAACCCACATTTAAGGCCATGAAACTATCTAGAGAAGAGAGAGTGTGAAGACTCAGCCCACAGAGACTCCCTTGTGAATTGAGGTGTTGTTAGACATTCTCTGAAGGAGTTGGGTGCTCTGGGGCAGCCCTGCAGGCCACACGTGCACCTCGATCTAGAGATACATATGGAGGTAGGCAGGTTTGTCTTTTGGACCTTGCCTTCTCATTTCCTGCCCTTTTCCAACTTCACATTTATTTATTCCTGCTTCAGTTTGGGTCGTCCAAACCTCTTCCCTGCCCCTGCCATGCCTGTTCTGAGGGCAGAAGCTACGGCCGCAAACATACTCTCTCAGAGCTTGCATTCTAGATGGAGATGATAGCAAATGAACAGAAAATATGACACAGTACAAAATAGTTTCATTTGTTTTGTATATGTGCTTTTTAAAATAGGAGTTTGCCTTGGGATGCAGCTGGCAGTCATAGAGTTTGCACGAAACTGCCTTAACTTGAAAGGTAAGTCTGAGATTTTCTAAAAACCTCTTAGTGAAAAGCATTCTTATTACTTAAAGAATTTTTCAGCTACTGGTGAGTTACTGAACTCATTTTTTTATCTTCAGATGCTGATTCCACAGAATTTGAGCCAAATGCCCGTGTTCCTGTGGTAAGTGGATTGTTTATCTTTTTGGGTTGGGTCATTATTTTGCTTCTGGTTCTAGCCTATGCTCATAAGGGGCTATTATTATTATTTTTTCATTATGACATCAGGACATTTTAATTATATATGATTTTGCTTTTTCTTATTACTCTTATTGTTATTAGTTTATATCAAACCACTTTATTCTCCATCGTCCATTTGGTTTCTCTGCAGTAGTTTTCAAGCTGAACATTTCAGGAAAAGATTGAGTTGACTTTGACAACAATGTATCAGAGCTGATGTAAACACACAGGCTGTCCTGTCTCTAGACCCATCCTTGGCTGTTCTTTTGCTGTTCCTCAGCGTTTATCAGTTCCTTTTCCCAGAAAATAGTCCAAGGATTTGGCCAGGAGCGAAGGCTACTGTGCTCTGTCACCTGCTGCCCTGCTAACTCATCCCATGGCATCCTGTCCCTCCACACTTGGAGTTTTAGAGTTGGACAATCTGAATGACATTCCCTACACCTGAGATCTCTCCTGCCCTACAGCCTCTCTACCCCTGGAATCTCAAAACCAGTGAAGAATTTAATTCCAAAAATAAACCCAATCTGATTACTGATGACTTCCTATTCATCCTGGGAAGCCTTTCCTGACCTCTGCCTTCTATGCCTCGCACCACCTCTATCAGAGTATACACCTCATCATTGTGATTCGTTTTTATTAAGTTTTATTGAGATGTAATTCACATACCATAAAATTTAGCCATTGAAAGTATATAATGCAATGACTCAGCACATTCACAGATTTCTATAATCATCACCACAGTCAATTTGGGACCATTTTGATTACTCTAAAAAGAAATCCCACACCCTTTGCTGACACCCCCAAGCCGCCTATGCTCCCAGCTATGGGCAGCCATTCATCTGTTTTCTGTCTCTATATATTTGCCTATTCTGGCCATTTCATACACAGTCGACCTTTGAATAATGCAGGGGTTAGGTGTGACTCTTCGTGCAGTCATGTATCTGCCTATAACTGCTAATCACCTTTCCATATATGCGTTCCTCCATATCTGCAGATTCAGCCAACCATGGATCATGTAGTACTGTAGTATTTACTATGAAAAGAAAGGCTTGTTTAAGTGGACCTGTACATCTCAGACTGTGTTGATCCACTGCAAGTGGAATCATACTGTATGTGGCCTTTTGTGACTGGCGTCTTTCATTTAGCATAATGTTGTCAAGGTCTGTCTATGTTGTAGTGTCTATCAGTACTTTGCTTCTTTTCATTGCCAAATAATATTTAATTATATGGATAGATTACATTTTATTTATCCGTTCATACTTTGATGGACATTTGTTGTTTCCACCTTTTGGCTACTGTGAATAATGCTGCTATGAACATTTGTTTACAAGTTTCTGTGTGGACATATTTTTTCATTTCACTTGGGTCTATACTTAGGAGTGGAGTTGTGGGTCATATAGTTACTGTATGTTTAATTTTTTGAGGAACTGTCAGACTGTTTTCTAAAGTGGTTGCAGCATCCCACCAGCAGTGTATGAGGGTTCCAATTTCTTCATATCCTCAACACTTGTTATTATCTTTCTTATTACAGTTGACTTTTTTTTTTAACTTTAGTTTATTTTTCTAGAGAAAACAGTGGTTCTTATACTTTAGTTTGCATTAGAAACTCTTGAGGAAACTTTTCCCCCTTTCTGTGTTAATTTACTCAGCACATATTAACTGCAAACATACTGTGAGCCACATATATTCTTTCCTTGGGAAATGATTACAGTTGACTCTTGAACAACATGGATTTGAGCTACACAGGTCCACATATACGTGGAATTTTTTTTGTAACTCTCTTTTAATTAATTTATTTTTTATTGAAGGATAATTGCTTTACAGAATTTTGCTGTTTTCTGTCAAACCTCACTATGAATCAGCCATAGGTATACATATATCCCCTCCCTTTTGAAACTTCCTCCCATCTCCCTCCCCATCCCACCCCTCTAGGTTGATACAGAGCCCCTGTTTGAGTTCCCTGAGTCATACAGCAAATTCCCGTTGGCTGTCTATTTTACATATGGTAATGTAAGTTTCCCTGTTACTCTTTCCGTACATCTCACTCTCTCCTCCCCCTCCCCATGTCCATAAGTCTGTTCTCCATGTCTGTTTCTCCACTGTTGCCCTGTAAATAAATTCTTTAGTACCATTTTCTGGATTCCATATATATGTGTTAGAATATGGTATTTATCTTTCTGTTTCTGACTCACTTCACTCTGTATAGTAGGTTCTAAGTTCATCCATCTCATTGTGTGTGTGTGTTAGTTGGTCAGTCGTGTCCGACTCTTTGCCACCCCATGGAATGTAGCCCACCAGACTTCTCTGTCCATGGAATTCTCTAGGCAAGAATACTGGAATGTATTGCCATCCCCTTCTCCAGAAGAACTTCCCAACCCAGGGATCGAACCCTGGTCTCCTGCATCGCAGGCAGATTCTTTACTGCTTGAGCTACAGGGAAGTCTGTGGATTTATCTACCTCATTAGAACTGACTCAAATGTGTTCCTTTTTATGGCTGTGTAATATTCCATTGTGTATATATACTACAACTTCTTTATCCATATATCTGTTGATGGACATCTAGGTTGCTTCCATGTTCTAGCTATTATAAATAGTGCTGCAATGAATATTAGGATACATGTGTCTTTTTCAATTTTGGTGGTTTTTTTTTCAATAAATATATACCACAGTACTATACTCTTGACAGTAGGTTGAATTTGTGGGTGTGGAACTGTGGATATGGAGGGCCAACTGTAAAGTTATATTTGATTTTTTGACTACTTGAGGGGTCAGTACCCCTAAGCCTTGTGTTGTTATAGGGTCAGTTGTATAGCCATTCTACTGGGAGTGAAGTTGTAGCTTACTATGGCTTTGATTCACATATCCTTGATGTCTAAAGTTGTTAAACATCTTTTCGTATGCTTATTGACCACTTGTATGTCATGTTTGGAGAACTGTCTATTCAGATCCTTTGCCTACTTTAAATTGTGTTATTTGACATCTTATTAAGTTGGAAGTGTTTTTTAATATATTCTAGGTATAAGTTCCTTATTAGATGTATTATTGACATTTGGGGCCAGATAGTTGTCCTGTTCATTGTAGGATGTTCAGTAGCATCCCTGGCCTCTACCCTCTATATATCTGTTGTATTTTCCTCCCAACCCCCAACTGTGACACTAAAAATATCTCCAGACATTGCAGAACATTCCCTGGGGACACAGGCAAAATAGTCTCCTTTGAGAAGCACTGATGTAGAGAAATCTAGTTGTTTTTTTTTTTTTTTTGTAACTTTTTATTTTGTATGGGGTATAGCCGATTAACACTGTTGTGATAGTTTCAGGTGAACAGCAAAGGGACTCAGCCATACATATACATGTATCCATTCTCCCCCAAATCCCCTCCCATCCAGGCTGCCATATGACATTGAGCAGAGTTCCATGTCCTATGCAGTAGGCCCTTGTTGGTTATCCATTTTAAATATAGCAGTGTGGACATGTCCATCCCAAACCCCCTAATTATCCTTTCCCCCTAACTTTCCCACCAATAACTGTAAGTTCGTTCTGTAAGTCTGTGAGTTTGTTTCTATTTTGTAAGTAAGTTCATTTGTATCATTTCTTTATAGATTTCGCATATAAGGGATGTCATATGATAGAGAAATCTAGTTCTTTTCCTCTCCCCTTAGAACAGTCCCTTCCTTTCCTTATGGCAACCATTAATTCTTTTTCTTTAAAGAGTTATCTTTCCATTAAAAAACATACAAGTAAACACATATATTTGTAAGCCCCTACTCTTCTTAGATAAATGACAGCAGACTCTGCATATTTTTTCTGCCTTGCTTTTTTTCACTCAACATTCTCTGCTGGAGTGGCGATCACTCTGTGGAAGGATATAGAGATATTCTCCACTCGTTTTTATAGCTTGCAATTCAGACTATAATGAACCATAACTTCCCAGCCAGATGGTACTTTTAAGTCTTATGCTCAGAAGACTTAATACGAATGAAGAGTTCCTTATAAGGCTTTAATAGAAACATATTTCCTGACTAATGGCTGAAATGGCTGTGCCAGGCAAACATTGGGATTTCTTCTCTTAGAGAATACTTTGGGGTAGGAACTGACTTTACCAGTAGGTGCCACTGTTAGATAGCTTTGACAAGGCTTATTCCTTGACTATCCTTTACTGTGTGTGTGTGTATATTTTTAAAATATTTATACACAGGATAAAAAAGTAAAGCCCTAAAGAAAAGGTATAAAACTGCTTTTTACATGCCCCTACCTCACCTCAGTTCCCTTACCCAGGGGTGACTACCTTCATTCATTTCTTTTGTTATTCTGCTAAAGATTGTGTGTGTGTGTATACAAACGCCTACCTGCTTACATATGTGGATATATGTTCCTTTAAAAATACATATGCTGGCATACCTAAGACATCATTCCCCTTGCATTGTACTCATCACTCCACTTCAGTGCACAGGGATCTTCCAAATGCTTGCCTTGCTGTTAATATATGCATCATTCTTTACTTAAACAGTCTTATATTGATGAATATTTAGGTTCTGTCCATTATTTGCTGCTTTAAATCATGCTGCAAATTAGTATCTGTACATATGTCCTTTTAGCCACACATACACACTTCTATAGGATAAATTCTTAGAAGAGGAATTGAGAAGTTGGAGGAAATGTACATTTACATTTTACATTTTGATAGCTTCTATACTCATAAGTGAGATGAGAACAATAAAACCTAATTGCTACTGAACATCTTTATGGCCTACAGTCAGTTTGTTGGAGAAAAATAGCCTTAAGAGCCAGCATTTGTGAGGATGGGGAGAAGTCTTATTAAAGAAAAAGACTAAGGTAATAGAATTACCAGGCAGCAAACACCAGGAAGCCTCAGGAATCTCTTAAACTTGAGCAAATAACAGTGACTTACAGAGGGTAATAGCCATTCTGCCCCTTCTCACTAAAAAAGTAAATAATTTGGAAACCAGGAGCCTCCTTTAGGATATATTTCAGCTGAAATCTGTTTCATGGATGTGGGAGAGAAAAAATAATTTTCCCTCTACCTTTCTAGGTTTTTGGCTGAGACCCCTGTAACAAAAGGCAGATTAACGGCGGGGACGGTGGGGCGGGCGGGGGCGGAACAAGCAGAAGCTTAGTAATACGGATACCTCCAGTGTACCCAGGAAACCCTGAGTAACTCCCCATAATGGCCCAAGCCACCATCTTAAATACCATCTCCAGCTAAAGAGTAAAGAAGATGTTGTTATTTATGGGAGGTTTTCAAGGCAAAAGCACAGTAAACAAGGGTAAGGTTGTCATGCAGATTTAAGTCCATGCCTTCTCCATTGTTAAGAGTTTCTAGAGATCTAGAGTTATCTTTCTCTTCCTGGTACAGTGAGGGAGTGAAAGTGAAGTTGCTCAGTCATGTCTGACTCTTTGCGACCCCATGGACTGTAGCCTACCAGGCTCCTCTGTCCATGGATTTTTCCAGGCAAGAATACTGGAGTGGGTTGCCATTTCCTTTTCCAGGGGATCTTCCCAACCCAGGGATCGAACCTGGGTCTCCTGCATTGTAGGCAGACAATTTTACCATCTGAGCCAGCAGGGAAATCCTGGTACAGTGACACCTTTACAAATGGAAAGTGAAAGTCTCTCAGTCATGTGCCACTCTTTGTGACGCCATGGAGTACAGTCCACGGAATTCTCCAGGCCAGAATACTGGAGTGGGTAGCCTTTCCCTTCTCCAGGGGATCTTCCCAACCCAGGGATTGAATCCAGGTCTCCCACATTGCAGGCAGATTCTTTACCAGCTGAGCTACAAGGACAGCCCTTACAAATGGAGGTTTCCTTTATAAATGCAAATGTCTCTGACAAAGGGTAACTTCAACTCTGTTTTTATTTTTATTTTTAATGTTATTTGGTTTGGTTTTGCCTCAGGGCATGTGGGATGTGGGATCCTAGTTCCCTGCAGTGGGAGCACAGAGTCTTAATCACGGGACTGCCAGGAAAGTTCCCACTAGGTTGTTAGAGCTTCTCCTCTGTCTGCTGTTTCTTAAAAAGAATCAACCCACTATAATCTTTATGCCAAAGGGACATATTTTGAGGTAGCAAATTCTGCTCCCCTTCATGGGCCATTGTGACCTTCCTTTGGCGTGCATGATTAGTCTTATGGTTGCTTACTAAATCAACAGAGACACTGGCATACAGGATATCTAAGAAGAGGCGTCTCTTATACACATCAAATGAGAAATGGTTTACTAAGAATGAAGGTAGACTCTGAGTCTGGAAGTCCCAGGAGAGAATGAGTAAAATTTATTTCATTGTGTCATTCCTCTGCTTAATCCACAGGGTGAAATAGAAGGCTCTGGGACTTTGCAGAATATTTAGGTTCTATAGCAAGTCTGACTTGTTGTTGAGTTGCTCAGTCCTGTCTGACTGTTTGTGACCCCCATGGAATGCAGCACACCAAGATTCCCTGTTCTTCACTATCTCCTGGAGTTTGCTCAAACTCATGTCCATTGAATTGGTGATGCCATCCAACTGTCACACGAGTGTATGTTCCCCGGTTCTTTGTCTCGTTACAACAAAGATTTGGAGCAACAGACATTAGAGCCCTTGGCGCGTCACAGCTCTCAGGTCTTGGACAAACCGTGTTACAGCTCTTAGGCAAATCAGTGTTACAGCTCTATTTTATTTAGAAGATAGCAGGAGAATCCATCCTCAAAGCATGAGGGCATGCCAACCCAAAGATTTGAAGGGAAGAGAGTGGAGGAGCGTGTGGGAGAGGGAGAGAGAGAGAGGGAAAGAGAGAGAGAGTGCATGCACATGGGAGAGGAAGAGAGAGAGAGAGCGCTTTGGCTTCTCCTTTTATATGTTTCCTTCCACCTGGGCCTGCCCTATGCAAATTGGGCTTAGCCAGGAGTGCTGTTTGTTCTACCTGAAGTCTTCACTCTGGTCCTCAGACCTTCCTTTGACCTTCCTTGTTTTTTAGCCACCGCCATTTTGGACTCCGTTTCCCTATTCTACCTACCTAACACAACCATCTCATCCTCTGTCACCCCCTTCTCTTCCTGTCTTCAATCTTTCCCAGCATCAGGGTCTTTTCCAATGAGTTGGCTCTTCACATAAGGTGGCCAAGGTATGGAAGCTTCAACTTCAGCATCAGTCATTCCAATGAATATTCAGGGTTGATTTCTTTTAGGATTGACTGGTTTGATCTCCTTGCTGTCCAGGGAACTCTCAAGAGTCTTCTCCAGCACCACAGTTTGAAGGCATCAGTTCTTTGGCAATCAGCATTCTTTATGGTCCAACTCTCACATCCGCACATGACTACTGGAAAAACCATATCTTTGACTATAACAGACCTTTGTAGGCAAAGTAATGGCTCTGTTTTTTAATACTCTATTTAGGTTTGTCATTGCTTTTCTTTCCAGTAGCTTCACCTGCCTTCTAGATGATGCGTAACAGGAAAATAACTGTAGCTGATTTGTATTCTGACTCTGTCTCAATCACATGGATGCTGCTGACACCCTTGACTTTGAATTTGCCTTCAGATCTCTCCAGTTCATGTAGAAGATAGCTTGTGGCATTGTAGAGTTTTTATTTAGAATATTTTTTACTTTTGAGACCTATATAGGAAGAATGATCTCAATCTGATGTTTAGGGATGTGGATATGCATACTTTTTAGCATTTCTTTTCTATTTATTGAAAATAGTAACTTTAAACATTTGAATTTATGTTAGCTATGGAAAGAGAATCTGAAAACAGAATCTACATTCAAACATATCAACACAGACTTGTGTCAACTAAAAGAAAATTCAGGAGATTTCAAATAAGAATTTCTTTGGAATCTTAAGAATTGCAGTTCAGGAGAATTCCCTGCCAGTGGTTAGGACTCCACACTTCTACTGCTGGGGGCCTAGATTCTATCCCTTGTTGGGGAATTAAGATTCCACAAGCTGTGCGGTGTGGCCAAAAAATAAAATTCCAATTTGGGAGACACAGATTTGGGTAACCCTAAAATTGTGTGGCAATGGCACCCCAGTCCAGTACTCTTGCCTGGAAAATCCCATGGACGGAGGAGCCTAGTAGGCTGCAGTCCATGGGGTCGCTAAGAGTCGGACATGATTGAGCGACTTCACTTTCACTTTTCACTTTCATGCATTGGAGAAGGAAATGTCAGCCCACTCCAGTGTTCTTGCCTGGAGAATCCCAGGGACAGGGGAGCCTGGTGGGCTGCCGTCTATGGGGTCGCACAGAGTCGGACACGACTGAAGTGACTCAGCAGCAGCAGCAGCAGCAAAAGTGTGTTATAAGGAAGAGAAAGAGTCAGGGCTTATAAAGACAAAAAGCCAAGATGTTAAAAGTTTCCTGGTAAGAATTGTGTTGGCCTCTGATGTGAATCAGATAATATTTGCCCTTGAGGAATCATGAGTTGTTTTAGGGTAGGGGTCCAATACGTCCTGGCAGGTGTTCTGAAGCTGAATCCAGCCTTTGTACCCCAATACTGAATTAAATCTTGGAGACAGAGTTTTGGGCAAAGTAGAAAAGAATAGCTTTATTGGTTTGCCACGCAAAAGGGGACACAGTGGGCTGATGCCTCAAAACTGTGTTCTAATCTAGGGGGAGTAGTGAGGTAAAAAGTTTTACAGTAATGGTTCAAAGAGGGGGTAGTCAGCTCGTGGGCAGTCTTCTGATTGGTTGGTGGTGAGGTAAGTGGGAGTCAGCATCATCAGTCTTATGGTTCCATCAGGTCTGGGGTCTAGTGCTTGTGGGCAGCACTCAATTAACTTCTCCCAACTGGTGGGGGTTTCCATATCTGTAAAACAACTCAAAAATATTGTTCTGTGATCCCTGGAGCAGGGACCAGGACCCTGCCCAAGGGTGCACTATTGTTTCTTTTGACTCTTTCTCCCCTCTCTCTGCATCCCCTCCCTTCCCTAATTAGCATCTGTTTGAACCTGCTCACTGGAACTCAGGGAAGATCATGGAGACTGAATGAAGCCTATTTCCTGTAATCAAGAAAGGGGCACACAGAAAAGGAGCCCAAAAGGGTCCTGTTCAGTATCAGTTCTGATGACTTCATCAGGTCAAAAGGTCAGATTCCATCCAAGCTGACATGTGCATAAGTCATACTTCCTTAACGGCCTCCTAGCTCCATTTCAGAGAGTTCTCTCTGTAGTATTGACTCCATGTTGATTTTCCTTTCATACATGTACCCTTGGATGGTGGTCTTGGTGAGGAAAAGTGAGAAATGTGAATCATTTTAAGCAGATGCAAATGGAGACTTGAGATTGTGGCATTTGATATTATATCAGTTTTATTTATCATTGATTTGACTTCTTTTACCCCTTTTTGATCCAAGGATTTTCAAAGTCAAAATTTTATATCTGACACAGTAGATTTGTGATAGAGTCACATATAATAAAAAGTGGATTCAGGTGTGTTATATATTAAGCATAATTGATGCATAACATTTTCCTACGTTTAGTTGTAGCCCTGTTTGAATTATTTTCTACTTTCATTTATTTTTCAACAATTTCATATGGAAAGCAAATTAAGAGGGTTTTAAAAAACCCAGACAGCCACTTAGAGTAACCTTCCAGGTAACTTTTATAACTTTGAGGACTGCTTTAATTTCGAACATTATAATGAGCATCTCCCAGCTAACAAAGCAATCCTAAAGAAGTCATTTGGAGCTTAGTTTGGGCTAAAGAAGTTTTTTCCCATAAAAGTAGCTGTCAGGAAGACAGCTATACTATGGGTAAAATATCTTTTTATGGATCAGTCTGGGAGCCTATTAAGTCATTTAATCCTGTCTCTGTGGGGACTGTAGGTTCAGAGTTGATATCAGGCTGTTGTTGGCCATAGTAACTATTTTCGATCTGGGAAAGAAAATTCTTCCAGGCATGATGGCTGCTGCTTAATGGCTAAGGCTTCTTGGGAGTAAGCCCACATTAGTGAATCAACAAGGGTAGTCCATAATTTTAACAATGACCGAATGACTAAATGAGTACTTCAAAGCTAATGCATTTTAAAGCTTTTGTACCTTTAGCTCAATGGGAAATGCCTTGGGAATAGATATTTCAACAACTTGAAAGATATTTTTGTTTTGCAGTAGAAATAACTGGATTCTAGTGAAAAGAGATTATTAAGAAGAAAAAAACTCACTGTGCATTTGGCGCTCATCCACTTAAGTACTGTCCTAAATATAGTGCATTACAAATGAGCAGCTGCCACAACCCTACTTGCAGTTTAGTTGGAGACATAAGACTTAAACTTGTGAAATGTAGAAACAAATGTGTGGACAGAATGTGAGTACACTCTCAGTGCTATGAGCCCTGACAACCAGGACTTCTGCCATGAGAGAGTGTTCTGGATCTGTGCCATCCTTTATGGCAGCCACTAGCCACACTGGGCTATGGAGCATTTGAAATTTAGCTAGAGTGGCCAAGGAACTGAATTTAAAATTTTTTAAAATTGATTTAAATGTCAATAGCCACTTAATCTAGTGGCCATAGTATTGCACAGCACAGGTAGGCCTTGAATAGTTAAGAATTCAGGGTTTGCAGGGGAAATACTGTGGGTTAAAGTAAGAAGGGACGATTGTCAAATGCTGGGAGACTTCATTGAAAAGAGGGGAGGCATATGTAGGCTGGAATGTCTAAGATCTGGCCATAAAAGAGCGTGAGCAAAGCACATTGCTCCTGTAGGGAAGTGGAAGGAAATAAAGGAGATTGGTGCTAATTTGTGGAGGTCCTTGAGTATTAGTGTCAGGATTAGTCCTGAAGGCAACAGGGAATGAGTAAGAATAATGCCTATCAGCTGTGACATATCTTGCAAATACTGAACTCTTGCTGAAGCCTTTCCAATAGAAATGGGTGCTTTAGGAAGATTCAACTGGTGTGGAAAACAGAGGGATGAGAGGGAAGAAAAGACTCCAGGCAGGGCATAAATCTGCATCACAATCTTACCCTTGTTGACTGTGCTTTTCTTGGTCACCACCCATAACTGACTCTCCCCACCTTCAACATCCTCTTGTCTGTAGTTGAAGTTGGTATTTAAGGTGAGGGTTTTGGACATTTTGGTGAATCACTCAGTTTTCCTGGGTCTCTCCCATGTATTCACGTTATTAAACTTTTGCTTGTTTTATCCTGTTAATCTGTCTCATGTCAGTGTAACTCTTAGACCAGCCAGAAGATCTTAGAAGGGCAGACAAAAATGGCTTCCTTCTTAACAACTTGATGTTGATTTGATGTGTTTTCTCTCTTTTTCAACTTCCCTGCAAGTTCTCTTTAACGTTGCTGCTACAAATCCCAGTTGAAATACTACTTCTTAGTTTAAGCCTTTCCCTGGCATAATTCCAGAATCATTGACTTAGGATCTCAGAGGTCTGGAAATTTGTATATCTTATGGCATCTTATATAATGCCTTGCCTATAGTAGGTGCTTTACGTATGTTGGAGTTGAAAGACATAGTGTGTATTTACTATGTGAGGGGCTGATTGAGATTGAAAACATAGACAAAAATGGGAAGCTAGCATGACCTAAATATTAGAACTCAACAAAGCATGTGCAACAAAAAATAAAACTCCAAGCTATAGACTAATGTTGGTTATTAATAAAGATGTAAAAACCTTAAATAAAATGTCAAAGTGTCTATCCCTTAACAGCATTTAAGGGATAATCAGTCATGACTGGATAGTGTGTTTATCCTGGGAATTAAATTGATTAATGCATCATATTGATCAAACAAAAGAGTGCACCCCCATATCACCACAAACACTCAATAGGCAGTGTATAGTATCTATACCCTAGTAGTCACAATCTCATAACAAACTTGAAACGGTACTTCAAGTGAGAGAAAGAATATCTTTTACAAAACAGTACCCAACCATAAACTCAGTGGGGAAATAAAGATCTTCCTTGGCTTATGCTGGGGTTATGCCCTGAGTATTGGAAGCTGAAAATGCTTTTAATACACGTAACCTATTGAACATCATAGTTTAGCCTTAAATGTTTTCAGAACACTTACATTAGCTTACAGTTGGAAAAACCATCTCACACAAAGCCTATCTCATAATAAAGTGTTGAAAATCTCATTAAATTGTTACTGAACCAAACTTGGATCCACCTGCCTGATGCACAGCACAGCCAGTCTACTGACGCCAGGTTGTGGTGAAGGATGGGATAGCATTTATTTGCAGGCCCCCAAGCAAGGAGAACGGGCAGCTTGTGCTCAAAAGACCCAAACTCCTTGGTGACTTTTAGGCAAGGGTTTTTAAAGCCAATATTATGGGTGAGGGTCGTAGGGTGCCTGATCAGCTCATGGACATTCTTCTGATTGGTTGGTGGTAAAGTAACAGGATGGTGTTTCGGGAATCTCAGTCATCAGTCTTCTGGTTCCAACCAGTCTGAGGTCTATGTGCTTTTGTGGTCAGCATGTACTCAACATCATCAACTTAGTTTCTGCAGAACAGCTCAAAGATATGGATCAGATTGTTATCTGTACCCTTCAGGGGGAACTAGGAGTCCTGTGACTATTGTTTAAGCTATTATTACTTTCCTTGCTTGACTGCTTTCTCTTTCTGCATTTTCCACCTCTTTAATCATTAACTGGATCTTCTCTTTGAAATCTGAGGAAGGCCTAGGAGATGAAAGCTTTTTATACAAACAAACAGGGGACACAGAGGGGCTTGTACCCAGGAGGCCCTTTCAGAGTCCTGCTTGGTTTCACAATGTATTTAATACTGTACTGAAAGTGAAAAACAATGGTTGTCTGGTTGCAGAATGGTTGTCAGTGTGTCAATTGTTTCCCCTCTTGATGGTGTGGCTGACTGGAAGCTGTGACTGCTGCCACCCAGCATCACGAGAGGATCATACTACATATTGTAAGCCCAGGAAAAGATCAAAATTCAGAAATTGAAGTACAGTTTCTACTGAATGTACATTGCTTTTGTGCCATTTTAGGGTTGAAAAATGGAAAGCTGAACCATGGTAATTTGGGTACCATCTGTAGTTGGGAGATTCCTATAAAAACCATAGATGAATAAAAGATGTACACTGTTGCAACTAATGAAGTAGGTAAAATGAAGCTGATGAATGCTGTCTGAGGAGTGAAGCTGGCACTCTTCTACCTGTTTGTGGAAATATGAATCAATACAACTTTTTGGGAATTAACTAGTGAAAGTGAAAGTGAAGTCGCTCAGTCGTGTCCGACTCTTTGCGGCCCTGTGGACTATAGCCCACCAGGCTCCTCAGTCCATGGGATTCTCCAGGCAAGAATACTGGAGTGGGTTGCCATTTCCTTCTCCAGGGGATCTTCCCAACCCAGGGATCGAACCCATGTCTCCCGCATTGCAGGCAGACACTTTAACCTCTGAGCCACTAGATGGTCTCACAAACCATAAAAATATTCATTCCGTCTGGTCAGACATTTACTTCTCATAAATTCTCCTAAGAAAACCTGATATATTAACAAAGAAGTGAACAGGTATTCACTATAACATTAGTTAGAAGAATCAAAAATGACAGTAATCCTAATGCCCCACAGTGGGGAAATAGTTGAGACCATTAAGGGGTATCCCTACAGTGGAGTATAATTAGTCATTAGAACTGTTTAAGGCTTTTGATGCTATGAGAATGCTCTTGTGTTGGATTAGAATGATACAAATTGTGTTTAAACATTCCCTCATGGTGTATAAAAATCTTTGTTTCTTGGTGGAAGGGTTATAACTTGTTTTTCTTTTGCTCTGGTTAAATTTCTGAGTTTTGAAATAGCTTCTGATGCATTTCCCAGAATTTAGATAGTTGTATGTTCTGACTATTCCAAATAAAAAGGAGGATGCAAAGAAGTTCGTTATGAAAAGCAGCAATATGGTATTTTACAAAAGTTGTCTTTTTATTAAAAATTTTCTTTAATTCTTTTTGATGGGCTTCCCAGGTGGCGCTAGTGGTAAAGAACACCCCTGCCAATGCAGGAGACGTAAGAGACATGGGTTTGATTCCTGGGTCAGAAAGATCCCCTGGAAAAGGAAATGGCACCCCACTCTTGTATTCTTGCCTGGAGAATCCCATGGACAGAGGAGCCTGGCAGGCTATATCCGTGGGGTCACAAAAAGTCACATGTGGGTTTGATCCCTGAGTCGGACACACATCCACAGGGTTGAAAAATCAAAAATGTATAATAAAATATGAAATCAGAAGTGGTTCTCACACCTCTGTCCCTCATCTGCCCAGTCCTTTCCTTCAAACCAAGCAAGGGCTTGTGTGCTCTCTGCACAGAAAGCCGAACTCTGACAGTAAGTATTTGCTGTGAGTTCAGTTCAGTCGCTCAGTTGTATCTGACTCTGCAACCCCATGAACCACAGGCCTCCCTGTCCATCACCAACTCCCGGAGTCCACCCAAACCCATGTTGGTGATGCCCTCCAACCATCTCATCTTCTGTTGTCCCCTTCTCCTTCTGCCCTTAATCTTTCTTAGCATCAGGGTCTTTTCAAATGAGTCAGCTCTTCGCATCAGGTGGCCAACGTATTGGAGTTTTAGCTTCAATATCAGTCCTTCCAATGAACACCCAGGACTGATCTCCTTTAGGATGGACTGGTTGGATCTCCTTGCAGTCCAAGGGACTCTCAAGAGTCTTCTCCAACACCACAGTTCAAAAGCATCAATTCTTCGGTGCTCAGCTTTCTTTATAGTCCAACTCTCACATCCATACAGGACCACAGGAAAAACCATACCCTTGACTAGACGAACCTTTGTTGACAAAGTAATGTCTCTACTTTTTAATATGCTGTCTAGGTTGGTCACAACTTCCCTTCCAAGGAGTAAGTGTCTTTTAATTTCATGGCTGCACTCACCATCTGCAGTGATTTTGGAGCCCCCCAAAATAAAATCAGCCACTGTTTCCACTGTTTCCCCATCTATTTGGCATGAAGTGATGGGACCAGATGCCATGATCTTAGTTTTCTGAATGTTGAGCTTTAAGCCAACTTTTTCACTATCCTCTTTCACTTTCATCAAGAGGCTCTTTAGTTCTTCTTCACTTTCTGCCATAAGAGTGGTGTCATCTGCATATCTGAGGTTATTGATATTTCTCCCAGCAATCTTGATTCCAGCTTGTGCTTCCTCCAGCCCAGCGTTTCTCATGATGTACTCTGCATAGAAATTAAATAAGCAGGCTGACAATATACAGCCTTGACGTACTCCTTTTCCTACTTGGAACCAGTCTGTTGTTCCATGTCCAGTTCTAACTGTTGCTTCCTGACCTGCATACAGGTTTCTCAAGAGCAAGGGTTTATTCCAGGTGCCAGGAAAGGGAGTGGGAGACAAACTTCAGATCCTCTCCAACTTGGTCTTCTTTTTAAAAGGCAAGAACAAAGAGGCTGGGGTTAGGGCCTTCCCTAGTGCTCCAGTGCTTAGGACTCTGTGCTTTCACTACACGGGGTTGGGGTTCAATCCTTGTTTGAGAATTAAGATCCCACATGCCATTTGGTGTGGCCAAAAAATAAATACTGGAGTTAATCATTGTCTTGTGACATTTGTTAATCACAGTTTCAGAAGTCAAGATGTCTAAGGTTTCTGAGTCTTTGGCCAGCTGATCCTGGGGAGGGGATGATCTGTTAGCTCATCTTGCCCTGGAGAAACAACCTGAGTGCTTTAAGGATGCTATCCACAGGAGCACTTGCAGTCCTCTGACTCTGGTTGATTAGTGTTCAGATAGCACAGGATTGAGCTCAGAAGGGATGAGAAAGGGAAAAAAGATTTTTTTTTAATGTTCTACCACTGTTAAGATTTATTTCTGCTTTATCTTTACTTATTTATTTTAAATTTTTTGGCCACACTGCTCAGCATGTGGGATCTTAGTTCCTCAACCAGGGATTGAACCTTCACCCTGTGCAGTGGAAGTGCAAAGTGTTAAACCACTCAACTGCCAGGGAATCCCTGGGAAAAAAGAGATTTTAATAGGTTAGTCATAAACTCAGCAGGAGAATTCAGTTTTAGGGGGAATAAACATGTAAACCATGACCCGCCTGTCTGGGTTGCCCCGCCGGCATGGCTTAGTTTCATTGAGTTAGACAAGGCTGTGGTCCTAGTGTGATTAGATTGACTAGATTTCTGTGAGTATGGTTTCAGTCTGTCTGCCCTCTGATGCCCTCTTGCAACACCTACCATTTTACTTGGGTTTCTCTTACCTTGGGCGTGGGGTATCTCTTCACGGCTGATCCAGCAAAGCACAGCTGCTGCTCCTTACCTTGGATGAGGGGTATCTCCTCCCGCCACCCTTCTGACCTTCAGCGTGGGATGGCTCCTCTAGGCCCTCCTGCGCCCAGGCAGCCACCACTCCTTGGACGTGGGGTTGCTCCTTACTCCTTGGAAGAAAAGTTATGACCAACCTAGATAGCATATTCAAAAGCAGAGACATTACTTTGCCGACTAAGGTCCGTCTAGTCAAGGCTATGGTTTTTCCAGTAGTCATGTATGGATGTGAGAGTTGGACTGTGAAGAAGGCTGAGCGCCAAAGAATTGATGCTTTTGAACTGTGGTGTTGGAGAAGACTCTTGAGAGTCCCTTGGACTGCAAGGAGATCCAACCAGTCCATTCTAAAGGAGATCAGTCCTGTGTGTTCTTTGGAAGGACTGATGCTAACGGTGAAACTCCAGTACTTTGGCCACCTCATGCAAAGAGTTGACTCATTGGAAAAGACTCTGATGCTGGGAGGGATTGGGGGCAGGAGGAGAAGGGGACGACCGAGGATGAGATGGCTGGATGTTATCACTGACTCGATGGACGTGAGTCTGAGTGAACTCCAGGAGTTGGTGATGGACAGGGAGGCCTGGCGTGCTGCGATTCATGGGGTCACAAAGAGTCGGACACGACTGAGCGACTGAACTGAACTGAACTGAAACATGTTAACACTAACTAACATGTAAACAGTGATACTCGTTTTTGTGTGTATGTGTCCTTTCAGAGAATTTTTTTTAGCTCATGTTCGTTGGAAGGGTGATTGGGGAAAAAAAGTTTAATGAGGCTCATTAGGAGGGTGATAATGAACAGAAAGGTCAAGATGCTGATCAAAGAGAATGTGTGCAGCACTGATGATTTGCTGGTGTTTCTGAGGAGAGGAGAGTGGTCAGGATAAAAACCTGGCTTCCATGGCACCACTGTCGTGGGCTATCATGGCGAGCTTATACTCATATGGCTTTGTCATTTTAACTGTCAGGTGGAGGGCAGAAGAAAGTTAGTCTCCTCCCACCTTCCCCACTCTCTCCCTCCCTCCCCTGAACTAGACTCAGCTTGTGGAACTGAGAGGGTAACAGGCAGAAAGGCCAGGGGTCTCCAAACGGAGAAAATAGCCTGCAAGTGTCAGACATTTTTATCTCTCTTAAGCGGCAGGAGGAAACAAACTAGAGATATTTTTTCCTTCTCTATACAAATTTAAAAGGAGGTTTCTCTTATACTGTGTTGCCATAATGACACCTGGTTTCACCTGAAGTTAACTATTCTCAAACCTAGAGATAACCAATGCCTTTTTCTTATGGAAATGTTTATCTTAAGCTATGCTAATGTACCATGCATTTACCCCAAACTCTGTCTTCAAGTTGGTTCCGCCTTTTGGCTCAGAACCTACTTGACAAACCAGTATGTTATACTTTGATATTGTCCCTCTAATCTATGTAAATGAAACTATTTGTATGGTGATCTGCCCTTCTTCAAGATTCAAGTTAATCATTTTATGGCCCAGGATGAACCATTTGGTGCCAAGATTATCCCAAAATGCATCTTATGGGTGAGGGGCCTGGTGCCATTCTGAGTTTTAAGACATTCCTTTCTTTCATTAACAGACTGCTAGTGACTATATTCCTGGGTCAGGAAGTTCCCTGGAGAAGGAAACGGCAACCCACTCCAGTACTCTTGCCTAGAAAATCCCATGGACGGAGGAGCCTGGTGTCCATGGGGTCGCAAACAGTTGGACACGACTGAGCGACTTCACTAGTGACTATATAACATCCAGCTGAAGACTAGCAGGCGGGTACTCTTTCTGCCCCCTTCTGATGCCTATGTCAGAAGCTTTCTCTATCTCCTTTTTACTGTAATAAAACTTTATTACACAAAAGCTCTGAGCGACCAAGCCTCGTCTCTGGCCCCGGATTAAATTCTTCTCCTTCGGGGCTGAGAATCCCGGCGTCGTGATTCAACAACAACCTTTCAGAACTTGAGGGCTAGCTGCTTCTCAGATACCCAGAATCCCAGCAGCACAGGATGCCAGATCTGGAGGGCCCTGCTTTCCTGTCCTTTTTATTTTTCACATCACATACCAGAACCAAGGCCACCTGTTCGGTCATGGAGTAAAGCTGACTCTCTGGACCTATGTTCCTTCTGCTCCCCCAGAGGATCAGTGATTGAAAAGGCACAGCTGGTGCTAGAAGATGACTTTAAAGACAAGTGTCTGTTCTGTGAAGTCTGTTTCTTACTAGCCATTGACTAGAGTGAAATGTGAGTTGATGTTGGGAATGATGTGATCCCCTGCATGGCTGCAGAGGGAGAGCAGAGAGAGGGTTATTCTGGTGGACAAGTGGAGGAAGGGAGTTGGCTTGACTCATCAGAATTCTTTCCAAGTCTCTGCCACCATTTTTGTGGTTTTGTGCAAGATCATGGAACTATTCTGGGCCCTCCCTTTTTTTTTTTACTTTATAAATCTGTAAATTAGATAAAGGTTACATCAAATTAAGGTTACTTTCAAATCTAGTAAGCTCCAGGAGTCAGTACTTGACAAGGTGAGACATGATTAAGGATTTTTTAATTCAGTAATTAGACCTCAGTGTTGGATCATTACAATTGTAAAGAATTAAGTGGTGACATTGATGGTTTTGTACAGAGTAGGACCACATCCCAGGCACTCTTCTTCCAGTACTGAGAATGATATTTTATTCTTTCCTTCACTGGGAGATCTTTTTCACCAACACCTGGAATTCTTCGAAACTAACTTCTCCATCTCCATTCTTGTCTAGTTCTTCAAAAAGCTCATCGAGGGTGCTTGGACCCTAGTTTTAGACAAAAAGGAGGGAATAGAAAATGGGGAGAAACAAGTCAGTTACTGCTGCACATTAAATTAGAGACACCACGTCTATGTTCCAAGAAGGCAACTGAGTTTTTAGTCACGTTACTGACAGTGAGAGATGGAAAAAAAAAACCTTAGTTGTAGCATTGCTTCATGTCACAGAGCTGGCTACCCCCCCATTAAATAAACAACAACAACTATATCACATTTATTATTTGGAAATTAATAATGTATATTTTAAAACATTTGGTTTCCTTTGTAATCTAAATCATTCTTTTGAGAAGTCCTGGGGCTTCCCTGGTGGCTCAGAGGTTAAAGCGTCTGCCTGGAATGCGGGAGACCCGGGTTCGATCCCTGGGTGGGGAAGATCCCCTGGAGAAGGAAATGGCAACCCACTCCAGTACTCTTTCCTGGAGAATCCCATGGACGGAGGAGCCTGGTGGACTACAGTCCATGGGGTCGCAAAGAGTCGGGCACGACTGAGTGACTTCACCATCACCAGGGCTTCACTTGGCTGCCGAGGGGCCCTGCTCTAAGGTTTCCCTGGGAGCTAGTTCAGCATCCAGCTCCAGGGCTGAGCCAGCATATGACCAGGGGCTTGCTGTGGGCCAGCTCTGTGACAAAGCTTTTCCTTGGCCTGTGTAATTCTCCCAGCTGCCTTGTGGGGGAGATCCACATTACAGATGAGGAAACAGGCTTTGAGACGACTTGCCCAGGGCTCCCAGCTGGTAAGAAGGGGATTGGGGTTCAAACATTGACTCTAGAGCTCAACCCCTTGATTAGCAACCATCCCATTTTTTCCCCCAAATCATGTGTTGCAGCCCACTTCTATGCAAGGTGACTTTGGCTCAGTGATTCTTACACCAGGTAGGTAGGCTTGCTGACCTTAGTAAACCCAAGGTGATTGGTGGTTTTACTCCCAGAGCTTCCAGTTCACTAGGCTTGGAGTCAGATCTGAGAATCTATATTTCCAACAAGTTCCTGGGCAGTGCTGATTCTGAGAACCAACCACTCAGAGAACCACTGCTTGTTATCAAAACATCAGATCATGTTCAGCCCGACTCCCTTTTGACTAATGGTATTGCTGTAGTGACTTAAGCAGACTTAATTTTGTCTGTGCTGTAGGGATGGAAAAATTTCCCTCCTTCCCTTCTGGGTTCTTTGGCTGGTCTATTAATTAAATCAACACAGACCGATTAACAGGAGAAAAACAAGTTTAATTACATATGTATGGGGTACCCCATAAAAATTTGAGACCCAAAGGGCAACCAGGTAACTGAGGCTTATGTAACATCCTGAGCTAAGGATACAAAGGGAAGGAAGGCCATCCATAGGAAGGCAGAGATGTTTGGAAAACAAAAGTTTAGCCTGTTATACAAATACATTTCTAAGGAAAAAAGGAATCTAAAGCAAGAGCTCTCTTCCTGGGACAGCCTCCCCTTTCAAATGTAATTTAGGCAGTTGAGTGGGAGGTAAAGAGCTTTCCCTGAATCTTCTGGGTTTTGATTTCTTTTAGTTCAAAATAATCTCCATGCTTAAGTGGCATATTTCGGGGAGACTTGTTCTGAGCCCCTTCACTACCATAAAACTCTAATTGTAAAGCCATTACAACTCTGAATTTAAGGTAAGGAGTCTCTCTGGCAAAATGGTATCCAGGAAACCTATTGGAATAGCAGTTTAGTTTGTAAGTCAGCTTCAAAAAACTTATTTGAATTCTGGTAGAAAACACATAAGATAACATTCCCCATCTTAACTATTTTTAAGTATACAGTTCAGTAACGTTAAGTATGTTCACACTGTTGTGCAGCAGATCTCTACATCAAGGTATGTTTTAACCCCTAAGATTCCTACAAAGACATTTGACATTTAGCTACACTCGTAAGACCGCACTGTAAGTTAGCTATTCAACATCTGTTTTACAAAAAGTCTGTATGAAAATATAATCGGTACATGACTTCATATGTAGATTTTTCACAACTTACCACTAGTCATTCTACCTTTATCCAAATTAGAAAAGTCATATGTGCTTTTTATAGGAAATACATAAAATATAGAAAAATACAGAAAAATTCACCAATCTTACCTTTAAAAACAACTTGACTAGATTGCCTAGGCTTTCCTGTCAGATTATTATTTTTCTTCTTTTTCTTATTTTTTTTATTATTCCTATTATTATTTTTCTTCCTTTTGGAAAAATTTAAGAGTTTTTTGAAAAGTTAAATCTTTCTTAGAAATGTTGGTTTTTAATTAGAAAATCTCTTTTTCTGCTAGTGCCTTTAAGTTTTTAAAAGTTGTTTCACATTTTAACAGTGAGAAAATTGATTATAAGGTCATCAAATTCAGCTACTTCGCTTTTTAGTACTAGAAACAGAAACCTCAACAACTGAAACTAGAAAGCTCATATGTCATATTGGCAAAAGGGACATTTCTGGTTAAAATACGAGAACCAGATTCTGAAGTAAGAGCTAAATAGGGACCAAATCAAATGTAACAGTTAGTTGCACAGTTGCTTCCATTTTGAAGGTGATTTTTAGTTCCAAGGGAAAGAAAGGGTATAGGAGCAAAGAGAATCAGTTTTTCCCTGTTTCTTATTGCCTCTAGATGCGTTTTGATTTTGACAACTCTGGGATGATTTTGATGAGAAACTTTATGGCTCGGGAAATGTAATCCTTTCCTGAAAGTTGTTTAGAAATGTATTGTTGCTCATTAACACAAACTTAGGTGCTTAACACAAATTAACACAAATGTAAATGCTTTTGAAATAGAAATAGGTGTCGCAGGAGGGCAATTTATCAGCATGAAGCTGGTTTCCTTAACAGATTGCCAAGTAAGTGTTGGTCTAGTTGAGAGATCCTACCTATAACAGAGAAGCACATCCAAGTCCAACTTCTATAATTGTACAGGTCTTTTTGTTTTCCTAAAGCCTGACACAGAGGTGCTGAACCCAGACTGAAGGACTTAGTATGTTTGCTTGGCGACCCAGGGGTCTTCCAAACCTATCTTGGTAAAAGTACAATCGTGGCTTCTGTTTACTACGACTGGGCACCTCGGAAACTGTGTCAAGGCTGGGGGCGATAAACGGCAAAGCCCGTTCTTTCTAGGAGCTTGCCATCTGAAATGTAGCCTGCCCCAGAGGAGGAAGGCATGCATTCAAGTGTCCTCTGTCAGGTGATGCCCACACCTTGGCTGCTGGGTGCTCTGCTCCAAATGGAGCTCTAATCAGTGTCATTGAGGACCTTAGCCTCTCCCTGAGTCCTCCCTTCTCCCTGTCCTTCCCACCATCCCTGCCCTGTCAGTGGACTCTGCGGTGGTGCACTCACCTTCAGCAAACTGGGGAATTCCGTCTGAAGCAATAGCTTCAGCTCCTCCTTGGACAGTTGGTTTGGATCACCTTCTTTGGCTGCATATTTTTCGAAAATGCCCTTCAGTTCTTCCGGAGACTTTTTGGCACTCATTTTGGTGTCCTGTAAATTGGGAAAAGAATGAACTTAACAGAAAGCCAGAGTATTTTATACTGATGATAGCCAGCAGGAGTTGAGTGCTTTTGGGCAAGGTGAGAGAGAACAAAAGGGGAGGGGAGGAGATAAAAAGGAGGAGGAGGAGGAGGAGAGAGGAGGGTAGGAAATGGCAATGTACCAGTGATTGCTAATGAATGTGTTTTTAAAATAATCATCTTAGATAGTATGTGAAATGTCTGTTCTTAGAGTACATCTGTTAGAAGATAGGCTTTGAAGTCAAATACTTTCACTAGTAATTATGACATTCTTCAGTTGTACCTGATCTGCACACTGTAGGCTGTGATCTTGAAGAAACCTGACCATAGCTTCTAGCCTCTTAAGTTACTGGTAGTATCTTTAGATGGCACAAATCCACTTTTTCTCTAGACCACGATCTTTCACACCATTCTGAAAGGAAGCAGAAGGAGCTACTAAAAGTACTAAAAGCACACTTACCTGGCCGTTCAGCAGTGAGGCAGCTAGAAGAACCAAACAGGAGTGTGAGGAGCTGAGCCGGATCCTGTGACTTTTATAGTCTTAACAGACACACCACCCTGATTGTGAAATTTTCCTTTTGTTTGCCATTTAAGGGTAATTATTAATGGTTTTTGAAACCCAATCTTAAGACTGCATGAACTTCATAATTAAGGGCAAGATCCAATAAAGGGCCACCTTGATGGTTACTTAATGGTTCAGAGTCCCAAGGGTACGCTTGGATTCTTTACTCCTTAGATTATATTTTCTCTCCAAAGTGGAATTAGGATGTTTTCTCACTGTTCATATTTCAGAAAGCTCAAATATGAAGGGTTGGGTTTTTTAAAATTCAGTTTCCTATTTAGTTTTGAAAAAAATAATTTTGTGCACATCAAGAAAAAAATGCTGAAATAAAAGATCAAATACTAAATAGTTTGAAAAAATTATGTATAGCCTTTAAAGTCCCTTTGTGCATATTAGGTGCTTAAATTATTTATTATTTATTTTTTTTACAAAGTTTATTCTTTTTTTATTTATTTTTTTACAAAGTTTATTCTTAAATGTTTCCAAGACAGCACTTCATTCTAGCTATAGATGGCAACAGATGTTATGGCAAGGAATCCACATGTTTATACAGAAATGGAACTAAGGGTCATCATTGCCTCAGACGCAAGGGATAGCTTACTTTTTTCCAGATTTCTTAATTCTACTTGTGACCAGGGAGCCTTTCCCCGAGGCCTTAGCTTTTAGCTCTTATTTTTAGTTTCTTCTACTCCACCTTCTGTTTCTGTTTGAATGCCTTATCTCGTCCATCTCCTTGTCTTGCTTCTTGGGCTGCTTCAGGGGCTTCTTGCCTCCTTTGGGGCCCCGACATGGCACCTGCCGCCTCTTCCCCAGACCCTGCCACCCGAAGCGGCTTAAATTTTTGAATAATAATGAGTAAAGTATCATCAAGAAGCAGGTTTAAGAAGTAGGGTAGGGGGGAGATACACAATAATTTGTGATTTCATTTGGCAAAGCGATATTGCCGAGTAGCATGGTCTTTTTTTCAACTTTTTCATTATTTGTTGTTCCCATATGTGCTTTTTATTTCTTCATTGTTTTTCCTTGCCAAATCTATTTTGTTAATCATTCTAAAAACTTGTGAAAACAGTTGACTTACTTTTATTCAATTGGAATTACTTAAAACTTTTGGAACTGCCAGGATTTAAAATTGGAGACTAATTTTATTTCTCTTGGAAAGAGTTTCATGAAAGAGTTAGGACATTTCCCGGGAGCATTATTCCAATACTGATTGTAACTCATAAGAAGGGGTTCCAGATCAACTTTAAAAGCACTTACAAGCATTTAAATACTTGTATACATCCATACTTTTATGGACCTTTTCTATTTTTTATTTATTTTTCTCTGACCCTTTGTTATATTATGTACAGATTCAGGATTGAAATATTGCACTATATTTTTCTCTATGCTTTTCAGTTCTAAAATTCTAAGGCCTTATTTACCTTGAAGAACAAATGTGAAATCTTATGTATAGAATTTCTTGAAAGCTCCCACCAATCCTGAGCCTTGATCATTCCATGCATTTTAGCTGTCTTGTGCATGTTATTCTAGCCTTTATTACAGATTATTTGACTATGGTATGCGTCAGTGGGGTCCCCTGTGGCTCAGATGGTAAAGCATCTGCCTGCAATGCAGGAGACGTGGGTTCGATGCCTGGATTGGGAGGATCCCCTGGAGAAAGGCATGGCAACCCACTCCAGGAGATCCAGGAGAATTCCATGGACAAGAGAGCCTGGCAGACTACAAACATGGGGTTGCAGAGTTGGACAGGACTGAGTGACTGAGACACTTCCATGCATGGTACTGACTGTGTGTTAACTCACTTCTTAAAGACAGGCATTTTGATTTTACTTGTAAAATATAAAAAAATAGTGTTCTGATTTTGGTAATGTATTTTAAACAAGATTTTAGAGAATTTCTCAGGTTTTTATACTTACGCTCTGTTTTACCTGGGAGGAAGGAGGCTTTTGTTGAATGGTTATGAAAAGAAATATGTATTTCATATAACACATTTTTTTTAAAGATTCAAATCTACAGAAAATTTTTAGGAAAAGTCAATGAATACCAACCCAACTTTCGCTCAGCTTTACTAATTACTAACATTTCCACATTTGCTTTCTTTTTCTATGGACAACCCTTCCTGCCTCAACCACTTGAGAATCAGTTACAGACATCCAGACAGCCACTAAATACCTCAGCATCTTATTTACTAAGGGCAAAAACATCTTCCTGCACAACCACAGTGCCATTCATTATCACAGCCTTTATTCACATCTCGTTAATTGTTGATATAGCATCTTAAATCATCTCTTAAATCATCTTAAAGCATCTCAAATTAGCACTTGTGAGCTAAAATCAACATGGTAATTGTTTTATTTCTTGAGTCTATATCGAATAAATGATTTTTAAAATATTTGCTTCATTCCCCTTGTGGTATGTGGGATCTTTTCCTTGTGGCATGTGGGATCTGTTTCCCTGACCAGGGATCGAACCCGGGCCCTCTGCATTGGGAGCACAGACTCTTAGCCCCTGGACCACCAGGGACGTCCCAAAGAAATGATTTTAATAATTATATATGATCTTAATAACAGTATATCTATATGATTTTAACAAGTATATATTGTATGACATAATACATATACATATATCTATAACACATGACATATTGTATATATGACAGATGTGTGAGCGTGTGTGTATATAAAAGTAACTCTCAGAAAAACATTTGAAACAATATTGGTTAACAGTCTTTTAGGCTTCATATCTCTAGTTTCAAGGGAGGACCTCTGATTAAAACAGGCCCAGTGCTGCTTATTGTCAGAAGTTAGGCTTGTAGTAAATGCTAACAGAGGGCTTGGCTTCTCTGGTAGCTCAGTAGTAAAGAATCCTCCTGCCAATGCAGGAGATGTGGGTTTGATCCCTGGGTCGAGAAGATTCCTTAGAGAAGGAAATGGCAACCCACTCCAGTGTTCTTGCCTGGAAAATCCCATGGACAGAGGAGCCTGGGGCTATAGTCCATAGGGTTGCAAAAGAGTCTGTTGCGACTTAGCGACTGAACAACCACAGCAAACCCCAACAGAACTGGAAAAACACCCCATTGATCCTGTTGTATTGTTACTTGCTCACCTCTGCCAGTGACCTCTCTTGTCTCTTATTTTTCTCATCACCTGTAGACTCAAGCATGGGGGTAAACCTGAAGTGGGAAACATGAAATCCACCAATAGATATTCTTATGAAACATTAACTAAAAATGTATGGAGATGGGCGATAAATACAGGGTGTGTTCAAAAGAGTGCATTTTTAAACCAGAGAAAGCGGAAAAAATGACAGGCACAAGATGGGTAATGGAAAAAAGGAGAGGCAAAGGTTATTTCACCTGACTGTTCAATTGCTTGATCTTTGGACAGACTTCAGTTTTTCCTAGGAAAGCTGAGAGTAACTTATTTTACAAGCTTGGGCTACCACAGGCTTTGGTGGCCGGGTTACTCTACTCAAAGGCCACAATAGCAATGCCTCAGAAAGCACCTCTGGGCTCCGCATAGCAAAATGGGTATGAAGTGCTGTCTCTGGGTTCGTGTTGTCTTTGATGCTGAGGTCTGGAAGAGATCCTGACTTCAAAGCACTGCTGTCCCTAAAAGGGAGCCCTCTACATGCCTCCATGATGGCGTTCACCTTCCACTTCCAGCCTCTGCCCTGGGTTCCTCCTAACCCATGACTATTGAAGGCTGCTTTTTTTTCTTCTTTTTTTAATTGGGCTTCCCTGGTGGCTCAACTGGTAAAGAACCCGGCTGCAATGCAGGAGACCCGGGTTCGATCCCTGGGTTGGGAAGATTCCCTGGAGAAGGGAACGGCTTACCCAATCCAGTATTCTGGCCTAGAGAACTCCATGGACTGTACAGTCCATGGGGTTGCAAAGAGTCGGACATGATTGAGCGACTTTCACTTTTTTTTTAATTTAAAAAATTATTTATTTAGTTTATTTTTGGTTCTACTGAATCTTTGTTGCTGCACGGGCTTTTCTGTGATTGTGATGAGTGGGGGGCTACTCTCTAGTTGCGGTGCTCAAACATCTCATTGCAGTGGCTTTTCTTGTTGAGCATGGGCTCTAGGCTCATGGGCTTCAGTAGTTTTGGCTCTAGAGCACAGGCTCAGTAGTTGTGGCATATGGGCTTAGTTGCTCCCCGGCATGTAGGATCTTCCTGGACCAGGGATTGAACCCGTGTCTCATGCATTGGCAGGTGGATTCTTTACCACTGAGCCACCAGGGAAGCTGCCTCCACACATGACCTGTTAGCTCCAGAAGTTCTACAGCATCCCTATGAAGTGGATGCTCATGTATGGAGATGGGCAAGGACCCAGTCAAGGTCGCACATCACCGGGAACTGGCAGAGTTGGAATTCAAGTCCGAGGTCAGGCTGCACTCTCAGCTACCATGCCACCTGCCCAGACCCAGGAGTAGGTTCCTGTGAGGAGAGCTGGTCAACAATGTTAGTGTGAGGCCCAGAGGTAGGACTTAGACTTGTGTCATAATCACACCTGAAGGTATGAGTCTTCTTTTCCTGGTGTAAATAACAGACCTTCTTTACTGATGGAAAAAACAGATTTCAAAAGCTGGAAAATATGTACATATTTCTGAGACTGCTCAATACTTTCACGTTTGTAGATTCCATCCTCACGCTGCCCTGAGGCTGCAGGGAAGTGCTGGCCCTGTATCACGTGTATCAGGTGAGAGTTGGGCTTGAGCCCAGTGTGCCTCAGCTTCAGAACAGGCCACTGCCCCTCCCCTTCTGTCTGCAACTTGATCTCAGAGACTCTCTACTCCATGTAGGCTCACTGACTAGTCCCTGGGCCTCCTCTGTTAATTTTTAATTAAAATCCAGGGAGATTTAATGATGGAGTGCTTGATCCGAACCTGGCACTGTGCTGAACTCTGGTGGAGCTAAAGAAGAAAATCTAGTCCTTGTGTGTGAGAATGCCATACCTTAGTTTCTGAGAAGAGATGCATATATGAAATGATTGAAGAGGTTAAAGTTGTATACAGTAAAGGACTGTATTAGGTTCCTATCAGTGCTGTAACAGATTACCACCAACATAGTGACAACTTTACTTTTTTTTACAGGTCTGGAGCTCAAAAGTGGGTTGGTAGAGTTGCATTTCTTCTGGTGGCTCTAGGGGAAAATCTATTTCTTTGCCTTTTCCAGCTTCTAGAGACTGCCTGCTCATGGCCCTTTCCTCCACTTTTAAAGCCAGCCAGGTGGCCTCTTCCAGTCTCCCTCTCTCCCTTTCACTCTGACCTCTGTTTTATTGTTACCTGTCCATCTCTGATTCTGACCCTCCTGCTTCCTCTTATGAAAACTCTGTAGTTACATTGGGCCTACCCAGATAACCCCAGATAGTCTTCCCATCTCAAAAGCCTTAATTTAAGCAGGCTTGCAAAATCCCTTTTGCCACGGAAGGCAACATATTCATAGTTTCTGGGGACTAGGACTTGGACCTCTTTAGGAAGCCATTATTCAGCCTACCACTTACTTGAATTAACAATGTGTAGGTCATTTCTTTGATAGGGTGAGCACAACATTGGTATTAAGTATGGCATGATAAGGAGAACTGGAGGGTGCCCTTAAAGCAGGAGCCCATGTGGGATGGTGGGGAGAAGCCATCTCAGGGGAAGTAGTGAAGAGGCGATACGTACGTAGTGGAGTTGTGGGGAGGGAAGCAGAGGTGCCACTGGCCATTGACTTGTCCAAGCTGAGGTAGAAACCACAGGTTAGAATATGTAGGAAGAGCATAGATGGTTCCTGAATGAGGTGGAACCTGAGTGTCACATGGGAGGGTTATATTTGATCTGCAATGATGGAGGCTATTATAGCTGGCTAGCTACTGGAGACCATCTGCTGGGAGATAGCCTCCCCGAGTGTCCCCAGATGAAATGTCCACAGGCCAGGGACATGGGAGAAGCTGGGCTTACCAGGTCTCTGTCAGGTAGGTCAGAAGGCTTGTACTCTTTCTCACACTGCCATTTAAGAACTCCATCTTTGGGATTTCCTTGGCAGTCCAGTGATTAGGACTCTGTGCTTTCACTGCTGAGGGCCTGGGTTCAATCCCTGGTTGAGGAACTAAGACCCACAAGCCATGCATTGTGGCCAAAAAAAAGAAAGAAATTTCATTTTTGATAAGGGAGACCAACTTCCCTAGACTTTCTTGTGTAAGGCACCCAGGACTCGTGAAGTCTTAAAACCATTACACTTTTATTGTGGGCTGCAGAAACTTTGGTAAAGGTTAATTAGGGCCATGTTTATCCTTACATGACACTTTTACATCTCCTAAAGCTTTATCACCACCAATATTCGTTACTTATTGATCCTTTTTTATTTTTCTTCTGGTCTATGGCTTAGTTCCAAGAAAGGATGGATCTTTAGTGGGGATCACGTGACAGCTTGTATTTAGGCATGCTCAGAATGGGTAAAGGCGACCCTTTTTGCAACGGTAGAGACCTTTTCCTCTTAGATGCAAAATCTAGGGTATTTTGGAAATGTTGGGGATTAAAACTAAAGGATTTCTGAGATTCTTTTCTTTAACCACTCTAGTAATGATAAAAGATATGTTTGGAAACTGTGATGTTCTCCTGTTTCTCAGCTTTTTGTGGAAGGAATGCCAGGAACTCAGATGATTTCCTTAATTTTGTTGCTGAATCAGGTCACCTGTAACCTGAGAGGCAGTCTTATTGTCATTTTTAGATCTGGTAGGATGGCCTGACACCTTTGCAAGGCAGATGGTTGGGCCAAGCATGGCCAGAGGTGCCCTGTGTTCTCTGCCGTCCCCAGCTGTCCCCTTCTGGTGTGTTTGTGTTCCCCCCAGCACGTGCCTGGCCTGGATGTTCTTCTACTGAGTGTGTGATGGGCATCCACTGGATGTGGCCTCCTGTCGATTCTTGCTCTGCTTTTCTTTCAGTGCTGTTCAGAGCATCATTCAGAGTTGGAAAGCTACTTCCATGTGCTCCCCCATCTTTTCTCTAACATTTTCTTGGCCTCTCTGGTGGTTTCTATGGTAGCATATTTTAATTGGAGGGTCACCATGGCAGTTACACCTTGGGATTTCTTTCTGTGCTATCATTTCAGGAGAAGGTCTTACTTATTGCTATGAAAACAGTGGGGATAATGTGAACAAGTACCATAGTAGAAGGAAGGCCTACATGATATATTTCACCATTTGGGCCTTCAATTTGTATTTTCATTAAAGTAATGCTGTGTTCAAAGTTGAAAGAGCCAACAATTGCAAAAAGTCTATAAGGAAAAAAATTCAGTAATCCTCACCTTCTCTCTACCACCCTCAACTCTTATAGCTGTTTCTCTTGATATTTATCTTCATGTATCTAAACAATATTCTTATATTGCTCTTTCAGGAATTTCCAGACTTCCCCCTATGTTGGAGGAATATTTAAGACCCTTAGGCAGCCCTGTGCCCACTACATTTAGCTTTTGGAAATACCTCTTTTGGAAGTGTTTTCTGGCCTTGTGTTTGTCAGATTCATCCCAAGTAAGTAAGCAGTAAGGCAGGATTCCTATTCTTAGTTGGTCATTTGACTCCATTCTCAGTGATTTCTACCAGAACAGTCCTTGAATTCCAAGCATGCTAATAATAACTGAAAAAGCCACTCTTCCTGAGTGGAAAAACCCAGTACAGTAAGTAAGGGTGACTTGAAGCATCACATTACACTTACAGGAATAAACCAGTTTATTGCTGTAGTCTTCCTAAAGGGTTCAGATTGTCTTCAACTGAAGTGGAAATTGAAGCTGTGAATCAGTCTAGGGCTTCTTATGAGTCTGTGGCAGGTAGTATAGTCTTATCTGCTCTTTAGTAGAAAATACCCAAAGGGCTAGGCATTTATTAACAGCTCAGCTTTCTGAACTGGAAGCTAATGCCCTCTCTCACCTCACTCCCATAATACTTAATCTAGCTGTAATTAGCTGACCCAGGAAGATAGGAAAGACATGCCAAGGCCAAGAGCACTTCAGAACCAAGCACTTCATCTGCCAAGGCATGTCGTCAAGTTTTCTTCTCCACCCCTTCCCCTCAATGACTCCTACAGTATACTGGGGCCACAGGCTTCAGGTGGCTCCGAAAGTCCTGGGGCATTGATAAGATCAGACAGGTTCTTGGAAAATTCCACTTGTCAAGGTTTCCTGTAGAACACTAAGTGGTAGTTAAGGTATAGAAAAAAACAAGGACAAAAAGGTTTGATGAGAGGAAACTTGAGCAATTCCATTAGAGCAGGTTACATCACCCAACTGTAGTCTCTTTTAACAACTTTTAAAAGGTGAAGTAAAACCATGAGATTGTAGTGAACAGAACTGAGAAAATAGACCAATGACGAACCAGAACAGGCTTTTCATAAAAATCACGTGTTTCTGGATTTCTGTGAATTAATGCTAAAGATAAATCTGAAATTATTTGTCCTGAGCTCATTCAGTCCTCCATGCATCCATTCAGTGCACACCAGCTGCCAGCTCCGTGTGTGCTAAGGGCTGGGAATGCGCTGGTAAAAGCGGAAAGCAGCCCAGCTCTTAGAGATTCACAGTCTAGCACACAAAGCACTCTTCACACAAACTGAAGGGGACACAGTGCCAGGGAACATGTTGCTAGAGGACCCCATCTAGGCTGTGATGCCTGGGAGGATCAGCTCCCGGGAAGCTCGTATTGAACTAAGACCTTAAAGTTAAGGATGGATTAATTTAGGAAAAGAAAGTAGGGGAGTGAGAGATGTTTGAAGTCCTCCTGGTGGCAGGAAAGAAGATGCACTTGAACTGAAGGAGGGCTTGGTGACCAGCTCAGGGTGGGAGGGTAAAGTCATGGGAAGTGAGGCCGAAGGGCTCGGCTGGGCCAGTACCACGGAGTCACGGATTTCAAGCAGGAGAAATCCCATGACTACTCTGTCTACAGTGTGCACGGTAGTGGGGGGGGGTGTGTAAATGTGGGGTGTGGCTAGTTGGTGAGCTCTGGCTGCAGCCTGGGTGAAAGGCTATGGTAATCGGTGTAGTAGGAACTATAGATGGATGCAGGAAGTCTGGAGTGGATAAGTGGATAGGACTCGACATGTTGGGTGTGAGGGATGAATGAGAGGGAGATCCAGGGTGATGCTTAGGTTTCTGAGCTATGGGATATGCTAGAATAGATGATATGTATTTTTAATAAAAGGAATCTTTCTAGAAGACTTCCCTGAAGTCTAGTGGTGAAACACTCTGTGCTTCCACTGCAGGAAACACAGGTTTGATTCCTGGTCGGGGAACTAAGATCCTGCATGCTGCAGCGCGGGCCACAAAAAAAAAAAAAGAAATCCTTCTAAAGATTTTCTGCAGATTAGTACAGTTGGCCCTCCATGTCCATGGGTTTGGCATCTGCAGATAACAATAGCTGACTGTATTAATAGCATTTGCTTTTAGAAAATCTTTAGGAAATAGAGTGGGCAGCAGGAGAGGGTTATTATTATGAGGGACGTGAAGACCAACGTGGAAGGTCCCAGAAGGCCAGAACTTGAAGTGTGAACGTTGACCAAAACTGAGTTTGAATAATGACAGGAGGGAGGTCATGAAGATGCTCCCAATAAATTTTGTACCTGTGATTTGAATGAAAGATGAGAAGCAGAGACGAAAAGGCAGCATACTGTGAGGAGTGTATAAAAGCATAACCGTGTTTGAATAGGAAAATTGGAAGGAACAATCGAATTTTATTTTTTAGGGAACATCTTTACTCGGTGAGCATCCCCTAAAAGTAAAGCTTGAAATTTGGAAAATAATGTTTTTGCAAGATCCAAAACTGGGCTTGTTTTGTTTTCTAAGGTGATTGATATGCCGGAGCACAACCCTGGCAATTTGGGAGGAACGATGAGGCTGGGAATAAGAAGAACTGTTTTCAAAACTGAAAATTCAATATTAAGTAAGTTTCTCAGATTATTTGTTTTCTAACTCGGCAGGCATCATTTGCACGGCTGTGCCGGGCCATAGCCCTCCTGGAGCTCTCCCGGTCCACCCCCTCTCCCCTTCTCTGCCTCTGGCCTCCTGGCTTCTCCTGCGTCCCCATCCTCTCCCTGGAATGGTTGGTAGAACACGTGTGCCTGCCCCTTCTCATTCCTCTCCCCAACACCCTGGCCAGGGGGCTGCTGTGTGTTTTACCCACGCTCCTGGAGATGACCCTGCACTGGGGCAGTCCTGGTTCCAGCTCAATTCTGGTCGATCCACTGTTCTCACCACTACATGGAAACTGGCTCCCTGTTTAACTGTTTCATGTCTGACTGCTTTGAGCCACTAATTTCCGAACTTCTTGAGAAGGGGCAGTTATGTCTCAGAAGTCTATTTCTCTGTTCCCTGAGTAGCTCCAACATGGGACAAGGAAAATATGATGTGCCTCAGCATCTGATATTTGCTTATCTTCTATACCAGAAAAGATTATTCAAATTTCTGTGGAGCTTTTCCCTGTAAATTAAAATGATTTGAGAATAACTTGATGTAACCCCAAGCTCTTGATTCAACTTGATAAATGTATCTCAGTGCCTACTCTGTACCATGTGTGCTGTGCTCGGTTATGGAGAATTGAGTGGTGATCAGGACAGACCACCCTTGCCTGCCTACCCCCGACTCCACCCCACCACCCCTGGGCCAGATACCGAGGCAGGAACCTAGATGTCTTGGGCATCCACCATTGTTCTGTGAAGTTATAAGAATACCTTAGGAAAATGCCTTCTTCACCTGAAGCGTAATAAGACTAGAAATATGAGTTTCTCCTTTAAGGCTGATAAACAACTTCTAAGAAATATAAAGCTTCCTAGCAAGAAAGAAATTTTTAAAAGGACAAGTTTCAAAGTGTACACATTTCCCTTCTCTCTCTGAATAAGAAGCCGGTGTTGTAAGAAATTTTTCTCTTCGTAGGTATTAGCAGTGATTCTTTGGCTTTCAGATGTTTCCAGATACTCTGAAACTTTGTTCAAATAGTGGTCTAAGAGGCAAAGATGGTTAGTGGGAAATTTCATCTTTTAAAATTGTATTTGCTGTAAAAGATCAGTTATAATTGTACTAAGCTTTTTAAAAAGAGCATTGTGTTCAGTATACTTAAAATTTTTAGCTGTCTTGATGGAAATAAGACTGATTTAGGATTTGTTTTTCTTTACAGTAGACGTCAAAAGAGCATTGATGATTTTTATGAATCTTAAACACACCACCAAAACTTTAAACAGCTTTAGTAAGATATTTACATACCGTACAGTTCATCTTTTAAAATGTACAATTCACTGTTTTTTTTTAATTGTATTCACAGAGTTATGTAACCATCATTGCAGTCAAGTTTTGACCATTTTTATCACCTCAAAAAGAAACTTTGTTCCCTTTAGCTATCCCCACCCTTCCCCCTCTGGCCGATCTCTATAGATCTGCCTGTTCTGGATATTTCATATAAATGGAACAGGATTTCCTGACTTCTTTCATTTAGCATAATGTTGTAAGATACATGTACACTGCAGCATGTGTCAGTACTCCATTCCTTTTTATGCGGGAATAATAGGCTGTTGTATGGATAGACCACATTTTGTTTATCCAGTCATCTGTTGATGGACATTTGGGTTGCTTTCAGGCCTGCCTTAAATTTAAATTATGCTTCATAGTTTGCAAAAGGCATGTGAGTATATGAACTTATGGTCCCCAGGACCACAAGTTTTGCCTTCCCACCTGTGTGAGGTTTTCCATAGGTCTCCAAAAAGGTTGTGTTGGAGATATGACCATGGCTCTGTTGATTGTCATAAAAATATAAAAATAAATATCACCGTAGTGTTTTTTTCCCCTATTGGCATATTTCTTTTGTAGGAGTTGTGCTTTTTTTAAACCAAGCTGGCGTATTTTTGAAGGACTTTTTTCCACCTCTGCTGCTGCTAAGTCACTTCAGTTGTGTCTGACTCTGTGTGACCCCAGAGACAGCAGCCCACCAGGCTCCCCGTCCCTGAGATTCTCCAGGCAAGGACACTGGAGTGGGTTGCCATTTCCTTCTCCAATGCATGAAAGTGAAAGTGAAGTCACTCAGTCATGTCTGACTCCTAGCGACCCCATGGACTGCATCCTCCCAGGCTCCTCCGCCCATGGGATTCTCCAGGCAAGAGTACTGGAGTGGGGTGCCACTGCCTTTTCCTTTCCCCCTCTAGTCAGCTCATTTATTTGTAGGCTTTTGTTTTCCCTAATTAACACATTTCTGTAAGAATGATACGAACAGGACTTCCTTGGTAGCTCAATGGTGAAGAATTCACCTGCCAATGCAGGGGACACGAGTTGGATCCCTGGTCTGGGAAGATCCTGCATGCTGTGGAGCAACTAGGCCCGTGTGTCACAACTTCTGAGCCTGTGCTCTAGGGCCTGGGAGCTGCAACTGCTGAGCCCATACCCCTAGAGCTTGTGCTCTGTAACAAGAGAAGCCACCTCAAGGAGAAGCCCATGCACCACAACTAGAGGGTAGCCCCCCTCACTGCAACCAGAGAAAAGCCCATGTAGCAACAAAGACCCAGCACAGCCAAAAAGAAATAAATCAAAAATACATTTGCCTATATTGCCTATGAGAATATAGTTTGGATGGAAAGCATTTTGATGCCAATCATTCATTTTAAAAATAAATACATTTATTTAGTTTTGGCTGTGCTACATGGTTTGTGGGACCTTAGTTCCCTGACCAGGTATTGAACCTGGGCTCCTAGCAGTGGAAGCCCAGACTCCTAACCACTGCACTGCCAGGGAATTCCTGATGCTATTCATTCTTTATTTAAATTTGATTTATAGGCCAGTGATTAAAATGCTGTGGATTAAATGGAAAAACAGAAAGGTAAAGTTTTTTTTAGTAAAAGAAGTCCTACTTAGGACATCTAAAAGAAGTATTTGAAGTAGAACCAAAGCCTAACAATATTGATAGACTGGATTAGCTAGATTCCTAATCCAGGAATGGTTGGATTACTAAAGTGATTCTAATTTTTATTTTTTAAATTTATTTGTCTGTTTATTTATTTACTTTTGGTTGCACTAGGTCTTCTTTCATTGCTGCACTCGAGCTTTCTCTAGTCGCAGCGAGCTGGAGCTAACTCTTTGTTGTGGTCCTCAGGCTTCTCATTGCGATGGCTTCTCTTGTTGTGGAGCAAGGCTGCAGATGCACAGGTTTTGGTAGTTGCAGCTCCCAGGCTCATAGTTGTGGCTTGCGGGCTTAGTTACTCCAAACATGTGGAATCTTCCTGGACCAGAG
Source organism: Oryx dammah (assembly GCF_014754425.2). Lineage (NCBI taxonomy): Eukaryota > Metazoa > Chordata > Mammalia > Artiodactyla > Bovidae > Oryx > Oryx dammah. Next base: position 117,634,944 of record NW_024070207.1, read on the forward strand.
ATTGAACCTGTGTCCCCTCCATTGACAGGCGGATTATTATCCACTGTACCACCAGAGAAGTCTAATAATTCTCATTTTTATATTCATCAAGACCAATTCCTTGTTCTTCCTTAGTCACATGTTAGTTCCTTAAGCGTTGTGGAAACTATCAACTTGATTTTTCTTTTTTTAAACCATTTTATTGAGGTATGATTGACATACAGAAAAGCTGTACATATTTTATGTATGCACTTAATGAGTTAAACTTGAGTTTTCTAAAGTGGAGGTTATAGGAGTGAATTGATTTGGACAAATGTACTACTAATCATTTACTCTGTTTATAAGAAATGTGTTCCCAGAGGATCACTCCTGCCCTGTATTCTGTATATATGTGTTGTCTTTGTCTACAAAGGCTTTTTCTTATTAAGACAGTGTGTAGGTAATTGCCCATTGCTGGTTCAAGGGTTTTTAGAAATAAGAGTTTCTGGAAATCTATCCTGAAGTCTCTACTTAAACATGGAAAGAGAGAGTGATACCAGCCTATAGTCTATTACCTAGATGGTCTAAAGCAAGGGTTGTTAAACTTTTTCTGTAAAGGGCCAGATAGTAAATATTTTCAGTTTGGAGCCATGTGGTCTTTGATGCAACTACTCCACTCTGTTGTACTGTGAAACCAGCCATAGGCAAATATGCAAATGAGTGAGCTTGACTGTATTCCAATGAGCCTTTATTTATGGGACCTGAAATGTGAATTTCATGAAATTTTCATGCATTATAAAATATTATTTTTCTTTTGGCTTTTTTCAACCATTTGCAAATGTAAAACCCATTCTTAGTTCGAGGGCTGAACAAAGTCAGGGGATTCCTGTTCTGCCTTGGGATTTGCCATGGCTTACAGAAACCTGACCTAAACAAAAGAAGCACAGGCTAACTGAAGCGGGAGGCCTAGGCCTCAAGGCTGCTACCCTCTTCGGGAGCATTCAAGGACAGCTCCCTGCTTGGCTGCTTGCCTGCCTACATATCCTATTTAGTGACAGAATAAGTCCAAGAGGGCTTTCCGAAGCCATTTGGTCCAGTCTTTGTATTGATCCCTGAGGAAGTAGAGGGCCCAGAGGTGAAACAGCTCACTGTGGGTGAGTGGGGTGGAAGCCCCCGACCGCTCTTCTCATACCGTTTCTAGTCTTCTACTGGAACACACGGCCCTGGCTCTACAACCCACCATTATGATCACTCTCCAAAAATGTAACTCTTTAAATACGTATTTCAGGATTGTTACACTTGTCAGACACTTTAGATCTGTATATTTTAAACATTTTAGATCTGTATATTATATTTTAACTGAGGTGTAAATTACACCTCACTTAAAAAAACCACACATATTTTATCTGGTAGGACTTGTCTGCTTATAGTGAAACATTACTTGATTAACTCATTAGATGACTTTTGAAAAGTAGGGGGATACAGTGCAGAGCCATTAAGTGTTAAATGGGGTGCTTTGAAGAGTGAGAAATGTAGAATGAGGTGTGGCTAGAGAGGGGTCAGGCTCAGGTAAGAGGAGAGCCAGAGAGAGCACTCTCTGATATGAGAGGGTTCTAAGATTTCAGAAATAAACTTTATCATTTTGCTTGTGACTCTCAATTGAGTGTGAGAGCTGGGGACATAGTAAAGTACAAAGCAATTCAGACAGTGTTCAGAGCTCTTTCAGGGGACAGCTGACAACTTGTTGGATAGTGTCTCCAAAATATTATAGGCCCCCGGCTTAATTTTTTGGTCAGATCCCAGACCTGTTGCTAAGACATCCAGGAAAGGAAGCCTGTTTTGTCTATGTCAAGTGTGGTCTTTAAACCAAACTGCCACCCAGCAGAAAGAAAGAAAGTGGAGTCGCTCAGTTGTGTCCGACTCTTTGCAATCCCATGGACTGTAGCCTACCAGGCTCCTCTGTCCATGGGATTTTCCAGGCAATAGTACTGGAGTGGGCTGCCATTTCCTTCTCCAGGGGATCTTCCCGACCCAGGGATCGAACCTGGGTCTCCCGCGTTATAAACAGACGCTTTACCATCTGAGCCACCAGAGGGGAAGCCACCTAGCAGAAAGTACTCATTATTTCGACCATTCACATAGGATGTTTAAACACTGCACAATCTGGTGTGGGTGTGTGATGCTAAGGGCGCTAGAGTAAACCCAATTTAAAGCAGTCCCAAATGGTGTATGCAGTCCATGTAACTCTGCCCTCCAAGACAGTACCCTGGCCTTTAGAATCAGGAATGCACAGGGCTCGAAGCAGGAAGGGTGCTGAGGAGGCACTCTGGAGGCAGAGGAGGGAGAGAGCCAGCTATTGAGCACTGTGTGGGGGGGGCTGTGGAGTTGTTAAAATCCAATGGATGCTATTTTGCCCTCCAGAGGTGTCCAGTCCTGTGGTGGACGCAGCACGACATATTGGAAGGAATTAGGAGCAGTGCAGTGCCTGCAACTGGAGACCAGATCCTGGTGGTTTCCCAGCAGAGTTCTAGCATGACCCTCATCCTCAGGACGGACAACATGGGGACGATGCTGGCAGCCGTCAGCTGGCAGAGGAGACTGCAGAGATCCCACTAGAGTGACCCTAGCCACTAGCCAGTGCGGCAGAGTCTAGGGTGAGGAGGCCAGGGAAGCTGTCTGGACGCAGCAGGTGCAAATTGAATAGTTTAGGAAAAGATGTAATTCCTTCTGAGGACCTTGTCTGTATTTCCTCATAATAAGGAGAACGACTTCACTGAAAGGCTTACTTCTGCTTTACTATAAGAGAAAGAGATTTTTGTTTTGAGAGAACATAGGCGAGAGGCCAGTTAGGAAGGTACTGAGTGAGTCCCTGTACTAAGGATCTGGGTAAAATTCATGACATTAGAGATACAGAGTGGTTCAGTCTCAAATTGGAAAGAATTGAAAGAGATGGGGATAAGGGGAAGAAATTTTCAGGCCAGAAAAACTGCTCTAGCTTTCTTATCTCTTATCCCAGTGTTGATAGAGAAAAACAGCTTCCAGTCTGTGGTGTGATTAGATTGTTAGGAAGTTTGAGAAATAACCACGCCACACAAAAAACCTTGGCTAGGTTAATGAAGTGATTTAAAAAACAGTTTGACAAAAGTCACCAGGGATTTAGGGACCTGGAAAGGCTGTGCTGGGGTAAAATATTGTACTGAGTATTGTACTGAGACAGGAGTTTGAAAGGAGCATGGTGGGCTTTGGAAGAGGGGTGGGCCAGCCTACCTGCCACCCCATGGATAGCACACACTCAGTTCAGTTCAGTTCAGTCGCTCAGTCATGTCCGACTCTTTGCGACCCCATGAATCACAGCACGCCAGGCCTCCCTGTCCATCACCAGCTCCCGGAGTTCACTCAGACCCACATCCATCGAGTCCGTGATGCCATCCAGCCATCTCATCCTCTGTCGTCCCCTTCTCCTCCTGCCCCCAATCCCTCCCAGCATCAGAGTCTTCTCCAATGAGTCAACTCTTTGCATGAGGTGGCCAAAGTACTGGAGTTTCAGCTTCAGCATCATTCCCTCCAAAGAAATCCCAGGGCTTATCTCCTTCAGAATGGACTGGTTGGATCTCCTTGCAGTCCAAGCACACACTAGGAGTGCTTTGTGTCTCAGCACACACTAGGAGTCCCTTTTCTCTCTGGCTGCTTCTTGCCGATTGCTGGGGCTTTCCCAGCAAAGTGTGTTTGTGGATAGGGGGGTTCACAGGGCTGGGACATGGCTCCGTTAATCTAAGGGATGAAAGCATTTATGTCTCCCTTACTGGCCCAGCTCTTTCCTGAGCATTTTACCTGTGGGAACTCTGGGAGCGGTTATAGCCCAGCCCCTGGAGCACAACACCCCATCAGAGTCCCCTCCAGCTCCAGCTCTCAGTCACTGGCTGTGGTTGCTTACCCTCAGTTCTGCATGTAGAAAATCAACATCAGAAGAGCTGCTGCCTCGTGGGGGGCCTTGTGAGGGCTAATTTAGTTATATCTGTGGGTCCTTAGAAGAGTGCCTGGCACAGGAAACACTATTCAAGTGTGGTGTTAGGATTGTGAATGGGGAGAGATTATTGTATTGACCTATGATTCTCTCAGAGCTCGGGGTAAACTTCACTGAGTGGCTTGAGTTAAGAATGGACTCCCACGGGGACGGTGGGAGGGAAGGAGAGGCCAGCCGAGGAGTTGTGGGCAGGCGGCCCCTTCATCTTGCGGGTTCTCTCCAGCCCCCCTGTTCTGGTTTCCTGGCTCCCAGCCTGCTATTATGGTCTAGCAGAAGAATGCAGAAAATCTAAGAAAGAGTTTTGAAAATATTAAACTAGAAAATTTGCACTTTCATAATAGAAAACTGAGATAAGATAATGAAAAATAAAATGTAGATGTTTTCTAAAAATTAAAGGACTGATTTGCTAAAATCCAAAAGTGAAAAATGGAGAAGGAGAAAGATAGCAGCTGGCCCAGATTGTGCACTTTCTAAGCATGAGTCACTAGGACACGATGGCATCTTTTTCATTTATCCCTCTCGATACCCCTGGGATCCAGCCGCATTCTGCACAAGAGAGCAGCATCACACCACGGTGAAGTCACCTGTTAGAAAGTGACTGAGCTGATTTAAAAGCCTGAACTCTTGACCACCTTACTTTGCCAAATGGATAGACCTTAATCAAAGAGGGGATGGAAACCCCTGAACAGCTCCCAGAGCTGTGCCTCCTCATGCCCAGAGCCCCAAAACAGGCTTCCTCAGTTTTCATGGGGAGCATCTTATGGAGGAGAGCTGGAGGTTCAAGGAGTGAAGACTCCACCCCTGGCTTCTGAAAGCTGATCGAAACCAGGTGGTTGGCTTGAGAGGGACACTGAATCAACCTTGGATTGAGCAGCTGGGCTAGTAGGTCCAGGTAGGGAATGTGAATAAGTCACACGGCCAAGTGTAGGAAATGCCATGGCTTAAGCTCAACAATCAGTGGCTGTTACAGTGGGCCTCAGAGTTGGAGAGGCCATAGGGAGTGGTCAGGGCTGGGACAAGATGACAAGCACTTGACCCATCAAAAGAGTAACTGCTACAGCTGATAGTCAGATGAAGAGCTGTGGATTCACTGTTGCCAGCCTTCTAAATTTTTAAGAGAATCTGGAAATCCAGAGTTTTTGAGAAATCTTCCTGATTTTTAAATGTTGGCAACTTATTTAAAAAATAAAAACACTATGTGTTTGCCAACACTGTGCCAGCCAATATACCAAAAATCTTCTCTCTGGGCAGCCTCTTGGGGGTCTCTGAATTAGACAAACAGTTGCAAATTCTTGCATAGACATAGAGAGCTCTAGCTCCTATAATGTCTAATTAGTACAGGACCAGGTTCTGGGAAGTCTTAAAAATGAGTCAAGTTAAGACACCACTACAGCAGTTGAGAGATGTTTGTGCAAAAGCATGGCAAGTCTACCAAGAGAGAGAGGTAACGAAGCTCATCAGGTAGTGATTTTAGCTTTTGCGCACTATGGGTGCAAAGCAAAGAGATCAAACCAGTCAATCCTAAAAGAAATCAACCCTGAATATTCATTGAAAGGACTGATGCTGAAGCTGAAGCTCCAATACTTTTGGCCAATACTTTTGCAAAGAGCTGATTCATTGGAAAAGACCCGGATGCTGGGAAAGATTGAAGGCAGGAGGAGAAGGGGATGACAGAGAATGAGATGGTTGGATGGCACCACCAACTCAGTGGACATGAGTTTGAGCAAATTCTGGGAGATGGTGAAGAACAGGGAAGCCTGGCGTGCTGCAGTCCATGGGGTCGCAAAGTGTCAGACATGACTGAGCAACTGAACAACACGCTAGGGGTGATTTCTTTCAGCCCTCTGAAAATAGGGAATGTGTAGGCCAGGTGAAAGGTAAGGATCAGGAGGTATAGAAAAGGAGCATACGACTGACAGACTGACAGCTTCCTGGGGTAGTGAAGGTGGGAGAGGAAGGGAGGGTGGATGCAGATCAGGTAGGCGGGGCAAGGGGAGTCCAGAGAGGAGCAGAGGTCACAGATCGGGGATGGGGCCATTACTCAGGTCCCCACTGAGGACAGATCTGCTGTTCATTAAAATGACAGAAACGAAAGCTGAGTTGCAAAGGGTTGGCATGAGGGGTTTGGATAAAGGATGTCTCAGAAGAAGTGGGAATGGTGGGGGCAAGAATGAGGATGTATACCTTTTACTTTAAAATTTTTAATTGTAGCACAATACGCAGAACAGAAAACTTGCTGTGTTAACTGTTTCTATGTGTACAATCCAGTATAGTCACACTGGTGTGCAACCCATCTGCAGAACTTTTTCAACTTGCAAAACTGAAACGTTTTACCCATTAAACAACTCCTGATTCCTCTTGCCCCCAACCCCTGCAACCACCATTCTGCTTTCTCTCTCTGACAATTTTACGACTCTGTGTGCCTTGTAGACGTGGAGTCATCTAGCATTTGCTTTTTGTAGCTGACTTATTTCACTTAGCTTTAAGTCCTCAGGGTTCATCCATGTGGTAGCGTATCAAGATTTCCTTCCTTTTTAAGGTTGCAAAATATTCCATTTTATGTATATACCATTTTTGTTTATCCATTCGTCTGTCCATGGACATTTGGATTGTTCCCACCTTTCAGCTTGTATAGCTTTTGGGAGGGGGGAAGTTTTTGCTCTGAAAAGGAAAGAGAAAGGTTAAGGTTGAGATGCTAGGATTACTAACAGGAGGGTGGGGATTGGCAGGACTGTTAGTGGTTAAATATATTTTATATACAAGCCAGAATCTACCCAGTAGTGAATTAGAGGAGATGATGTCATTTGGCAGTTTTTGTTTCTGATGATGCTGTTATATGCATTGTTGGGGGTCTTGCTGCCTACATTGAGAGTATTTTGTAGTTCCTAAGACTTTATCAGGTTTCTTTCTCTAAAATTTTGCCACTACTTGCTTCTTTTTTTAAAATTGGAGTATAGTTGCTTTACAATGTTATATTAGTTTCTGCTGTACAGCAAAGTGAATCAGCTATATGTATACATATATCCCCTCTTGTTTGGATTTCCTTCCCCTTTTAGGTCACCACAGAGCACTGAGTAGAGTTCCCTGTGCTATACAGTAGGTTCTCATTAGTTATTTTATACACAGTAGTGAATATATGTTAATCCCAATCTCCCAATTCATCCCACCTTCCCTTCCCCCCTTGGTATCCATACGTTTGTTCTCTACATCTGTGTCTCTATTTCTGCTTTGCAAATAAATTAATCTATACCATTTTTCTAGATTCCTGAGAGCCACCAAATCAGAATCTTAGTTTTTGATTTTAAGGTGTTTTCACCTGGTAACATTCTGAGCTGATTTTCAACACACTGTTTCTTTTTTTATAGATATGACAATGGATTAATTCCATCAATTCATTCTTAATAGATTTGTCAGTGATTAAGATTTCAAGTGCACAAAACAACATTTCCAAAGTTCTGAAAACATTCTATCAGGTACCATATACACCCTCACATATATATGTTTCATTCATTAAACAAATATGTATTGAGTGCCTGCCTATGTGCTAGACACTAGTCTTAAGAATTGAGGGGATGGGTCCCTATATTGTCTGTTATCTTGTAGAACTTAGGTTCTGGCTTCTATTCTTTCTGTTTAGATTTCATAGTCTAGAGATAACGATAGCAATCACATGGTTTACGTACTGTTTTAGGTGCATCACATGTTTCGATTTATTCATTCCTCACAACAACGCCATGAAGTAAAGACTATCATTACCCCTATTTTATAGATGAGGAAGCTGAGGCAGAGAGGTGAAGTAATTTGCCAAAGGCACACTTCCATTGCATGGTATCATGGAATTTAAAGCCAGGCAGTCTGGCTCCAGAGTCACTATACCTCCCCTCTTCCCTATCACCTCTGCGATTTCATAGCAAACAAAAGTTTGCCTTAAGCCAGGCAGCAGGCACAAGCCACACAGGTTCAAAAGTTTGCACTATATCCTGCTAGTCGCAGTGACTCAAGGATAACTCCTCAATGTAATTCCTTATCTTTGGAGGGTTTTCCATTTTCTTCACCACCTGATAGTATTGGCTAACTCTGTTACTGGATTTGCTTAGTCATCTGTTCTAATGAAGGAAGCAGAGAAGACATTTTGAACTAGAAGGCGAAGATCAAAGACAAAATCAGAGGTCAAAGGAGAATCAGAATCCTCCCACAGTTAGGTTCAGATCTTTCAGCTGCTTTTTCTTGTAACTTCATGATATATGTCTCCATTTTTTCCAACTGGGCATTATTGTACTAATGTCTTGTAATTTTTCTTTCATTTTTATGAGCCAGTACTTTGAGTACAAAGGCTCTGTCTCAAATGACCCCTTGTCAGAGGCATGTTGGAGTTTTTCCAAAGGAGTTCCTTGCTCCTGCTGTTGCCCATTTTCCTTCTAAAGCACATACCTTCAATACTCACTGTCATTAACATCATCACCAGGGAGCTCAGTCTGTATGCACAGAATTGCAAGTGGAAGTTCAGGAATGATAATTGATCATACCAAGTCATAGAGAATACAGCCAGTTTGCGTTTTCTTTATCCAGGTCAAAAGCTCAAATGGGATGTGAGGCATTGGGTCTTTCTTGGTTGAAACATCCTGTTCCGTGGCCTGATGACATCTTGGAGAGTCTGGTAATCACCTGCCTGTGGAGTGGAGACCTGCTCCTGATTCTGCTGGGGTTAGGCCATGCATTCCAGCACCGTCACAGGGTCTTCCTGTTCCCTGGCTGTAAGCCTGGGCTCTGCATGCTGAGGGCTAGTGCTGCTACAACGGCTCCGGTGCTGTGACCCCCTTGGCCATCCTGCTTCTCCATGTGCCCACTGGGGCCTGTTCTTGAGAGAGAGGTGTCTGGTGACAGACCCTGCTCCTGGCTACTTTACACTGGGTCACTGGGCATCCCACTGACCCCCGTGTCCATCCCAGACAGGTATTCGTGAGTTGCTGCCTTGGGCTGTGGCCACCACTGCAACATAGGCCTGTCTAGGCAGCCCCTTGTGTGATTCTCCACTACACAGCCCTGGGTGAGAACTGTGCCCTCATCTGTGCCGGCAGCCCTCTGGCCCTGAGGCGGCACTGCTTCCTGATTGTCCCCTGCTAGGAACGCAGTAGGTCACATCTTCGTGGTTACCTCTGTGTCCTCATTTCCGTTTTCTGGGGTAGATTCGTAGAGATCAAATTTTAGTCAAAGGGTAGGCATATTTTCAAAGTGGGATGTAAGCCAGTGTGGCCAGCACCATGTGAAAGCAGAGGTGGCTGGCATAGTGGAGAAAGTGTTGGGCCAGGAGTAAGGAGGTCTGGGCTCTGGACAGGACTGTGCAGCCAGCGAGCCTGGGCTTTGCACAAGTCCTTTGGTTTCTTTTCCTTTCCCTTGGTTTTCATTTTCTTCTTTTGTAAAAGGAGCCCTGTTAGGAATCTGCTCAGACACTATGGTGCAGACATCACTGGGGCTTTCGGCCCTGCAGGCAGGCGTGTGAAGGGAGAGTCTTTGATGCAGTCCATAGTAGGCTTCCCTTTGCACACTGGTAATGGCTTACTTGAGAACTGCTTCAGAGTTTCCAAGAAGCTATCACAGTCCTATAAGAAAAGAAAATCGAGATTACTATCTAAAGTGTAGTTCATTTTTAGGTCTTTGATAGACAGACAGAGATCAAAGAGATTTCTCCCACACAGATGCCATGGATGTGGTTCCAAAGGTGATTACTCCAGTATTAATTTCACTTTCATATCTTTACAGGGAAACTTTATGGTGATGTACCTTTCATAGAAGAAAGACACAGACATCGGTATGAGGTACATCTTTCACACTAAATCACTGTGGAGTAAGGGGTCGTCCCCGGTTGCTCAGTGGTAAAGAATCCACCTGCAATGCAGGAGACGTGGGTCCGATCCCTGGGACAGGAAGATCCCATGGAGAAGGGAATGACAACTCACTCCAGCATTCTTGCCTGGAGAATCCCATGACAGAGGAGTCTGGCGGGTCACAGAGAGTCAAACGTGACTGAAGTGACTGAGCTTGCACAGATGTATGCATATGGGGTTGAGATTGAGAAGAACAGGTGGGACCCTACTTTGCTTTTAGATGAGGAAACACTTTCTGTGAAGGAGAGGCTGAAAAGTTTGGGAAAGGGCCACTGATGACATGAATGAGGGAAGGGGCTGTGAACCAGGTCATCAAGTTGTCACCTATAACCAGGGTTTTGGTAGAAAACTTGTTCCAAGCTTCTCTTTAGAGTGCTTATGTAACTATATATAAAAAAAGATTTTGGTTTAGTCACATGAGAAATAAGATAGTTTCAGTCCTCAAGTAGATTTGTCATTTGGGGAGAGATAGTTTATTACACGTAATTCAAGGGAAGAAGCAAGTAGGGGGATGTCTATAAAAAGCTAGTCTCAAGGTTTCAAGAAAGTCTAGTTACCTTCCATCATCATGCAGTTGGTCCCCTTCACCCATTTTGCCTACCCTCCAAGCCTCTTCCCAGCTGGTCACCACTAATCTGTTCTCTGTGAGTTGTTTTTGTTTTATTTTGTTTGTTCATTGGTTTTGTTTTCTTTTAGATCCAACATGCAAATGGAATATTTGTCTTTCTTTGATTTATTTCACTTAGCATAATAGCCTCAAGGTCCATCCATACTGTTTTGCAAAAAGCATGTTTTTATTCTCTTTTGTGGCTGGGCAGTATTCTATTATATATATATATATATTCTCACATCTTCTTTATCCTTCAGTGGACACTTATGTTGTCTCCATCTCTTGGCTATTGTTAATAATAGTCCAGTGAACATAGTGTGCATATATCTTTTTGAATTTGTGTTTTCATGTTCTTTGAATAAGTACCCAGAAGTGGAATAGCTAAGTCATATGGTAGGTTTAGTCTTAGTTTTTTGAAACATGTCCATCCTGTTTCCCATAGTGACTGGACCAATTTACAGTCCCACCTCCATTGTGGGACTTTTCTTTACATCCTTTCTCACATTTGTTATTCCCTTTTTGACGATAACCTTTCTAGAAGGTGTGAAGTGATAACTCACTGTGGTTCTGATTTGCATTTACCTGATAATTAGTGATGTTAAACATCTTTTCATGTACTTTTTGGCCACCAGTATGTCTTCTTTGGAAAAACGTCTATTCAGATCCTCTGCCCATTAAAAAATTTTTCTTTATTGGTGTTGAAGGGTATGAGTTCTTTATATATTTTGGATATTAACCCTTTATCAGATGTGTCATTTGCAAATACCTTCTTCCATTTAGTAGGTTGCCTTGTTTTGTTTTGTTTGTTAGTTTGTCTTTTGGCCCCGCCATGGGCTTGAGGGATCTTAGTTCCCTAACCAGGAACTGAACCCAGGCACCCTGCAGTAGAAGTTCGGAGTTGTAACCACTGAACTGCCAGGAAATTCCCTGCCTCTTTGTTTTGATGATGGTTTTCTTCACATGTAGAAACTTTTTAGTTTGATGTAATCTTAGAGTCCTACTTTTTAAAACTTATCTTTGGGCAACAAAAGATGGGCCTCTCAGATTTAAGGGCTGTGATTAAACTATTTCTCAGGTTCATTATGGGTTTAAATATAGGCTTTGAGGTTTGACTATAAATAGAAATTAACTACTAGTTAGAGCATCACCGAAATGGAAAATCATTTTCATAAGCTGATATGTCTGTATTGCTCTGCTGTCCAAAGACAGTTAATTTCTTATTTTTCCAGGTGAATCCTAGCCTGATCAGCCAACTTGAGCAGAAAGACTTAAGTTTTGTAGGTCAGGATGTTGATGGAGAGAGGATGGAAATCATTGAACTGGCAAGTAAGTGGTGGTCTTCATTTTTGAAAATTTTTGTTGTGAGCTAAAGTCTGTTTGTCAACTGTAAGCATGCAAAGATATAACTTGAGGCCCATTATGTTTGTTCTTTTCTCCTCTCTCTTTTGAAATAAATATGCAATTAAATAGAAATAATATACACTAAATATAAAGTGTATGAAAAAACAGATCGCTTATAATAATAATTATTTGGGGCTCTGTTTATGTGAACTGCCATAAAATGATGTAGTGTTCAGAGCCTACCAGTTCTTTCAGTAGTGTGCTTCCTTAGCAGCCCTGCCCCCTTCCTGGGGTGTCTCTTGTTCCTAGCCTCTGGGTTCAACGGTCTGGGAAAGGCAGGCAGCCCACTGTTGAGGAGCACTCTGCTCTCTCCCACCTCTGAGGAAGAATGGCCTGTTGTTCTCCTCACTACTGGTAACTGACTGTGCGGTACATGTGACAATAATCTGTTGGATAAACTGCCCTCATTTATCGAATGCTTAGTGTGTACAGGATGCTCTAAAAATGGTAGCATCATTTTCTAGAGCCTACCTTTCCAATCTGTATACTTGGGCTCCAGATAACCTGGACTACTTACTCTTCTAACTTTTCTACTTCTTTTTCCATCTTAACCCATGTCACTGTTGTTCTACTTCAGATTCCTTTTCTCTGTCCCTTTCGTTTTCTGTCTCTAAACTGTTCAGGTACTTCAGAGTTCCAAGCAGGGAGGACACTTGAAGTTGGGAAAGGCTTCTTTGACCACAGTGGCATGTTACCTGGACCCAGAAAGAAGGCAAGCAGTGGACATTGAGCATGCACTCACTGGATGCTTCTCACCAGACCCCTTGCTAGGGACTCCGTGTGCCTATGTAACTTACAAGGCAGGTGAAGTTATTCCTACTTTAGAGAGGAGACTGGAGTTCAGAGGTTAAGAAACCTGCCAGGGCCATCCAGCTAGTCACCGGAGGGGCTAGATCTAAAGCAGGCCATAGCCGCCTTCTGCCCCCACTTTTGTGGAACTCTATTGTTCTTCTTGTTTTCAGTGAACATTACACCTAAGATTATCGATCCATGCCTGAAGTTTTAAATTAGAATATGAGGATATATTTTCTGTAGTCCTTTTGATAGAAATGTCCATCATTTACAATTTTCATAGTGTGGATCACTGGTGTTGAAGTCTCTTAAGTCTGGTATGTGAGAGGGCAAAGAAGTTTCTTAAGCAAATTATTGTTTATTTACTTTCATCAAATACATTATTCTCTTTAATTCTCCTGGCTCTCATTATTATCAGCAAACACTTAGAAGCTTCTTTCATTGTAAGGATTTCATTTCCTATTGACACTTTCAAATTTCATGTGGGTTGGAAAGGAAATGAGACCCGCTATAAAACCTTGAAATTTTAAAAAAGCTGACTGCAAGGGAGTTCATTTTATTAAGGAAAACTTCCCAGAAGACTTTGATCTTAGCTACTCTTACCATATCCATGAATCTCTATATTCCTGAAGGAGTTCTGAAAGGAACAACAAAGCTTGTGATTAGTATAATGTCAGAATATGTTTCAAAGCAATTAAGAGTATTATTTAAAAGACAGTTTGACTGGTAGAATGTCATTAAAATAAAAACTTTTCAGTCTCTTTCCTCATTTTGGTATAGGGGATTTTTTGAATAAAGTGATTCAGAGCAATGGTCCATTCATTCAAATATTCTTTCCCTGGCTATGACATGATCCATTGCTCAGCTTCTGTCTGTAGTGGTACAAAAACACAATTATTGTCAGCTTCTTTCAGAAACATCGCTAGATGCTGTGCTGCAAGATTCATCACATCTTTAATTTAAAAGCTGCATTGGTTTCTTTTCTAAGGACAGATGGTTTCTCTTCTTTTCTTGAGGGGACACTTTCCTGAGAGGAGATGGCGTTCCTCTCACCAAGCTTTCACACTTGCTGCTGCTGCTGCTAAGTCGCTTCAGTCGTGTGCGACCCCATAGAAGGTAGCCCACCAGGCTCCCCTGTCCCTGGGATTCTCCAGGCAAGAACACTGGAGTGGGTTGCCATTTCCTTCTCCAAGTATGAAAGTGAAAAGTGAAAGTGAAGTTGCTCAGTCATGTCTGACCCTTAGCGCCCCATGGACTGCAGTCCACCAGGCTCCTCCATCTATAGGATTTTCCAGGCAAGAGTGTCTTTCTAATTCAAGGAGGCTTCTTCCTAGATATGCTATAGTGGGTTTCTACACTGGAATTTTCTGAATTCAGAGCTGTTCAGTAGAACCTGCTGCAATGATGGAGTATTCTGCCTTGTTCAGTATGGTAGCCACTAGCTGTTTGGGGATTTAGCACTTAAAATGTGCTCAGTTAATTTGAATGAATTTAAATGGTCACCTGTGGCCAAGGGCTACCATTTTGTATAGCAAAGCTTAATTTTTTTGCGGGGGGGGGGATTTCCAACTTTTGTTTAGTTAATGAGAAATAAAAATGAAAACGGGCTTCCTGGGTGTGTCTCAGTGAGTGAGGAATCCGCCTGCCAATGAAGGAGAGACAAGAGATGTAGTTTCGATTCCTGGGTCAGGAAGATCTCCTGGAAGGCAGTGGTAACCTGCTCCAGTATTCTTGCTTGGAAAATTTCATGGACAGAGAAACCTGGCAGGCTATAATCCACGGGGTCACAGAGTTGGACGCAACTTAGCGACTGAGCAGAGCACAGCAAAAATGAAAACAAACACAAAAACTACTCTCTGATTCTGCCACTATGTTATAAAGAAGACTCAAAATAAGAGAAGGATCATCATCTGAAAACTGAAAGATCAATCCTTGCAGAAGAGAACAAATGGTGACCTTGCATCAAGGCTTTTGAAGCGGGTAGTGAGTGCCCCAGGACACACCTGGCCCCACAGGTGCAAAGGGAAGCGTCAGCTAATAGTCAGATGATGAAAGCTGAAACCTCAGCCAGCTGACCAGAACAAAGCATCTCTAGGCTTTTGCATCTATACCTGGACATTTACCCTACTTCTGAACTCCTTTCTTATTCTAAAGCTTTATAACCATTAGATGAGAACAGTCTGCTAGACTATTATCTATTTCATTACAATAAGGACTAAGCTTTAAATGATAACCTTAGGAGAGTGGATATTGCCATTCAACCAGGATTTCCTTACTACTGAGCAGTAGTTTGGGGTCTTCAGTGGGAAGTGACGGGGACTCGTGATTTTGAATTCCACACTGGACTTTCAGATCATTTGATAGAGCATCCCACTGAAAGATTTAAAATGATATTTACTTCTTCTTATAAGAGTTATATTTCATCATCTTCATTATATATATATATGGCCATTAAAATGATTTTTAAAGTAAGGACTACATATCAACTATGCTTTTACTATGGGAATTATGGGAATAGAGAGTTGCCCAGTCTCTAATTAGGAGTTGCTTCCTAATCTGGGAATAAACATAGTTTTTCAGAGTTTTGAGTGGGGAGAGGAATTTGTAATCCTAGAAAATTTTTACCCAGATTTGAAAATGTTGCCCATTAATTTTTACCATTCACAAACAGGGGATTCCAGATACCTGAGAAAAACTATTTTTCCATTCCTATTACATCTAGGAGAACTTAAGTTGCTCATATAGGGGTTTCTTACAACTCTCAGCTTTATTTGCCCTCAGTCGTGTCCGAATGTTTGCAATCCCATGAACTATACAGTCCGTGGAATTCTCCAGGCCAGAATACTGAAGCGGGTAGCTTTCCCTTCTCCAGGGGATCTTCCCTACCCAGGGATTGAACCCAGGTCTCCTGAATTTCAGGCGGATTCTTTATCAGCTGAGCCACAAGGGAAGCCCAAGAAAACTGGGGTGGGTAGCCTATCCCTTCTCCAGCCAATCTTCCCAACCCAGGAATCAAACCTGGGTCTCCTGCATTGCAAGTGATTCTTTACCAACTGAGCTATCAGGGAAGCCCAATGTAAGAGATTCACTGTAAAGGTTCACATGATACAAAGAATTATAATGAAGAAAATAAAAATATATTGAACTTTTGCCACCTTGAGCCATAACCACTATTAACATATTGAAAAGCCATCCTTTTATCACTTGGAGACTCTTCATCACAGGAGATAAGTTGTTGTTGTTCAGTCGCTAAGTCATGTCCGACTCTTTGTGACCCCATGGACTGCAGCATGCCAGACTCCTCTGTCCTCCACTATCTCCCCGAGTTTGCTCAAATTCATGTCCATTGAATCAGTGATGCTATCTAACCATCTCATCCTCTGCCTCCGTCTTCTACTTTTGCCTTCAGTCTTTCCCAGCATCAAGGTCTTTTCCAGTGAGTCAGCTCTTCGCATCAGGTGGCCAAAGTATTGAAGCTTCAGCTTCAGCATCACTTCTTCCAATGAATATTCAAGGTTGAGTTCCTTTAAGATTAACTGGTTTGATTTTGCAGTGCAAGAGATTCTGAAGAATCTTCTCCAGCACCACAATTCGAAAGCATCAATTCTTCGGTGCTCAGCCTTCTTTATGGTCCATCTCTCACATCTGTACATGACCACTGGAAAAACCATAGCTTTGACTATACAGACCTTTGTCAGCAAAGTGATATCTCTGCTTTTTAATGCGCTGTCTAGGTTTGTTATAGCTTTCCTTCCAAAGAGCAAGCATCTTTTAATTTCATGGCTGCAGTCACTGTGCATAGTGATTTTAGAACCCAAGAAAATACAATCTGTCACTGCTTCTACTTTTTTCCCTTCCATTTGCCATGAAGATAGGATCAAATGCCATGATCATATTTTTTTGAATGTTGAATTTCAAGCCAGCTTTTCACTCTCTTCTTTGACCTTCATTAAGAGGCTCGTTAGTTCCTCTTTGCTTTCTGCCATAAGGGTGGTATCATCTGCATATTTGAGGTTATTGATATTTCTCTCCTGGCAATCTTGATTCCAGCTTGTGCTTCATCCAGCCTGGCATTTTGCATGATGTACTGTTCATGTAAGTTAAACAAGCAGGGTGACAATATACAGCCTTGATGTACTCCTTTCCCAGTTTTGAACCAGTCCATTGTTCCATGTCCAGTTCTAACTGTTGCTTCTTGACCTGTGTACAGGTTTCTCAGGAGGCAGGTCAGGTGGTCTGATATTCCCATCTCTTTAAGAATTTTCCACAGTTTGTTGTGATCCACACAAAGACTTTAGTGTAGTCAATGAAGCAGAAGTAGATGTTTTTCTGGAATTCTCTTGCTTTTTCTATGATCTGATGAATGTTGACAATTTGATCTCTGATTCCTCTGCCTTTTCTAAACCCAGCTTGTACATCTGGAAGTTCTCAGTTCATGTACTGCTGAAGCCTGGCTTGGAGAATTTTGAGTATAACTTTACTAGCATGTGAAATGAGCACAATTGTACTGTAGTTTAAACATTCTTTGGCTTTGCCTTTCTTTGGAATTGGAAAGGAAACTGACCATTTCCAGTCTGGTGGCCACTGCTGAGTTTTCCAAATTTGCTGGCATATTGAGTGCAGCACTTAAAAAGCATCATCTTTTAGGATTTGAAATAGCTTAGCTGGAATTCCATCACCTCCACTAGCTTTGTTCGTAGTGATGCTTCCTAAGGCCCACTTGACTTCGGACTCTAGGGTGTCTGGCTCTAGGTGAATGATCACACCATCGTGGTTATCTGAGTCATTAACATCTTTTTTGTACAGTTTTTCTGTGTATTCTTGCCACTTCTTTTTTATTTATTTTTTAAAAAATTATTTATTTTTTAATTGAAGGTTAAATGCTTTACAGAATTTTGTTGTTTTCTGTCCAACATCAACATGAATCAGCCATAGATGTCCCTTTCCTCCTGAACCTCCCTCCCTTCTCTCTCCCCATCCCATCCCTTTAGGTTGATACAGAACCCCTGTTTGAGTTCCCTGAGCCATGCAGTAAATTCCCATTGGCTATCTATTTTACCTATGGTAATGTAAGTATCCATGTTACTCTTTCCATACATTTCACCCTCTCCTCCCCTCTCCCTGTGTCCATAAGTCTGTTCTCTATGTCTGTTTCTCCATTCAGTTCAGTTCAGTTCAGTCGCTCATTCGTGTCTGACCCTTTGCAACCCCATGAACCACAGCACACCAGGCCTCCCTGTCCATCACCAACTCCCGGAGTCCACCCAAACCCATGTCCATTGAGTTGCTGATGCCATCCAGCCATCTCATCCTCTGTTGTCCCCTTCTCCTCCTGCCCTCAATCTTTCCCAGCATCAGGGTCTTTTCAAATGAGTCAGTTCTTCGCATCAGTTGGCCAAAGTATTGGAGTTTCAGCTTCAGCATCAGTCCTTCCAATGAATATTCAGGACTGATTTCTTTTAGGATGGACTGGTTGGATATCCTTGCAGTCCAAGGGACTCTCAAGAGTCTTCTCCAACACCACAGTTCAAAAGCATCAATTCTTTGGTGCTCAGCTTTCTTTATAGTCTAACTCTCACATCCATGCATGTCATCTGAATTAAATTCGCCTATTCCCATCCATTTTAGTTCATGGATTCCTAAGATGTCGATATTCACTCTTGCTATCTCCTACTTGACCGTGTCCAATTTACCTTGATTTGTGGACCTGACATTCCAGGTTCCTATGCAATATTGTTCTTTACAGCATCATAGTTTACTTTCACCACCAGATACATCCACAACTGAGCACTGTTTCTGCTTTGGCGCAACCACTTCATTCTTTCTGGAGCTACTAGTAATTGCCCTCCACTCTTCCCCAGTAGCATACTGGACATCTTCTGGCCTGGGGTGGGTGCCATCTTGACGTGTCATATCTTTTTACTTTTTCATACTATTCATGGGCTTCTTGTGGCAAGAATACTGGAGTGGTTTGCCATTTCCTTCTCTACTGGACCACATTTTGTCAGAACTTTTGACTATGACCTGTTGTCTTAGGTGGCCCTACAGGGCATGGCTCATAGCTTCATTGAGTTAGGCAAGCCCCTTTGCCACGACAAGGCTGTGATTCATGAAGGGGAAGATAAATTGACATAGCTGAAATATGAGTGCATGATCAGCTTCATGTTGCTGTCTGTGATTAATATCCAGCCCAGAGCTGTGACTAGAAAAGCAGTTATACCTGCTTCTTTCCCAGGGGACCCATCTCTTGGGAAGGGAGAACTTGTAGGAAATGGCCTGAAGCCATCTGAAAGTGACACAGTTAGCCTGATGTATGAGGATATCAGGCTGTTGAGAGAGGGGACCTTTCCCCCTCTACCCTCTTGAGTTCTTGTGACTGGACTAATAATAAAATTGATGCAAGACAGATAAACAGGAGAAAAAGAAAAAATTGTACAAACGGAGGTCTCTTAGAAATGGAACCTAAAAAGTGGAGAAAGTAGGTAAGTTTTGTATTTTTTAGACACAGAAACAATAAATATATGAGGAATTAACAGGACAAAGAAACTTAGGCTTTGAGTGCTTAATTAGTGAAGAATCTAAATGAAATTTGAGCTTGGGTAGTAAGTTAAAGAAGTCACAAAATGTGTTTATATAGGCTTCTCTGCCCAGATTCCGTGTCTCTAGTGATAAGGATGTCCTTGCACCTCCATATGCTGAGAGTATACCTTTCACGTGAGAGGTTTATTTCCTGCTTTTAGGGAGACTGGGTGGAGTGTGTGTCAAAGTGTCCCTCTTACATCAGCTCAATCTTAAGTAATTTTAATTCAAAACAATCAGTATGTCATTAAGACATACTTTGGGGTAGCCTGCCCTGGACCCCACCCATGGAAATAGAACCATTGCAAGTCTTGGAAGGGCCTAGATAGCAGATCATCTTCCCATTCAAAAACTTTTGCTTAACTTTGCTCGATC
The DNA here is from genome assembly GCF_014754425.2 of Oryx dammah. NCBI lineage: Eukaryota > Metazoa > Chordata > Mammalia > Artiodactyla > Bovidae > Oryx > Oryx dammah. The sequence continues at coordinate 117,654,568 of NW_024070207.1, forward strand.
TAATACCTTCCACAAATAAAGTGCTGAATCTCTTGTTAGTGAGATGTGTTTTACAATTTGAAATTCTACTACCAACTTGGATCATGAAAATATCTGGCTATGATATAGGTAGCAAGTTAAATCTTATCATTTAATGAGTTTTCTTACTTAAGGATAAGATTTTAAGGCTGTTCTCAGATTTATCAGCTTCAATTGCATTCTAATTATTCTCATTTCAGATCACCCGTATTTTGTTGGTGTCCAGTTCCATCCCGAGTTTTCTTCTAGGCCAATGAAGCCTTCCCCTCCATACCTGGGGCTGTTACTTGCGGCAACTGGGAATCTGAATGCCTACCTCCTACAGGGATGCAAGCTATCTTCAAGGTAACCAGCTTACTGTGTCCTTAGCAGTGACTCAAGATACAATTATCAACATTGTAGGCTTCTCATAAAATTTAATATCATTGTAGGGTTTATTTTTTAAAGTGGAGAGTCATTTTTTCCCCTCTTAATAAGCATACATTTTTCTCTGAATGAAAGTGATTTAATCACATCTACAAGAGTAATATGTCAGTTTTCCAAATCATGCTGATGCTGAGTATTATTTTATAGATATTTGTCATTTTGGTAGGTGAAAAAAGGGATTTTCTTTTGTTGGCTTTCTGAGTAATACATGTACATGAATGTTTTATATGTTTATTGGCTTTTTTGTTTTATTAATACCCTGTTCATATCCTTTGCCCTAATTTTCCTTTTGCTATTATCCTTTTTCTTGATGATTAATAAGCTCTTTATATATAAAGGACATTAATCCTTTGTTTAATTACACATACTTTTTCAGAGTGGTTTTGTTTTTAAGTTGTTAATGGTTTTCATTAGTTTTTGTTAGGTTTATCTTAGTTTTTATTTTCACTAAAGAACTTTAAATAAAGACTTTATGTAGTCTTTATGTTTTTTTTAAACGTGGTCAGATCTTTTACTTTGGTGGATTATGTCTTTAGTATCATGCCTAAACTCTTTCCCTGTCAAAAGATTATTATATAATTACCCGTTTGTTTTCCACTAGCACTTTTATAGTTTCAGAGGAAAAAATTTTAAAGTATAGTTGATTTACAGTGTTGTGGTGATTTCTGCTGTACAGCTAAGTGACTCAGTTATACATATATATATATATATTCTTTTTAAAATATGCTTTTCCATTATGGTTTGTCCCAGGAAATTGGATATAGTTCCCTGTGCTATACATTAGGCTCTTGTTGTTTATCTACTCTAAATGTAATATTTTGTGTCTACTAATCCCAAACTCCCAGTCTATCCCTCTCCCTTTTCTCCTCACTCTTGGCAACCATAAGTCCATTCTCTGTGTCTATGAGTCTGTTTCTGTTTTGGAGATAGGTTCATTCGTGGCATATTTTAGATTGTACGTATAAGTGATATCATATTGTATTTGTGCTTCTGTTTCTGACTTACTTCACTTAGTATGATAATCTCTAGGTCTGCTACAATCTCCATGTTGCTGCAAATGGCATTATTTCATTCTTTTTTATGACTGAGTAGTATTCCATTGTATGTATGTACCACATCTTCTTTATCCATTCATCTGTTGATGGACATTTAGGTTGTTTCCATATCTTGGCTATTGGGAACAATGCTGCTGTGAACATTGGTGTGCAGGTATCTTTTTGAATTATAGTTTTGCCCAGGTATATGCCCAGGAGTAGGATTGCTGGATCATATGGAAGTTCTATTCTTAGTTTTCTAAGGAACCTCCATACTGTTATCCATAGTGGCTGTACCAATTTACATTTCCACCAACAGTGTAGGAGGGTTCCCTTTCCCCCACACCCTCTCTAGCATTTGTTGTTTGTAGACTTTTTAATGATGGCCACTCTGACTGGTGTGAGGCGATAACTCATTGTAGTTTTGACTTGCATTTCTCTAATAATCAGTGATGTTGAACATCATTTCATGTACCTGTTGACCATCTGTAGGTCTTATTTGGAGAAGTGTCTGTCAAGGTCTTTTGCCCATTTTTCAGTTGGTTTTTGTTGTTGTTGCATGAGCTGTTTGTATATTTTGGAGATTAAGCCCTTGTCTTTCACATCATTTGCAAATATTTTCTCCCATTCTGTAGCTTGTCTTTTCTTTCTTTTTTTAAAAAAAAATTTCCTTTGCTGTGCAAAAGCTTGTAAGTTTGATTAGGTCCCATTTATTTATTTTTGTTTTTATTTCTATTGCTTTGGGAGACTGATACAGTTTCAGTTTTATAGTTTCAATGTATAATATATATGGACTTTATTTTTGGTGTGGTATATGAGGTAGGGATCTCCGTCCCCTTGACACCACTCCACCCTCACCAATTAAGTAATTTAGATTTGTTTCATGGATTTCTGTTTTGTTCCACTGGTGATTTCATCTCTTTTTTCTGAATCCTTGCCACCCTTTTCATTGTGATAGCATTATTGTAAGTTGAGCCCTTATTTACCCTACTCTTATTATTATTTAATATTTTTAAAAATGTGTTTACCTCTTCTTCTGGAGGACCTGTACAATGATTTTTAAAGTCTAATTTGAATTTAAAAATCCCTCAGGGATTTTCATTAAAATTTAATTTTCATTAAATTTCATTAAAATTTCTTTACAATTTAAATACTAGTTTGGTGAGAATTTACATCTTTACTTTTTTTCATCTAAGAATATTGTATGTAATAACTTTAAATGTGAAAGGAACTGGCCAGAATCATGTGCTTAGGTAGGGGTTACTACCACAATAACCAGATATATATTGTTTAGAAGTTACATTATGGACCCTCATTGTAGCAAATGAGTCTTGTGATACTGCATTTGAGGACTGCCAGGACTGTGGAAAATTCTTAGAGATGGGAATACCAGACCATCTTACTTGTCTCCTGAGAAATCTGTATGCAGGTCAAGAAGCAACAGTTAGAACTGGACATGGAACAACAGACTGGTTCCAAATTGGGAAAGGAGTATGTCAGGGCTCTACATTGTCAACCTGCTTATTTAACTTACATGTGAAGTACATCATGCAAAATACTGGGCTAGATGAATCCCAAGCCAGGAGAAATATCAATAACCTCAATATGCAGATGACACACCCTTATGGCAGAAAGTGAAGAGGAACTAAAGAGCCTTTTGAAGAAGGTGAAAGAGAAGAGTGAAAAAGCTGGCTTAAAACTCAACATTCAGAAAACTAAGATCATGGCATTCGATCCCATCACTTCATGGCAAATAGATGGGGAAAAATGGAAACAGTGACAGACTTTATTTTCTTGGGCTCCAAAATCACTGTGGATGGTGACTGAAGCCATATGCATGGCTTAAAAGATGCTTGCTCCTTGGAAGAAAAGCTATGACAAACCTAGACAGCATATTAAAAAGCAGAGACTTCACTTTTCAAACAAAGGTCCGTATTGTTAAAGCTATGGTTTTTCTAGTAGTCATGTGTGGATGTGAGAGTTGGATCATAAAGAAGGCTGAGTGCTGAAGAATTGATGCTTTCAAATTGTAGTGCTAGAGAAGACTCTTGAGAGTTCCTTGGACAGCAAGGAGATGCAACCAGTCAATCCTAAAGGAACTGAATCCTGAATATTCATTGGAAGGACTGATGCTGAAGCTAAAGCTGAACCTCCAATACTTTGGCCACCTGATGTGAAGAGCCGATTCATTGGAAAAGACCCAGATGCTGGGAAAGATTGAGGGCAGGAGGAGAAGGAGGTGACAAAGAATGAGATGGTTGGATGGTATCATCGACTCAATGGACATGAGTTTGAGCAAACTCCAGAAAATAGTGAAGGATAGGGACACCTGGTGTGCTGCAGTCCATGGGATCACAAAGAATCGGACACAACTTAGTGACTGAACAGAGGATTGTGGCATGGTGTGTCTGTGTGTACTTTGTTACATGAGCCTGCTCCTTTGCAGTATTACCTGCTATGAGAGCTTCACAGTTCCCTAGAATTTCCTTTAACTGTGTGTTCAGATGGTAACAGCTTTACATATTTTGAATGTTGGACCTGTTAATGAATTAATGATCACTCCCTGCACTCTTGAACCAGTGCAGTGATTTTCACACCCTGCCCTGTGGAGCTGGAATCCAGGCTGCTCTGAGGAGTGGACTGGGGTGGGTGGTTCCAGGCGCTTCCCTGCTTCAGTAAAGCTTCAGCTCCACTTGTCCTGGCTCCCATGGCTTGGTTCTGCATGAGATTGTATATGAAGATGGGTTTCTTGTGCTGTGATACTGCACAGATTAAACAGCAGATTGGATATTCCAGTGTGGTCCCTGTTGCATATATGCTCTGACCCGTCCCTGCCACTCTGATTTCTCCATTGTTTCAGGTGCTCACACGTGAAAGGAGGAATACAGTAGAACAAGTTAGATGGCTGGGAGAAATAACGTACATAATTGTTCACGTATAACTATATGGTTATTTGCAAGTATCAACTAATATATAAATGACATCTGCTTTGTGTGCCTTGCCCACCTCTGTACTGGCTGGCCCGTCAATTCCCACCTAGGGGCTGGTAGTCTCTGGGTAAAGTTCACTGGTAGTTTCTAAGAAAAGTGACTGCTTGCTAGCAACTCCTGAGCAAGACACTGTGTCTCTTAACAAGACTCTGATGCTGAGATTGGAATCACAGCTGACTAGCAGGCTTCCACGGTGATCAGAGAATTCCTGTGTATCAGCCACCAATTGGTGCATTCCTTAAGAGAAGCCAGCATTTTATTTATCTTCGTCTCTCTGGCTCCCCAGTATGCAGTGGTTGTTTATTACCCATTACAGTACTAAATGTAGGGGAGGATATATCCCGTACTATACTAAATATACCCTGGGAGGATACAGTCTCATCTAATCTTGACACCTTGCAGGGGGCTTTCCAACTAAGAATGGTGCCCATGACTTAATCCAGTGGCAGACACTAGGATTCCAGAGGAACCTTGCACTTCAGCTCCTCCCTGCCCAGATCCATGTGGTGTTAGTGAGCATTGAAAAGCAAGTAACTGCTTTAGTAGCCAGGCTCTAATGTGAGCTGAGTTGGGACTGTAATTCTGTCAAACAAGATTACTGTCTGTAATCAATCCTAAACAAATGTGACAAGAAATTTGAACACTAGAATAATGGCTTCCTTTCCCAGAAATTGGCTGATATTATTTAAATGTATGGCATATGTGCCGCCGATGTCTTGAAAAACCCACAATGTAAAAATCCTTGGCTTTGAGAAAATATACCTGGGCCCTAGGTGTATTGCTTTCTGCCGTGTGGAGAACCTTTATGTTTTACTGTGTTTATATTTTACTGCAATAAGAATACTACTTTGGGATCTCGAGCTGGTGAGCTGAACTCTTAGCTACTCTGGTATCTTCTAGAATGGTAGCAGTTATGAAGACCAGGTCCACCTGGTTTTAGACTTGTGGGGATCTGTTCAAGAGGCATAATGGTTTTAGGATATTTCTTTAGGTTTGTATAAGCTACTCAAAAGTACTTGCAAAATCAAACTAAATCTTATTTGGAGGATTCTCTAAGACCACCCACACATTTAGTAATTGATTAGGAGGAATCTGAATATAGCTGTGGTGCTGGAGAAGACTCTTGCAAGTCCCTTGGATTGCAAGGAGATCCAACCAGTCCATCCTAAAGGAGACCAGTCCTGGGTATTCATTGGAAGGACTGATGCTGAGGCTGAAACTCCAATACTTTGGCCACCTTATGCAAAGAGTTGACTCATTGGAAAAGACCCTGATGCTGGGAGGGATTGGGGGCAGGAGGAGAAGGGGACAACAGAGGATGAGATGGCTGGATGGCATCACCGACTCGATGCACGTGAGCTTGGGTGGACTCCAGGAGTTGGTGATGGACAGGGAGACCTGGCATGCTGCGATTCATGGGGTCACAAAGAGTCGGACACAACTGAGCAACTGAACTGAACTGAACTGAATATATTTGTACTAAAATTCATTTCAGTGACAGAATAAGCATACACAGCTTGCTCAGGCAGGGAAAGACGTGTAAGGAGAGCCTGGAGAAATCTATCTGCAGCTTTCCTATGCTCTTTCCCTCCTGTGAGAGGTCACACAGAGCTCACCTTCCCTCCAGCAGTACAAATGCAGTGTGTGATGTTTATGCCCAGAGAAGCCCATTTGACACTCAGGCTTTAGAGTTTCTATAGGAGGCTGGTCACATGGGCATTCTCTGCTTAGCAACCACCCAAATTCCAGGCTCCCAGGAGGAAAGCAAGTGTTCACCACAATCACATTGCCTGTACAAACAGCCTAGGCCCCCAAAGATGACCTTATCGGTTAGTAATGGAGAAAACATTCCGAAAGCCAAGTTCCCCAGCAACAGGCCCTTCTAAAGATGTCAGCCTATTGTGTTAACTCTTTTGCACAAGTCAAGTAAACCATTTTTAGAATAAAGAAATCCAGTGGGAAATTATGGTCCATTAAATAAATCATTGTAATTATTTGCTGATATCTCTCTCCTAGTGTCTTAAGTATAATTTGTCCCATATTTAAACAGTAACCACAAATTTGCATGGTTTTGCTGGTGTACAATGTAATGGAATGAGACTGTTTCATGTAATTGTAATAAAAAATTGTAGGAGATTTATATGAAATAGAATATCCAAAGATTCTTATAATTGCGAGTTCTTCAGTATGTAGAAACAAAACACGTGATTTATGTCCAGAATTCCACTTTTTTAAAAAATTGAAGTATAGTTGATTTACAGTGTTGTGTTAGTTTCAGTTTCTGGTGTATAGCAAAATGGTTCAGTTTTATATATATCTTCTTTTCTATTATGATTATTAAAGGATATTGAATATAGTTCCCTGTGCTATACAGTAGGTCCTTGCAGTTTCAGAATTCCATTTTTAAGCAACTGGAAAGAGAAGAGGGATAAGAGTCTAAAGTCATAGGTTGTTTCTCAGCCTGTATGTCTCTGGGGCTGCCCTACAAGGCCCTGGAGGGGCAGTCACTCCACACTGAGGTCAGGAATGACTTCCAGTTTTGGTGATGCTGGCATTTATCATGCTCCTCTGTCAGGTCAGAGTAAAACTCTCTTGCTTAGATAGTGCTTGTTCTATGTCAGAAAGCAAGAACCGAGATGGAGTTCAGTTCACAGAAATACAGCTGTTTGGGAAAACATGCTTTTAAAATATAAAAGCAGAATCTTAAGACATGTGAGTAGCATTTTATTCTAGGTTTTAGGATCTTAAATTCCATGTCTCCACCCAACACAATCTATCTCTTGTGCAGACAAATCGTCTATTTGAGTTGAAAGGGAAGGCAGGCTGATATAGAAATGGGAGGAAAGTTAACTCCGTGGTGCACTGTATTTGCCTGATTGTTTCAGACCAAACTCAAGAGTTGAAACTACTTTCTAATCAGAGGGTCTTAAAGGAAGTACAGAGTTGCAGTCAGTGCTTTCTATTTCCTGATTCTTTGTGTGCTCCTAGGATTGAGTCCCTTCTCTCCTGCTAGCTCAGGCTTCCCTCTTCAATTTTCTCTTTGAATCTCTGCAGTCAGGGAGCGAAGGCACTTTGCCATTGTCTCTGGTCTCTGTCCTGTGACTACTGGGCTTTTCCTTTGAAGTGATATGCTGTCTTCAAGCCTGGGAAAGCTTTGTTTTCTGTTAACTTCTAGCTGAGGCATTAGAAAAAAATTGGAAAATAGGAAAAAGAATCCATAAACCTGTAAACTTAACTAGGTCACTGTCCTCGCTTTTGAGTGTTTCCTTCCAGTCTTTAGTTTATACTTGTATATGACTCCTTTCATGGTTGTAATCAGAATAATGAGTGTGTGTGTGTATTTTTCCCAATTCTTTTTAAAAAAATTCTCTTATTCTTTCAAGCCTATAGAAAAGATGAAGGAATAGTACAGTGAATACTTGTATACCTTTCACCTAGATTCATCAGTTGTTGCCTTTTTACCATGTTTGCTTCTCTCTCTTTCTCACTGTATAAACTTATTTCAGAAGCACTTATAAGTTGCAAACATCATAGCGGTTTACTCCTAAATACTTTATCATTCATTTCCTAAAATTGAAGATATTGTCTCACATAACTGCAGTATCATGATCACACCTAAGAAAATGAATATTAATTCCATGACATCATTTAATATCCAGTTCATATTAAAATTTCTCCATTTATCCCCAAATGTCTCTTTAGCTTTTTTTGAAATTAAAAAAATTAATCAGTGATGAATTTGAGGTTCATTTGGTTATGTTTCCTAGTTTCTTTTAATCTGGGTAATCAGCCTCTCTTTTTCAGTTCTTCATAACAATGACTTTTTTAAAAAAATTAATTTATTTTAATTGGAGGATAATTACTTTACAATATTGTGACTTTTAAAATAAAGAGGCCAGGCCGGTTGTAGCAGTGACCAGAATTTGATTCATATTTTGTCTTGATTCGGTTCAGGTTAGGCATTTTTGGAAGAATAGTTCACTGGGGATGTTTGGACTTCATAAGGACACATCAGGAGGCACGTGAGGCACATAATATTCCCTCTTTAGTCACACAGTGAATGGTGCTGAGTTTAACACCTGGTTAAGATAGTGACTGTCTGGAGGTCTCTTTTGTAAAGAAACATTTTTCTCCATTTTAGTTTCTAAAATACCAACCCCCACTGAAATGAACTAGGGCTCCTGGAACAAATGGTTGGTTTCAAGTCTGGGAGAAGAAAAGTACAGGATGAGGCCAGAAGGTGTTGCTGGACTTAAAGGAAAGAAGAGTTTAAAAACCAAGGGGAAGATTTTGTATAAGGACAAAGAAGCTAGCTTGAAAGGATTCCTGCTGGCCTCATTTGGACAATTTGAACATCAAAAACAGTAATGACAAAATTGGATTATAACACATTATATGTTTTCAAAATTACATAATAATACTCAGAAAAAAAAGGCCAATTTAAAAAATGTAGATGCCACCCCTGATGTAATAACTGAGTCAAATAAGGATCATAAGTGGATGCCAAAACCATTAGATGAAAAGTTTTGGAAAGTGGGATATTCATATGTTCTCAAAGTGTCACCTCAGTTTTTATTAATTACAGAAGCTTGTCTTTTGAACTGAACACCTCATACCCAGTTTTCCAAGTTGCATGATGCTCCTACTGTTGATGGCTGCACGCTTAACATCTACTCAATGCACCACGTGTGCTGGAGCTCACACCACCCCAGCAATGGTGCTGGGCACAAGAGAATCAAGGACTAGTCCAATAAGAACACATGCCCTGTTCTGGGAGACTTATTGGGTAGCTTAATGCTTCTCTACATTTTGGGGCTGACGGATCACCTTCCAAGAAAGTGATGAAAGCTGTGGACCCGCTTCCTGTAAAAGGGCACACACATAGCAATTGGGACATCATTTCCCAGTATTCATATCCCAGAAACCTCCCATCCATCAATATTCTTCTAAGAGTCTCTTCAGATACAGACCCCTAGCTAAGATGGTTTTTATAAAAAGAAGATGGTAATAGTACCCACTTCACAAGGTAGTAACAAAGAGTGCATTTTTTTCTAAATGGAAAACACTTAGCACAGTGCCTGGTCTATGGTAGGAAATTAAATGGGAATTATTATTGTGCTATTATTATTATTATTAATCTCTTGCTGCTGCAAAGCCTCCTACCTGGTCTCCATGCCTCCACCTTTCCTCTTCTTAATCCACCTTCTGCTGGCAAACTGGTGGAAGGCAGTCTGTAGCCTGTTAGGATGCTGCTGCTGCTGCTAAGTTGCTTCAGTCGTGTCTGACTCTGTGCGATCCCATAGATGGCAGCCCACTAGGCTCCTCTGTCCCTGGGATTCTCCAGGCAGATGCTGGTTCCCCAGATGGTTACTGATGATGGCCATTAGAGGTGGGCGTGGCCTCTTCGCTGATTAGATGTACATTTCTCCCTCTAAGGCATCCTTATCCCCCTTGGGGTGATTCTTTCTCTTTGACTAGGAGAATAAGATACTCCTTTTCTCCTGTGTGAATCTAATGTGCATTTTCCAGCACTGTTTTAAACTTGGAATCACCTTGTTTTTTATTTTAACTTTTGGTCTGCATGGTTGATGTTGCCAGGGACCATTCTTGCCATATAAGGTGCAAATATTTTATTTTTGTGGGGATAGTGTGGACAAACAGAGCAGGTGCTATGGGTTTATTTTCTGGATATGCCACTTCCTGGGTAATTTTTTTCCCAAGTCCCCACTCCTAAACCTCAGGATCTTCATCCTTTAGGGTTGCTGTGAAGAACAGTTGAGATGGTGCTTTGTAAACTTTCAACTGATATAAAAATACTATTTTCCCCCCATGTTACATTTCAAGCAAAAGTGAACTGGAAAAGAAGATTCTTTTTTGCTTTCTTTTTCAACAGCTTTTTCAAAAATCTTAAAAAACAGCTCCCCTGCTTATTGTTGGATTCCAAAACCGTACCTTGAGACTGTTTCTTGTAAAGTACTGCTGATAAGCAACATTTGAGTATACCTTCCCTAAGGGATTAAATGTTGCTGAAAAGGTGCTCTTTATTGATCGTGATCCACTGCCCGCTGATGATGCGGTGTCAGCCAGGGATGGAGTTAATACTGATAGAGACTACTGTGCTTTTAATGTCCTGCCAGGGTTGTGCTCTACCATTTACTATTCAATGCAAGACTCATTCAAAACATACTAAGTTATTCATTCTGTTGCTCTTATATTTTATGGCTTCCAGGGGCTCTTTGAGAAGGAAGTAAGTATAGTGATAACAACGCTTTGGGGAAAACTGTGTGCATGGCAACCTGTTTTAAAACATGCTTTCTCCACATGAAATAGATTTTGATATAAAGTATTATAGGAATTTATGCATGCTGGGGATCTTAAGTATGCTATTAGAATTTTTTAATTCCAACTACCTCTTTCTGTTAATGGAGAAGAAATGGTCTAACAGCCGCCTCAGGGTAGCAAAGAAGGTGGACTATGTGAGGTAGTGCTCTACCATTGCCCTGGTGCCTTGGAATATGTTCTCTTCTATTAGGACTTTATTAGGAGCCAGGAGTCTTTGACAAACAAACTTGACTATGACAAGCCTTTCGTTTGTCAAAGAACAACATGTAGACCATGGCAGTCAAGTCTTGCAAGTTGAGCCAGTGTTGAAGGATGGCAAGTCCTGTGTGTTGCCGCTGGTGATTTTGATTTTGTCTTGGAAATTGTACAGTAAACAGCTTTTAAAAAAGAGTACTTCCATTATTTGGAGGGTACTTGCATGCATGAAGGAGATTTGCTGTGATTTTGACTGTATATAGCCAGACCTTAGAAAAACCTTTCTCAGTGAGTGACAAGGGGAACCATTGCATGGTGATTATGGTTTGTTTTTGCTAAAATCATTATTCATTTGTTCTAAATCAGTGCTATCCAATAGAACTTTTTTGCAGTGGTGAAAATGTTCTATAATCTGCACTGTCCTTATGATTATGTCAGTTTTAATCTTAGCTCTATTTTAATTCTAGCATTGGCAAAGTTTTTATATATTTGTGTGCTAAGTTGCTTCAGTCATGTCCAACTCTTTGTGACCCTATGGACTGTAGCCTGCCAGGCTCCTGTGTCCATGGGATTCTCCAGGCAAGAATACTGGAGTGGGTTGCCATGCCTTCCTCCAGGGGATCTTCCTGACCCAGGGATCGAACCCATGTCTCTTGCATTGCAGGTGGATTCTTTACCACTGAGCCACTGGGGAAGCCCGATATATATATATAGGTTTCTTATATTATACATAGAAGTGTAATATTTGAAACTAGGAATAAAGAATGCTTTTACCTTAAAAAGAAAATCTGCACTGTCCAGTATCACAGTCACCAACTACACATGCCTGTTGAGCACTTGAAGTATGCCTCAGTGTATACACATGAGGAATGGAATTTTAAATTTTATTTGGTTTTAGTTGATTTAAATTCAGATAGCTACTGTGGCTTGTGGCTGCCATATTGGACAGTGTAGGTTTAAAACTGTTTGCTTCTCAAATGTAACAAGACTCACATGAACAGTTCTGTATTCTGTGGCCTTTCAAAAAATTTAACTTGTAAGAGCCTAATATCTAATAACTCTCCCCACTGAGAAGTGTGTGTGTGTATATACAGAGATTATTTAAAGAGATAGGTTAGTCTTAAGATAGAGCTGAGATGTCTTGAACTAAGTGAAAATATCCCCAGAGAAGTATATCTTATGACTTAAGTCTACTCTGTTTGAAAGTGAAATGAACCCCTAAGTCTTACACGGCACAGATTTTTATTACATTTGCAGGAGCTGTTGCTGTTCTGCATGCAGAATTGTGTTTCTAGCACTTGTGTTTTGCTGGCACATGACTTGCCGTAAAATCAGCATGCTTAGCAGCGTTGCATATTTTGAGAATTCTGTTCTTGAGTGTTGTGGTTTATTTGGTTGTTCTATCTCCGCCTCTGAACACATATGAAAAAACGAGTGGACCCAGTCATTTACCTTGGAGCTTCCCTTTGTTAGGCTTACCCTGTGCCATATTGATGCACTGGCAGAGTTTAGGGCTGATAGCCAGCAGACAGGAAATGAGAGCCATTAGGTTAGACCCACCCAAGTCCACTTGCTAAAGTGAGTAGGGAATTACTCTTGGTACAGGAAAATCATGCACTTGGCAGTTTTCACGGCTTCTTTATATTTCCATGACTTTTTGAGAAATATCATGTTATAAACATATAACCCTCATAGCAGCAATGGCTTATATTTTTGTGTAGCTTCAGAGTACATTTGTGCAGTCTCTTTTGGCCCTCATAACATTTTGGTGAGGTGGTGTAGGTATCCTTACTAATTTTTTCTGGACTCTCAAGGGGTCAAGTGACCAGTCTGAAGGTACATAGCTAATAACTAGTACAACCAAGAGAGTGAGGGGTGAGATGTGGGCCCACCCCACTCTTTCCCAAGTTCAGCAGCAAGGAAGGAAGCTTGAACTACTTGAGAAAATGGAGTTCGTTTGGTCCTTTGGACATTCTCACTTGTGGCATCAGGGTACACACCTTGTGGGCCCACTGTAGCACACAGCTGAGACTTGAACTTGTGGCCTGGGTTAGCATGATATGAGGATTCTGGCCCCACCTCGAACAAGCTGTGTGCCTGGTGAATCACTTGAACATCCTTGACCTTCATTTCTTCTCACATAGGAAGCTGAGTGCATCTTCCAAATCCCCTTTTGTTGCGGGGAACCAGAAGGGACTCTGTTTGTATAGTGAGAGTGCATGGATAAGGATATATCAACTTTTCTGAGTTCTTTTTTTGAAAAAATATTCTTTGGTTATTATGTGTTTTCTTTATCGAAAACCCTTTGATAACAGTAGAAGTGGTTTTCCTGTATTAAAATCTAACTAGGAGATATTTTCTACTTGATTGTTCATCTAACAAATCTTGTCTTTTCTGCCATTCTTGAGCTTTTTCTTTGTCTTCTCCATACTGTAGCCCCACCCTCCTCCTTTCCAGTATTTTGTCCAGAAGTCAGGGAGGAGAGTGAGGTTGTCTGTTATGATTTTGTTTATGTATTTATTGATATTTACTCAATATGTTTAGCGTAAATCTTTGTTTTCTAGCCTGTCAGCATAGGGTTTCTCCAATTGCTTCCTCTCCTCTCCTCTCTTTTAAAAAAAGTGAATTTTGAACTCTTATGAAATTCAAACTTCTGTTGCTATAAGTCAGCAAAACGTTGGCCAAGGCTAGGAGTAGCTCAGGCATAAAACACTTAGGTCCTGGCAAAGCCATCTTCATAGATCAGTAGAGCTCTTGAGGTTGATCAGCCTGCTGGTTTACTTGGAACCAAGCAAAAGGAACCCCAAAGTGAGCCTGTGGCTTCAAGTCAAAGTACAACTGTAGGCCTATCTCATGGAGAAGCTTTATTTCTACTGAAACCCAAGATGGAGGCATCTACGTCAAGACTGAATACTACATGTAACTCGACGTAGTTGGAGCAACACATAAAGTTTCTAATTTGAAAACAGCAAAATTGTACAAATTATTTCTCACACCCTTGGACCTATGAGAATGCTTATTGAAATGGAAAACTTCCATGCTGTTGGCCTATATTAGTGGTCTTCAGAAGGTTATACATTTCAGTCTAAATTGAAATGCTTTTATAATTTTTCTAAATAAAGTACTTCCAATTTAAAATAAAAGCAAAGATCAATTCCTCTGACAAAAGAAGGAGACCATTGGTTATGGTTGAATTAATGTCTTCCTGGAGTGACTAAGTAGTAGTATTAGAATATTCCTTAGTATTTTCTCTGAGTGGGGGGTAATTATGGAAAGTGTTTGGGATCATAAATAGAATAATTGTGCAAAATTTTTTACATTTTGCTGAATCAGTTCATCTTTTGCTCTAGTGACAGATACAGTGATGCCAGTGATGACAGCTTTTCAGAGCCAAGGTTAGCTGAGTTGGAAATCAGCTGAAACTGACCCATGACTTGGAATCACCAGGACAACCTGAGAGGGTGAGGTGGAACCTTGACAATCTTGTTTGTTTTATAGACAAGCTGTCATCTTGGTACAGAAGGGCGCATCATAGGACTCATCTCACAGGATCCCGGGATGCTCCTGTTTGACTGGCATAGTGAGCAGAACAAACTTGACAGCTGATTATGCTTCTGGTATCTGGAACACCCCTGAGAAAGCTACCAGTTAGGAATGTGCACAAGGCCAGGAATAAGTATATCTGAGCACCTATAAATGGATACATGGAGACTGTGGTGGTTAGAGTTATAAGAGTGTAGCTGAGGGGTCAGCAAACTTGTACTGTAAAGGGCCAGACAGAAATTGCTTTCAGCTTTTCAGGCCTTGCAGTGCATTGGAGATGGAGAGCAGGCTTGATCATCCACATATAAATAGGCAGGGCTATGTCCCAATAAAACTTTATTTCCAAACACAGTGTGTTGACCCGTGATCTAGGTCACTCATGAAAAAGCAGATTTCCTTAAATTTGTAGAAAATAAAATAGTGTTTTCTTTCTTTGTAGGGAGATGTCAGAGACTGGCTTAGCTTCCAAGGGCAGCTTATATCCCTCACAGCTCCTGGAGGTTTTATTAGAGAAGGTAGCAGCCTGGCTGGCTTTATTCCATTCACACTCACAGGCTGATGCTGCTTGGACATCCCTAGGGGTAGGACAGGACTTAAATTGTTCCTGCTCTTTAGTAGTTCAGTTCAGTTCAGTCGCTCAGTTGTGTCCAACTCTTAGTGACCCCATGGACTGCAGCACGCCAGGCCTCCCTGTCCATCACCAACTGCTGGCACTTGCTCAAACTCATGTCCATCGAGTCAGTGAAGCCATCCAACCATCTCATCCTCTGTCATCCCCTTCTCCTCCCGCCTTCAATCTTCCCCAACATCAGGGTCTTTTCCAATCAGTCAGTTCTTCGCATCAGGTTGCCAAAGTATTGGAGTTTCAGCTTCAGCATCAGTCCTTTTAATGAATATTCAGGACTGATTTCCTTTAGGATGGACTGGTTTGATCTCCTTGCAGTCCAAGAGAGTCTCAAGAGTCTTTTCCAGCACCATAGCTCTTTAGTAGGGACAGCAACTTTTGGAAAATTTGTACAGAGTCAGTCGCTCCAGTATGATTTCTCTTCTTATTTCACTTAGGGGCAGAATATTACTGTTCACCAGGGAAGGCACATCCAGGTTTGTTTAGGTTTACCTCAAACATGAAGCCTTTCAGAAGCAAACCAAAATGATGTAAAGATGAGTTGGAGGTACTTTAAAGACTTACATTATTCAGCTTCTGATGTGGCTAATATGTATATTCTTTTTTTTTTTTTTTTTTAAGGCTCTGAAGTAACTGAAGACAAGATGAAGGAACTATCTGATGAAATCGCCACACGTAGAATCACTCTGTTCTCCACCAAACATGGGATGTCCAGCCTCAAGGGGAATCTAATAATACGTACTTCAATAAACCAGAATCAAAGGGGTGGTTTTCTTTTTCCTCCAGAGCCGACCTTTGGTTCTTGCAATTTCTTCAGCCGGTTAAACATTTCCCAACCATCTCAATGGACAGAAAGTGTTTTGGTGTTTTGTCTGGCATATGGTGATGTCCAGGTGGTAAGGAAGGATCCAGGTAACTGAGGCTTCTCCAGGCTATATGGAAAGACTGGCAAGGCACAGACAATGACTAGTTTTGAGCCAAAAATGAGTCTTTCTGTTACCTGGAATTCAGTCACACATTTATATGTGGCCCAAGCTTATTTCAATTTCTCACTGTTTATTTCTACTAAAAAGTGAAATGAAACAGGTCCAAGACTAGGGTTGGTAAGTAAGGCCCTGGCCTCAGGCATTGAATTTAAGGGAGCATAAAAAAATTCAGGAGTCAAGATCAGTAACACACACACACACACACACACATTTAATTGAGCTGAAATTCACATGACATAAAATTAACCATTTCAAAGTGAACAATGCAATAGCGTTAGGTACATTCACAGTGTTGTGCAACCACCACCTTTATCTGGTTCCAAAACATTTCCATTCCTCCAAAATAAATCCCCACACCCATTAGCAGTCACTGTCCATTCCTCCCTCCCAGCCCTCTGCAACTCCTTTCTATTTCTGTGGATTTGCCTATTCTGGATATTTCATATTAGTGGAATCATACAATATGTGGCCTTTTGTGTCTGGCCTCTTTCACTGAGCTTGATGTTTTTAAAGTTCATCCACAGTGTAGCCTATGTCAGTTCTTTCTTCCTTTTTATGGCTGAATAGAATTTCCTGGTATGGATTAGACTACAATTTGTTTATCCAGTCATCCATTGATGGGTATTTGGGTTGTTTCAACCTTTTGTCTTTTGTGGATAGTGCTTCTGTGAATAGTCCTGTGTAAATAATTGTATTTGTTGTTGTTTTTGCCACACCATGAGGTTTGTGGAATCGTAGTTCCCTGACTAGGGATCCAACCCAGGTCCTCGACAGTGAGCGCAGAGTCCTAACCACTGGACCACCATGGAAGTTCTGTAAATAATTGAATATCTGTTTGTTTGTTTTTTTCTAAAGCTCTTTTGGTAAACAGTTATACCTAGGAGTGGAATTACATATGGTAATTCTATTTGACTTTTGGAGGAAGCATCAGTAGTATTTTAATGTAAGAATTTTTAAAAACCAAAACTCATTTTAAAAAATTCACAAAGAGCAAAATACCAGATTTTAAAATAAAGATAGGATCTAGCCCTGCATCTCCCTCACCTGCCCCAGTCTCTGGCCGGCTGTACAACATTCTTATCCAGTATGCTTCCTGATTTCCCTGTTGAATGTGCTTGCAATGACTTAGTTGTTGCTTACATTTGAGCCTTCTGAAACTAATATAAATATTTTAACTGCTCACTTGAATTTTTTTTGTGGTTGTCTTTGGCCTTTAACTTTTTTCTCTTAATGCTGTAAAACATTATTTTGTGAACTGCTACAGAAAATTCATCTACCAAACATGCAGAAATGAAATGAATACTTCTGGTAAATAAAAATATTAAAGAACTTTAGGGCACCACTTGTGAAAATTACAGCTTGAAGATCACAAGAGGCTCCAAAGGAAAACCTCACACGGAAGGTTAAAAGCTGGAATAGGCCTCCTAGAGAGAGGTACGCAAGCACCGAGGGGATTCTTGAACAGCACAAGGGGTAGTCTGGCTTCAATGGGAGTTTACAATTGTAATGATTATGACTTCTAAAATAACTTATAATAGAGTGCTTACGCTTTGGGCTAATGATGCATGTAAATAGGACCAGAAGGAAGGGCACTTAAAAAGAACAAACCAGCCTCTTTGTTGTTGCTACAGGAGATTTTCTCTTTTAGAGACAGCCGTTGAACTTGGAATCCAGCGAAGCGCAGAAAGGTGGTAGCATGCCTGCTTAGGATAGTGGAGCAGCCGTGGCCGTGAACACGTAGGAAGGGTATTATAACTCACTCATTTGGCAAATGTATCTTGAGTCCCCAGGATGAGTAACACCTGGTGTAGGTGCTGGGGGAAGTGAGGGGAAGCAGAATCTGGCCCCTGCGTATGTCTCTTTGGCAAAAGGATTATTTTAGGCTGACGTTAAAGAAACAGCAGACAAGGAAAAGCTTTGAATACTGAATAGAAGTTGCCCTTTTTAAGAGACATTTACGTTTATAAGGGAAACCTCCATGACTAAATCTCCAGAACCTCTTCTCAGTGGAGAAGGCAGTGACTTCAGTCTGCATAACAACCTCACCCTGGATTCCTGGGCTTTGCCTGATCACCTCCCCTAAGTGGCCTCTGCCACAACATCTTTTCTCTTTATCTGGAGATGGTAGCAAAGGTGATGGTTTGGGCTGTTTAGAAGTTACTCAGTTTTCCTGGGTCTCTTCCATGTCTACAGCAGGTATGTATGCTATTAAACTGAAACCAAGCAGGATCCTCCTGGATACCAAAGACTTTCCATGTCCTGTTTCTTGTTGTGGAAAAAGGCTTCAGTGTCCTATGCTTTCCCTGGGTTCCAAAGAGTAGACTCGGTCAGTTGCTAATTAGGAAAGTGAGAGGATGCAGAAACAAAGGACAGGCAGTTGGGCAACAGTCAGTTCAGTTCAGTCGCTCAGTCGTGTCCGACTCTTTGTGACCCCATGGACTGCAGCACGCCAGGCTTCCCTGTCCATCACCAATTCCTGGAGCTTACTCAAACTCATGTCCATCGAGTCAGTGATGCTGTCCAGCCATCTCATCCTCTGTCATCCCTTTCTCCTACCTTCAATCTTTCCCAGCATCAGGGTCTTTTCAAATGAGTCAGTTCTTTGCATCAGGTGGCCAAAGTATTGGAGTTTCAGCTTCAGCATCAGTCCTTCCAATGAACATTCAGGACTGATTTCCTTTAGGATGGACTGGTTGGATATCCTTGCAGTCCAAGGGACTCTCAAGAGTCTTCTCCAACACCACAGTTCAAAAGTATCAATTCTTCGGCACTCAGCTTTCTTTATAGTCCAACTCTCACATCCATACATGACTACTGGAAAAACCATAGCCTTGACTAGATGGACCTTTGTTGGCAAAGTAATGTCTCTGCTTTTTAATATGCTGTCTAGATTGGTCATAGCTTTTTTTCCAAGGAGCAAGTGTCTTTTAATTTCATGGTTGCAGTCACCATCTGGAGTGATTTTGGAGCCCCCCAAAATAAATATTGGGCAGCAATAGTTCAGCAATAATACAGAGCCCTAGTTCCTCTTTCAGGGATACATGACAATCTGATGCTTATCTTTGAATTGTTCTGCAGGAACTGAGGGCTTCCCTTGTGGCTCAGATGGTAAAGAATCTGCCTGCAATGCAGCAGACCTGGATTCGATCCCTGTGTCAGGAAAAACTAAGACCCTCACCCTAGTGATGGATGGTGACTAATTGTTGAGCAGAAGCAGATCGATTGTTGAGCACCCCAGATAGATTGAAACCAGGTTGATGATGTTTACTCCCAAAACATTACCCTGTCGCTGCCTCACAAACCAATCAGAGAACTGTGCATGAGCTGATCACGTATGCTTTTACCCCCTTTTGCCTTTGAAGACCTTACACCCTGGCCAGCCAGTAAGATGGATCTGAGATTAGCCTACATCTCCCATCTTCTCTGCTGGTGGCCTCTCAATCAATAAACCTTTCTCTGCTCCAAACTCCAATGTTTCAGTTTTTTGGCCTCAGTAGACATATGCACACAGTCTTTGGTTCAACAACAGAATTTGTTTGTTTTTCTCCTATTAATCTGTTATTACAGAAAGTTCTCAGTCAAGAACCTAGAAGGGTAGAGGCAAAATGATTTTTCTTCTCCCGCAGGAGCAACCTACCCTCTTGCACCGGACCTTTTCTTCGGGGAAGGCAGGCTTTACACAAATCTATAGGAAAATAAGCATTTAATTATAATTGTGATATGTTCAGGGAGTTATGAATGTTAAAGAATAAGGACAAAGACACTTATGGGAGAGTGTAAAATGGGACCCTCTGGCAAACTAGTGAGCCAAGAAAGGCCTTTTGAGCAAAGCAGGTAAATGTTTTATACAAATCTGTGCTCATGGTCTTACAGCGCAAAAATAGTGGGCAGAGAGCTGCAAGATCCAGTGGGGGTGTGGTTTCCCAGATTGGCAGGCAGTTGGGTCAGTGGTAATAGTGTTTCACTGGACACCAGTGATCACCTGCTTGGTATCAGACCACTTTTCCTTTATTGAAATTTGGATTGAACTGAAGCTGAAGGGACTCAGCTTCATTGTTTTCTCCATAAGTTCTCTAGCTCCATTCCTAATTGTCATGTTGGTTGCTGTATTTCTTACTTGGACTTTCTGTTTTGTTGTAGTAAAAAGTACCAGTTATATGCACATCTGTGCTCTGTTAAGGTCAGTGCCAGACATCGACACTCATCACAGTTTCCCCATAGAGTTGAAGTTCTGCACCCTGAAGATGCCATATAAGATGAGGGGAGATACACAGAGACAGCCCCAGAAATCCAGAGTTAGTGAAATGTTGCCTGTGGGTTCTGTGTTAGTGTTTTGGGGGTTTGGTTGAATTTCTTTAATGGAGCAAGAAAGAGCTCAAGATCATATAGCAGCATTGTGTCTGGATCACTTTCTCCCTAGGCTGCCAAACCCTTCTGAGAGTCTCCCTTCTAACTCTTTCACTTGTGGATGGGAAGATGTAGGATTCTTTGAATCTGCAAAATAGAATCAAACTTGTGCTCTTAGGGTCAGTGGTAAGGAAGTAGGCTCTATACTCATAATTAATCGAGTAGCATAGTCAGTACTAGCCAGAAAGTTAGCTCTGGGCAAGTAACCAGCCTCTCAGTTCTGAGGTAGGCTTTTCTTGAGTGATACCATTATTTCATTTGTGTTTACATTTGAATATGGGTTTATTAATAAGCCAGATGTAATGAGCTTCTATTTTGCATATATCTCGCTTCTTCTATTAATAATAATAGGTGAGCCATTTGGAAAAACAGTTCATGTGATTGTGACTCATACTGCCCTTGAACAAAGCAACTGGATTTCCATCTTAATTTGAATTTTGTTAAACATCAAGGTTTTTCACTGGTCTAGTAGACATCCTACCCTATTTCTACATAGGCTTTCCATGTGGGACATACAGACACTGATGGAAATACAAATTGAACTTTTTGAGCTGCTTTTTGCTATGCAGCTTTTGGTCTTTTAGGTTTATGCCCATGAATATCTCTGAAAATAGTGGCAGATTCTATGGGGCCCACTTTCTATCCCTAAAACTTCTTTGGTATTACCTGCTTACTCTGCGAATACCAGTGTAAAGCTGGGGAATCTAGTTGGCACTGTTTGGTTATATAGTTCATTTATAGCCTTAATGCTAAGTTTTAAACTTCCCTTCTTTTTCTTGAACAGAAATTGTTTTGAAAATAGAATATTGCTTTAATTTTTTTTCTGGGAGAGACTAGGATTTCAGATAATATGCTGGGAGTATTCTGAAGAGTTAGATAAAAGCCTAGAACCTGGGGTTTGGGGCCAATGTCCCAGTAAACTAAACTTTTCCACACTGAATCACCCTTTCAGGGAGATCCTCTGAATTAGAGAATTCTCATCATGTGCCACAGGCCAGGATGATGAAACTACTTGTTATAGTGGTCACTTCTGTAGAGAATTTAATGGAAAGCAGTCAATATGTAGTTAATTTAGATTATCTGCATTTCTGGAATAGCAATTTCTGAATTTATTTGCACAAGTATATATTATTTTAGTGTCCAACTTAAGAAGTATGGAGACTCAGAAGTAATTTTTAACCCAGAATATGACTTCTTTGTTGCCACCATTGATTCTTACCTGGAAGATTTCTGATACGAGAGTTATTTGTTGCTTTTGAAACACTGTTACTTTCCTGGGTGAGTATTACAACTCTATGATTTTATATAATAAACTAAATGTTTTTCTTCTGTTCCCCATTATCTTTATCTTTTTGTTCCAACATTCCTAGCATAATTCTTAACTCGAGTTGGAGGGACATTTGTTTTAACCTATTTAAGAATGAAAAAGTAAAGAATATGATTACACATTCTGTATTGTTCAAAGGAGACACTATCTAAAGCAGGTTTGTGGTGGGGGGGCTGGTAAACTGGCTAAATTCCACCTGTTTTTTAAATTAATGTTTTATTTACATGTAGTCATTCACCTTCCTTTACATATTATCTATGGTTGTTTTCAAGCTACTACAGCAGAGTTGAGTGGTTGCCACAGAGACCCACAAACCTACAATATTTACTATCTGGCACTTTACAGAAAAAGTTTGTTGACTACTGATCTAAAAGGTACAAGGCAAGAAAAATTATTTACAAGTCTCCAGTGAAACCTAAACTTAAAAAATCCTTTTTCTACATAATGAAGATATTCTCTTAAAAAGATTATAAAAGAATTCTTGTTCCCTTCCCTGGAGACCATATTATCAAATGGTTCTGGGTTCTTTCAGAGGCATATCATGCAAAAATTCTTGTTTAACTATAATATTTAAGCAGCATTCTTATTTCAGATGTGGTTATATTTCTCTAGTGAAAAAAATTAGTACAAAAAAGTGTACAAGGGAAAGGTCAATTTTTAGTTCAGTTTGTCACACACTGTGTGCCCAACCCTGAATTGATGTGGCTGAGAATATGGAAAAACCTGTGATCTAGCTGGGTGCTTGAACCAAATCCTGATGCATGACTAGGAGTTGAGTAGATGCATCTTTGTATTAGAAATACTGGCAAGACTGAAAGCTTCCCTAACCTGGGAAAGGAAACAGATACCCAGGTTCAAGAATCACAGAGAGTCCCAAACAAGAGGAAACCAAGAGAGCCACACCAAAAGACACATGATACTAAAATGACAAAAATTAAAGATGGAGAATCTTAAAAGTGGTAAGTGAAAAACAACCAGTTATGTATAAGGGAACTCCCATAAGAACTTTAGCTGACTTTTCAGCAGAAGCTCTGCAGGCCAGAACGGAGTTGAACAATATATTCAAACTCATATCAGACAAAATAGACTTTAAAACAAAGACTATAATAGGAGACAAAGACATTTCATAATAATAAAGGGATAAATCAAAGCAAGGATATAACAATCGTAAAATATATGCACTCAACATAGGAGCACATAAATACATTAAGCGAATATTAGCAAGTGCTATCCAAAAAAAACAAAATGTGAGCCATATGTAGTATTTGAAAATTTGTAGTAGCCATATTACAAAGTGAAAAGAAACAGGTGAAATTAATTTTAGTAATATATTTTGCTACTATATATGTAAAATATAATTTCAACATGTAGTCAATATATTTTAATGAGATATTTCACATTTTTTTTGTTATATTAAGTCTTTGAAGTTTGGTGTGGATTTTATATTTACAAACACATCTTAATTCAGACTAGCCACATTTTGAGTGCTCAATAGCTGCATGAGGGAGTTGCTGTGGTGTTGGACAGCACAGCTCTAGATTCTGTATAAAGGGGATGTGTACATCCACCACTTGCTCATGGTGGAACCCCTGGGTGTAATTCAGAGAGCATAAGTATAATATTAAAATCATAAAGTATCTCCTATTTGGTTATGCATATTTTCGTGCTTGAGGTGAAACCAGTATAGTATAGCCACTTGTGAGACTTGCTGTTGGGTTTGGCAGTCTGTCATCTGACTGGTTTCTTCTGGTGGCCCCCAGGTACCTGAGCCCTACCTCTGCCTCTGTTTTTTGAGAAAGTGCTTGCTTCACTCTTCCTTAGAATTCTGCAGATACTGAACAGTGTTTTTAAAAGATAGGAAAGACACAGGTTACTTGATTTTACTTTTCTAGGGTTTCCCACTCTGTACCCAGGACCATCATAGGGAAAATTTACTTGGCAGGTTCTTTTACATTCCCCTTAATAACATTTGCAAGTAATGAGTATTTTCTGCATTCAAAGGAAAACAAACATTTACAGCAAAATCTACTGATTGTCATTGTCGTATTTCTACATTTTGGCCTTCATTTGGGTATAGTTTAGAAAATAACCAGAACACCTGTCAAAGCTTCAGGTGGAAGCTACTGTTAGTCAGCAAAATTGGCCCTTCTAATCAGGACTGAAGAAAATGGAATTCTTAAAAAAGAAAGGTTGAGACACATGGATAATTCAATTCATCAAACATTTTTGAGTCAACTTTGCCAGTAGGGTGCTAGACAGTAGACTTTGAGCCCTATGTTCAGATAATTCATCTGATGTTAGGGCAGATCAGAAGAGATTCACACATGAGTAACATCTGAGTCTTTCAAGAGTTCTTTAATGGAGAGAGAGAATCATGTCATGGCATCTTACCTGGGAGGTGATGACATGTATGTGAGACTTTCTCCTCTACTGAGAGAAGCTGTACACACATGTGAACATGCTCAAGGATGATTTCCTCCAACCTAAGGTAGAATTGGGTAGATTTATGGGATTGTGACGTGTTTCATGAAGGGTTTTATAATAATAATGGGGCTTTCAGCTGTTGAATGATGAACAGTTGGAAATGCAGTCATGCTCTGCAGTTGGGAATTTATTAAATTTGTATTCAAACCCCTTTCCATGGCTCTCATGATTCCTGCCTGTTTCTGGCTTGATAATAAATAATTGCATATTAGTATAATTCTTTTCTAATCTGAAACAGAATGAAGGCAACCTAGGAAACCTGTAGCAGGAAATGTGCCCCTAACGCTGATGACCCAATCAAAGTTGTTTAAAAATGACAGTTAATAAAGGAAAGCCATGACTATGAACTAGAAAATTTCTTCAAGTGGCTGCGTAAATGATGTCTAATTTAGAAGTGAGATTTAATGTTTATTGGGCATTTAAATTTAGTATATAGTCTGGATCTATTGATCTTGACAGCACACCTCAATGCAGACTAGTCACATTTCCAGTGCTCAGCAGTGGTTCTCTGTGGTATGTCAAACTCTGTGGCCGACCATACAACAGAGAAAATGTGGCTTCCCTAGTGGGTCAGTGGTAAAGAATCTGCCTGCCAGTGCAGGAGATGCAGGTTCAATCCCTGGGTCGGGAAGATCCCTGTAGGAGGAAATGGCAACCTACTCCAGTATTCTTGCCTGGGAAATCCCACGGACAGAGGAGTCTGGTGGGCTACAGTCCATGGGGTCACAAAGAGTCAGACACGACTAAACACACATGCACAGGAAATAGGCACACCTAACTGAGTCACAACCAGCCAGATTGCCTGTCTACATTTCTATCAGCAGATCAGGAATGGGCCAGATCCCCACACCACCTGCTAAGTCTTACTCACTTTTCTAATTTTTGTCTGATGGGTGCAAAATGGTATCTTCTTCTTTTAACATTTCTCTGATTGCTGGTAATATTAGCCATTCTGATCTCCACCTTTGTGAATTGCCTTTTCTTAATCTTTTGTTTCTCTTTGATTTCCTGACTTAAAAAATTTATATCTATACTAGCTTTATTGAGATAGAATTCACATACCATAGAATTTACCCACATAAAAAGCATTCACGGATTTTCAGTACATTCACAATTTTGTGCAACCATCATCACAGTCTATTTTAGAACCTTTTCATCAGCCCCCAAAGTGGCTGTTCCTTGAGCTCCAGGAGACACGTTTACGTTGGGCATTCCCTGTGACCTTGCCGATCTCACAGGCCTGGGTGAAAGGTCCATGCACTCTGGTCACTGAGACCCTGGTTTCTGCCTTTCACAGCTTGTTCAGCTTGTTTTGGAGTGTGTGTTCTTCTGACGGATTCTCCCACAGCCTACTCCCTCAGTCTGTGCTTATTGCCAGCATTGGTTTCTGTTTGCTTGCAACCAGGGGAAAACTAAGGTGTAAATTTGTACCTTGAGGAGGGATTTTTGCAAGGAACAGATCCTAGAATATGAAGCTGATTGAGTTGTAGTGAATGGCTGAGCCCTCCCTCTTTTCTATAATAAAGGGCAGCAAAACTGGTGATCAGACTATGGTTCTGTTTTCCTGGGAATGTGCACCTACACCTGTAAAATGTCTAGATGTTTCCCAGGGTGGGCTACTTTTCTGCCTTTCTCAAGGTGCTTCAAGAGAGCACTAAGTTTTGGTGTATGGTCTCATGAGGAAAGCACACACCCTGACTGGCGATCCAGTGTACCCAGGGTCTGTTGGTCACACTCCCTTAGGAAGCAGGCTGCTAAGATGGTGCCATGCGTGGTAGGGGAAGCTCCCACCACCTCACTCAGGTGGGGCCTTGGAAGACACCTTGGAAGGAAATTCAGTGAACACAATCTGAGTTGATCAACGACTTCTCTCCACTGCCAGGGAGGCAAATTGACAAGTAGACACTTTACTAAAGATGTTCCAGAGAGGATCATGTCCATGCTTGACATGTTGCTTTTCTTTTTTCCTTTTTATTGAACACTTTTGGCCCCTCTCTGTTCACATCATATAATGGATATCATTCAGGCCACACATTGCAAGACCATGAGATGTCACATCTCATTCTGCTTGAGTCATGGGTATCACCAAGAGATCTCTGACTTGGGAGCTGGATGGGGTGACTGACTTTGAGTTGCTTCCTATTGGGGATGGGGGTCAGTTCTTTTTTGGTTGTATGTGGATTAGCTGTAGTAGGTGGTAATATTTTAAAAATATGCACAGGAATAAAGGAGTATGTGTATGTGTACAAACAATAAGCTACCAAGGATAGACTGTGCTATATACACTGGTTATTTTGTCTTCCCAGGGAAGAAACCTGTAGTCAGGTTTCTGCTGTGATAATGCTACATAACAACTAAGCACCCTGCTTCCAATCTCAGTGGCTTACAAAAGCAAGCAAGCACTTATTTCTTACCCATGGGTCTGCAAGTGGTTGTGGCTTTGCAGCACTTGGCTCTGGCTGCAAGTTGGTTTCTGATCTGTTCGATATATCCCTAGTGGCTACTCAAGGCCTGTTCTCATGGCCAATGGTAGAAGTGCCAAAGAGGCCAACCCGAACCCTGCAAGCACAACTAAAACCTTTAATTCCATTGGCTAAATCAGTGAGGATTGGGATTTATTCTTGCTCACAGTAAACCTGGGTAAAGGAAGGGAAGGAAGGAAGAATTGAGAACAAATAACACATTCTTATACACTCCCCTTTCTTTTGAGAAATCAACTATGTAGTTTAAATGTGTTTTCTCTCTCTGCAGATTGCATCATATGTTCAGTTGCTCATGTCAGAAGCCTAGGGTATAACAGAAAGTCCATGTTGGGAAGGGAGGAGCATTTGTTCAGTTTTAGATATGCTGAATTTGAGCTGACTATGGGACAGTCAGAGAGATGAGACTGTTGGAGATATAGATCCAGAGGCAAACTATTGTGATTGTTTATTTTCTCACTCAAGCTCCTACAGGTTTTATGAGTGGGGCTGATGACGAGTGTTACTAGTTTCTTAGAGTCCTGGTCACTAAGCTGTCCTTATGATGTAACTCTTGTTAAGTTATTCTAGATTCTGAACCAAGACTGGTCCTGTTACCTTTCATATATAACTGTGAGTTATTAAATGTCAATATCAGGGTTCTCTGTGTGAAATTCCCATGCAGCTTTTTTTACTTTAGAGAAGTCACATGACTGAAGGACATTAGCGGGTCATATTTTTCCATCTAGACCTGCTTTAGTGCACCATTTGTAAAGATTCTCCTGAAAAAGGATTTTCTGTTTATGTAAATACACTTGAGTCATCATATTTCATGCAAATTGTTTGTATTGATTAATGGTCTCTTGTTTGCTTCCTTTTGCTTGTTGTATTTATAGCTCACATTACTTATAATTGTTGGACAACAATATCGACCAGATGGCTTCATTATTCTGTGTTTCACATTTTGAATTTTAAATGTCATGTTGGATTGCTTGTTAGTGGCCAGCTGTGTCCTAGAGGAGATGAGGCCAGACCATAGTTCAAAGATCCTGGGTCAGATACCATGGACAGTCAGTGCTGTCTAGGTGTTAGCATTTGAGGTTTCCTCTGGTCCTTGGCTGCACTTGGAAATTCACACCGTAAGGCCAAGGACAGAGAGAAACTGGGCATCAAAGGCCTTCTGAACCACTCAGCTGGCCTATGATCTCAATGTGTTTGAAAAACCCTTTACCAGTAAGCTTGCAGAATCTTCTATATGTTAGAAATTTTAACCACATTTACTAATATTTAAGAATGTCATTACTTTAGTAATGGCCTTTTAGTAAGGGGCCAAGAGGAAATATCAACAACCTCAAATATGCAGGTGATACCAGTCTAATGGCAGAAAGTGAAGAGGAACTAAATAGTCTCTTGATGAGGGTGAAAGCAGAGAGTGAAAAGGCTGGCTTGAAACTCAGCATTCAAAAAACTAAGATCATGGCATCTGGTCCCATCACTTCATGGCAAATAGATGGGGAAACAATGGAAACAGTGACAGACTTTATTATCTTGGGCTCCAAAATCACTGTGGATGGTGACTGGAGCCATGAAATGAAAAGATGCTTGCTCTTTGGATGGAAAGCTATGACAAACCTAGAGAGCGTATTAAAAAGCAGAGACATCATTTACTGACAAAGGTCCATATACTCAAAGCTATGGTTTTTCCAGTAGCCATGTACAGGGCTTCCCTGGTGGCTCAGAGGTTAAAGCGTCTGCCTCTAATACAGGAGACCTGGGTTCGATCCCTGGGTTGGGAAGATCCCCTGGAGAAGGAAATGGCAACCCACTCCAGTATTCTTGCCTGGAGAATCCCATGGACGGAGGAGCCTGGTGGGCTACAGTCCATGGGGTCGCAAAGAGTTGGACACGACTGAGCGACTTAACTTCTGTAACTTCTTCTGTACAGATGTAAGTAAGAGTTGGACCACAGAGAAGGCTGAGTGCCAAAGAATTGATACTTTCAAATTGTAGTGCTGGAGAAAACTCTTGAGAGATCCTTGGACTGTAAGGAGATGAAACCAGTCAATCCTAAAGGAAATCAACCCTAGATATTCATTGGAAAGGCTGATGTTGAAGCTCCAATACTTTGGCCACCTGATGTGAAGGGCTGACTCATTGGAAAAGACCCTGATGGTAGGAAGGGTTGAGGGCAGAAGGAGAAGTGGGTGACACAGGGTGAGATGGTTGGATGGCATCACTGACTCGATGGACATGAGTTTGAGCAAATTCCGGGAGTTAGTGCAGGACAGGGAAGCCTGGCATGCTGCAGTCCATGGGGTCACAAGGAGTCAGACACGACTTAGTGACTGAACAATACTAATATTTAAAAATATGAGTATCAGTTGGGGATCAAGAAGAAGACAGATGATATACTCAAATAGGATAAGTTGAGAAATGGTTACTATTTATAATAGCATTGGTTAAGGAAAACAAGGTACAGTGAAGCAGCTACAGCTATAGGAAAGGATGACTGGGCCATAAAATAGCCAGATATTTGGCCTCTCTAATGTGGGTGGGTACCATCCACTCTATTGAAGGCCTGAATAGAATAAAAGGGCTGAGTAAGAGGGAACTGCCAATTCTTAGGCCCAGTGGGAAAGAACCCGCCTCCCAATGCAAGAGATATGAGTTCCATCCCTGGGTCGGGAGGATCCCCTGGAGGAGGAAATGGCAACCCATTCCAGTATTCTTGCCTGGGAAATCCCATGGATAGAGGAACCTGGCAGGCTGCAGTCCATGGGGTCTCAAAAAATTGGACAAGACTGAGTGACTAAACAACAAGAGGGAGCTCCTCCTGTCTGACTGCTGAGCTGGGACAACAGTCTTTTCTGGCCTTGGACTTGGCCTAGCTCATCAGCTCTCCCTGGGACTTGAGCCTGTTGGCTTTTGGACTGGAACTTAATGTCACCGGCTCTCCTTGTTCTCAGGCCTTCAGGCTGAGACTGCAGCTACTCATTAGCTCTCCTGGCTCTCCAGCTCCTGGCTCTCCAGCTTAACTCACCCTGCAACTTCTCAGCCAATTCAGTATAACAAACCTGTGTCTCTCTTTATCACACACACACACAGACACAGACACAGACACAGACACAGACACACACACACACACCGTATTTGTTCTGTTTCTCTGGAGAACCCTGACTAATACAAAGGGCAAGGCAACAGGTGCCTTTCTTAGAGGGGCACATAGACAGTCCTAGCCAATGGGCAGGGAAGGAGCTGAAGGAATAAATACTTAAGTCTCACTCTTTTCCCTGATGCCTCCAACTGGTTGAACTCACCTGGAAATTCTAGAGCAAAGGAGACAGTAGCAACAGAATTTAAAGAGTCTGAGATACAAAGCAGGATGGAGAAGGATGAAAAGTTGGGGCTGATGGAGCCTTTCCAGATAACCTATCTAAAAGAACTATCGTTACCGCTTTCTTATATAGCCTGCCGGAGATATGCTATGCATACAGAAGCATATATGTTGATCTTCGTAATTTCCATGATATTTCAAACTCCTCCAAAAATATCACTTTAATGGGTATCTAATATTAAAAGGGTTTCCCTGATAGCTCAGTTGGTAAAGAATCCACCTGCAGTGCAGGAGTCCCCGATTCGATTCCTGGGTCGGGAAGATCCGCTGGAGAAGGGATAGACTACCCACTCCAGTACTCTTGGGCCTCCCTTATGGCTCAGCTGGTAAAGAATCCCCCTGCAATGTGGGAGACCTGGGTTCAATCCCTGGGTTGGGAAGATCCCCTGGAGAAGGGAAAGGCTACCCACTCCAGTATTCTGGCCTGGAGAATTCCATGGACTGTATAGTCCATGGGGTCGCAAAGAGTCAGACACGACTGGGCAACTTTCACTTTAATATTAAAAAGCCTTTGATTATAAAATAGACATATAGATGGTACATTTCTATAACATGTAAGTCATAATAAATGAAACTCCTTTGTATACCTTCATCCTGCTTAATAACTAGAACATTACCAAAACTTCAGGACACTGAGGGTACCTTCCCAATTGAATTCCTTCCCAGGAAGGATAACCATTATTTTAAACTTTATTATCATTTCTTTGTGATTACAATTTCATTATTTCTGAATATATACATATTCTTAAACAGTGTATTGTCAAACTTAGTATGATTTTGGCATTGATATAGTTTCAACTGTATTTGCATAGTTTGCATATAGACTTCTGAGAATTGATTTTATACTTGACATTATAATTTTGTGATTCATCCAAATTGATGTATATTATTGAATTTATGATGCCATATATTGTTCCATTGTGTGTATATGCTAGAAATTGTTTATTTTACTGTCAATGGACATTTGTCATTTTTACCTTTTTATAGTATTGCTATCCAATTTCTGTGTGCACTTGTGCTGGAGATTCTCTGGGACAGATACCTGGGAGGAAACAAAACTTTACAAGGTAATACCACATTATATCCCAAAGTTGTTCTGATATTTACCCCCATTGCCAGTTTATTAGTTTTGTTGCTCCATATCTAAACAAAACACCTTTAATCATGAAAACATAAAATTAATAGAGTGAAAAAGGAAGACATGTAAGAAAAAGTTTTCAACACAAATATTGAATAAAAGGCTGATATCAGTTTATTAAAAATTCTTTCACATCAGTGAGAGAAACACAGACATCTCAATTTTTAAAAATGGGCAGAAGACTTGAATAGGTACTTCATAGCAAAGGATTTCTGAGATACCAAATAAGCATATCAAAAGGTGCTTGACTCAGTTCTTCAGGGAAATGCAAATTTAAGACACAATGAGAAGCCACTTTGTGCTCCCCAAATCCTAGCACTAGGAAAATGGGTCATGCTAAGTAAGTGTTGGCAATGAGGTGGTAGTACCCCAAACTCTTGTCCTCTACTTGTGGTCATGTATCTCAGTACCACCATACTGGAAAATTGGTAGTCTCTACTCTACATCTAGGCATAGCTATAACACATAACTCAATTTCCAATAGAAATTGCTACAAAATGTTAGTAATAGCATTATCAATCAGAGTCAAACACTGAAAAATAGCCCAAATGTCCATCAAGACTTCTATATACATGCAACAAAATGGACACATCTCACAACTATGGGAAGAATGAAAGACAGTCAGTACAAAAGAGAACATTCTATATTTCTATAAAATCTCAAAATGGACAGAACTAACTGATTGATGGTGACAGAAGTAAGGATAATTAGTTACCTTTGGGGAACCTGATGACTTGAAGTGGACATACTGGGTGCTTCTGGAACTAATAACATTCTTTATCTTGTTCTGAGAATGAGTACATGGGAAAATTCATTTTGTGGAAGTTCATTGAGGTGTGTACTTTTTGGTACTTATGTGACATTTCAATAAGAATCATCTTGAAAATGCCATATGTTTGGAAATTAACACAAATCTAAATGATCATGAGTAAGAAAAGAAACCAAGATGGAAATATAACTTTATAATAATGACAAAACTGCATACCCAAACTTTCAAGTTAAGTTGTACTGTAGGGGAAATTTATACTCTTAGATATTTACATTGGAAAAGAAGAAAGACTAATAAATATGTATCATATCCAAAGATAACAATAAAACCTTTTTTAAAAAAAGATACAGAAAGCAATAACAAAAATAAATGAAATAGAAAACAAATACAATTTTAAAAACTCAACAAAGACCAAAAATTGACTTAAAGAAACAAATAAAGAGAAAAACACAAATAAACAAATGCAAGGAAGAAAAAGGAGGACATAGCTACAGGAGGTCCAACCATGTTCAGCTGTACAGATTTTGTTTCCCAAAGATTATCCTACTTGGGGAATGTTATTATAGAGGAATGTGAGTGAATGCAGGCAGAGTAGTTAAGACTTTATTGCTGTAATCCAGGTATTACAGATGTGATGATTAAAGATGTAATGGTAGCTTTTATTTGTTAGGGAGGACATTCGCCTTCTAAGGTTATCCATTTACTGTCTTGTTTTCTTCTAATATTTTTAGTGTTTTATTTTCATTCTTAAAACTATAATGTTTGGAATTTTAAAAGAATACAGTATGAGGTAGAGCTATGATGTTTATTTTCAGATGGAAAACCATTTAACCTAATACAACTCATTTAAAAGTAAATGGCAATACTACTCTTGTTGTAAATTAAGTTTCTGCCTTTACTTGAATTTGTTTCTGAATTCTCTACTTTGTTCTACCATGAATTTGTCTCTTCCTATGCAGATACTATACAGCAGATTTTACAGTAAGTTTTAATATGTGGAAAGATAAATTACTCTCAAAATTTTCTTTAATTTCTCCTTGGTTTTATTTTCTTACATTTATTCTTCTATATAAGTTTTAAAATTATTTCACCTTTTAAAAAATCCTTATTTTCATGCTGATTGGAATGGCGTTTGTATATTATTTTTAGAAGAATTGACACTTGTCTTCCCTTCCAGAAACATGTTTAACTTTCCATTTATTCAGGTTACCTTTGCCATGAGTATAGATAATCAAAACTTGACAGCAATTATGTTCAGTATTTTATGTCTTTTATTTGATTATTTGAAAGTAATATTCATTTTACATTATGCAATTTAATAAGCAAATAGTGCTCATTTAGTTAATCACTTAATAGTCTAAGCATTTCCAACATTTCAAGTTGTCATGTTGAATATGGAAATTCTTCTTGCTCTGAGAATTACTGAAAACCTTTGATTTGTGATTAGGTTGAAGAGAAGGAAAAGTATTAAACTTAATCAGTCTGGGAGAGATAAATTGGGAGATTTGGATTGACATATAGACACTATTATATATGAATATAAAATAGATAACCAACAAGGACCTACTGTATAGCACAGGGAATTCTATTCAATACTCTGTAAAGACCTATATGGGAAAATAATCTAAAAAAGAGTGGATATATGTATGTTTATAATTGATTCACTTTGCTGTATACCTGAAACTAAAGCAACATTATAAATTAACTGTACATCAATACAAATTATTAAAAACAATAAAATTAGATTAATTAGTTTAATATAACTTGGCCGACACAGGTAACTTTCGAATATGTTATACACCATTGTCTCTTTTCAGCTTTTGATTTCATCATGTAGCAAAGACATAGGGGATCAGGTCTGGGGTTTGAATCAAATTATCTTCATAGTTTCTGGGTGAATCAGGTTTAGAAGTTCATCCAGAATTATTCAACAGTCTGTAAAGAAGGTACATGTACATCTAACATCTTCTCTGGAATCACTACCTCTGGAACCACTACCATGATGCTTAGAGAGGAAAGAGACTATTTTCAAATACCAGGACTCCCAGTGAGTGGGAATAATCTAAAAGTGGTTATCAACATGAGAATTGTTTTTTGATTAATGTTTCAGTGAGATTTTTTTCATTTAGCAGAGTAAGTTGACAGATGCAGCCTATATTTATTATTTGGGTTTTCCTATAGAAATAGTTCTGGAAACACCAACAGGCTTGTATCCTTACATGAGGCAGAGGATCTTTGGAGATAGACATAGAAGGTAGGTGAAGGGGAAGAACAGAGTGTTGTTTTGTTCCCTCTGTCTCCAGTCTGGGTCAAGAGTCCTTTATAGCTCCTTTATAGCTCCTTTGTTTCAACCTCTCCTTACTCTTGCCAAACACAAAAGTGAAAAGTGAAAGTGAAGTCACTCAGTCATGTCCGACTCTTTGCGACCCCATGAACTATAGCCTACCAGGCTCCTCTGTCTATGGGATTTTCCAGGCAATAGTACTGGAGTAGGTTGCCATTTCCTTCTCCAGGGGATCTTCCTGACCCAGGGATTGAACCCCTGTCTCCCGGATTGCAGGCAGACGCTTTACCGTCTGAGCCACGTCTGCAGCGGAAGCATGGAGTCTTAACCACTGGTGTGTCCGTGTGTACTTAGTTGCTAAATTGTGTCCTACTCTTTTGCAACCCCATGGACTGTAGCCTGCCAGGTTCCTCTGTCCATGGAGTTTCCCAGGCAATAATACTGGAGTGGGTTGCCATGTCCTCCTCCAGGGGATCTTCTTGATCAGGGATTGAACCCCTGTCTCTGCATTGGCAGGTGGATTCTTTACCACTGTGTCACCTGGGAAGCCCCTTAACCACTGGACTGCCAGGGGACTCCCAAATCCATTTTTATTTAGTGAAGACAGTACCCAAACCAGAAACTGCAAAACTGTGAAAGGGAACTATTTTGGGAAAATACTTTTTTTGATACCTTTATCTAAAATGAAGCAGATATGAGAATGCAAGGGGGAAATCTAAATATGGTGTGTTTGAGGGAAGGGATGATAGGGTTGCTGCTGCTGCTGCTAAGTCACTTCAGTCGTGTCCGACTCTGTGCGACCCCATAGACAGCAGCCCACCAGGCTCCCCCCGTCCCTGGGATTCTCCAGGCAAGAACACTGGAGTGGGTTCCATTTCCTTCTCCAATGCATGAAAGTGAAAAGGGAAAGTGAAGTTGCTCAGTCGTGTCTGACTTAGCGACCCCATGGACTACAGCCTACCAGGCTCCTCCATCCATGAGGTTTTCCAGGCAAGAGTACTGGAGTGGGTTGCCATTGCCTTCTCCGGATGATAGGGTTACTTTTCAGTATATTGTAGTTCAAGCAAGATGTGAGTTGATTCTAGTCACATAGGTGGAGTAGGGCTCATTTGTGGCAGTGGATCTCAACCCAGGCTACACATTACAATCACCTGGGATGATACGGAAACTGCTAGTGCCTCAGTCCAGCCCTCAACAAGTTCTTACTCATTTGGCCTAGGATTGGCCGTGGGCCTGGGTCTTTTTTAAGACTCCCAGTAAGTCCTAATGTGGAGTCAATGAGAACGCTGTTTTGGAGAAATTACCAAAGGTTTGCAAGGATCATTTTTTTGTTTGTTTGTTTTTAGTTTTTTTTTTTTTTTTTTTTCAAACAATGTGTGAAACAAAATCACAGCCAAATTTGGCAGGAGATTCCAAAGTGACATGCCAATAGAAAGTAGTAGATCTCCATTTTAGCTTATTTATTCTTACGGAACAACCAGTGTCCTGCTAGTTAACTTTAGGGGGCTATTCTTTAGAAGTTGGACTTTTCATACTGAAATAATATTTCTATCAAATGATCATCATTCCCTCACATTTGTCATTGAAGTCGTAGCTTGACCTTCTAAAATATAACTATATTCCTCCAAAATGCCTTTAAAATTTCCTTTTGAGTTCTTTAACTGTTACACCTTCCTAGAACAGATGACTGGCTTAAATGGTTTTTGTAATGTTCTCTGGTTTGATTTATGAGTGTGAAGGTGAAACTGCACAACTTGGGTGGGGCTTGAATCCACTGTCTTTTTTTTTTCCCACTGTCTTTTAATTGAAATCACACACCTGGTCTCAGGACTTAATGAAGCTCAGGTTCTTTATATTTCAGTATAGAAGGAATTCAGCAAGAGGCAATGTGCTAGGTAAGAAGTAGATAAGTAGATTTAGAAAGACACACATTCCATAGACAGAATGTGGCCCGTCTCAAGAGGTGAGAGCAGCCCTGGGAGAAACACACTCCACAGACAGAGTGTGGTCCATCTCAGAAGGTGAGAGGCCCCCCAGTATGGGATAGTTTTAAGAGCTGGATAATTTCATAGGCTAATGAATGGGAGTATTCCAGCTATTTTGGAGAAGGGGCAGAAATTTCAAGGAATTAGGCCACCACCCACTTTTTGCCCTTTTATGGTAGGCCTTGGAACAGTCATGGCACCTGTGGGTATATTATTTGGCATGCTGATGTGTTAAAATGAGCGAATATCGAAGTCCAAGGTTCACTGCAAGTTGAATCTTCCACCATCTTGGACCTAGTTGGTTCTAACCAGTTATGTCATAGCCTCAATGGCTATGTCATTCTTTAAGGGTTGTGCCCTGCCCCACTTCCCTTCTGTTTCAAAAGGAGCCTGAAATTGTGTAGTTGTTAATTACTTGAACAATGTTCTTGATTCTAATAGGCAAGGCTTTAGCTGACTAGGGGTTCTGTTTTCAGCATCTTATCTAGCAACTGCCTAATTCTAGTTTAACTTCTGTATAATTGTTAAATATTCATTTTCTGCCTGTATCTGAAATTCATGAGTCATATTGTTCTGCATGCCCATGATTAATCCTTGTTTTCATCCTGAAGAGTTTTTTCTTTTCTTTCTTGTTTTTAATTTCCCAAGAGCCTTCTTAGAATTCAATTTTTATCTACCCTTGATATCCCAACAATTTATGCTGGTTCTGTAAGACCATTGCTATAGGACTCAATGGTGTTCTCTATCTGTTGGTATTGTTTTTGCTTGATTTGATTCTGGATTCCTGAAAAAAAAGCATTTATGTTTAGATGTTTGGAGATTTTCTGATGCTGCTTCATGGCTGATTCTCCCCTGACACAGAGTAGGGAAAGTCCCAAGTGCATCGTCCTGCAGGATTTCCCAACCCCCGCCACCCAACCCATGGCTGGAGAAAGCAGGCTTTTCCTAGGGTTCCCTCTCTCTGTGCCTTCTCCGGCTCTCAATCCTGAGTTATGGGTGACCCCAGAGCTTGAGCTGTGATGTATAGAAGGAAAAACACCTAGAACCTCAATTCCAGGTCCTCATTTAAGACCTGGGATCCTTACCCAGTCCCACTGCTTTTTCTCCACTGTAGTAGGTAGAATAATGCCTCCCCACACCCCATCCCCAAACCCTACACAAGAAGACATCAATGTTCTAATTCCTGGCCCCTGTGAGTATGTTATCTTAATGGCAAAAGGGCTTTTGCAAGCCTAGTTAACTTAATGATGTTGCAATGAGATTAACCTGGGTTACCTGGATGGGCCAGTGAAATCATCAGGCCTTAATAAGAAACAGCCGAGAGAGACTGAGCAGAGGTGTGATAACAGAAGGCGGAGTGAGGTGAGGAAGGACCGTGAGTTCTGGAATGCGGGCCGCTTCTGGAAGGAGCAACTCCCTGCAGACACATTTTACGTTTCTGACCTCTAGAACCGTAAGAAAACATATTTGTGTTGTTTGATTTTATTATTTTTTTGGCTGTGTCACATGGCTTGCAGTATCTGTTTCCCAGCCAGGGATAGAATCCCGGCGCTCAGCAGCAAAAGTGCAAGGCCTAACCACTCGACTGCCAGGTGGTTCCCAATTTGTGTTGTTTTAAACCACTAAATTTGTGATTATTTATTTACACAGCAAAAGAAAACTAATTCATTCACCTTGCAAAGTCCTCTGGTAGTTGCTTTTTGGATCTTGTCTAGGGTTTTTTGTTACAGTCCAAGGGAGAGATGTTACCAGGCCCTTTCCAGATCCTTGGGCAGCATAACCATAGAAGTGAATATCGCTTTCTCAAGACTCTTAGGCAAACAAAGCTTTTTCTTAAAAGAGGTAGCTTGTGCACAGGGGAGAAGGCAGCAAAAAAGTGCCAGCTTCCCAAGTAGAAGGGGTGAATTGCTTTTATAACAAAAGGGAGGGTTTGTCTCATCATCACTGATAATTTCCAGAAATCATGAAACTTCTTTGATCCACAGCAGGTGGCTCTGGGGTGACTATCAGGAATAGGGAGTGCTGCTGTGAAGGGGAGGGAGTGCCTGAGTATTTTTTGCAAGAAATCACAGTAACGGATATTTATAGTTGCGCTTTGACTTCACTTTCACTTTTTCTTGTCTTGTAGCAACTAGGTATGCTCGTTAGTATAACAGAGTTAATTTTTTATTCCCATCAGCTTGATTATTGTTTCTGCTGGCCTTTGTTCTGTAGCTTGCATGGCCTGTTCTGCCTAAGGCCATCCTCTAGTCCTTTCCAAAATGGCTGTACTCTTCTTGTCTCAGATGGCATGGAATGTTCTTACTCCATTTTGAGTGGAACTGGAGCCCATTATTTAAAAAAGAATTTTTTTTAATTGAGGTATGGTTGATTTATAATGTTGTGCCAATCTCTGATTTACAGTAAAGTGACTCAGTTACACAAATATATGTATTCTTTTTGATACTCTTTCCCCTTATGGTTCATCACAGGATATTGAATATAGTTCCCTGCGTTATGCATTAAGACCTTGTGGTTTACCCAGTCTAAATATAATAGTTTGCATCTACCAACCTCAAACTCCCAGTCCATCCCTCCCCTCCCCTTCCCCCTCGACAACCACAAGTTTCTTCTGTCTGTGAGTCTGTTTCTCTTTTGTTGATAGGTTCATTGGTGCCATATTTTAGATTCCACATAAAGTGATATCCTTGATATGTCTTTCTGACTTCATTTAGTATGATAATCTCTAGTTGCATCCATGTTGCTGCAAATAGCATTATTTTGTCCTTTTTATGGCTGAGTAGCATTCCATTGTTTATATGTACCACATCTTTATCTACTTATCTGTTGATGGACATTTAGGCTGCTTCCATGTTTTGGCTATTGTGAATAGTGCTGCTGGGAACATAGGGGTACATGTATCTTTTGAATTATAATTTTGTTCAGGAATATTCCCAAGAGTGAGATTGCTGGATCATATGGTAATTCTCTTTTTTTGTTTTCTGGGGAACATCCATGCTGTTTTCCACACTGGCTGTACCAATTTACCTTCCCACCAACAGCATAAGAGAATGCCTTTTTCTCTATACCCTCTCCAGCATTTGTTGTTGGTAGACTTTTAATGATGGCCATTCTGACTGGTGTGAGGTGGTACCTCATTGTAGGTTTGATTTGCATTTCTAATAATTAGTGACGTTGAGCATTTATTGGCCATCTGTATTTCTTCTTTGAAGAAATGTCTATTAAGGTCTTCTGCCCATTTTTCAATGGCTTTTTTTGGTTATTGAGTTGTATGAGTTGTTTGTATATTTTGAAGATTAAACCTTTTGTTGCATTATTTACAAATATCTTCTCCCATTCCATAGGTTGTCTTTTTTAAAAATATGATTTCTTTTGCTGTGCAAAAGTTTGTAAGTTTGAATAGGTCCCATTTGCTTATTTTTGCTTTTGTTTCTATTGCCTTAGGAGACCCGAGAAAACACTGGAATGATTTATGTCAGAGAATGTTTTGCCTGTGATCTCTTCTAGGAATTTGTGTTTTGTTTTAAGCCATTTTGAGTTCATTTTTGTGTATGGTGTGAGGATGTGTTCTAGCTTCACTGACTTACATGTAACTGTCCAACTTTCCCAGCACCACTTGCTGAAGAGATTTTTTTCTCATTTTACATTCTTGCCTCCTTTGTCTAAGATTGATTGGCACAGGTGTATGAGTTTATTTCTGGTAGAGCCCATTATTCTTAATTTTCAAATTTTGATGACTTTGGACAGTAGGAGCTCACTTCTGTATCTAGTGGGTCCCTCCTATTAATCTTTGAAAACATACTTTCTGACTTAACATGACATCTTGTCCTTTTCCTACTTCAGATCTAGAAACAGCCATTTCTCTGAGGCAAGTGTTTAAATTATTGGGAAAAAGTTACATTAAAATGTATTATTGAAAAAAAATGTGTTATTGAATTCTTAGTAAGTCATCATTGAAATCCAGCCCTGACCTGGTCCTATTTTCCTTATAACCACGGGGTAACGTGGGCCTCCACCATCGATGTCACAGAGACACCTCCCTCCCTCTGCTTAGATACTAGCTGAAGGGATTCGGGGGCTCTCCCCCAAGAGCCACCCCTACCCCAGGTGTATCCATACTCTGTGAGGCTCAGTGAAAGCTCCCTTGGGCGGTAGTGCCCAGAGTAGGAAGCAGAGACAAAGCCTGTCCTGAGGTCTCCAGCATTGCTCTGACCCAGTATAATACCTGGCTCACAGGAAGGGGGAAATGCACAGGTCTTTGATCAAAGTTAACAATTCACATCCAGCTATTCAAAAGTACACAGATAATCCGTAGTGGAGACTGAATACATGTAAATAAGCAAAAAGGCTTGAATGAGCAAACCCAGTGAAGTAACCATGGTAAACATGTAGCTCTTATACAACGGCTCTCACTGGCTTCACACCCTGCCCACTGAGGTGTTACACAGCCTGTGCAGTGGGAGCAGCAAGGCATGGTGGGAATAATGTTAGCATTGGCTGAAGTGGCTATTTCACATTCTGTGTGTCAGGGTGCAAAGAAAGATTGGGAAAACATTTTGAGAGGATTTTTGGTTATGCAAATAAAGGCCCAGAGCTGAATCTGGTGAGAGAGATTGAGATAATGGGAAACTAAATTACTCCTTAGAAGTCTGTCTCATGAAAGAAAAGCTTGTGTCTATGAAAAACAAATTTGGGGGGATGTGAATTTCTTGCTGAGGCTAGAAACATGAGTTCTTAGGGGACTGAAACTAGGGATAAAGGAAATTGGAAAAAGATGGTCTGTCCAAGAGTGCAGAAGCATGAAGGCAGTTTGGAGTGACAGCCAGGAAAGACATTCCCTGAGAATATTCAGGAATATTCTGGAGATACCTAAACCTCCACTCCTGGAAAGATGATAAATTCCCCAGTCCCAGCCTGCCCTCCACATAAAGATGGACAAAGAAAATGATGGTGGAGGAGTCATGGCAGCATCTAACTCAGTGCTGTTGAAGAAAAATATACTGTGAGCTACATATGTATTTTTAGATTTTCTATTACTCTCATTTAGTAAATAAAAAGAAACAGGTGAAATCAATTTTAGTACTATATTTAACCAATATTTCCAAACTATTATTTCAGTGTTTCCTCAACATAAAATTTGATTAATGAGACATTTTACATTTTTGCATATAAATCTTTGAAATCCAATGATTTATATTTAAAGCACATCTCAACCCAGCTTTAGCAACCAGGTAAAATGCTCAATTGCCACACGTGGTTAATGGCTTCCAGAGTAGACCGTACAGGTCTAATTCTTTCTACTATGTGATTACTAAAATAATTTCAAAGCCATTTAGAAAAACAAACAAATAGAACTTTTTGTAAGAGCCTGCTTATCTCAATGATTACATTTATCTTTGCAGTAAAAAAAAAAAAAAAAACCACACAAAAATGCATTCAAGCACACAGTCTCAGTTTCAGCAGATTTTCTTTGCAAAAGGCTCATGAACTGCTTATGGCCATGGGTGACTTCTGAGTGGGTGGACAGAATATAAGCCCATTAAAGAGATGAAAAATAGATTGATGTAATCACCAATGAATTGAAAAATGAAAGTATTAACAGCCATGTCAATATAATGGTTACTTAGGTGGGAAGTCTCT
The DNA here is from genome assembly GCF_014754425.2 of Oryx dammah. Lineage (NCBI taxonomy): Eukaryota > Metazoa > Chordata > Mammalia > Artiodactyla > Bovidae > Oryx > Oryx dammah. The sequence continues at coordinate 117,696,614 of NW_024070207.1, forward strand.
GCAGGAACTGGCTTAGAATGCAACTCCTACTTAATATATTTTCAGGAGCCTTCTGAGAAAATGCCATGTTGCAGGAAAATAGGTATTAATTTATTGGAATGAAAGGAAAAGGCGCTTTTTAATTGACTGGAATGACTCTATCTGATTCATCAGCCTCTTTGTCTCTGCTGTTTATATAACCCAAGCATCCCAGCCACACCAGCCTGGAGTTTGTATAGGTCAAAACAACAGGGACAAAGTTCCTACAGCTGTATGATTAAAAACCCATGTAATTCAGATAAATACATATTCTAGTAGGAACATTATTTCCGTTTAATGACAAAGGTGGCTGTGCTATTGACAATAGGATAAACTCAATATGAAAATCACTTGGTCATGCAGCTGTGGAATTATGAGATTCTTGAATTTTAAAAACTATGGATGAGTTATTTCACATATAAAATGAGACTTCATTAATCTTCTCACACTGTAATATTTTTAATCTGCTTAAAACAAATTGGCAGAAGATGAGAAAACCCTTAAATTCCCATGCTCAGCCTCCACTCCTAGCACTCTGTTTGAACTCTGGTCCCCCCAGTTACTTCCAGATAGTCTCAGGAGTCTCATGAAGGCTCCAGGAATGAGGTCCCTTGGCCGCCCTGAGGCACCAGTGCTTTTCCCCCTCTCCTGCTCCAGACCCCTGTGGAAAAGGGCATTGTTAATGCCCCAGATAGCAGTCGGTTCACTCCCTTTGGTGGTTTTCAAAGATGAGGCCAGAGCCAGTCTTTGTCCTGAGGCTTCCCAAGCCCCATGCTGAGGGCACGGATGTCTGCGTGGAGGGCACTGTCTTCCTTTGCTGCAGGAGCTGTGGGCAGTAGGTCCTGTTGCCTATGAATGAAACTGCCTCGTTTGACACCCTGGTGACTCAGTTCCTGTGGATTTTGCTTACTTCCTGGTTCTGGGACTGCATCATCAAGCCAGATGATCTGGATGACCAACCTTCTTCTTTGACCTTGTCTGCTGTCCTGCTGCCCAAATTGTTCTTAAGATTCTTTTCCCTTAAAATGAGTTTCTTTAAATGGCACATTTCTCTACATGCATTAGTATCTCATATTCTACCTCCCAAGCCTCTTAAGTATACCTGATTTCTCTGCTGAACAAAATTTAGATTCAAGCAGAGTTCCCTGCTATACTTAAGGAGAATAGTCTAAATTACATTTTTCCTTTTTTTCATCATCTTTAGTATAGTTCTGAGTTACCAGTGAGTAGTGGCTGTTTCAGTTTTACTTTAATAATCAGCTCCCAGAATAAAGGCAGGCACACTATAGGTATTCAAAGAGTATTTGTCGAGTGAATGAGAGTTTTTATTTGTGAGGAAATCTTCTTTTTGAGAACAAGACTGAGGTTTTTTTTTTGTTTTTTTTTTTTCTGGTTCTCTAATCAAGGTCAAATCTCAAACTTTGTTCAGAGCCTCTGTTTCCTTTTGGCATTTGTGTGAGATGTCTGAATAGGAGCAGGACACACGCCAATGTAGCAGAATAGATAAGAGTCAGACAAACCTGAGGCAGGATAGTGCAAGTTAGTTAACCTTTCTGATCCTCTTTCCTCACCATGTGGAAGGCATAACATCTAAGCATAGGCTTGTGAGAAGATTAAATGAGGCAATGAGTCTTTAGCATTATTCCTGTCACATAATATTTGCCCAAAAGATGGTAGTTATTAAAACTGCTGCTAAGTTGCTTCATTTGTGTCCGACTCTGTGAGACCCCGTAGACGGCAGCCCACCAGGCTCCCCTGTCCCTGGGATTCTCCAGGCAAGAATACTGGAGTGGGTTGCCATTTCCTTCTCCAAGTTATTAAAACTACTATTGATATTTTTAGAGAGACCAAGGGATCCCAAGTATTTGACTGTCATTTGAATTTGTCACTCTTTTAAAATTCTTTATTGAAGTATAGTTGATTTACAATATTGTGCCAACCTCTGTTGTACAGCAAAGTGACTCTATTATATACACATATATGTTATTTTTTAAAATATTCTTTTACATGATGGTTTATCACAGGATATTGATATAGTTCCCTGGGCTATACGGTAGGACTTTACTGTTTATCCATTCTATATATACTAGTTTGCACCTGCTAATCTCAAACTGCCAATCCATCCCTCTCCCACCTCCAACCCCTTTTCAACTACCAGTCTATTCTCTATGTCCCAGATTGTTTCTGTTTCATAGACAGGGTTCATTTGTGTCATATTTTAGATTCCACATATAAGTGGTATGATATTTGTCTTTCTCTGAGTTACTTCACTGAGTCTGATAATCTCTAGGTCCATCCATGTTGCTGTAATGGCATTATTTCATTCTTTTTTATGGCTGAGTCATATGAGTTTGGGTGAACTCCGGGAGTTGGTGATGGACAGGGAGGCCTGGTGTGCTGCGATTCATGGGGTCGTGAAGAGTCGTACACGACTGAGCAACTGAACTGAACTGAATAGTCCATAACGGCCTTCCCTGGTGGCTCAGTGGTAAAGAATCTGCCTGCCAATGCAGGAGATGCAGGTTTGCTCCCTGCTCTGTGCAAGTCTGCTGGAGAAGGAAATGGCAACCCACTCCAGTGTTCTTGCCAGGGAAACCCCATGGACAGAGGAGACTGGCAGGCTGTAGTCCACGTGCTTACAAAGTTGAACACTACTTAGCAACTAAACAACAATATTCCATTATACATATATGTAAAATATACACGTGTGTGTGTATGTATATATAATCTTTATCCATTCATCTGTTGCTGGGACATTCAGGTTGAGTCCATGTCTAGACTATCATAAATAGTGCTGCTGTGAACATAGGGGTACATGTATCTTTTTGAATTAGAATTTTGTCTGGATATATTCCCAGGAGTGAGATTGCTGTATCATAAGGTAATTCTATTTTTTAGTTTTCTGAGGAACCTCCATACTGTTTTCTACAGTGGCTGCACCATCTTACATTCCCACCAACAGTGTAAGAGGGTTCACTTTTCTCCACACTCACTCCAGCATTTGTTATTTGTAGACTTTTTAATTATAGCCATTCTAACTGGTGTAAGATGGTATCTCATTGTAGTTTTGATTTACATTTCTCTAATAATTATCAATGATGAGCATCTTTTCATGTGCCTATTGGCCATTTGTATTTCTTCTATGGAGAAATGTCTGTTTAGGTCTTCTACTCATTTTTCGATTGGGTTTTTTTTGTTGTTGTTATTTAGTTGCATGAAAATGAAAGTTTGCACAGTCATCTCCAACCCTCTGTGACCCTATGGACTATTCACCCCATGGAATTCTCCAGGTCAGAATACTGGAGTGGGTGGCTGTTGCCTTCTCCAGGGGATCTTCCCAACTGAGGGATCGAACCCAGATCTCCTGCATTGCAGGCTGATTCTTTACCACCTGAGCTACCAGGGAAGCTCAATTGCATGAGCTGTTTGTATATTTTTGGAAATTAAGCCTTTGTCAATCACATCATTTGCAAATATTCTCTCCCATTCTCTAGGTCTTCTTTTTGTTTATGGTTTCCTTTGCTGTGCAGAAGCTTGTAAGTTTGAATAGGTCCCATTTGTTTATTTTTGTTTTTATTTCTATTGCCTGGGGAGATGGACCTAAGAAAATGCTGGTATGATTTATGTCCAAGAATGTTTTGTCTATGATCTCTTCTAGGAGTTTTATGGTGTCTTGTCTTATTTTAAGTCTTTAAGCCATTTGGAGTTTATTTTTGTGCATGGTGAGAGGGTATGCTCTATCCTCACTGATTTACATGCTTTCACTGATTTTCACATGTCCAACTTTCCCACACCACTTGCTGAAGAGACTGTCTCTTTTCCATTGTATATTCTTGCTTCCTTTGTCAAAGATTAATTGACCATAGGTGTGTGGGTTTATTTCTGGGTGAGTTTGTCACTCTTGTCTCTGAGTTTAGAGCTTGAAAAACCATGACCCTTCATATCTTAAGCAAAGGCAGTAAAAATGCTCCCGAATTCCTGTGGTTTATATATATGGATTGGAGTAATATTGCAACAAAATAGTTTGTAGCTGTATGTATAGGAGGCTTCTTTTAATCATCAATATTTCTGCTTATGTTGTTAGCTGTCTGTGTTCCTGGGGTCAAAGGCTATTTGATTTTTTTTTTAAAGGCTTTCTTGATTACTATGCAGGCATGCCTTGTTTTATCGCATGTTGCTTTGCTGTACTGCACAGATTTTGCTTTTTATAAATTGAAGTTTTGTGGGAACTCTGACTTGAGCAGGTCTATCAGATCAGTGTCATTTTTCCAACAAGATTTGCTCACTTGTGGCTCTGTGTCACATTTTGGTAATTCAGACAATATTTCAAACTTTTAAATTATTTTATTTGTTATGGTGATCTGTGGTCAGTGATCTTTGTTACTACTTTAACTCACTGGAGGCTCAGATAATTGTTAGCATTTTTTAACAATAGAGGATGTAAAAAATTTGAAGTATAGTTGATTTACAATGTTGTGTTAGTTTTAGGCATAAAGAACAGTGATTCAGTTCAGTCAGTCAGTTCAGTTCAGTTCATTTCAGTCGCTCAGTCGTGTCCAACTCTTTGCGACCCCATGAATCACAGCACGCCAGGCCTCCCTGTCCATCACCAACTCCCGGAGTTTACACAAACTCATGTCCATCGAGTTGGTGATGCCATCCAGCCATCTCATCCTCTGTCATCCCCTTTTCCTCCTGCCCCCAATCCCTCCCAGCATCAGAGTCTTTTCCAATGAATCAACTCTTTGCATGAGGTGGCCAAAGTACTGGAGTTTCAGCTTGAGCATCATTCCTTCCAATGAACACCCAGGACTGATCTCCTTTAGGATGGACTGGTTGGATCTCCTTGCAGTCCAAGGGACTCTCAAGAGTCTTCTCCAACACCGCAGTTCAAAAGCATCAATTCTTCGGTGCTCAGCTTTCTTCACAGTCCAACTCTTACATCCATACATGACCACAGGAAAAACCATAGCCTTGACTAGATGGACCTTTGTTGGCAAAGTAATGTCTGTGCTTTTGAATATGCTGTCTAGGTTGGTCATAACTCACCTTCCAAGGAATAAGCGTCTTTTAATTTCATGGCTGCATTCACCATCTGCAGTGATTTTGGAGCCCCCCAAAATAAAGTCTGAACACTGTTTCCACTGTTTCCCCATCTATTTCCCATGAAGTGATGGGACCGGATGCCATGATCTTAGTTTTCTGAATGTTGAGCTTTAAGCCAACTTTTTCACTCTCCTCTTTCACTTTCATCGAGAGGGTTTTTAGTTCCTCTTCATTTTCGGCCATAAGGGTGGTGTCATCTGCATATCTGAGGTTATTGATATTTCTCCTGGCAATCTTGATTCCAGCTTCTGCTTCTTCCAGCCCAGCGTTTCTCATGATGTACTCTGTATATAAGTTAAATAAGCAGGGTGACAATATACAGCCTTGGCGTACTCCTTTTCCTATTTGAAACCAGTTATACACATATATAGTCTTTTTCAGTTTTTTTCCTTTATAGGTTATTACAAAATATTGAGTAAAGTTCCCTATGCTATACAGTAGGTCCTTGTTGGTTATCTGTTTTATTTATAGCAGTGTGTACATGTTAATCCCAAACTGGTTTAGTCCCCTCCTTTCCATTTTTGTAACCATAAGTTTATTTAATTTAGTCCCCTCCTTTCCATTTTTATAACCATAAGTTTATTTTCTAAGCCTGTGAGTCTGTTTCTATTTTGTAAATAAGTTCATTTGTATCATTTTTTTTAGATTCCACGTGTAATTATATTACATTGTATTTGTCTTTCTTTGTTTAACTTCATGTAGTATGATCATCTTTAGGTCCATCAATGGCAATAGAATATTTTTAAAATAAGGCATGTACATTGTTTTTAGACACAATGCTATTGCACACTTACTAGACTACAGTATACTCTATGCACTGGGAAAGCAAAAAAAAATTGTGTGAGTCACTTTTTTGCTGTATTAATTTTATTGCAGTGATATGGAACTTAATCTGCAATCTCTGAGGTCTGCCTGTACTGAGTGTATGAATACAATGCCAGGAACTTAATACATGCCTGGGCGATGATTGCAGCAAAGAACTCCATTTCTGAAACATTGATTGTATATGAAGAACAAAATCAAAGTCACTGCAAAATTACTGTCTAGGTGAAACAATAGTTTGGAAGTAGTATTATATAAAAACTGCTCAGCGATAGTTATTTTTTAGAAGTTAACACTAATATTTAAGTGTCAGAAAACTACATTATTTTAGTATGTTATATGGTGACTAAATATAACCAGAAAACCTGAAATTATAGTTGGACCAGATTAATGAGATGGTTTAGTACAAGAGAGTACAAGCCTATGAGGGTGGGTCAGAGCCTAGGGATGCAGAGAAGGCAATGGCAACCCATTCCTGGAGAATCCCAGGAACGGCAGAGCCTAGTGGGCTGCCATCTATGGGGTCACACAGAGTTGGACATGACTGAAGCGACTTAGCAGCAGCAGCAGAGCCTAGGGATGAGAGAGGCCCTGGGCATTTGTCTACTGCCATCCAGCACTGCCGACTGGGGTGGCATCTTCCCAGTTGAGGACTGAGCCTTCTCTGGCTGAAAGGACACGTCAAAATGAGTGCTGGTTCATGGGAGTTGTGGTGTGCTAGCTGGAAGGCCAGTAGGCACCAAGTGTCTAGGCAGTGCCCACGTGGGACTCCCAGACCTGGGTGGTCCTGTCAGTGTGGGAGGGAGAACTCCAGGAGGTCAGGGCAGGAGCTCTTTTGCAGTTGCCATGGGAGCACTTCTGAATTTAATAACCCAATTTTGAGATCTTCCTGATAAATCTGGTTGTTTGGTGGAATTCCTTATCTTTGCTAGGCGATATCACTTATAACAATGAGCAAACAAACTGACAGATAACGCATAGAGTTCATCACAAGGGTAGAGCTAAAAAAAAATTTACATCAGGTGGCAACATAGCCCAGTGGGTCTCATAGTCCTTATGTCCTTGGATTAGTTTACACTGGTTTCTTTGGTTTTTTTCTTTGACAATTTGACATACATCCTCATTCCCAAGTTGCTTTGCTCCTACTGAAGATGAAAATTCACTCCCAGAGAGCAAAATTGCCCATTAAGCAAGATAAATTGTAATTGCCAGCATAAGTGTATCTCATTTAGTGTTAGCCTTCAAGGTAGGTGTTTGTGAAAAATTGTCTACAAAATTAATTTGTGGAAAGAGATAAATTTCTTTCAGCTGATGATGTTTGGAGGGAACACTTTGGAAAATGAGATCAGGACTCTGTGAGTACTTGGTAAAAAAGACTTTGCTCCAGACAAAATATGCTGCTGTGACAGAGTTCCTAGTTTCAGACAGGCAAGGTCACATAGTGTTGCTTCTCCTCCACTGTGAGATGAACTAACTGATGTGGGATAATGGATGTGACTTTCAGCTCTCCAAGTCATTTCTTTTTTGGACATGAAATTGTCTATCCCCTGAGGTTTCTACCTGCTGAGCAGTTATTTACGTTTTCAATACATCACAGCTCCAAGATTTGTGCCACAATGTGGGAGGCACAGAAGGGCCCTGGACTGAGAGCCACAACCCTTTGTCTCTAGGCCTGGCTCTGCCACCAGATAACTGTCAGTGCTTGAGGTCTTTGTGTTTGAACAAGAGTCAAAGTGACCTTACCCACCTAGTTCACGTGCTCTCTTAACCTGCCTGGGCTTTCTGGTTTATTTAGCACAAGATTCCCAAGTTAAAAGTCTGCAAAATATTTGATGTACAAAATCACTGCATGCCAGATGTATTCTTTACTGTGGGGGAGGCGAACATCCAAGGTAACAGCCAAGCTGGTGTTCTGGTGTCCCAGAGGACTGGACGTGAACCCCACATACAGGAGCTAAAGTTTAACATCCACAATGGAGAAAAATACCTAGGGCCACCAGAGGCTAGCCTATTCACATAAAGAGAGGTGTCCTTGGGTCTCTGTTGAGGTGGGGAGGGGGAATTGGAATCCCAGACTAAAGCTGCCCCCCAGGAAAGGCTGCCCCGTGTGGAAGGGTAACTAGAACACTCTACCCATAGATCTAAGAGAGAAGCAATCCTGTCCCAGTTGTGGTTTGGAGTGAGGAAAAATAAATAGTTTGTGAGAAACTAAAACCCCAAACCTGCATTATATAAGGTGTGGAGACCAAATATATATATATAGTCTCCACAGATGTGGAGATCCCTGGTGGAAGAATTAATATAAGCCCAACTGTAGCCAATGGCATAAGGCGAGTAAAATAAATGATGTACAACTTTTATAAAGGAAGAAACAAAACTCATTACTTCTAGGTTCTATGATTGTGTATCTACAAAATCCATAAGAATCCTCAAATTATTAGGAATAATTTGTAGATTTTCTGAGGTCATGCATATTTATATAAAGAACAAAAACAAATTGAGCTAAAATCTTTGCCTCGTGCCTCAAACCCACTGTCCACCCCATCATGCACCAAGGGGACCTGGTCCCATGCTCCACAGAGGAAAGAGAGGCTCTGAGCTGTGAGCTTCCACAGCTGCCTCACCGTGCGACCTCAGACTTACTTCAGTCAGTCTTCACCCTTGTCTCCTTTCTTCTATTCATAGGGGGCATCCTTTTCTCTTCTCCTTTTACAAACAAACCCTTTTCTCTATGCTTTTGAGTCTCTTCCCTCGCATCTCCACTAGAAGAAAGCTATGGCTTCCTCTGATATTTCTTTGTCTTATGTGTTCAACCTGGCTCTTTTCCCTATAGCTTTTAAAGATGCTCAAGTTGCTGTTATCTTAAAAAGACTATAACAAGCCTTGGCAGAGCCCTCCAAATCACCTCTAGCTCTCACATTTTCAAAAGAACAGACTAAACTTTCTGTGTCCATTTTCGACTTCTCAAAGATTCTTAAGCCTATTTCAAACAGATTTCCCTTCCTATTACTCCTTGGGAATGGCTTTTATCAAAGTGACCAAATGACCTTCTTGACTGCTCAATCCACTGGACTCTTTCAAGTCTTCTGGCACCACCACTGAATTGTTCATTTAGCTCAAGACCTTTACCTACACCTTGACTATGAACTTCCAGGTCCTTGTGTAAAGTCTGGCTGGTTCCTTAACTCTGTCCTTTATATTCAGTCTTGCCTCAGTTCCCGACAAGTGTTGCCTACATTCTGCATGATATGGCAACAAGGGCTTATGAATTTGGATATTTTCCTAGGTGTGAATGTGGAGTTAGGGCAGCAAAGGGCTGAGATGGAACATATGAGCTAAAACAAAGTTTAGCTCCCAAGTTAAAAGTCTGCAAAATATTTGATGTGCAAAATCACTGCATGCCAGATGTATTCTTTACTGTGGGGGAGGCGAACATCCAAGGTAACAGCCAAGCTGGTGTTCTGGTGTCCCAGAGGACTGGACGTGAACCCCACATACAGGAGCTAAAGTTTAACATCCACAATGGAGAAAAATACCTATGGTGCTGTCACTGAGGCAGCTTCTAGGGGCAAAGCAAGTTTCCTCTAGCCCTTATTACTCACTGATGAACGTGTGCATCCCAGGAGGTAGGAAATAATTGTAACTCATGGGTCACTAGACTTTTCAGCTATAACTGCCTCAGACTAATGATTGATGACTGATTTGGAAGTGGGACATTTTACAACCCAGGGGGAAGGGAAGGGAGGTGGGCTCAAATGATTCAGATTGGATTTCCTGCCAGTCAGGAGGAACTAGGGCTCAGAGTCCAATTTAGTTTGACCTCAAGACAACAAAGAAATGTGGCCTTTCTTGCACAGTTATGTTTGTTAGCCGAGATCCACAACTGTCTCCTATTAAAAAACGTCCAATAAATTGTAGCTTTTAGTGTGGGGACTGTCCATAATGATCCAGCTGCCTGAATCTGGCATTGTGTGCTGAGGGACTCAGCTGCTGAAGCAGAAATGGTCGAATGCACAGGATTTCCAGGATGCATGTGACCACTACTGACTGTAGAGCAAGCAGAGAGATAAAGATCCTGTGGCAAGAAGGCATGCTTGTAGGGTTATTTGACCTAAGAAGGGCATGGCGAGACTTGTGATTTTGCAATGGGCAGAGGCTAAGAAAGACAGACGTGGCTATTAGAAGCACTGAAGGAAATGTATTCTAAGCAACATTTCTGCCCGAATGCATTAATAAATGCAAGAATAAAATTTGAAATTTCAGCTCATTATCGTTCTAGTTTTGGCTGCATGATTTTCCCTGAGGCTTTTAATTCTTTCCTTAGAGTCTTCTATGTAAACTTTGAATCTTTGATGTATTTTCAAATATTGGCTTAAAGCATCGTAGGTTATTATTTAAGTGGGTAACTTGGCTATCTAGATGTATTCTATTTAATATACAAATGTGTATTTTCACTCAAGTAAAACAGACTTCTGTAGGAAGCTGTTCATGATATAAGGTGTCATAAGAAAGTCATGCATATTTACTTTCTCTCTGAGTTCTGGCTTCTTGATTACGTTATTGTTAAATCATTTACTTATGCCACTACCTCATTAGTAGTGGGACAAAGTGTCCTGAAGCATTCCTTTTCTTATTTTCCTTATCTGCTTTCCAAATTCCCTTCCACTGGACCCCTTGAGCTTTTATTATATTGAACAACCTTCCCTTACTTTCAGGCAATGGCAGGACTGAAAGCGTGGAAGTTGCCTTAAAACCTTGCTGCTCAAAGTACAGATCCTTTTGCTCTATCTCTGTTAATAACTTTGAATCTCCATTTCTAGTCTGAATCAGCTGTGCCCTCAATGTGCCAGGTATGATTCTGCAATTGCTTTTTGGATATCTCTGTGCAGATGTTAGCTAGTATATCAGAGCCTGTGAGTTGCAAACCAGAGCACACAGAGACATGGCAACACAGAGTCAACTCACCATTGCCCCCTTTATGTGCTTCCCTCTTCTGAAGATCATTTTTTATGAACAACATTGCTGTCTTCTTGGTCCCCTCAAGTGGACATGGAAAGCACATTATAATATCTTTCTCTCTGAGTAGTACTTCCTCCGCCCCTCATCCCAATCTGGTCAGCCCATAAGTCATGTCAGTTACATTTCTCTCAGGCCCTGGGCCTAGATCCCTTCTTCTCTACTCATCATTACTGTTTGTGATTCACATTTTTATCATCTCTGGCCTTGCCTAATGCCATCTCTCCTAATGTAGCTCTTTGCTTTTCCCACTCTCTCTCCTCTCTAGGCCATTTGTAATTATCTATTGCTGCAGAGCAACCCCCGCCAAGACTTGGCTTCAAATTCCCACTTGCTGTAGGTCAGAAGCCCAAAAGCAGCTTTGTTGGGTGGTTCTGGATCAGGAGAACTCTTGAGAGGCTGTGATCAAGGTATTATCCAGGGTCACAGTCATCTGAGGTTTGGCTGGGGAAAGATCTGCTTCCAAGTTGACTCATAGGGTGTTTAGCAGGCCTCAGTTTCTCACTACATGGACCTCTCCCCTAGGCTGCTTAGCACGCAGCACATGGAATCTGGCTTCTCCAAGAGAGCCATTGGAAAGAGTGAGAGTTCTCCGTAGATGGCAGTTGCAGGCTTTTTGTAACCTAACATTGAAAGTGATGTTCATCACTCCTTCCATATTGGTTAGAAGAGAGTCACTAAGTATAGCCCACAGTCCAGGGGAGGGAATTAAGTTTTATCTCTTGGGAAGAGGAGTATTGAAGAATCTGTAGATGTATCTTTAAAGCCACCACAAATTGTCCTCTGGCCACTAATTATTTATCTTCCTCCCACATGCAAAATTCATATCAAAGAATTTATGGACATGTACATATCTGTAAAACTACCATACCACCTTCATGTCACAGAAACTGGTATCTCAAGATATGTTTGTTCTGAATATTTTCACTGACTCCACTTTATATTTGCAGAAGAGATCAAACTCCTCAGGAGAATAGATGCACATATATGTATGGCTGAGTCCCTTTGCTGTCCACCTGAAACTATTGCAACATTGTTAATCAGCTATACTCCAATACAAAATAAAAAGTGAAACGAACAAACTCCAGATGCTCCATCATCTGACCCTAATGAATATTTTCATCATTTGCTTATGAATCCTACATGCAATCAAACCAAATGATTCACCATTTCCTAATCATACCCTAAATCTGTCTTCTTCTGCACCTTCATGAATGCTGTTTCCCAGGTTGGAAGGTCCTCCCTCAGCTCTTTCTTTTCAAATTCTATTCAAAATTCCAGCCTTGCCTTCTTTATAAAGTGTGGCAGCCCCTCTAAAATAGGATGTATTTACTTTCTTTGATAGTAAATTCCTAGCGGGCAAGAACTTGTTCCTTCTTCATCTCTATGTTAGGGGTCAAACTCCGGCCATGACAGGCTCAGCAAGGTATATTCGGCACAGGACCTAAGTCATGTCTTCCTAACAGAGCATCCCTTGACCAAATTAGGAAAACTCCCCATATACACCAACCAAAAGAGACAGGATATGCGCTCATCCTGCCTGGCCAATCATGTAATGCCAGCTACCCCTGTGATTGAGACAAAGAACTGCCTGTATATAAGCAGCCATACTCCTTTGTTTGGGGCTCTTGTCGGATTCCACTGTGTGGGATGAGACTTGGGCCCTAGCACGCTAGAAATAAAACTCCCTTCCTGCCTTTGCATTACTATGGTGGACTTGTTCTCTCGGTCGGTACGGAGATACGGGCTCGGTGCGTAACACTCTACATCCCTCAAAATAAAAAACAGATTTCCTTGTATCCAACAGATGTTCAAGAAACAGAGTTAAATTGTATGAAGATAGCACTTAACTATTTAGGTCGGAAAAAAAACACTTTGAGTTGTTTGTATCCATGTGGTATACACCAACACCATGAGAGCATTTTGTTTGTTGTGTACACTTTGTCTTTCAAAGACACAAAGCCAAAATTGCTATACATGGGATAACCTGAAAGAATTGGTGGTAGAATGTCCAGATTATATCAACATCATCAAGTTACCAGTCTTCTACCGCTGTGCTGGAGGGCCAAGAAAAGTTCATTTACCAATACACTGATGTTTCACCTATATCCCACACAGTGGGAATGATGGAGTTGTACAGTTAGGCTTTCTTTAGCTATGGTAGAGTAGGACTCTCCCGTTTAATTTCTGAGCAATTTTCTTCCTCCCACCTGCTTTCTATTCCTCCTTTCTCTCTCTTTCTCCCTTCCTTTCTTTGTATGTATTCACTTTCTCATCTGACCTCTCCTTATTTTCTCCCACCTCTCTGTGAGGTTGTTACCAGGGCATTTTGATGGAATTACTGCTCCTTAAATTTAGCCAAATGGAAATTATTTCTTTGTTAATAGTTTTATTGAGGTATAATATACACACCATAAACTCCATTCATTTTAAGCATATAATCCAATGATTTTTAGTAAATCTATAGTGTTGTGTAACTATCACCACAATGTAATTTTAGAGGATTTCCATGACCCCAAAAGATCTCTTGGCTAACTGAATTACTCAAAAATTTTCATACCTTATTTTTTTTTGCATGTGTGTGTCTGAAAAGTATTTTTTCAGATAATTTAGAAAATATAGAAAAGCAGAAGAAAATAAAAATTCTCATCATTCCACAACCTACAGAAATTCATTGCTATTCTTGTATAGAGTTAGTCCTTCTGTCTACTTATCTGCCTGTTTATCCATATCTTAGAAGGGAAGTTACAAGTAAGGGATGCTGAGAAGTTGATTAGGTCTAGGGACAGAGCAGCTACATACTAATAATTTAAAAATAGTAGAAATCTTCTTTTTATTTTATTGATTTTTAAAGAACTTGACTGAATTTTTGACTTTTGAACTACCACACTAGATACCTATTTATGTGTAAGGGTAGGAAGCCAAGTAAAGCAATAAATATGCCTTTACATACTGGGATTGCAATGCGGGTTTTACTTTCCCTGTGTGTGGGGGGGGGGAGGTGAGGATTATGAAGACGGAAGGGTTATTGCTGCCTGAAGATTTCATGCTGCTGCTATTGCTACCGCTGCTGCTAAGTCACTTCAGTCGTGTCTGACTCTGTGTGACCCCATAGACGGCAGCCCAGCAGGCCCCCCTGTCCCTGGGATTCTCCAGGAAAGAACACTGGAGTGGGTTGCCATTTCCTTCTCCAACGTGTGAAAGTGAAAAGTGAAAGTGAAGTCGTTCAGTTGTGCCTGACTCATAGTGACCCCATGGACTGCTGCCTACCAGGCTCCTCTGTCCATGGGATTTTCTAGGCAAGAGTACTGGAGTGGCTTGCCATTGCATGGAGGACCTTAAATAAGTGGTCTCTAATCTTTTTGGCCCCAGGGATCAGTTTCATGGAAGACAATTTTTCCACAGACTGGGTCAAGTTGCAGGGGGCCGGGGAGTGGTTACAGGATGATTCAAGCGCATTATATTGATTGTGCACTTTATTTCTATTATTATTACATCAGCTCCAGTTCAGATCATCAGGCATTCGATCCAGAGCTTGGGGACCTCTGCCCTAAATGCAGATCTGTGATGGAGTGGTAGGAGGGATGTGAACATGGGAAAATCAGAAGAAATCTTGCAAGGAAAAAGTAAGTTGGGCTGAAAGAGCCTGTTCCCAAATTGAGGGCACTTGGGGCTCCCCAAAATTTCTTTGAAATGGGAAAATGGGAATGTTGAATTGAAACAGGAACTATTTGTGGTAAATTAGCATGTCAAGTGGTTTCTACTTAGCCCTATTGAGTACCTTACCCAGAGTAAGAGTCCACATACACACCAGTAAATGGAGACCATGAGTGACAGAGTCTCCAAGTGGAATTGGATGATGAAAAAGAATGTGAGCTGCGGAGAGTCTCTACCCCTGGCTAGGAAGTTGGCAGTTTCAGTGTTGCGTTAGCAAAGCAGTTGGTTAAATTGTTGCCCATGGCATCTTGGGACTCGGCTCTTCTATGTGCGGAGGCTGAAGATTAGGGGAAATTGGTAGCGAAACAAGTCAGGGGGCTGGAATATGCAGGTGCTTTTGTGTGGTCTCCAATGGTTTTTACAAGAAAGAGAAAAGCATCTCAACTCAGGGCTGTTTTCAGAACTTTACTATTAGAGGTCTTTCTGCCTGCAGCCAGCAATTGCACTTGTCTGAGAGTCGGTGTATCATGACCCATGCAAGATTGGAAAAGGTAAATTTTCTGGTTGAGGCTAAAGTGGAAATAGAGGCAGGAAATGGTAGGTAATGAAATTGGGGCCTGGGAAACACACCACATTCTTGCCCCTCCTGGGCATCTTCTGCAATGTGTTTTCCGCCTGACAAAGGTTTAGAACAGGCAGCCTGGGGATCCAGGGGACCTGTGCCTTCCAAATCCTGCTACTGTTTTATGTTTATCTGAATCAGATATCAAGATGGAGGTCATTAAGCTGGAGGCTAGGCAGGGCACTGAGGTTTATTACTGAAAGATAGTCATTCTTAGGTTAGGGTCTAAATTCATGGGCTCTGACTTGATAAGGTCTCTCACTTATGTTCTTACTAAGTGAATCACTCAGAGAATTGAGTGAGTATAAGTGAAAATCTAGTTGAGCTTTTAAGAAGGTTGTATTGCAGGTGAAACCCTAATTCTGTGAGCAAAAATCTGTGATCTCCTGTTTGGCCTGAAACATCATGTTCAGTCTCCCAAACGTGCAACAATGGGGATCAAACTGCTAAAGGTGCAGCCCCTTAAAAGGAGACTTTACCACCAAAGCCCCCATCTCAGATGCATATATGGAAGACCGTGAATAAGGGGGGTTTTCCCAGAGAGCAAAACCCTCTACAGAAGGGAGTTGTTGAGATCCCTCTCAAGTAGAATATATTACTCATAATTATTGTGGTTTTTTCCTCCTTTCCTTTTTTCTTTCCAAATGGGAGTTATTTTTCTAACAGTGGTCCTGTTTCTACTCTGATCTCCCCCCATCCTTTGTATATTGGGTCTATTGGGGTGGTTAAATATTCTCTACATAGACTTACAGACGACAAGGCGCTACATGTGGACTTGTCCAGGAGACCTCACCCAGGCATCTTGAGTGTAATAACGTAATGAGACTTAACATTGGGCTATATTCTTTTAGGAAGGGAGTGACTACATTTTTGGTGGGTCATTAAATAGTTGCATAATGTTGGAAGGATACATTTTTTAAATTATGTGTATAAAGAAAGGTGATCAGTCCTGGGTGTTCTTTGGAAGGAATGATGCTAAAGCTGAAACTCTAGTACTTCGGCCACCTCATGTGAAGAGTTGACTCATTGGAAAAGACTCTGATGCTGGGAGGGATTGGGGGCAGGAGGAAGAGGGGACGACAGGATGAGATGGCTGGATGGCATCACGGACTCGATGGATGTGAGTCTGAGTGAACTCTGGGAGTTGGTGATAGACAGACAGGCCTGGCGTGCTGTGATTCGTGTGGTCGCAAAGAGTCGGACACGACTGAGCGACTGAACTGAAAGAAAGGTGTGTATAAATGTTAGCAAGTCAAGGCATGGACTATAGTGAGTCCTGTTATTTTTTTATAGAACTGTGACTGAAACTAGAATTCCTTCCCTCTATTTTTCAGTTAAGTCAATAATGTTCCTTTTCAATATAAACAAGTTTGAGTTGGCTTTATTATCACTTGTGGTGGGAAATGTTCTTATTGAAACAGCATATATATATATTTAATAAATATAATTTTTTAGGGTAGGAAAAGTCATTTTCCTTCTACCTTTCCAGGTTCTTGGCTGAAAAGTGAAAGTGAAAGTCGCTCAGTCATATCTGACTCTTTGCGACACCATGGACTATACAGTCCATGGAATTCTCCAGGCCAGAATACTGGAGTGGGTAGCCTTTCCCTTCTCCAGGGGATCTTGCCAACCCAGGGATTGAACCCAGGTCTCCCGCATTGCAGGCAGATTCTTTACCAGCTGAGCCATAAGGGAAGAAACCTCTCTGTAATAAAAGAATAACAGGAGAAAAACAAACAGAAGTTTGACATGTACACCTGCTGGATAGACAGGAGAGACACAGAGGAACTGAGTAACTCCCTGGCATGGCCCAAGCTATTATAAACACCATCTCCAACTAAAGACAAAAGGAGATGTTAGGAGAAGGGAGCCAGTTATGGGAGGATGTTAGGAAAGTACAGCAAACACGAGTAAGGCTGTTAATACAGATTGACCTCCAAGCCTTCTCCATTAATAAGTTTCTAGAGTGTTAGTCATCCTCCATTTCCTGGTACAGAGAGGGAAATGCCCTTAACAAATGGAGGTTTCCCTTATAAATGTAAATGTCTCTAACAAAACAGTAACTTCTGCTCTGTTTTCAGAGCTGCTTCTGTGTGTCTGCTGTTCCTTAAAAATAATCAGCCTCAAGATAATTTTTATACCAAAGAGGCATATTTTGAGCTGGCACATTCTGCTCCACTTCCATTTTGAAGTCTTATCTGTAGACTTACCCAGGACGATGGTGTTAGCTACTGAGAAAGTAGGCATATATTTATAAGTAGACCCAATTTATTTTCTAGACTATAAACTACTTTTACAAATTTATTCATGAAAGAAGGGAAAATTTCTTGTCATCGAAAAATGTGATTGTTGATTCATAGGTAATATATGTCTCATATTTTAGTGGCCACTAGGGATTTTAAACATAAGGGGATCAGATAATTCATTATGCTATTTAAAAAATCATCTTTCCAGTGGATGTACAATAAACTTACTGTGGTAATCACTTCATGATGTATGTAAGTCAGATCATTTTGCTAGTTACATTAAGCACCTTAAACTTATATGGTGTATATGTCAATTATATCTCAAAAGTGGAAAATAAAAAATTATATTTCATTATTGGCAAATACATTTGGGGGCTGCAATCTAATCTTTCTGATCATTTAAACTTGCTGAAATAGTAGCTTATATCTTTGGCTACCCTGATGGCTAAGCAGGTAAAGAATCTGCCAGCAATGCAGGAGACACAGGAGATGCAGGTTTGATCCCTGGGTCGGGAAGATCCTTGGAGAAGTAAATGGCAACCCACTCCTCTGTTCTTGCTTGGGACATCTCATGGACAGAGGAGCCTTGTGGGCTGCAGTCCATGGGGTCACAAGGAGTTGGACATGACTGAACAACTCAGCAAGCAAGCAAAGGACACTTTAAATAGTTCCCTAAGCTGGAAAAGACTCTGATGCTGGGAGAGATGGGGGGCAGGAGGAGAAGGGGACGACAGAGGATGAGATGGCTGGATGGCATCACCGACTCGATGGACATGAGTTTGAGTGAACTCTGGGAGTTGGTGATGGACAGGGAGGCCTGGCATGCTGCGATTCATGGGGTTGCAAAGAGTCGGACATGACCGAGCGACTGAACTGAACTGAAGCTGTGAACTTTGCTTATGCAATCACAGACATCTAAAGATATATAAATGATGTATTGATGCTGACAAAAAGATAATTACTTTCACTCATTATTAAATTAATATTTTCTGATAAGGCATTAAATATTACTTTTCCATTGAGGCATCAAAAACTTTGCTTCACACCATAGACCATAGACCATATCACTGCGAATGAAATCAGAAATGGAAAAATTTAGTTACTTAGCCTATCCACTCAAATTCACTCTGAAGAGTAGTATTTTTAAAGAGGTCCTCCAGTAACTTGCTTGGCCAACTTTCAAAAATTTATTTTCTCTTCTCCTTTCCCCATACTTATCAAAAAGTTTAAAGTTTAGTGTAATTTGGTGGAAGGAACAAAATTAGATATGTATTTAATCTGTCACTTGGAAGGTACCAATATATATGTTTTAATAACTTGGCCCAGAATAAGTATGAAATAAATGGTCCCTGTTATTGCAGATGGTGGAGCAGTAGGAATTCATGTATTTCATCCCTTCCAATGTATGAAGGACCTTTGATAAATTTGGATGAGCCTATGCTCTTTGGTGGCTTCCCTGGTAGCTCAGTCAGTAAAGAATCTGCCTGCAGTTCAGGAGACCTGGGTTCAATCCCTGTATCGGGAAGATCCCATGGAGGAAGAAATGGCAGACCACTCCAGTATCCTTGCCTGGAAAATCCTATGGATGGAGGAGTCTGGTGGGCTGCAGTCCATGGGGTCGTGAAGAGTTGGGCACGACTGAGCAACTTTCACTTCATTCTCTTTGGTACATGCAAAATACACACATTTCTTATGCTTTAATGAATTTTTAGATTATTTGTTTCCTCTTAGTTTTGTAATGAGTATCCAGTTTGAAGATTCTGGCTTGTGAGAAATACAAGGAAACAGGATCCCCTCAAGCATTGCTGGGATTGTTAGAGGGATCTTGGTGGCATCAGTTGGTCCTTTCCGTTACTTGGGTTTAGTGTCAGTAAATCCTTCATCCTAGTCCTACATTTGCATATTATTTCAAACTTCATTCCTATCTATTTCTGTTATACTGAATTAATTTCATCATTGTAGCATCATGCTGTGATAAAAATATTCCCTATGGACCTGGAGGAGGCCTCAGTTTTGGTGGACACTAAATCATGTCAAATTCTGTGGACATTTATTTTCAGTTCAGTCACTCAGTCGTGTCTGACTCTTTGCGACCCCATGAATCACAGCACGCCAGGCCTCCTTGTCCATCACCAACTCCCGGAGTTCACTCAGACTCACGTCCATTGAGTCAGTGATGCCATCCAACCATCTCATTCTCTGTCGTCCCCTTCTCCTCCTGCCCCCAATCCCTCCCAGCATCAGGATCTTTTCCAATGAGTCAACTCTTCGCATGAGGTAGCCAAAGTATTGGAGTTTCAGCTTCAGCATCAGTCCTTCCAATGAACACCCAGGACTGATCTCCTTTAGGATAGACTGGTTGGATCTCCTTCCAGTCCAAGGGACTCTCAAGAGTCTTCTCCAACACCACAGTTCAAAAGCATCAATTCTTCAGTGCTCAGCTTTCTTCATAGTCCAACTCTCACATCCATACATGACCACAGGAAAAACCATAGCCTTGACTAAACAGACCTTTGTTGGCAAAGTAATGTCTCTGCTTTTGAATATGCTATCTGGGTTGGTCATAACTTTCCTTCCAAGGAGTAAGTGTCTTTTAATTTCATGGCTGCAATCACCATCTGCAGTGATTTATTGTCAAGCATCTTGCAAATGCAAGAGAAATATTAATATGAAGATGTTATTTCTGTCCTCTGACATCTAAAATCTAGTAGAAAGATTAAGACAAATGTTCAGGTAATGAAAAATAGAAGATAGCAAAATAAGTACCGTATATATAGTGCTTACTCTGCGAGCTACTCTTTTAAGCACTTTAAAAATAGTTAATTCATTAGGACTATATCTTCATTTTCATATGAGGAAACTGAAGCACATAGAGGTCAAGTAATTCATCCAAGTCACAGATTTTATCCCAGAGAGTCTGATTTCACAATCAGATGCTACCCTGTCCACGTTGAGCTAAGCGCTATGTGCCTATTCAAGGGAGCGAGTGGTCTCTTGTGCACGTGCCTGACTACAGGTGTGTGTGTGTGAAGGGAACAGGATGGGATTTAAAGAGGATGTGGCATTCGAGCATCTTTCAGATTTCATGTGTTTCTATGTTTAATTTGTTACCTCTTGATCTTTTCTTAACATTCCAATTATACTCTGCTTGAAATACTTTAGAACTCCTGGACCTCTGTTTTTTCCCATCAGCTACTCAAATCTAATCAGGTCAGAACTTTATGACTTTGGACCAATAGTCTTTGCAAAATTTCCAGGGCAAAGTAAAGGTACATTATGTTGTTTAGAAAAGGTTATAGAATTTCAGAGAACAGAATGAAAAGTGACTGAGTCTGTGACCACACATTATAGAGTTGGTTTTATGATGGGAATTATCAGACCAATTCATCACTGTATCCAATTGATTCCAGGCCCAAAGTCATTTTAGCTCTGATTTTTGAGGTGGACTGAGTGAAGATAGAGAGTGTGGGTGATAGTATGTGTCTGTGTTAGACAATAAATAAAGTGTGAATCCCTGCTGAGGCCCAAGCTGTGAACAGTCGTGCAATTCATATATTTCTGGGAAGAGATAACTAATGAGGCACCAAAGGACTATAGGCAGAGGAGTTTGCGGAGGAATAAGATCAAGGGAGCTGAGGGATGATTATGGGGAAAGACTTGAGAGGGCAGCATGATCCAGTGTTGGAGATGCTCTCCGTAATGGCCCCAAGGGATCATGATGGAGGTCACTGCTTGAAGGGGCTGCAGGCAGCAGATGCCAGAGGGGCATTTTCACAAAGAGCTTACATGACTCAGGAACACAATACCATGTAGGTGCCCAAGTGACAAAAGTGTGACTTAGGACAGGGGGCATTCTTCTCCTTTCCTATGGAGCTCAGTGTAACCTCAGTGTGATAAGAACTCCAGGGAAGGGATGGTGATCCTTTCTTTTTAATTTAGTTTTATTTTAAAAAAAAACTTTATTGAAGTACACTTGATTTACAATCCATTAATTTAAGCTGTGCTAATTTGAGCAAAGTGATTCACTTATATATTCTTTTTCATATTTTTTTCCAGTATGGTTTATCAAAGGATATTGAATATAGTTCCCTGTGCTATACAGTTGGACCTACCTTGTTTATCTACCTTACATACAATAGTTTGAATCTACTAATCCCACACTCCCAGTCCTTCCCTCTCCCCTCCCACTTCGTACCTACAAGTCTGTTCTCTCTGAGTCTTTCTGTTCCATAGCTATGTTCATTTGTGTTATTTTTTTAGATGCCACATATAAGTGATAGCATTTGTATTTGTCTTTCTCTTTTTGACTTATTTCACCTAGTATGATAATCTCTAGTTGCACCCATGTTCTGAAAATGGCATTATTTCATTCTTTCTCCTGGCTGAGTCATACTGCATTGTATATGTATGGTATCTTTATCCAGTCATCTGTCAATGGACATTTAGATTGTTTACATGTCTTGGCTATTGTAAATAGTGCTGCTATGAACTTAGGGGTGCACATATTTTTTCAAATTATAGTTTTGTCTAGATAGATGCCAGATAGATTCCTGGATCATAAGGCAACTCTATTTTTAGTTTTTTAGAGGAAATTCCACACCGTTTTCCACAGTGGCTATACTGATTTACATTCCCACCAACAGTGTAAGAGGGTTCCCTTTGCTCCATACCCTCTCAAGCATATATTTTTTGCAAACTTTTTTATGATGGCCATTCTGACTGGTGGTACCTCATTGTAGATTTGATTTCAGTTCAGTCGCTCAGTCATGTTCGACTCTTTGTGACCACATGAACCGAAGCACTCCAGGCCTCCCTGTCCATCACCAATTCCCGGAGTTCACCCAAACTCTTGTCCATTGGTCGGTGATGCCATCCACCCATCTCAGTCTCTGTTGGCCCCTTCTTCTCCCCACTTCAGTCTTTTCCAGCATCAGAGTCTTTTCAAATGAGTCAGTTCTTCACATCGGGTGGCCAAGGTATTGGAGTTACAGCTTCAATATCAGTCCTTCCAATGAACACTCAGGACTGATCTCCTTTAGGATAGACTGGTTGGATCTCCTTGCAGTCCAAGGGACTCTCAAGAGTCTTCTCCAACACCACAGTTCAAAAGCATCAATTCTTCAGTGCTCAGCTTTCTTTATAGTCCAACTCTCACATCCATACATGACTACTGGAAAAACCATAGGCTTAACTAGACGGACCTTTGTTGACAAAGTAATGTGTCTGCTTTTTAATATGCTATCTAGGTCGGTCATAACTTTCCTTCCAAGGAGTAAACGTCTTTTTGTTTCATGGCTGCAGTGATTTTAGAGCCCCCCAAAATAAAGTCTGCCACTGTTTCCATGTTTCTCCATCTATTTGCCATAAAGTG
Source organism: Oryx dammah (assembly GCF_014754425.2). Lineage (NCBI taxonomy): Eukaryota > Metazoa > Chordata > Mammalia > Artiodactyla > Bovidae > Oryx > Oryx dammah. The sequence continues at coordinate 117,719,472 of NW_024070207.1, forward strand.
ATGGGACCGGATGCCATGATCTTAGTTTTCTGAATGTTGAGCTTTAAGCCAACTTTTTCACTCTCCTCTTTCCCTTTCATCAAGAGGTTCTCTAGTTCTTGACTTTATGCCGTGAGGGTGGTGTCATCTGCATATCTGAGGTTATTGATATTTCTCCCAGCAATCTTGATTCCAGATTGTGCTTCATCCAGCCCAGCGTTTCTCATGATGTTCTCTGCATAAAAGTTAAATAAGCAGAGTGACAATATACAGCCTTGATGTACTCCTTTTCCTATTTGGAGCCAGTCTGTTGTTCCATGTCCAATTCTAACTGTTGCTTCCTGACCTGCATACAGATTTTTCAAGAGGCAGGTCAGGTGGACTGGTATTCCCATTTCTTGAAGAATTTTCCACAGTTTATTGTGATCCACACAGTCAAAGGCTTTGGCAGAGTCAATAAAGCAGAAATAGATGTTTTTCTGAAACTCTCTTGCTTTTTCCATGATCCAGCTGATGTTGGCAATTTAATCTCTGGTTCCTCTGCCTTTTCTAAAGCTAGCTTGAACATCAGGGAGTTCATGGTTCACGTATTGTTGAAGCCCGGCTTGGAGAATTTTGAGCATTACTTTGCTAGCATGTGAGATGAGTGCAAATGTGTGGTACTTTGAGCATTCTTTGGCATTGCCTTTCTTTGGAATTGGAATGAAAACTGACCTTTTCCAGTCCTGTGGCCACTGCTGAGTTTTCCAAATTTGCTGGCATATTGAGCGTAGCACTTTCACAGCATCATCTTTTAGGATTTGAAATAGCTCAGCTGGAATTCCATCACCTCCTCTAGCTTTGTTCTTAGTGATGCTTCCTAAGGCCCACTTGACTTCACATTCCAGGATGTCTGGCTCTAGGAGAGTGATCACACCATCGTGATTATCTGGGTCATGAAGATCTTTTTTGGTTTGTGACATTGTACAGGAGACAGGGAGCAAGACCATCCCCTAGAAAAAGAAATGCAAAACAAGCAAAATGGCTGTTTGAGGAGGCCTTACAAATAGCTGTGAAAAGAAGAGAAGCGAAAAGCAAAGGAGAAAAGGAAAGATATACCCATTTGAATGCAGAGTTTCAAAGAATAGCAAGGACAGATAAGAAAGCCTTCCTCGGTGATCAATGCAAAGAAATAGAGGAAAACAATAGAATGGGAAAGGCTAGAGATCTCTTCAAGAAAATTAGAGATACCAAGGGAACGTTTCATGCAAAGATGGGCTCAATAAAGGACAGAAATGGTATGGAACTAACAGAAGCAGAAGATATTGAGAAGAGGTGGCAAGAATACACAGAAGAACTGTACAAAAAAAGATTTGATTTGCATTTCTCTAATAATTAGCAATGATGAGCATCTTCTCTTGCCTACTGGCCATCTGTGTGTCTTCTTTTTTTATTATTTATTATTTTTTAAAATTTATTTATTTTTTATTTTACTTTACAATTCTGTATTGGTTTTGCCATACATTGACATGAATCCACCACGGGTGTACATGCATTCCCAAACATGAACCCCCCTCCCACCCCACCCCACCCCACAACATCTCTCTGGGTCATCCCCGCATACCAGCCCCAAGCGTGCCATATCCTGCATCGGACATAGACTGGCAATTCGATCCTTACATGATATTATACATGTTTCAATACCATTCTCCCAAGTCATCTCACCCTCTCCCTCTCCCACTGAGTCCAAAAGTCCGTTATACACATCTGTGTCTTTTTTGCTGTCCTGCATACAGGGTCATCATTGCCATCTTTCTAAATTCCATATATATGTGTTAGTATACTGTATTGGTGTTTTTCTTTCTGGCTTACTTCACTCTGTATAATTGGCTCCAGTTTCATCCATCTCATCAGAACTGATTCAAATGTATTCTTTTTAACGGCTGAGTAATACTCCATTGTGTATATGTACCACAGCTTTCTTATCCATTCATCTACTGATGGACATCTAGGTTGTTTCCATGTCCTGGCTATTATAAACAGTGCTGCAATGAACATTGGGGTACATGTGTCTCTTTCAATTCTGGTTTCCTCTGTGTGTATGCCCAACAGTGGGATTGCTGGGTCATAAGGCATTTCTATTTGCAATTTTTTAAGGAATCTCCACACTGTTCTCCATAGTGGCTGTACTAGTTTGCATTCCCACCAACAGTGTAGGAGGGTTCCCTTCTCTCCACACCCTCTCCAGCATTTATTGCTTGCAGATTTTTGGATCGCAGACATTCTGACTGGTGTGAAGTGGTACCTCATTGTGGTTTTGATTTGCATTTCTCTAATAATGAGTGATGTTGAGCATCTTTTCATGTGTTTGTTAGCCATCCATATGTCTTCTTTGGAGAAATGTCTATTTAGTTCTTTGGCCCATTTTTTGATTGGGTCGTTTATTTTTCTGGAATTGAGCTGCAGGAGTGTGTCTTCTTTGAGAATGTCTCCCTAGGTCTTTTGCCGATTTTTCAAGTGGGTTGTTTGTATTGTTGTTGTGGAGTTGTACGAGCTGTTTGTATATTTTGGAAATTAAGCCCTTGTTGGTCACATCATTTGCAAATATTTTTTCCCAGTCCATAGGTTGTATTTTTTGTTTGTTTGTTCATGGTTTTCTTTGCTGTGCAAAAGCTTCTACGTTTGATTAACTCCCATTTGTTTATTTTGGCTTTTATTTCTATTGCCTTGGGAGACTGATCTAAGAAAACATTGGTACGGTTTATGTCAGAACGTTTCATAGTGTCTTATACTTAAGTCTTTAAGCCATTTTGAGTTTATTTTTTGTGTATGGTGTGAGAGTGTGCTCTAACTTCATTGATATACATGTGGCTGTCCTACTTTCCCAGCACCACTTGCTGAAGAAACTGTCTTCTCTCCATTGTATATTCTTGCCTCTTTTGGGATGGTGACCCCTTACTGAGGGCATTGGGCAGGGGATAGAGCCAGCTCCAGTGGCAGGGTCCTGACTGGTTTATTTGCAGCATGCTTGAGACACATTCAGAGATTCCTGGAAATAACTTAGTGGGGCATGGCCTGGAATATAGGGATGAGAGAGGGTGAGATACAGGTCACATTCTGTAGATTTTCCACTAGCTAGTACAGCTCAGGAAGTGGGTGATATAGAAACTAATCTTTTCCAGACTAGTTCTTTTTTTAAAATTTTAATTGAAGCATAATTGCTATACAGTATTGTGTTGGTTTCTGCCAAACATCAACATGTATACCTATGGCTGATCCATTGTTGATGTTTGGCAGACTAGTTCTTGAATGAATTCTATTACATGAATTTATTGGAATTAGACGACACCAATACAGGTTTGTCACTGTTCTAGTTTCATAGGATAGGCTGTTTTCTTAGTATCGGTCCCCTCATGAAGGTCATTTTGAGACCAAAATTCCATGCAAATAGTTCATTAGTGAGTTAACTCTTAAGAAACACTGCTGGGGAGTGGGGAGGTGAGCTGGAGAAAAGAAGGTAACAGATACAGGGTTGGTGATTATGCTAGTTATGACTGTGGTCAACCTGTGTGCAGTATCACTGAGGAAATCCTGGGAAACCAATATAGAACACGCACCTCAGTGTCAGCCCTCCTCAGAGGTATGGGAGCTGGTATATTCATTCATTCATTCACTCTTGTTATTCCCAGGGCGATGTTAATCCCTCAGCACCTCTACTGGAAAGGGCTGCTCTGGCAGCCAAAGAAGGTTCATGGAAGAGAATTGCAGGCACAGGCATTGGAAGCCAGATTAGTGTGCACAGAAGTGGTAAGTACAGGGATATGGGTGGGTTGCAGATGGCATCTGCTACACCGATGGTGTGGAAGTTGTTCTAGCTTTGTCTGCTGTTTGACATTGTTTGATGGATTTTCTTGCTGACAAACCTGAAAACCTCTACTGCCCGCTCTGTTCCCATTTCCATTCTCCTTGATTTTCCACTTCACTCTTAGGCTATGTGCCTCATTTTTTTCTAATGTCTAAAATAAGAATAATATATTTTTATTTTTATTTATTTTTGACTATGCTGGGTATTCGTTGCTGCATGTGGGCTTTGTCTAGTTGCTGTAAGTGCGGGCTACTCTTTTCGTTGTGGTGCATGGGCTTCTCATTGCAGTGGCTTCTCTTGTGGAGCACAGGCTCTAGGTGTGGGCTCAGTAGTTGTGGTTCCCAGGCTCCAGAGCACAGGCTCAGTAGTTGTTGCTCATGGGCTTAGTTTCCCCATGGCATGTAGAATCTTCCTGGACCAGGGGTCGGACCTGTGTCTCCTGCAATGGCAGGCAAATTCTTTATTACTGAGCCACCAGGGAGCCTCAGAATAATGTCTTTTTAACACTATTCTATGTACAGGCATACCCATTATATTGTACTTTGCAAATAATATGTATTTTACAATTTGAAGGTTTATGGCAATCCTTTGTTGAGCAAGTCTGTTGGCACTATTTTTTCCAATAGCATTTGTTCACTTTGTGTCTTTGTGTTACATTTTGGTAATTCTTGAAATATTTCAAACATTTTCATTATTATTTGTTATGGTGATCTGTGATCAGTGATCTTTGTTACTATTGGAATTATTTGGGGCACCATGAATTGCGCCTACATAAGACAGCCAGCAGATAAATTGTTCATGAAAGAAGGAGTCAATCTAGGTGGCAAATTTCATTGTTGTCTTATTTTAAGAAATTGCCACAGCCACCCCAGTCTTCAGCAGACACTGCCTTGATGAGTCAGCAGCCATCCACATTAAGGCAAGACCCTCTACCAGCAAAAGATTAAAATTAGCTGAAGGTCCAGATGATGGTTAGCATTTTTAGCAGTGAAGTATTTTGTAATGGAGATATGTATTGAATATAGTGTTTTTAAGATATCATACTATTGCACACTCAGTAGACTATAGCATAGCTTAAACATAACTTTTACATGATTGGAAAACCAAAAAACAGGTGTGACTCGGTTTATTGAGATATTTGATTTGTTGTGGTGGTCTGAAACTGAACCCACAGTATCTCCAAGGTGTGCCAAGTTGCCTGTATTGAGGAACAAATTAACATTTGAAAAAGAATATGTCATCATGATCATGACCTGCCTCGTGAGAAATCTGTATGCAGATCAGGAAGCAACAGTTAGAACTGGACATGGAATAACAGACTGGTTCCAAATCGGGAAAGGAGTATGTCAAGGCTGTATACTGTCACCCTGCTTATTTAACTTACATGCAGAGTACATCATGAGAAACGCTGGACTGGATGAAACACAAGCTGGAATCAAGATTGCTGGGAGATATATCAATAACCTCAGATATGCAAATGACACCACCCTTATGGCAGAAAGCGAAGAAGAACTAAAGAGCCTCTTGATGAAAGTGAAAGAGGAGAGTGAAAAAGTTGGCGTATAGCTCAACATTCAGAAAACCAAGATCATGGCATCTGGTCCCATCACTTCATGGCAAATAGATAGGGAAACAATGGAAACAGTGACAGAACTTATATTTTTGGGCTCCAGAATCACTGCAGATGGTGAATGCAGCCATGAAATTAAAATACACTCCTCAGAAGAAAAGTTATGACCAACCTAGACAGCATATTAAAAAGCAGTGACATTACTTTGCCAACAAAGGTCTGTCTAGTCAAGGCTATGGTTTTTCCAGTAGTCATGTATGGATGTGAGAGGTGGACTATAAAGTGCCGGGAGCCAGCACGGGAGATCCCATCCATGACAAGGTCATGCGGAGAGACCTGATGGCCAAGGCGAGTCAGGTCTCAAGGGGTCCTCTGTCTGAGCATCTACCCGGAAACCAAAATCTGTCTGTTTACTGTCTGCTATACTATAATCTTCTGACATTATCACCTTTTCTCTGGAAAGAGTTAACTCAGAGCTCCAGTTAACAGTCTCCTGCATATAAAAAGAATGTCTCGGCTTAAAACCCTTTGATGGCTTTCTAACTTACCTGACCGGTCTGCCGGACTTTGACAACTTGTGAATTGTTTACAGCCCCCCAACCGCGAGAGGCATGCAGCTTAAAGCATCTTAAAGATATAGAGCCTTTTAGAGTTAAGAATTAGTTTGGTGAAGAGTTTGTTGAGTTAATGTTTGCCGCCAGGCCTCCATATCCTTTATCTTTTAGGCACCTGGGAGGATATTAATCTATGTAAACGGGATGCAAAAATAGGAATATAGTAGTTTTGATGTTAGCAACACTAGACTTTTGAGTTAATTAATTTTCTCTTTGTTATTAATCACTGTACTCCTTTTCCTTGTTATAAATTGTGTCCTTGCTATGTAAGAATGTAACTTTATTTAGTGCTTTCTGAGAGTAGCACCAGACTTTGGGAAGAACAACACTATTACCTTTATCAGAAAAGGGCTGTAAAATGCTAATTGGCCTTCCGGCCAGAAGATGATGTAAATCACCTAAGACTTGTGTATACAACTAGGTATGCAGAGAGAAAGCCTGGTCTCAATAAGAGGGCTGCTGACGCTGCATAATTTTGTATTATCCATTGATCTCTATGTACAAAAAAGTTATAAAAGGCCTTTCCGGAAAATAGAGGATGGGCCAGTCACTGAAAAGACTGGTTTCCCCCATGTCTTCTTTACTCTGTTTTCAGGCTGAATTCCCATCTGGGGCATGGAGGCTCTCCGAGTCTGCTTACTTGCCCTGGCTTTTAAGACCCACGAGAGAGGGAGCCTAAGGTGGGGCACCCTCCACTATTAAAGTGGGTGCCAGTGGCCTAACGTAGACGGTGCAAGTTCCTTGTCTTGGAACTTTATTAGTTCTCCACATAAACCAACTTATTCAGCCTCTTTTCTCCACTAAATTTTTCTACTACACTATTTCTTCCTAATCTCTCTTTATATTTTAAATAAATGAGTTTTTCCTTGCCACGCCATCCCCGCTTCAAATTACCCTGGATTTACCAGGGCTGGACCCCGGCAATAAAGAAAGCCGAGCACAGAAGAATTGATGCTTTTGAACTGCGGTGTTGGAGAAGACTCTTGAGAGTCCCTTGGACTGCAAGGAGATCCAACCAGTCCATCCTAAAGGAGATCAATCCTGAATATTCATTAGAAGGACTGATGTTGAAGCTGAAACTCCAATACTTTGGCCACCTGATGTGAAGAACTGACTCATTTGAAAAGACCCTGATGCTGGGCAAGATTGAAGGCAGGAGGAGAAGGGGACGACAGAGGATGAGATGGTTGGATGGCATCACCAACTCGATGGATGTGAGTTTGGGTAAACTCCGGGAGTTGGTGATGGACAGGGAGGCCTGGTGAACTGCAGTCCATGGGGTCACAAAGAGTCAGACATGACTGAGCAACTGAACTAATGTCATAATCTGTGTGCAACCCTAACCACACTTGTTTTGCCCTTGGCAAAGTGAAAACTTGGGGATCTTCTCTTTCTGGGACATTTGAAAGCTGAGTCTTGATTTAATAGATAAAGGTTGGTTTTGTCCTCTAAAGAAGTGTGTGTTTTATTATTTTTCTAATATTTTATCTGAGTTACTTTGATTATGTTAAAATTTGATATAACAATGTAAAACATACTTCATTGATATCTAATCATATTACATTTATTTTACTATCTTTCATCACTTAGCTTATCCCACAAATAGTTAGGGCAGAACATAGGGACTTTATGTTCCCCATGTTTATGCGGAACTTTAAATTCCCCAAATTTATGCAGCCACAGACACGCTCTGAACTCAGGCCAATCTCAGAGCTGTTTGTTACCTCAGGAGACTGATCTTTTATATTCCTGGCATTTTGTGTCCTGTGCTGTCTGTGTTGGCTGTTGATTCAGTGAATTACTTCCTTTTGCTCTGAATTATTTAGGATGGAGATAGGGAGAGGGAAAGGGGAAGAAGAAGGAGAGCTGTTCTTGTTGGCTTCTGAGTAACTGGTAATGATTGTAACGCCACTTTCCTATATATGCTCAAGCTGCACATAATTGAAAAGTCCTTTTACAGACATTTAAAAATTTAATCTTCATAACTAGTGCATAAAATGAGCAGGAAGAAAAGGACCTATTCAGAACAGGTTTGCAGTAATACTTTGCAGGAGGTGAAGAAAAGGAGACTCAGAGAAATAGGATGCATGTAATGAGGCAGTAAAGTCATGCTATTTGTTGCTTAGAGAAGAAAGAACATGCCTAGTGGGGTTTATGTGATGGTCTTCATGCTTTATATGTAGGTGTGGTAAAGGGTGGCTGTACTTAGAGTTGAGCCAGTCTTGGCTGTGGCAGTTCTGAGAGGAGTCATTTTGAGAAAGGCCTTGGCTCACCCTGAGCCCTCGTTTCTTCATTCTGCTGTTCGTAAGAATTAACAAGATGCATGTAAAAGCACTGTGCAAGCTTTAAAGTGCTGTATGTGATTCTATAGCTGATACTTCTTGGTGGTGAAGAGATGGTCTTGTAGAATCAGGATAGGAAAAAACATGCTGAGAGTTGATTTCTTAACAAGCATTGTTGGGGATCCAAAGTTTACTTATTTGTACATTGAAGATTTGTCTGGTAGAAAATTGTTTGATTGTTTTTAGAAGTAAGATGACAACACTGGTTTATATTTGTTTAGTACCTTTGTTGACAGTGGTGGGATAATATTGAATAGTTTGAAAGTACCTTCATCCAGATATTTTGGATAAAGCAATGCTTATGCATTATAGAACTGTTAGAAGATTTCCAGGTAATGGCAGGAAATTCCACTGTGTTGGGTTGTTGGGTTTTGAAAAATCCAGGATAGTGTCCATGTTCAGCTCCTTAGTAGCTGTGTGATCCAGGACTGGCTAGTCTGGTTTTTCATTTGTAAAAAAGTCTAAAAGTTCTCCTAGGGATCATTGTGAAGACTGAATTGAGACAATAGGTGAGGAAATTCTCTGAAAACTATAGATAGCCCCATACAGTTGCATACACTAATAAAAAATATTATTTTTAATAATTATTATTTCTCATGTTTAAAAAAATGAAACCAACAAGCAAATATTCAGTGGTACAATTTAGAATCAAACCAGAAATTAAGGAGATGTAGTTCAATATGGAGACACAGATTGCTGCTTTTTTTAAAAAATTATTTTTTAAATTCACAGATTGCTTTATGATAATGATTTCTTTCCATATGGTTTTGGTATGGGATGCTTACAGGTGACAAATGGGGAACTGTGCCAATGTGATGTATGTGCACAAGTTTATTTCAAGATTCATAACTTGCCTTTCTGGCAAGATACAAACTAAGAGTTTCATTTGAACCTGTTCAGCCTATTGTCTCTTTCAGACTTAGAAGACTATAAATAAGTCTGATTTACTCTTCAGTAACTCCATAAAAATGTCATAGGGTTAACTGAACCCCAGGTGGCAGAGGGTAGTGTAGGAGTTGAAAGTCTGCAGTCCAGGTTCCCTGGGCAGGGCTGGGTGGCTCTCCAGACTGGGTTTCTGTAGATGTACATGTACATTTGCCACAACACGTCTGGACGTCAGCATTGTAGCATATGAAATCCAAGTTTATCAACTTACAGAGTATCGATCTTTCTCTCTGGAGTGGACTTCCATCATCCCTACTCATCACCTGACATCTAAGACCTAAATACCAAGTCATCAATTTTCAGGGAGAACTATAGTTACCAAGAAAACCAAAGTTTTCTAGTTAACATTTGAGAAGCCAACTTTCAATCAGAAAATTGCTTGATGACCTTGATATCCAAACCAGTATCACCAGTCATCTGATTGGTTGAGTTTCTTGAGTGTATGCAACAAAATTCTCTTTTGGCTACCTAAGCAGGAAAATAGTTTATTAGAAGTTCTCAGGTAGTTCATAAGAAATGATGGGCAGGCTGGAGAACCAGGCTCAGAAGAATGAAACCAAGAGAGGCTATGAGTGGCAGCCGTGGCAGGGCATGCTGTCATCTGTTGAGTGTGTTGCTGTTGTCCCAACTCTGAGCAGCTGATGCAGCCAGTATCTACAGACCCACACTGCTGATACTCCTGCTGGTCTTCTGAAAATGCTCACATTACCGTGTGCAGCTTCTCAACTGTCCCCAAATCTTTGTTTCTCTCCTTCAAGATCCAAAGACCCAGGTTGGAGCATCTGGTTGCAGAATTTAGGTCATGTGCATCTACCCAGCTGGCATAACACTAAGAGAGGAAATGCATGTCTCCAGATCCATGCTTCTCAAAGTATAGTCTGCAGACTGGTGCCAAGTTATGGACTGTGTTTATTTTGTGATGAGACAAAGGATTTGTGCTCAAATAGAAATCAATTTAGTGCTTTCTCTGTTGAGAAAATGTATCTCTGGAAAAAGGGTCAGCTTTACAGAGCAGCACTTCTCTAGACTCCATGGTAGGAGGATCTGCCATCAGAGGGCTTCCCCCAAAGGAAGGGTACTTGGAAGCTGTGTGGTCAAAAAAGAACAAGTGTTCACCATGTGTGAGATCAGGCTGAGGAAGCCTGCTGCCTCTTACTCTACCATGGAGGTGTACCTGCCATCAGGAATGTGTGACTCCTGTGGATCAGAATGCACCTGGCTGGTGCTTGGTTGGTGGTGATGATACTGATTCTGGTGTTGCTTTCTTTTCTGCAGGGTGAGTATCTAGCTACCCTCTTGGGAAGGGAGAGGTGGAGGAGACAGTCTTCTGTCCATCTAAGTTGGCTTGTTGTGATTCCTCAGGGTGGTGAGGAACCCTTGCTGAGATGACTATAGAGTGGCATCATCATCTGTCCATTCCAGATCTGTTCTTTCTGTCTTCACCAAAACAAATAGTCCCAGCACCCCCATGGAGGTGTGAACAGTTCTTAATTCTGTAGTTCAGGAAATGGTCCCAGTGCACAAAGTTGGGGGATGGTGTGAGAAGAGGAGGCATTGAGATTGAGATCAAGTACATGACTGACTGTCACTGGATCACAACAAACTGTGGAAAATTCTTCCAAGAGATGGGAATACCAGACCACCCGACCTGCCTCTTGAGAAATCTGTATGCAGGTCAGGAAGCAACAGTTAGAACTGGACATGGAACAACAGACTGGTTCCAAATCAGGAAAGAAGTATATCAAGGCTATATATTGTCACCCTGCTTAGTTAACTTACATGCACAGTACATCATGAGAAACGCTGGGCTGGATGAAGCACAAGCTGGAATCAAGATTGCCAGGAGAAATATGAATAACCTCAGATATGCAGATGACACCACCCTTATGGCAGAAAGCAAAGAAGAACTAAAGAGCCTCTTGATGAAAGTTAAAGGGAGAGTGAAAAAGTTGGCTTAAAACTCAACATTCAGAAAACTAAGATCATGGCATCTAGTCCATGAAATAGATGGGGAAACAGTGGAAACAGTGGCAGACTGTTTTTTTGGGCTCCCAAATCACTGCAGATAGTGAGTGCAGCCATGAAATTAAAAGATGCTCCTTGGAAGAAAAGTTATGACCAACCTAGACAGCATATTCAAAAGCAGAGACATTACTTTACCAACAAAGGTCTGGCTACTCAAGGCTATGGTTTTTCCAGTAGTCATGTATGGATGTGAGAGTTGGACTATAAAGAAAGCTGAGTGCCGAAGAATTGATGCTTTTGAAGTGTGGTGTTGGAGAAGACTCTTGAGAGTCCTTTGGACTGCAAGGAGATCCAACCAGTCCATCCTAAAGGAGACCAGTCCTGGGTATTCATTGGAAGGACTGATGCTAAAGCTGAAACTCCAATACTTTGGCCACGTGATGCAAAGAACTGATTCATTTGAAAAGACCCTGATGCTGGGAAAGATCGAAGGCAGGAGGAGAAGGGGATGACAGAGGATGAGATGGCTGGATGGCATCACCAACACGATGGACATGAGTTTGGGTAAACTCTGGGAGTTGGTGATGGACAGAGAGGCCAGGGGTGCTGCAGTCCATGGGGTTGCAAAGAGTCAGATATGACTGAGCAACTAAGCTGAACTGTACTGTGACCGAGGCTTGCTCGGTCCTTTGTATTATACATAGAGGCAAAGTGCTCACTGTCCAAGCCATTGGAGTACATGAATGTCCTCTTGTTCTCTAGCTGTTCTACCTCTCAAGTCTTCTCTCTTTAAGTGCATCTCCATTGAAGGCCTCCTTTCTGGCACATGCCTGGGGATTGCTAACCCTCCCTGTAGAATAATAAAGCCCCTATCTCTTCTTGGGACTTAAAAAAAATTAATTTATTATTATTTTTTTTAACTTTACAATATTGTATTGGTTTTGCCACACCTCAACACGAATCCGCCATGGGTGTACATGTGTTCCCAATCACCTCCCCCCACACCATCCCTCCGAGTCATCCCAGTGCACCAGCCCCAAGCATCCTGCACCCTGCATCGAACCTAGACTGGTGATTCATTTCTTATATTATACATGTTTCATTGCCATTCTCCCAAATCAACCCACCCTCTCCCTCTCCCACAGAGACTTCCCAGTAGTGTACTGGATGTGAGGAACTTTTCTGTCCACTTCAGCTGGTACTACAGTGTGGGAAGCTCTGGTCCTGTGAATGCGGTGGGCAAAAAAATGGCAAACTGCAGATGATTTCTCTGTTAGGTTCCTAAAAATTGAACACCATTCTTCACCTAGGGCCCTAATCACCTTCCAAAGATGATTTGAAAATTGCCCAGTAATAGCAACATGTTGTTATTCAGTTGCTCAGTCATGTCCAACTCTTTGTGACCCCATGGATTGCAGCACACCAGGCTTCCCTGTCCTTCACCATCTCCCAGAGCTCAAGTTCATTTCCATGGAGTTGGTGATGCCATCCAACCATCTTGTCCTCTGAAATTGCTCAGCTGGAGTTTCCTCTATAGCAACATGGCTTTGGAGCTATTCCTTAACATGCTAGTGCTATATTCAGTGCTTACTCATCTTGAACTTCAGGGTGCAACCTCTCCATGACAGTGATGATGAATGACACTACAGTGAAGTTCTCTAAAGTTCAGTATTCTTCCTACCTCTAACCCTGATAATGAAGGCAAGGAGTGAGGGGAAGTTTCAGTTCAATCTACCTTAACTTCCCACTCCCTTTACAGACAACAGCACTCCATTTCACATAGATATGTTTACCCTTAATCAGATTATAGATGAAGTTTGTGGTCTGTGAGCAATTCTATGCCACTGAGATAACCTATTTGTTGTTGTTTAGTCCCTAAGTCATGTCTGACTGTTTTGCAACCTCATGGAATGTAGTCCACCAGGCTCCTCTGTCCATGGGATTTTCCAGGCAAGACTATTAGAGTGGGTTGCCATTTCCTTCTCCAGGGGATCTTCCCCACACAGGGATGAAACCCACATCTCCTGCATTGGCAGACAGATTCTTTATCACTGAGCCACCAGGGAAGCCCAGGAAAACCTATAATATTTTGATATTACAGATTAATCTGAGCTGCTTACCATGTACTCCATCCAGGTAGTAAGGATCATTACATATTTGTTCATTGCAATTTGAAAAGCTCTGAAAAATGCATGTTTAATGCTGTGGGCTTGAAAAAAAGGAAGAAGGGGAGGGAAAAAAAGAGGTAAGAAGGAAAGAAAGACAAGAATCACTTAACTCTAGAGAATAAAAAATTATTTCTGTACCTTTATTAAGTGTTAAGTGGTGAGTAGCTTAAACTAACTGAAATTTTCTGGTGTAATTACTTGCTTCCCCGGTGGCTTAGATGGTAAAGCATCTGCCTGCAATCTGGGAGACCCGGGTTCTATCCCTGGGTTGGGAAGATCCCCTGGAGAAGGAAATGACAAACCACTCCAGTATCCTTGCTTGGAATAATCCCATGGATGGAGGAGCCTGGTAGGCTACAGTCCGTGGGGTCACAAAGAGTCCGACACGACGGGGTGACTTCACTTTCCTTCCTACTTTACTTGCCGTAAAATGGTTAACATCCTGTGTCTGCTGATGGACTTGTGCCGTAATGATTCATTTTCCTATGAGGAAAAGGACTGGAGGCCTGTCAACTTTAGTCCCAGTAGTGCAGCCGCCTTCCAAAGGGATCTGCTTTGCTGAAGGGAAAGTTTATTCCCTGAGGCATTGTGAATGTGTTCTGGGGATTCACTGATCCTATTAAAAAGTGATCTTCTTTAGCTTCTGTGTCCCATAACTCCAGATTCAGTAGGCTGGATTTCACTGAGTTGATGGGTTTTAGCATTAGAGAAGGCAATGGCAACCCACTCCAGTGTTCTTGCCTGGAGAATCCCAGGGACGAGGGAGCCTGGTGGGCTGCCGTCTATGGGGTCGCACAGAGTTGGACACGACTGAAGTGACTTAGCAGCAGCAGCATTGTGAAAAGGAAACTGTGGTAAGTGACTCTAGGAGAAAGGGATGCTGAAGGAGAGTGAGGATGGTTGAGGGAAGGAGAGCATATGAGGGGTCACCTTCCCTTAGGCCAGCAACATCCAGTAATGTAGCCACGAACTTCATGTGGCTATTGAGCATTTGAACTGTGCCTAGTTTGGATTGAAATGTGTTGTAAATGTGAAATACAAGGTTTCAAAGACTTAGGAAAAGAAAGGAGAAGATCGCAATAGTAATTTTTATATGGACTACATGTTGAAATAATATTTTGGATATATTATTTAAATGAAACACAAAATTAAAATTATTTTTACCTTAAATTTTTTTAAAATTTCATGTTAACAAACATTAAATTTCATCTGTGGCTTGCATTTGAGGTACACATTCTTTTCTGTTGGGCAGTGTTGCTCAGGTGCATTTGAGAAATGGGGGGGCTCCTTTGGTCCCTTCTTATTATCCTCTAAGCGCTGTGTGACTGGCTGTGCCATTGTGAACGATAGCTGAGCATGACCTGAACTGCAGATCTGTATTAAAATGCAGTCCTCCTGAATATACCCACACTGCTGCCTCCAACCAGAGTGTCCTCAGAAGGGAGGAGGGCTGTGGTGAGGACTCACCTCCTGATCCTGTCCCTCATTGCCCTTCATAGCACCCCCTCACAAGCAGATTTGTAGGTGAATCAGGCTTTCCTGAATGGTCAAAGAGTACTAAAGGGAATTACAACCTGTGAAGGAAGGACCTTTAAACCAGAAGGCTGTGATTCAGATTCCAGAAACATCACCCTGTTACTTTACCATCAACCAATCAAAAGAAATGCCATGAGCTGCAACCCTCACCCCAAATGTTGCCTTTAAAAACCCTTTCCTGAAAGCCATTGAGGAGTTCAGATCTTTTGAGCATAAGCTGCCCATTCTCCTTGCTTGGCCCTGCAATAAATGCTGTACTTTCTTTCACCACAGCCTGGTGTCAGTAGATTGGCTTTGCTGGGCTGCAGGAGAGTAGATCCAAGTTTGGTCTGGTAACAAGCACGCACACACACATACACACACACACATGGATACAGACATTTTCTGGCTTAGCTTGGGTTTCCCCCCAAACAGACCCCAAGGCAAGGATTAGGGTGCAGATGGTTTGTTTTGGAGTTGATTCCAGGAAGAAAGGAAAGGTGGAAAGTCAATCAAAAGATGCATGGATGAGCAGGAAACCACTATGGGCAAAAGAGGCCCAAGCCCTCTGAGGCTTTGAGAGAGGCTGTGGTGCAGTGTCCTGAGGAGTAGGAAGTTGGGGTCTTTTATCTACCCACTCCCATCCTGGCACCTCCAGGATATGCAGGTGAGAGCAGTCCTTTAGTGGCCATTGGGACAGTCCTTTAGCTTATAAGGGAATTCTCTGTAGGGCACCTTTGGTATCTGCTACATTGCCCAATGGTAGCGGACCCCTAGCAGGTGCTTAATCAATACTGATTGAATGACTGAATGAATGAGTAAACACACATCATTTAAGGACAAGCCTTAGTTCCTAGATTACAGTCAAAACTTGGTGATGAGGAAGAGAGACTTTTCTTTACTGCCTCATGATTGTAAAGCTGCTCCTCTTTATAATAGAGTTAGCACCTTATTTTATTATGCATCCACCCCTTGCTTCTTCATGCCTTAAACCTGCCAAGAATGAGAAAAGGCTGAATCACCAATCCTCTTAATGACAACTCCTTTAGCTTCATGAAGACTGGAAATTAACTTACAAAGGCACAATGAAGTTCTTAGATGGGAAATTGGACCATCCTCCCATGCCTGCTAGTGATGACTGGGAAGTTGGGCAGTGGGCTGACTGGTGTGTTATTCAATTATAGAATTGTTTATTTTGATATTTTTTTCTCCCTGGTTTTGGTGCATTTTTACTGAGACTGAAAATAATGAAGTTCATGTGTAGAATGCAAGTCCTAAAATCACATGAATTGAGGCCAGATCTGCTGTGTGTGGGATATTCTTGGTGAAAGGCAGTGCCAAAAACACAGACCTGATTTAGGAGGAAACTGTACATTGGGAACTTCTCTGACGATAGATATGACTTCCAGATATGTAGTAAAAGAGAAAAAAAGATTATTTAACAATTTATTGAGCATCAATTGTATATTAGCTATTGTGCTAACATTATGGCCAGCTATGACACAATAAAAGGGCTTACCTGGTGGCTCAGTGGTTAAGAATCCACGTATAATACAGGAGACTCAAGTTAGATCCCTGGGTCGAGAAGATCCTCTGGGGAAGGAAATGGCAACCCACTCCAGTATTCTTGCCTGAGAAATTCCATGGGCAGAGGAGCCTTGCAGGCCACAGTCCATGGGGTCACAAAAGAGTCAGACATGACTTAGAGACTAAACAACAACAAATAGTGCATAGAGTTGTAAAATATCTCAAAGACAATGAAAGGCACAAGCCTGTATAGAATCAGATAACCTGGAAAGATGTACCAGTGCCACACCCAGAAAATAAGTTTTTTTTGGTCCATTTCAAAGTTTTTCACAAGTTTTCCTGACAGAAGTAAAGAAATATTATCTGAGCAGTCTATCAGGAAGCAGAATGTAGATTGCAGACTGGCCAAGTCTTCTAAATCGAAAGAAAAATGGTTTCTTGTGGTAGTGCTGCTTGCCACTTGAGAGATAAATGAGTCATTTGGGATTGCATCGTTTAAGTACAAGAGTACTGATCTCAATGGGGGAAAGAACAAATGAAGGGAAATTTGATGAAATTAGCACTGGGGAGAGGAATAGGATCAATTTAGGAGACATTTCAGTTACAAAATGTTCAGCTAAAGATCAAAACTATTAAGGGGAAAAAAAAGGAAGTTCATAAACATTTCCTAATTCTTATTTCCTAATTTAGAATTTATAATGAATTTTGACATGAGATGGGATAAAGATTATTTTAATTTTTTATTTTTTAACAGCTGGATTGAGATACAATTCACCTAAAGTGTATAATTTATTTTTTGCTTATATTCCCAGGATGTGCAACCATAATCACAATCTAGTTTTCATTCCCTCTAGAAGAAATCTGGGTTGTACTAATAGTCACTTCCCATTACTCACCCCATCTGTCCTTCCCGGCACTAAATCACTAATTTGCTTTCTGTCTCTCTAGGTTTGCCTATTCGGGACATTTCATATAAATGGAATTGTGTAGTATGTGGTATTTTCTGAGTGGATTTTTCATTAGCCCTTGCATGTTTCTGCTATTCAGTATTTCATTCTTTTTATTACTGAATTATATTCCACTGCATGGATATGATATCCTGAGTTATGAGAACTATGTATTTGGTCTTCAGCTGTTTTCTTGCACAGAACTCTTAAGACCCTTGACATTTCCTAACTGATGAGAGTAGCAAAGGGTGCTTGTGATGTTAATGGAATGACTTTTGGAAAGCACCTAAAGATGGGGGCTGGTTCCAGTGGAGCCAACTACTTGATTAGAGAGTGGAACTTACAGTCTCACCCCTGATCTCTTGGGAAGGGAGTAGGGCTGGAGGCTGAATCAATGACCAATGGTCAATGATTAGTTAAATCTTTTAGTTAATGGTTTCCTGCCTATGTAATGAAGCCTCCTTAAAACCCCAAAAGGATTGGGTTTGAAGAGCGTCTGGGTTGGTAAATACATGGAGATCTGGGGAGAGGAGGAGGACACTTGGAGAGGGCAGGGAAGCTCCGTGCCCTTTTCTTCGTCCCTCACCCTGTGCAACTCTTCCATCTGCCTACTCCTGAATTCTATCCTTTTATAATGTCCTGGTGCTTTAGTAAATAAAACATTTCTCAATTCTGTGAGCCACTCTACCAAAGTAATTGAATCCAAGGAAGGAGTCATGGAGACCTCTGATTTATAGTCAGTTGCTCAGAAGCACAGATAACCTGGGGTTGCAGATGGTGTTTGGAGTGGAGGACAGGAGCATTCTTGTAGGACTGAACCTCTAACCTGAAGACTCTGAGGGTGTCTCTGAGCAGATAGTGATGGAATTGAGTTGAGTTTTCGAGCACACTGCTGGTGCTCAAGAATTGTGTGGTGTTGCGTGGCAAACCGACAAACGCTGGAATTGGGTCCAAGAACACTGAAAAATTGGATGCACCAAATTTTTAACCATTCATCAGGTGATGGACATTTAGAGTGTTTCCACTTTTTACTTATTTTGATATAGTGTTGTTATGAACATTTGTGTGCAAGTTTTTATGTGGAAATATGTTTTCATTTTTGTTGGGTATATACCCAAGAGTAAAATCACTGGGTCATATTGTAACACAATGTTTAACTCTTTGAAGAACTGTAAAACTGTTTTCCAAAGCATTCCCATTGTGCATTCCCACCAGCAGTGTGAGAAAATTCTGGTTTTTCTACATCCTCTACAATACTTGTTATTGTCGATCTTTTTGATTATAACCATCCTAGTGGGTATGAAGTGATATCTTACTGTGGTTTTGATTTACATTTCCCTGATGACTAATGATGTTGAACATCTTGTCATGTGCTTACTGCTTATTTGTATGTCTCCATTGGAGAAATGTCTGTTCAAGTCCTTTGTCCATTTTTTAGATAAGTTACTACTAGTCTTTCTATTATTGAATGGTAAGAGATGTTTACATATTTTAGATAACAGATATGTGATTTGCAAATGTTTTTCTCCCATTTTGTGGGTTGTTTCACTTTTTTAATGGTCTCCTTTGAAGCACAAAATTATTAATCTTGATGATGTCCAATTTGCTACTTTTTTCTTTTGTCATTTGTGTTTTTAGTGTCATATATGAGAAATCATTTCTAACCCAAAGTCATGAAGATGTACTCCTATGATCTCTTCTAAGTGTTTTACGGTTTTATTTCTTCAGTTCAGTTCAGTCACTCAGTCGTGTCCAACTCTTTGTGACCCCATGAATCACAGCACGCCAGGCCTCCCTGTCCATCACCAACTCCCGGAGTTCACTCAAACTCACGTCCATCGAGTCAGTGATGCCATCCAGCCATCTTATCCTCTGTCGTCCCCTTTTCCTCCTGCCTCCAATCCCTCCCAGCATCAGAGTCTTTTCCAATGAGTCAACTCTTCGCATGAGGTGGCCAAAGTACTGGAGTTTCAGCTTGAGCATCATTCCTTCCAAAGAACACCCAGGGCTGATCTCCTTCAGAATGGACTGGTTGGATCTCCTTGCAGTCCAAGGGACTTCTCAAGAGTCTTCTCCAACACCACAGTTCAAAAGCATCAATTCTTCAGTGCTCAGCTTTCTTCACAGTCCAACTCTCACATCCATACATGACCAGTGGAAAAACCATAGCCTTGACTAGATGGACCTTTGTTGGCAAAGTAATGTCTCTGCTTTTGAATATGCTACCTAGGTTGGTGATAACTTTCCTTCCAAGGAGCAAGTGTCTTTTAATTTCATGGCTGCAGTCACCATCTGCAGTGATTTTGGGGCCCCCCAAAATAAAGTCTGACACTGTTTCCACTGTTTCCCCATCTATTTCCCATGAAGTGATGGGACCAGATGCCATGATCTTCGTTTTCTGAATGTTGAGCTTTAAGCCAACCTTTTCACTCTCCTCTTTCACTTTCATCAAGAGGCTTTTTAGTTCCTCTTCACTTTCTGCCATAAGGGTGGTGTCATCTGCATATCTGAGTTTATTGATATTTCTCCCAGCAATCTTGATTCCAGCTTGTGTTTCTTCCAGTCCAGCATTTCTCATGATGTACTCTGCATATAAGTTAAATAAGCAGGGTGACAATATACAGCCTTGATGTACTCCTTTTCCTATTTGGAACCAGTCTGTTATTCCATGTACATTTCTAACTGTTGCTTCCTGACCTGCATACAGATTTCTCAAGAGGCAGGTCAGGTGGTCTGGTATTCCCATCTCTTTCAGAATTTTCCACAGTTTATTGTGATCCACACAGTTCTTAGGGATCCATTTTAAGTTAATTTTTCTGTGTAGTGTGAGGTAGGGGTCCAACTTCATTCTTTTGCATATTGTCTTGGAACCCTTATAAAAAATCAATTGACCATAAATGTAAGGGCATATTTCTAGGCTCTAAATTGTATTCCATTAATCTATATATCTGCCCTTATGCCAGTACCATGCTATCTTGATTACTGTAACTTTGCAATAAAATTTGAAATTGGGAAATGTGAGTTCTCCAGCTTTGTTTTCTTTTTCAGATTGTTTTGATTATTATGGGTCCCTTGCATTTCCATATGAATTTTAAGGTCAGTTGGTTAATTTCTGCAAAAAAAAGCAAAAATAAAAGGCAGCTAGAATTTTGATAGGGATTGTGTTAAATTTATAAATCCAAAGGTTACTTTCAGGCTTAAGTAAAAAGATTTGCCAGACTGAATTATTTTTTTCTGATGTTTGAGTGTTATCCATTCTCTCATAAACTATTAATACATTTATTAAGTAAAGTACATATGTTAAGACCTTTGCTGATAGCACACTGGCATTGATTTATTTATAATCCACATTTCACAAGTGTTAAATTTCTCCTCCCTGCGGCTGCTAAGCTGCTAAGTCACTTCAGTCGTGTCCAACTCTGTGCGACCCCATAGACGGCAGCCCACCAGGCTCCCCTGTCCCTGGGATTCTTCAGTCGTGTCCCATAGGCAGCAGCCCACCAGGCTCCACTGTCCCTGGGATTCTCCAGGCAGGAACACTGGAGTGGGTTGCCATTTCCTTCTCCAATGCATGAAAGTGAAAAGTGAAAGTGAAGGAATTGAGTCGTGTCTGACCCTCAGCGACCCCATGGACTGCAGCCTTCCAGGCTCCTCTGTCCATGGGATTTTCCAGGCAAGAGTACTGGAGTGGGGTGCCATTGCCTTCTCCAATAATAGCATAGTTTTATAAATTATATACAGAAAGACAAAGGATGGGTAGAGGGTGGTAAGATTTGTTATAGAAATAGTGTAACACAGCCTAGTAATAAAAAAAACCTGTCTTTTGACTGTATATTCATGTTCTAATGTGCTTCATCAAACAGAAGATGTTAAATAGATTGGTGGTTTTCATTGAGCTTTTGCTATAATTATGTAAATAGATATAATGAATTTTAATGCCAAGAATTGTTTTCAAGGAAATTAAATTGCTTTTTTATTCAGATGTTATGAAATGGGAAGTGCTGTATTAATAGAATATTTTGAATGAACCCACTATAATCACCCCAAACTCCAGAAAGGCAAATGTTTTTGAATGAAGAAAAAATAGTTACTTTTTAGAGTCTAGAAAGATAAACCCAGGGGATATTTCATATATATCTGAGATTGTGCTTAATTTCATAAAGAAATTGCCAGATCAAATAATTATTTAAGATGTTATTAGTCTTGAATAGAAAAGCAGTTATTATAGACATGTTAAAAATATTTTTAACAAAACTGTCAGTCATGATCCTTCTGTCAGACGAGTGTATGCTCCTCAGTTCTGTCTCATCACAACAAAGATTTGGAGTGACGGACATTAAAGCCCTTGGCGTGTCACAGCTCTCGGGTCTTGGACAAACCATGTTATAGCTCTTAGACAAATCAATGTTATAGCTCTATTTTATTTAGAAGCTATCAAGAGAATCCATCCTTGAAGCGTGAGGGCATGCCACCCCAAAGACGTGAAGACAAGAGAGTGGAGGAGAGCGTGGAAGAGAGAGAGAGAGAGAGAGGGGGAGAGAAAGAGTGCACGCACGTGGTGGGGAGAGAGAGAGAAAGCGCTTTGGCTCCTCCTTTTATATGTTTTTTCCTCCCCCTGGGCCTGCCCTATGCAAATTGGGCTTAGCCAGGAGTGCTGTTTGTTCTACCTGAGGTCTTCACTCCGGTCCTCGGACCTTCCTTTGACCTTCCTTTGTTCTATTTCCACGGGCTTTTCCCTTCCTTGTCTTTTAGCCACTGCCATTTTGGACTCCTTTTCCGTATTCTAATAACCTAACACTTCCAAGAAAGTGAAAGACATTTAGGCTAGCAAGACAAACTCAAAATATCTGTGACCCAGACTGGTTTGGGTTTGAAACAGGTGGGTCTTCCAGGAGCCTACAGAGAGAGGAAGAGGGGCATTACGAACCAGGAAGGACATGGGTTTGTATATGTGACCCAAAAGGAAAGAGGGATTAACATCTGTAACATGGTGCATTAAAAAGGACATATATTTGAACTGAGTTGTCATTAAACTGCTTAAAACTGGCTGGACTTCTGTGATCAGGAAAAAAAAAAAAACCCTTGTTTTCCATAAGATAGAGGCATTTGATATTCTACAACTGTGAACTACAAGAATACCTTGGGAGCATGGCAGCATAAATGACTGGGAAGAGGTCTCATTCCTGTAATTAGGAAGGTGATGTGTTTTGCTCAGAAAGGAGCTTGGATTCAGGAGGGGTCAGGCACTGAGGCAGTGGGTCCATCATGCAGCCTGTTCAAAGGTATTCTGTCAGTCCTGGTGTGTATGAGTGCTAAGTCGCTTCAGTCATGTCTGACTCTTTGCAACCCTATGGACTATAGCCTGCCAGGCTCCTCTGTTCATGGAATTCTCCAGGCAAGAATACTGGAGTGGGTTGTCATGCTCTCCTCCAGGGGATCTCCCCCCACCCAGGGATGGAACCCACATCTTTTAAGTCTCCTCCATTGGCAGGTTGGTTCTTTACCACTAGTGCCACTTGGCAAGCCCATGTAAGGAAGGCTATGTGTCATGGCATGTAGAGGCTAAGATTTTCCCAAGCATATGTGACCGGTGCTGGCTCATTTGGTTCCTACTCCTCCTGCTTGTGGTAATAAGGTTCCTCATGAAGTCTTACCTTGAACATGACTAGATGGTGCTGAAAGTATTGGCACATTTGGTTGGCTTAGACAGGGATGATATTTCTTATTGGGTTAATAGAATCAAGTGGAAAATTGTTCATTCAATTATTAATTGAAAAGAAACATGGGGCACTACAATATATTAGATCATATGTTAGAATTTGGAGATGTAGGGATGAATGGGTCTTAGGGTTTCTGGTCTTGTGGGGGAGACCCACATTTATGGGGGAATAAAATTTGCTACCCCCAAATATCTCTTTGGCATGTGGATCATTTTGAGTTGAAAACAATCAAGGCTCAAAAGACTCAGGAGGAACTTTTGCCCTTCCCTCTAGCTACCTAAAGATCATAGATAGTTTCCTTCCTGGAATAAGTCCTCTATCTGCATAGATAACTATAGTATGAACCAGGTATGTAGACAGGGAGGAATGCAGCAAAATCTGTTAAAATTCTTCTCTCTGTCCCAATGTCTCTGCATGGCCTAAGAAACCTTTGTTTATAAAATGTTTGCTTTTCCATCTCCATGTCAATTGCCTTTCTCCCCTTTGATGTCCAAAACGCCTACCCTCAACATCTTCTTTTATCTTTAGCTGAAGATAGCACAAAATTTAAGGGTTTCAGCCATTTTGATGAGGTGCTCAGTTTTCCTGGGTCTCTCCCATGTGTAAATGCTATTAAACTTCTGTTTAATTTTCTCCTATTAATCTGTCTCATGTCAATTTAGTTCTTAGACCAGTCAGAAGAACCTAGAAAGGTAGAGGGGAATTTTTTTCCTTCCTGACACCAGATTTCTAGAAGAATACTGCTATCATTCATTGAGTGAAGGATTAAGGGAGGAAGGATAAGTTTTGGGGGACAATGAATTCCATTTTGGAGATGGTGAGTTTATGAAGCCTGTAGAGCAGTTGGAATGATATCGGAATCTAAGGAGAGAAGTCCAAGTGGAAAGTCTAGATTTGTGAGTCATCATTTTACAAATGCTAGTTTAAGTCATTGACATTGATAAAGCCATGCTGAGATTCTATAGTGTAAGGAAGAGAGAAGGACTAGAGTTGAATCCCTAGAGAATCTTTTCATTTCACTGGTGACATCTGATGAATGCTATTGTCTGAATACACGTTTGCTCTCACATCATTGAATTAGCATTTGAAAAGCATGAATAAACTTGCAAAACACATTCAAGAGGAAATTATCACAGCAAATGTAGGCACAGGACGCTTTGAAAGTAAAATTTAAAATCCAGTTCAATAATAAAATCCAAAGTATCTTTGGAATCGAAGAGGAAGTTAGAGGATTATATTAAAGGAGTAATATAGATAAAATGGTCAGAGCTTGTGAACTCAGAGTAAGCTCTAATAACTTTGACTGTTCTTATGGAAACAATGGGGCATAATATTTGAAACTGAAACTCTTTGGAATGCATCAGTACAGTTGCTCAGTTGTGTCTGACTCTTTGCGACCCCATACACTGTAGCACACCAGGCTTCCCGCATGGTTGAGATCAATATAGAACACTCCAGGCAAGAGTACTGGAGTGGGGTGCCATTGCCTTCTCCTCCAATAACAAAATGACAGTTCAAACATTAAAAACTAGGAACACTAAGAGGTTATCTGGGATCCAGATATGTTGATATCCTTGACTGAAGTGGGTTGAATTGATAAAGAGATCTCAGTTTTCTATGGCAGTATAATAGATTCCCTCAAAACTTAATGGCTGGAGACCACAGCAATTTAGTATTTCTCATGGGTTTTCTGAGTTGCTTGAGCTCTGCTGGGTAGTTCTTCTGCTAGATACAGTGTTCCTGTATTCGGCTGGAGTGTTTGGGGGATGAATAGCTGGGCCTCTTTCTTCTCTTTTAGTGGCCTAGCCTGAGATTTTTAACCTGTTGACTGATTCCCCAAAAGGCAAAAGCCGAAATTACAACTCTTCTTAAGGGGTTAAAGTTCTTGTAGTTCTTAGGAGTACTAGAAGTCACTTCTGCCTCATTCTACTGGCCAAAGCAAATTACAAGATCAGTTCAAGAGAAAATGGGTCTACCTCTTGATGAGAGGAGTGGCACGTGTATACAAGAATAAGGGAATTTTTGGTGGCCAAATTTGGAAATGATCCACAAGAGTGGATTTCTCTTTTCAACTAGGCCACAAGTACTTACAGTCTTCCACAGGACACTCAAGCAGGACATTATGCTTGGTCCTCACTTCCAGGTGAATACTAAGAGTTCTTGAGGGAATTGTACTCATAGAACTTTTAATATATTTTGCCAAATAAATCTACTGAAAGGGAAGTTCGTCAACACTTTTAGGGCCTTTTTAAAATAGACCTTTGCCACTAGTGGTTACCTAATTTTCTGTCTTTTTCCTTCTTCTTAATATTTGCCAGCTTTCTTTCAGAATTCGTCTTAGTCTTCTAATAAAGTTAAGAAAGTGTTATATTGTGAAATTGTATGAGAACATCTTTTCCAGGTACATGCTGAGAGTGGGGAAGCTGGAAGTAGAGGAAGAGAAATAGGCTGAGAGGGTCATTTCAAGGATGGCAGACCAAGTAGTTTTATGGACAATGATTCATGTTGTTTACTGGGTATTCTTCTTTGGGTGTGAAGTAAGTATGTACCTCTGTCAGGAACCTGTAGCCTTTGGCCTTTTCTTGCCTACAACAGAGTTTGTAGCACAGACTTTGTGATATTTGGTGTGGTGCAGTGATACATGGGATGGATTATGGAAAAGAGAAATAGTCAAAGGGAGAAGGATGGAGGGAGTGGACAGCACAGATGACAGAGTAACTTCCCAGGTTCAATAGGGAAAACTCCTGGGAGTCTGGGGATGCTGAGAATTGGAGAGGTGAGAGGGGTTTAGTGAGAGTTGTATGCTGTATGCTCAGTCACATCAGTCATGTCTGACTCTCTGTTGCCCCGTGGACTGTAGCCCACCAGGCTCCTCTGTCCATGGGATTCTCCAGGCAAGAATACTGGAGTGGGTTGCCATGCCCTCCTCCAGGGGATCTTCCACACCCAGGGATTGAACCTGCATCTCCTACGCCTCCTTCATTGCAGGTGGATTCTTTACCACTGAGCCAACTGTGAAGCCCTGTATGCTCTGTATTGAATCGAATTCCCTTATGTAGGGATCAGAGTTCCTGTATGGAAGATGCTTCTTAAACAGTAGGACACTTCAGGCATACTGCTTCAGTGACATTATCTAGCTTAGGTAATTCTGGACTCCAAATCCTTACTTGGGAAAATTGACTTTTTGTGTTATTCTTACCTTTTTTGTTTGATTTATCTTAGTGATTGCTAATGCAATTTTGGGAAATGTCTGTCTCCACTCTGCCACGGAAATACAAAGAAAAAGACTCCGAGTTGTTTTCAGCTAAAGAGGATGAGGGAGAAGCTTCAGAGACCATCAGAATGAGGGAGCAGAAGGTGAATGCAAAGCCCAGGGGTGAGCAGGTTAATTTCTTACCACAGTTAGCAAGTTTTTCTGTGCCTTTGAGAGTTCTGAGTGCTGTGTTCTTATAGCAGTAGTGTGCAGCTGCAGAGCAGGGAGACTGTGTATAGTCTGAAAGAGTTCCATGTGTGATGTGACATTCTCCTCTTCCCACCCCCTTCATATCCAGCTGCAATATAGATTCTCCACCAACTCAGAATAACATTTAAACTCAGGCAGCAAACATTTGAGAACCTTCTTAATGTGACCATAGATGGCCCTGCCTCCTAGCTGAACTCTTTACTGTGGCCAGGTTAGGGTCTCTTGAACACCAGGCCCCTCAGACTCCTTTTCAGCCCCACTGCTCAGCAAAAATGTGCTTGACTCTTCTCCATATACTGCCTACCGAAGGTTTGCTGATTCTTTAAGGCCCCACTCAGGTCCTTCTTGTTTTGTGGAGCTGTCCATAAATGCTCCAGCCACACTGGTTGATTGGACTTTGTTTCTGAATGGTTGAATGGGACCTAAGTGAAGCCAGTAGTGGGGAGAGAAGGCTGGGAGTACAGAGAAAGAAACAGATTATTTACATGAAAACCTGTTGACAGTTTCCTATAGTTTAGTCTAATGACATCAATGCTTTGGACATAGATTCCTAGTGATCTGAACAATCCCCCCACCCCACCCCGTAATTCCCAGATGGCTTCTGAAATCCTCTCCCACCACAAGTTTTGAAGTTTCTTAATGAAGGGAATGTTATGTAAATTGGCCATGTGACTATTAGACCCAGTTTTCACTGTAGCTTATCAGTGCGAATTTGAAAATGATTATTGGTCCCAACAACCTTGGAGAGGTCCATTTCAAAAAATGTTGTGGACCGTAACTGTAGTCATTATAGGTAGACTACAGATTTGGCTTTACTTTGACTTCTCTGGCATTGCTGAGTATTGTTGAAAATGCTATACATCCTAAGGCATCTTATCTTAGATCCTCTCAGTAGGGTGCACTATTGTACATCTCTAAGACCTCAGTTTTGAAGGAGCTATTAACATCATTAGATGTCACAATAGTTCTTTGACTAAATTTTGAATGACTTACCATCCCACAATCCATCCATTCTTTTAACAGATAATTATTGAACATACCATATAATCAACACTGTGCTATTTGTTGTAGACACAAAGATTAAAAAAGGCACAGCCTCTGCCTTTAAGGATCTTCCACTCTAATGGTGGTATTGTGATATGTGCACAAATAGCCATAATATATATGTGGAAAGGAATATAAAGTGAAAAGGTGCTATAAAAATGTTTAGCTAAAGTTTGGGGGCTGACAAATCACCACTGTTTGGAAAGATTATGGAAGGCTTTTGGCACTCTTAGTTTAGAGATACCACTCTTGTGGTTTTGCTGGTCCCTCTAACCATGTTTTTCTCTGCCTCTGCAGTTGCATTTTCCATCTGATATTGGAGTTCCTTAAGACTCAGTTCAGACCCTCCTCTCTTGTCACTATATCCTTTCCTCCTAGACAGTCTCATCTATGCCCATGACTTCAGTAACTATCTATAAGCCCATAATGGGAGAGACAAACTTAACCAAACTGGTGATCTTCAATCCTGAACCTCATCTTCTAATGAATGACACTGCTGTCTATCCAGTTCCACAAGCCAGAAACCCAGGAGTCATCCTGGCCATTCCTTCCCTTCATTCTCCATTCTGGTCTATGATCAAACCATACTAACTGTATCCTTTAAATACCTCTCAGATCTGTTTCCTTCTATCTCCACAGCCAGCTTCCTAGATCAAGCTAGAACTATCACCCAGATCAATGTTCTAGACTCATAACTGGTCTCCCAGTGTCTTTCCAGTGTTCTTTCCAATCCAGCCTCTGCTTTGAAGCCAGTAAGATCTTTTCAGAGTTTAAGTTTGATGACATCGCCTTTCTGCTTCTCAACTTTCAAGTCCTTCAGTAACTGCCCATTGCTCTGTTAAATATACACCATGAAGTCTTATATAGTTGCAGTATTGTCTACTTCTCTACTTTGTTTCAAAGTATTTCCTTATTATTCCCTATTTTGTGGCCACACTGACCTATTTTCAGTTCTCTGAAAACACCATGCATTTCCTGTAACAGGATCCTTGCACACATTGGTCCCCCTGCTATCTACCCCCACTGCTTTATAAATCTTACTTTTTCTTTAGGTCCGAGCTCAAGTGTCACTTCCCCAAGGAAGACATCCCTAGATTACTGTCTTTTACATCTGTTGCTTTACCAGAAAATAATCCCCTATACACAAACCTTCAAGTTGGAAACTCTCAAAGATGTGAACTTGGGTTCACATGTCCAGTCACATCAGATGTAAATGAAATTGCACCTTGCCCTCTGTCTCCTATTGCTGACAACCCTTCAGCTCTACCATCTCCCACCTCCTCTCCCTCTTCCAGTCAGTAACTCTTCTTTCCTGTTCACTTGATGCCAGCCCCTATATGCCAGCTGTTGTACTGTACAGAACTTTTCAAGGTAAGATAAATATTTTCTCTAGTTTTTGTGTTTGTTTTTAATGTGTTATTGGTGTGAAAAGTATTATAAATCTATTACAACACAGTACTATATAGCCAGTTGTGTTAGATGGGTTCAGTTCAGTTCAGTGGCTCAGCTATGTCCGACTCTTTGCAACCCCATGAACCACAGCACGCCAGGCCTCCCTGTCCATCACCAACTCCCGGAGTTCACTCAGACTCGTGTCCATCGAGTCAGTGATGCCATCCAGCCATCTCATCCTGTCGTCCCCTTTTCCTCTTGCCCCCAATTCCTCCCAGCATCAGAGTCTTTTCCAGTGAGTCAACTCTTCGCATGAGGTGGCCAAAGTACTGGAGTTTCAGCTTCAGCACCATTCCCTCCAAAGAAATCCCAGGGCCAATCTCCTTCAGAATGGACTGGTTGGATCTCCTTGCAGTCCAAGGGACTCTCAAGAGTCTTGTCGAACACCACAGTTCAAAACCATCAATTCTTCAGCGCTCAGCTTTCTTCACAGTCCAACTCTCACATCCATACATGACCACTGGAAAAACCATAGCCTTGACTAGACGGACCTTTGTTGGCATATACACACACACAAATATGTAATTCCACCCCCCCCCCATTCCCCTGTTGGACAATTAGATTGTTTCTAGTGTTTTCAATAGCATAAAGAGCACTACAGTGAAGGCATGTATATATTTATATGCTATTTTCTATAGTTCATGCTTTTCTCTGCTTGATTCCATGAGTACAAGCAAGCTATTCAGGACTTCTTTAGGGCCACATTTGCTTTTAAAAAAAAAGTTTGTATAGTGCCATAAAACCATAAATACAGTGGTTGATCAGTAAAAATTGCCAACTTTATTGATTGATAAGGATTTATCACACTTAAACAGCCATCTCATTGTAAGTCTACCAAGTGTCCCAACATTTTGAAAATGTGCCAGGCGTATTTCAAGAAGTCAACTTGAAACTACTGGGCTAAAACAGGAGACTATGTGGGAAGGACGAGAAATAGCTGAGTAGGTGGAAAGAGTCAGAATGAGAGAACGAAGTAGACAAAGGTCAATGGTTAATAGTAATTAGTAAATATCAAAAGCAAATAAGGATAAGACATAATGACGGTGCTAGAGGTAAGGTAGACAAAGTGAAAGTAAATAATCCAGTGATTCTTCAAGAGCTGTTTGATCAAGTTGACTGGAAAATATGACAACAGTTTGTTCTATAAACTAAATCATAAAGATGAGGGTTAAAGATTGAAAGCTGTGCTTAACATCCCCATCACTTGCGTGACCAGTAGATGCTGAGTGATCAAGTGAACAACCATCCCAGTGAAAACCATTAGCTATTAACCTTATTAAACAATGAGGTGGACACCTTTAGCAAGCTGCTTTTCCAAAAGTAAAATCAACCCTACATGGCCACTTATTAACTTGAGCAGTGCTTGACTTTTCTCATAGTTGCAAGACAAAATTCATGGAAAATGGAGGAAAGCTTACTCCACTGTATATCAGTCCAATAGCCATTTGTTATGAAATATGTGATATGAAAGCCTTGGACTGTTGTTCAAGTTTTTAAAACCTCAGGAGATCATACTGGAGTGGCTGTGTGTTTGTGCTTAGTCGCTCAGTCATGTCCGACTCTCTGTTGCCCCATGGACTGTAGCCCACCAGGCTCCTCTGTCCATGGAATTTTCCAGGCAAGAAATACTGAAGCAGGTTGCCATTTCCTACTCTAGGGGATCTTCCTGGCCTAGGGATCAAATCTGCCTCCCTTGAGTCTCCTTCTTTGGCAGACTGATTCTTTACCACTAGCGCCACCAAGTGGTTAGATAGACTTATTTGTTCAGTCTCATTTCAGAATTTCTGGAGTCATCAGATAAGTGCAACATTTTTCCATAATACATTTTTCCCAAAATAATACATATTTTTTCTAATTGTATAAACTTCACCTGATTATTGAAAAAAATGAAAGGGATAACAAACTTCAAAAAAGTAGGATCATCCTATACCCCACCATAATCAATCTAGTCATCCAAGGGCCATTTTTGGGTGTCTTCCCACTATATTTTAAAATGCATATGAAGAAAACAGTTGAGATTGTACAACATAGAACATCTGTTTTCTTTCTAAACTTACTTTAATTTATCCACCAAAGAGCAAGGATATATTATGAAAACCATGATCTAAATCAAATAAATACTTTGACAAAATCAGGCCAGTAACTCCTGTTTTGTCTAAGTTCCAATATACCCCTTTCCTTTCTCATCCTGTTTTATTAAGCCT
Organism: Oryx dammah; assembly: GCF_014754425.2. Lineage (NCBI taxonomy): Eukaryota > Metazoa > Chordata > Mammalia > Artiodactyla > Bovidae > Oryx > Oryx dammah. Next base: position 117,750,771 of record NW_024070207.1, read on the forward strand.
TGAATATCCTTGACTCCCTTCTTCCCTTCCAAATCTCCTCATCCTCAACTATGCCTATCTGTATTGATTTCTTGCTTCTCTATTATCCACTAAATTCAATAATTCATTTATATAATTATTTATCTTATCTCACCTTACTCATTAAGGCCAGAGGAAATCCATTACACAATTTTTATATTTGCCCTAGTGAGCAATGAACAGCCAGGCACATAGTAGGTGCTAAAGAAGTATCTAGAGTTAATGCCAAAAGTGTTTTAGCAAATAGTTGCATGGGAAGATGTGATAGTTAGACCATCCAGACCTATGCAGACAAAGAAAAACTATAGCTGTGCCATCCAATATGGTTGCCACTAACTATAATGGGCTATTGAGCACTGGAATTGTGGCTAGTATGCATTGAGATGTGCTGTACTTGTAAAATACTGCACACTAGATTTTTAAGACTTAGTGTAAAAAAGAATATAAAATATATCTGGATTTTAAAAGTTGATTACTTGTTGAAATGATAATGTTTTGGATATATTGACTTAAAATATATTAAAATGAATTTTGCTTCTTACCTTTTTAAATGTGCTACTAGAAAATGTAAAATTAGATACATGGCTAAAATGTAAAATTACATACATGGTTTTACATATAGATAGATATAGTGCTATTCAATATGGCAACAAAACGTAATGTTTGAGATTATTTTTTCTATGGGATAGAAATTCATTATATTTCTACTAGACAAAATTAACTGGCATTTCAGTGGAGAGCAATTAATTTTCATTATTTACAGTTTTCTACAAATTCTACCCTTGCAGAGTTGTAAAATAGCCCAGTCAATGTAATAACAGGCAATCAAAGGTGCACACTCCTATTGAATTGAATTAAATAATCCTAGGAAGGTTGGCTGGAAAATACTCAACATTCCCTCCATTGAAAGGACATTCAGTTATCTTTCGCCCATTTCCAAGTCTTTGACAAGTTTTCCTAAGAGCATCTTTGTATATTCTTTTGTTATTGTTCTAAGTGATTATAATAGGATTATTTTTCTTTTCTAGTTAATATGAACAAAATATATTTGCAAAATGTACACTTAAGTCAGAAACTAATGCTTTAGAAATTATGAAGTTCCCAATAATAGTTAAAGTGTTGAGAGTAAGACAAGACTTTTGGAAATGTATGGAATAGAATTGAACACATTGGGAATGACTGAAAAAATTAGAATTAAGTAATGGCATTTTGTCATGATCTCTTAGCTTATCACACTTTTGTTGAAAGGAATATAAGTATAATGGAATGAAAGCCAGATTCTTTTCTACTTTTTAATTAGCTGGAAAAAAGCTTGACGATTGGTTGACTGGGTCTAGTATAACTTTTTCATTTCTTAGTTTTTAAAATTTGTTTTTAATTGGGGGATAATTGCTTTACAATGCTGAATTGGTTTCTGCCGTACATCAACACAAATCACCTGTAGGTATATGTATGTCCCCTCCCTCTTGAGCCTCCCTCCCACCTCCCACCCTATCCCACTCCTCTAGGTTATCACAGAGCACTGGGTTGAGCTCTCTACAGCAAATTCCCATATTTTGCAGACGGCAATGTAGATGTTTCCATGCTGCTCTTTCAATTCGTCCCACCCTCTCCTTCTCCTGCTGTGTCCACAAGTCTGGTCTCTATGCGTCTCTATTGCTGCCCTGCAAATAGGTTCATCAGTACCATCTCTCTAGATTCCCTACATATGTGTTAACATACGATATTTGTTTTTCTCTTTCTGACTTCACTCTGTATAACAGGGTCGAGGTTCATCCACCTCACTGGAACTGACTCACATTTGTTTATCATGGCTGAGTAATATTCCATTGTGTATATGTACCACAGCTTCTTTATCCATTCATCTGCTGGTGGACATCTATGTTGCTTCCATGTCCTGGCTATTGTAAATAGTGCTGCAATGAACACTGGGGTACATGAGTCTTTTAAAACTGTGGTTTTCTCAGAGTATATGCCCAGTAGTAGGACTGCTGGGTCATATGGTGGTGGTATTACTAGATTAAAAAAAAAAGAAATCTCCATACTGTTCTCCCTGTATCAGTTTTCATTCCCACCAACAGTGTAAGAAGGTTCCCTTTTCTCCACATCCTCTTCAACATTTATTGTTTATAGATATTTTGATGATGGCCATTCTGACTGGTATAAGATGACACCTCACTGTAGTTTTGATTTGCATTTCTCTAATAATAAGCAATGTTGAGCATTTTTTCATATGTTTATTAGTCATCTGTATATATTCTTTAGAGGAATGTCTGTTTAGGTCGTCTGCCCATTTTTTGATTGGGTTGTTTGTTTTTCTGATATTGAGCTGCCTGAACTGCTTGCATAATTTGGAGATTAATCCTTTGTCAGTTGTTTCACTTGCAATTATTTTCTCCCATTTTGACATTCCTTATTTTTGATTATTCAAAGTGTTACTTCTTTTTAAAGGAAATAAGTTCTTTTTCTGTTTAAATCAAGGGACTTTGGAGACAGACTCGATAAAATCAAGAGAGTGCTCTTTTTTACAATTCTGTATTTATTCACTTTGCTATGGAGGTTGATAAAAATTAATTGTTGAATGCCTGTTGCAAACCCACAACCTATAAAGTGGGTAGGAAAAGTTGAAATTTTGATATTATCATTTCTAACATTAAAAAATAGATATATAAAGAAAAATTTCATTTTAAATATCAGTTTAAACCTATCCTAGTCCAAAAAGGATTACAGATGGCTAAGAAGGGATCCCAGGTGGTAACTTTAATTTCAAATATTTTAAAAAACATCCAAAATTTTAAGTAGATGATTGTTCCCCAGAGTTGGCTCCTCCAATCATGATTTTATATTGGGGTGCATTTCCCCTCCTGCTTTGGCCCAGACCCATGCCATTCACAGAGGTTTGGTGGCAGTGGTTTAGGGGAAGGGAGAGACAGGCAGGTCCTACTCCTGCCTACCTCAGGCCCCCCTTTCTCTGTATCCGGGACTCTGGCTCAGTTCCTCTGAATTGGAACGGCCTTGGAATTGAAGACAGGTATTTGTGCTAGTAATTACGGGCCATAGGACTAAAGCATCTTGAGGCTTTGCTTTCCCACTTACCTTTTCAGTGTCAAACTTTCCTGCAGAAGTTGCCCTGAAAGTTCTCCACTGTGTTTTTATATCTGTAATGGTTTTAAAAAATTAAATTCTTAAAGCTTACTTTGATTAATGTTATGACTGAATGTCCATTGAACAATTCTGCAGAAATTAGAATTACATATAATCTAATCACTATTAAAACTGTATAACATTGGTGGGGATAAACCATTATAAGGGTTTTCCTAAAGGTATTCACTTAATGCATTCTCTCAGTAGTCCTTTTTCTTGTCAGTCCCTTTCCCTATTTATTTCTTTGGGAAAATTTAATAATTGCTTTTTAACATAAAATTAATAGTATTGAAAGTCATTATTATTGAAGTATTTCACTCTTGCACTAGGAAATACTTACTTGTACACTTTCAAGAAATGTCTATTTGAATCCTTTTCCCACTTTAAAATGGACATATTTGCCTTTTTGTTCTTGAGTTGTGAGAGTTCTTTACATATTCTACATAACAGTCCCTTGTTAGATACATGATTTGTAAAAAGTATTTTCCAGTTCTGTGGGTTGTCTTTTGACCTTTTTGATGTGCAGCACAAAAGTTTTAAATTTGATTAAAGTCCAATTTATCAGTTTTTTTCTTTTATTATTCTTTTGGAGTCAGATCTTAAAAACCATTGCCTATGCCTAATTAGCTTTAAATGTCTCCTAAAGGACCATAGAAGAGGCTGAGACAGCACTTGCAATAATGATGTAACTGTGTGTGTGTTTTAAGTAGATTTTCTTTTTTAAACTGGTTTTAGGTTCACAGCAACACTGAGAGAAAAGTACAGAGGTTTCCCATATACCCCTTTCCCCACACACGCCCAGCCTCCCCTACTTTCAACATCCCCCACCAGAGAGGTACGTTTGTTACAATCACTGAACCTGTGCTGACACATCATCATCACCCAAAATCCATGGTTTACATTGTGGTTCACTCTTGGTGTGGTACATTCTATGGATTTTGACAACATGCATCCATTGTTATAATGTCACGCAGGGTATTTTCACAGCCCTAAAAATTTTCTGTGTTCCACCTATTCATTACTATCTCCACAGTTTTGCCTTTCTTCAGAATATAATATAGTTGGAGTCATATAGTATGTAGCCTTTTCAGACTGGCATCCTTCACTTAGTAATATGCATTTAAGCCTCCTCCATATCTTTCCTTTGCTTAACAGCTCATTTCTTTTTAGTGCTAAATAATATTCCACTGTTTGGATTTTCCACAGTTTATCCATTCACCTACTGAAGGATATCTTGGCTTCTTCTGAGTTTGGGCAATTATAAATAAAGTTGCTATGAATATCTGTATTCAGGTTTTTGGATGGACATAAGATATGTCTGGACATAAGTCTTTGGGTAAATACCAAAGACTATTGTTGAATTATTTGGAGAGTATGTTTAGTTTTATAAGAAATTGCCAAACTGTCTGCAAAGTGGCTGTATCATTTTATAAGTCCACCAGCAATAAATGAGAGTTCCTTTTGCTTCATTTCCTCACCAGCATTTGGTGTGGTTGGTATTCTGGATTTTGGCCATTGGAAAAGACTCTGATGCTGGGAGGGATTGAGGGCAGGAGGAGAAGGGGACGACTGAGGATGAGATGGCTGGATGGCATCACTGACTCGATGGATGTGAGTCTGAGTGGACTCCGGGAGTTGGTGACGGACAGGGAGGCCTGGCGTGCTGTGATTCATGGGGTCGCAAAGAGTTGGACACGACTGAGCGACTGAACTGAACTGAAAGGTGAACAGGGCCTGCTGATGCAGAGAACACTTCATCCCTATGACATAGTAAGTTGTCAATATGATCATTAGCTACTACTTTTATGCCAGTAGTTTGTCTATGCCAAAGGTAGGCAAACTATGGCAGTGGGCCAGATCTGGTGTGCCACTTGCCTTTATAAATAAACTTTTATTGGGACACACTCATGCTCATTCATTCACAGAGCGTCTGTGGCTACTTTTGTGTAACAATGGCAGAGTAGTTGTAACAGGCAGTCTGGTCCACAAAGCCTCAAATATTTTCTTAGTATTAGGCCCTTTACAGAAAAAGTTTGCTCACACTTGTTCTAGGCAGAAATTCATTGGCAAAAGTTTATACCCAGTCTCTTTCTCTTGTTTTTTAAATCATTGCTAATTTGGGTGCACCTGGCAACTATTTATATGTCTGCAAGTAATTTTGTCTGCTTTTCAGAATTTTCCTATGATTTCTGCTTTTAAAATCTCAGCTAATTTTCATCTGACAATTCTGCATAATTGATTTAAACTATAAATGATAATAATCCACTCAATCCCTGAAAATAAATTTAAATATTTGTTCTTTTTCTTTTAAAGTTCTATTGTTTCTTTCCTGGTTTATGTTTCTCTTTGTTAAAATTAAACAAATTCAGGTTTATTTCAGGAAATTATTAGACATTATAGGCAAGCAAAAGAAGAATATTAACCTGTAATACAACCTGGTCTCCTTGGAAAAAACCTTTTTGGAGCCTTAGTATGTAAGGTCCTTTCAGGTCCTTTTCTGTACATACGTATATATTTTATTGTAACTGTTCACATAAATGAAACCATGCTGTGCTATCACCAAGTATCCTTAACAAGCACAGACTTTCCTCATTCTTTTGTATCCCCATGATTCATGTGGTCAGGGCTGGTCTACTCCTGAAAGATACCAAGAATGCTTAACCTACAGAGTTACTGACAGGTTTGCATCCTTTTTAGGGACAGAGGGAAGATGCTACAAGAAGTGGACTGGTTGGCTGCCCCATGAAACTGTTGAGTGGTCAGGTATTATGAAGCTGTCTTTGGCTTTCTAGACTCTCCTTCAACAGAGTGGAGCCAAAAAGCTAGGACTCTGTATCAGTTATCTACTACTCCAGTAATGCTGCATGACAAACAAACCTTAGTCTTTGAGCAATAACAAGAGCTATTGCTCGCACATTTGGGGTGGTTTGGTAGGTGGCTCTGCTGTTCTTGGCTGGCCTTCTCATACCTCTGTGGCTTGCCTGGCTGTAGGTTCCCGTAGGCTGGGCTTGGCTGATCATGACCCGACTCACTTATATGTCTCAGAGCTCTGGAGCTTGCTTTCTTGTCAGGGGGTCAGCTGGCTATTGGCTGATTTAGACTGACCTCAGCCAGGTTGACTGTGGCTGTGTTCCATGTATCTTTCATCCTCCAGCAGGTTATCAGGGGTATGTTCTCATGGCAGTTGCAGAGCAAGTGGGAACATGCAAGGCCTCCTATGGTCTAGGCTTCATCTACTGGCCAAAGCCCTTGGGTGAGCTCAGATTGAAGGGAGCGAAGAAATAGACTCTGCATCATTAGTGAGGTGAACTACAAAAATCTCATGACAAAAGTCATGGAGACAGGAACAGGTGGAGAACTGGTGCAGTCAGACTCTAATCAATGTGGTGACAGCACTACAGGTGAAATGTACCTTTCAGACAGAGCAAGAGTTGCCTTTGTGCCTGGTCTAAGCTAATGTGTGTCAAACGACAATAACTTTCTTCTCAGTTTCCATCTCTAAGAGGAACTACTCTGTAAAGGGTTCCCAGCAAGCTACTTCCACATTTTTTTTTATTTTCTCTTTTTTAAAAAAGTAATCAGATTCCATATCCATTTTTTTCTGATTGTCCTAGAGTACTTTGAGTTGAGAGTGGAGGACATGGCTTGTGCCACTTAAAGACAGATCTATTTTCACTAACAAAGCTGGAGAACTTTTTGAGCTCTTTTAATTTGTAAGTTTATTGTAACTGCAGACTTTCCTTTCAGATAAAGTTCAGGAGGATACCTCAATTTCTTTGTGAGATATTATTACACCTCTGAAAATCCTGTCTACAGAGTTCACATTGTGATGCCTGCTTTTTAGGAGTTGTCTATTGGCATCACATTTTCTCATTTCTCCCTTCTTATCTGTATGCTAATATATATCTCCCAGGCTTGAAGTGAAAAGATCAGTTTGAGCCCTACCTCACCTCTTCCCTTCATTTAATTACATGAACTTCAGCAAGACACTTACGTTCCCTAAGCCTCAATTTCCTCTTCTGTAAAATAGGAATAACAGATCATACTCACTATCCAGCATACCTTATCCAGGGTTGCTCCCAGGATCAGATGTCCAAGTATAAACTAGAAATGCAAGGTTTTATTAGACAGGAAGAACTATTGTTTCTGCTCTGACACCATTCACTGTGTATGTCCAAAGAGTTAGAGTTTTAGAATGGCTTACTAACTGAGCCTAATAACTTCAGTATATAAATAAACTTATTTGATAATATAATTAGTTAATATTTCATATAAACACTGAAATAATAATAATAAAACAAGGACAAGCTTTACCTTCAGTGGAGTAGGTAATGACTTATATGCCATAAAGGGAGAAGTACTGGGAAAATTCCCAATATAAACATAATATATCTTCTGACATCTACAATTCAATTACCAGAGTTTTCCCTTTGGGTTAAGCATTGCCCCTCTTCCCATGTTTCACTTTAAAAGTCAATAACCTTGGAAAGAAAAATGTTTAAATGTACTAACATGTCAGCATAAATGCATTTATCAGACAGTACTTTCCTGATAGGAGGTGGCAAGCCCAAAAGGCCTCTGGGCCCAGGAACTGGTGGGAATTGCAGGGGGATGCGGTGGGGAAGAAATGAGTTTGGGAGCAGAAAGCAGGATGGTGGGGCTGGTTAAAAGATAAACCAAAGGAAAACTGAAAGTCCCCTAAAAGCCTATCAACCTCAGATTTCACAACCTCACAACCTTGGCCTAGTCTGCACTTTCCTGCCTCCACTAAAGTGTTTCAAACTGGGTTGCCCTGCCTGAGAATCAAGTGGAACAGATGTCTTGCTTTTAGAAGAACCTGGCTGGATTGGCCAGTGACAGTTCAGTCAGCGGGGTCAGACTTGCCTCAGTAACCACTTTGCCCCCTGCTGGTGAGATGGGTGTGGGCTGCCTTTCTTCCAAAGTGGAAGCCTTGCAGGAATTATACCTCCCTCTTAGGGCTTCCCTGATAGCTGATTTGGTAAAGAATCTGCCTGCAATGCAGGAGACGCTGGTTCGATTCCTGGGTTGAGAAGATCCCCTGGAGAAAGGGATAGGCTATTCTTGGGCTTCTCTTGTGGCTCAGCTGGTAAAGAATCTGCCTGCAATGCAGGAGATCTAAGTTCAATCTGTGGGTTGGGAAGATCCCCTGGAAAAGGGAAAGGCTACCTACTCCAGTATCCTGGCCTAGAGAATCCCATGGACTACAGTCCATGGGGTTCCAAAGAGTTGGACTTGACTGAGCCACTTTCACTTCTTTCACGGGGCCTTATGGGCTTCCCTGGTAAAGAATCCTGCAATGCAGGAGACATGAGTTTGGTCCCTGGCTTGGGAAGATCCCCTGGAGGAGGGCATGACAATCCACTCCAGTATTCCTGCCTGGAGAATCCCCATGGACAGAGGAGCCTGGTGGGCTGCAGTCTATGGAGTTGCAAAGAGTCGGACATGACTGAGCGACAAAGCATGCAGCTAGGGCTTATGGACTTCCCTGTTGGCTTAGATGGTAAAGAATCTGCCTGCAATTCAGGAGATCCAGGTTTGATCCGTGGATTGGGAAGATCCTCTGGAGGAGGGCATGGCAACTCACTCCAGTATTCTTGCCTGGAGAATCCCATGGACAGAGGGGCCTGGCGGGCTACAGTCCATGGGGTTGCAAATAGTTGGACATGACTGAGCATGCATGCACACTAGGGCTTATAAAGGAACAAGGATTCTTCTTTTAAACAAAAAACAACCAGGCCTCAGTGCTGCCCTTAGACTATGATACGAAGGGCCTTGCTCTGGGCCCCACACATTACAAGAAATGAAAGGTGACATTTAGAATTCTTTGAATTCATAAAGTTTGAAAGTTTAAACAAGTTTTACGAATTTGCAGTTTTCAAAACAATCTAAAAACTATAGTAACTTTTTCTGGGAATTATGGGAGAGATGCACTGGATGACCTAGGCTCCCCAGAAAGAGCCCCCCCACCCCACATCACATCCAGAGAATGGTTGGCTAAAAGCCTGTAAGTTTGTGTGGGGGTGGGAAGCACTGCCTCTGCCCCAGGAAACCCAAAAAAGAGTGGCTGCTTTAATTAAAACTTGACTGCCCCAGTCATTCCAAAGGAGTGATTAGGCAAACAGGGTTTTGCAGATAACTGCATTCCCTCCTTCCCTTCTGCTCAGCTGGTGGAGTTTCATAAAATTCTTAGAACTTCCCCCTGGCTCCTCAGGGACCTGGTTGAATTGGGGCAGGTCCAGTTAGCCCTGGGTCTTGCCTCCACTGCACCCTGCCCAGTGAGAACCATTCTGTTGTCTGGACTCAACCGTACAGCTGCTGCTGGAGGAGCCTCAGCTCTGTGACCCTCTCCGAGGTAACTGTGGCCTCCAGGATCGTGGGCCAGGCTGTGGCTCTAGCTTGGTTTGTAAGTGCTATTTTTTTAGGATTATGGAATGTGGCCTTCCATTTGTATTCTTGCTTTAAGCTCTGTAAATATTATTTTGCAAAGTCCTTGCAGTAACTTCAGTTCAGTTCAGTTGCTCAGTTGTGTCCGACTCTTTGTGACCCCATGGACTGCAGCATGCCAGGATTCTCTGTCCATCACCAACTCCCAGAGTTTGCTCAAACTCATGTCCATCGTGTTGGTGATGCCATCCAGCCATCTCATCCTCTGTCGTCCCCTTCTCCTACTGCCTTCAATCTTTCCCAGCATCAGGGTCTTTTCAAATGAATCAGTTCTTTGCATCAAGTGGCCAAAGTATTGGAGTTTCAGCTTCAGCATCAGTCCTTCCAATGAATATTCAGGACTGATTTCCGGGATTGACTGGTTGGATCTCCTTCCAGTCTCCAAGGGACTCTCAAGAGTCTTCTCCAACACCACAGTTCAAAAGCATCAATTCTTCGGTGCTCAGCTTTCTTTATAGTCCAGCTCTCACATCCTTATATAGCTACTGAAAAAACCATAGCTTTGACTAGACGGACTTTTGTTGGCAAAGTAATGTCACTGCTTTTTAGTATGCTGTCTAGGTCAGTCATAGCTTTTCTTCCAAGAAGCAAGCATCTTTTAAGTTCATGGCTGCAATCACCATCTGCAGTGATTTTGGAGCCCAAGAAAATAAAGTCTCTCACTGTTTCCATTGTTTCCCCATCTATTTTCCATGAAGAGATGGAACCAGATGCCCTGATCTTTGTTTTCTGAATGTTGAGCTTTAAGCCAACTTTTTCACTCTCCTCTTTCACTTTCACCAAGAGGCTTTTTAGTTCTTTGCTTTCTGCCATAAGGGTGGTGTCATCTGTATATCTGAGGTTATTGATATTTCTCCTGGCAATCTTAATTCCAGCTTGTGCTTCCTCCAGCCCAGCATTTCTCATGATGTACTGTGCATATAAGTTAAATAAGCAGGGTGACAATATACAGCCTTGACATACTCCTTTCCTGATTTAGAACCAGTCTGTTGTTCCAGGTCCAGTTCTAACTGTTGCTTCCTGACCTGCATACAGATTTCTCAAGAGGCAGGTCAGGTGGTCTGGTATTCCTATCTCTTGAAGAATTTCCACAGTTTGTGGTGATCCACACAGTCAAAGGCTTTAGCATAGTCAGTAAAGCAGAAGTAGATGTTTTTCTGGAACTCTCTTCCTTTTTTGATGATCCAGCAGATGTTGGCAATTTGATCTCTGGTTCCTCTTCCTTTTCTAAATCCAGCTTGAACATCTGGAAGTTCACGGTTCATGCTCTGTTGAAGCCTGGCTTGGAGAACTTGAGCATTACTTTGCTAGCGTGTGAGATGAGTGCGGTAGTTTGAACATTCTTTGGCATTGCCTTTCTTTGGGGTTGGAATGAAAACTGACCTTTTCCAGTCCTGTGGCCACTGCTGAGTTTTCCAAATTTGCTGGCATATTGAGTGCAGCACCTTCACAGTAGCTTCGAGGGTTTTATGATCTTTCAACGTTGTTTTGAACCCCTTCTCTGGAGTACCTTCTGAGTTGAATTGTGAGTCCTAATCCCTGGTACCTGTGAATGTGAGGAAATAGGGTCTGGAATGTGTGGACAGAGGGTCTTCAGTGATATAACGAAGTTAAGATGAGGTCACTAGGGCAGGCCCCAATCCATTAGGACCAGCATCCTTATAAGGAGAGGAAAATGGAGAGTGAAGAACTAAGACCTCCAGGGAGAAGATGGCCAGGTGAAGATGGAGACAGAGACTGGAGTGTTGCTGCCATTAGCCATGGAACACCTGGGACCATGGGAAACTGGATGAGACGAGGAAGGATTCTCTCCTGCAGACTTTGGAGGGAGCATGGCCGTGCTAACATCTTGATCTTGGACTTCCAGCCTCCAGAACTGGAAGAGAATAAATTTCCTCTGTTTAAAGCCATCAGGTTTGTGGTACTCTTTTACAGAAATCCTAGAAAACAATACATTTTTCAAAGGTGGTTTTTAAGCCACCTAAAGAAAATCAGCCTCATTTTTTAGATATATCCTCTCTTGAATCCTTTGTCAATGATAGACACAGTCCTGACCAGGTTGCAAACTGGTTTCCAAGGAAGAACCCTCGAATGACTTGAAGAAGCATCACTGGGATGAGAGTATTATTCTCATGCAGTGTCTCATTCTAATGTCACAGAGAGAAACACCAAGAACATCATGTATTCTAGTGCCGCCTGGGTTAAAATGACTGCAGCATTCTGTCTGTGTAGTGACATTTGACACATTGTTTCCAAGACAGAACTGAAACAGATGTGATTGCTAATAAAAACCCAAGGAGTTTTTCTTTATTCTTGTGGGTTAACAAATTAATTCACTTTTATAGAAATATGCCTTTCCAAGGGGAAGCCAGTAAATTGTTTTGGGTGAACAAATTTCTTTAGCATAGAAGGTTGCAGGTTGAAGTTAGAAACACTGAGAGTATCACCTAAGGCAATGTGTCTCTGAGTTTGCATCTGTTACTTCCAGAACATAGGAAGGTTTAAAAGATGTTTTTAAAAAATCCAATTTGGCCCCTCCAAAGTCATTTTTGGTCCTATGAAGTGAAAATGAAGCTTATACCTGTATTTCACTAAGGACTGATATAATGTAATTTGTATAAAATAATCATAGGGAGTGAGAGGAAAGAGTGGATCTTTGCATTAAAATAAAATCAGCCTGGAAGTCACTCTTTTCAGGGTCTACCTTTTAGAACCCCATTTAGCTTTTAAATAGACTCCTCTTTCCTGACTTGCTTTGATGAACCACTCTCATCTCAGTGATTACTCCTGACATTTAGTTGCTTGTGCAATTAACTGGGGCTCTTTTTTTCTCTTTGAGGAGAACTATATGCAGCTAATACACATTTGTCAAGTATTTCCTTGACTTGGGAGAGGTGCTGTTGGTAGGCAGTTAAGAAGATGCCAGGAATAGTTTCAAGTTTGTGATGGAGAACCCAACCACTGACTCGTAGCAGAGCTGTGAGTGGTTATTGGCACATGTCCACTCTGTCTCCCTTCTCTTCTCTCATTAAAAGTCGTGAGTTCCCAGTTAAGCTGGTATTTCTTATCTCGGGGAATAAAAAAGGAAATCCAATAAGCCGCTCTAAGGATTGAGAACTACATACATCACCACTTCAGGGGACTGCATTTTTGGCAAGATGTTAAAAAAAAATAGAGAAATGACTTAGAAAAAAAATTGAATTTTCTGTGATGGGATTTTAATATCCAGGTAGGAGACATTTTCCCCCTTGGTATGATAGGGCCTGGGCTTAAGTCTGAACCAACAGATAGAACAGGCAGAGCTGGAGTAGATGAATGAGACTTGAGAGGAGAAAAATGGCTCCCTACTTCAGATTCAGCACCCCTTTGTAGCAAAGAGCTTTTGTTGGGGCTACATTTCCCAGAGTGCTTTGTATCTTTGTGGGGCTGCATAACATTTTACCATGTGGTTTGTGAGTGGAAAGAATGTGGCCACTTTTGGTTGGAGGTGATTGAGATACAAGTGTACCTGCTCCTCTGTTACTGTCCTCATTGGCTGGTCATCTTTAGAGGATTCTGAGACCCTTTAGAGGTGGAGCCAGAAGAACCAGAAGATGAAAAGAGCCTTTCTCTAAATCACCACACAGAGAAAAGCTGCCCTGGATTGTTCCGAGAGCCAGAAGTGAAATTTTATTGATTAAACTCACTGCTTTGTTCTGTCTCCTTAGCTCTTATTGCTGCCTAATATTCTACATATTGTTGTTTCTCCTTCACAAGTATCTAAGTCTCATGAGGGCAGAGGTTTTTACCTGTCGTGCTTATTGCTGTATCCTCACTGCCTAGAACATTGCCTGGCAAATAGTAGTGAAAGTGAAGTTGCTCAGTCGTGTCCGACTCTCTGCAACCCCATGGACGGTAGCCTACCACGCTCTTCCGTCCATGGGATTTTCCAGGCAAGAATACTGGAGTGGGTTGCCATTTCTTTCTCCAGGAGATCTTCCCAACCCAGGGATTGAACCCAGGTCTCCCGCATTGTAGGCAGACGCTTTTCCATCTGAGCCACCAGGGAAGATCGTTACTGTTGGCGGCACATAGTAAGCGCTTGATAATATTTGCTGAATGAATATTCATTCATTCATGGGAATAAATGCAAGGAATGTAGTTGTGATATAATAGATTTTGGAGATCTTAATCCTGGTTTCACCAGATATCATGACCAGAGAATTGTATTCAAGGCTATTTCTGTATGTGTTAAGGGCTTCCCAGGTGGTGCAGTGGTAAAGAATCCACCTGCCAGTGCAGGAGATGCAGGGATGCAGATTTGATCCCTGGGTCAGGAAGATTCCCTGAAGAAGGAAATGGCAACCCACGCCAGTATTCTTGCCTAGAAACTTCCATGGACAGAGGAGTCTGATGGGCTACAGTCCATGGGGGTCACAAAGCGTCAGATACAACTGAGCACGCACACATGCACACTATTTGTGTGTGTGTGTGTGTGTGTGTGTGTGTGTAAAAATGAGATGGAATCCTAGAGTTCAGAATCATTTCCTCAGAATTATATCACTTTGCTGACAAAGATCCATATAATCACCACTATGATTTTTCCAGTAGTCATGTATGGATGTGAGACTTGGATTATAAAGAAGGCTGAGCGCCAAAGAATTGATGCTTTTGAACTGTGGTGTTGGAGAAGACTCTTGAGAGTCCATTGGACTGCAAGGAGATCAGTCCTGGGTGTTCATTGGAAGGACTGATGCTGAAGCTCCAATACTTTGGGCATCTGATGTGAAGAGCTGACTCATTGGAAAAGACCCTGATGCTGGGAAAGATTGAGGGCACGAGAAGAAGGGGGTGACAGAGGATGAGATGGTTAGATGGCATCATTGACTCAATGGACATGGGTTTGAGTAAGCTTCAGGATATAGTGAAGGACTGGGAAGCCTGGTGTGCTGCAGTTCATGGGGTCACAAAGAATCAGACACAACTTAGCAACTGAACAACAACAGCATTTGGAAAGTTGTAGTTATCTATTGCTGTGTAACACATTGCTTCAAAATTTAATGAGTTAAAATGAAAATGTATCATCGCGTAGTTTCTGAGGGTTAGGAATATGGGAGTAGTTTGGCCAGTGGTTCTGTCTCAGGGTCTCTCACGAGGTCATAGCCAAGCTATCACCAAGGCTTCAGTCATTTGATGACTTGACTGAAGCTGGAGGATTTGCTTCCAAGATGGCCCACTCACATGGAGTGGCCAGGAGGTCTCAGATACTCATGGCTTTTGGTCAGAAGCCTCCATCAGTTCCTGACAACATCAGTCTTTGCATAGGCCAGCTTACAATATGGCAGCTGGCTTCTCCCAGAGCAAATAACCCAAGAGAGTGCTCAAATCCTCTACATTCGATATAGATAATCTGAATCTTTCTGGTAGCTTGAATTGTCACTTATGTGCCCTTAACAAAAGAGGACATACTGGCTTAAATCTGCATATCAATGATTACTCATATTTACTGTATTTTTCCTGTTACTTCCCCATAACTGGCTTCCCACTCACACCCTTCTCTCTCTTGTCTTTAGTCGAAGATGATATTTAAGCCTGAATGTTTTTTTTTGTGTCTAATTGAAGTATAGCTGATTTAAGCCTGTGTTCAAGCCTGAATTCTAAGCTAGCTCTGCGAGTTACTCACTTTCCCCTAGATCTCTCCCATGTATGCATGTTAACGAACCTGTTCATTTTCTCTTGCTAATCTGTCTTTGGTTAATGGGGCCCCAGACGAAAATATGAAAGGGTAGAGGAAAAAATTATATTTTCCTTCCCTATCTTGTTCAAAAGAGGGGTGGAACTGGGTTTTGAACACAAGAATGAATGATGTAGGGGCTCTCCCCCCACCAGCCCACCTATGCTTACCTTCCCCCTAGCTGCAATCTGCCCCTTCCAGTATGCAGATAATAAACAGTGTTTTCATTTATACTCATTCCTTTTTGTGTTTCTAGTTCCCTCAGGAACCCCAAAATGGAAAATGGAGTGAGTGGTCAGGCAGGATTATATCATTCAAAGGCCCCTGACCCTAATGCCATCAATTCCAGCTTTTAAATCCCATCCTCTTTCCATTGCACCATCAAGGGGTAATTTAGAGCCAATTCTGGGTGAGCAGGAGGCGTTGGGAAATACAGCAATGGCCAAATGGCATTCAGGGGATATTTTTAGTTACCTAAATAAACTGTATTTCCACAGTCTGCAGAACTTATGGTTTTTGTGCAGTAAATAAAGCAATGGAAATGCCACGAAGGAGCCCAGCCAGATGACTCCATTTGTGTGCATTCTGTTCCAGAGGAGTCCCTTCAATAGCAGACGGGCTCCATGTGATTCTGCGAAGGCACACAAGCTGCTCGCCAGCAATGCCGCTTCACTCCTGTTCTGGGTATTGCGCGCCAGTCTCCCCATACCACACCCACGGTTTACCGGGGAGGATTCTGCAGGGTGTCAGTTATCAGGAGAAACATAGTTGTGATCAAACGAGTTTTGGAAATGCTATGTGGAGCAGAGTTCAATAGGGCTCTTCCTCATGCCTCAGTGCGGCTAAAATGCTAATGTGTATTTTAAGGGTGGCATATTAAGCAGTGTTTTCTAAACTCACTTGAATATGAACTTTTTTCTTTGAAGAACAACCATCAGGATCTGTGCCTATTGCCAATCTCTTGCCTCTCAGCTCCAAATCTACTCTTTGCTGCCCTGGTTGTGGTCCTGGAATGTTGCTCCATTGTCACCTGGCCCTGGGTTAAGCTTTGTGGGTAGAGGGTCCTGGGGAGAATCTGGAGGAGGAAGGGACTTCTTTTCTTGGTTTGTGTGTACTTCGCTTCTTCTTGTTCCTGCAGTATTGGGCTGGCCTGTGGGACCCCCGTGGAGCTCACCCCAGCGACCTTCAGTGGCACCCCTGCAAGCAGCTGCATGGCAAGTTTTGCAGGTGCCCCAAGCATGGGGCTCAGGGGCAGCCCCTCCATGGAAGGACTGGTTTCCCCATGAGCTCAGCAGCATCTCCTGTGGGTAGTACCCTTGTGACTTTCTGGAGAGTCCAGCCAGTGCCCTTGCCAGCTTCCTACAAATTCGACAGCACCCCCAAGGGCAGCTTTCCAATGAATTTCATCAGCACCCAGTGGCAGTTTTCTTCCCACCATCTTGTCCTGCCGGCTCCTTGTGGGGGGATTTCCAGCTTATCTGCCCTGGCCCACAGCTCCTGGCCATGGCTCTTGGCTTGTTTCAGAAATCAGCTCTGGCCCAGGGCAACCTGGCCAATTTCTCTGCCACCCAGTGGGCTGCAGCCAGTCTCTCCCCAGTGAGGGCTGAATCTCAGCCTTGAAAAGCCATCTTCCCACCCCATTCCAAGTTTTTTTTTTCCTTGGTATTGCCTCTTATTGCTAGGGTTTCCTTCTTAAAATATGATATGTAATTCACATACCATAAAACTCACCTTTTCACAATTTACGTGTTCAGTGGATTTTAGTATATTCACAAAGTCATCAACTGTCACCACAGTCTAATCCAGATGTTTTCATCACCCACAAAGAAACGCTATACCCATTAGCAGTCACTCCCCATTCTCCACCCCTGTCTCCCCAGCTCCTAATCTACTTTTTGCCTCTAAAGATTTGCCTTTTCTGAAAATTTCCTATAAGCATAGTTATAGGCATGTGGTCTTTGGTGTCTGGCTTCTTTCACTTAGCATATTTTTTTTGAAATTCACCCATATCGTGGCATGTATCCAAATTTTCTTCCTTTCTATGGCAGAATAGTAGTCCATTGTATGGAAACACTGCATTTTGTTTATCCATTTATCAGTTGATGGACATTTGGGTTGTCTCCACTGCTGGACACTTATGAATAATTCTGGAAATAATATTCACACATGAGTTTTTGTGTGAACTTACATTTTCACTCCTCTTGGGTATATACCTCAGAGTGGAACTGCTGGGTCATATGGTGACTTGTTTAACTTCGAGTCTGACCAACAGAGAGAGGTGACCAACTGACTTATTAAAAGATTTATCCCATTCTTACTCTAACTAGTAAGCATTCTCATGAAGCACAAATAATGTGGCCTTAGAGCCACTCTAGCCCCCATCAAATCCCGCCTCCACCATTTTCACCTGATACGTGGGCCACTCTGCAAGGCAGAAAAACAGAGCATGATGTTCCCTGCTCAGAAGTGATGTGCTAGGGTCAAATCCTTTTCTACCATGGCTGGCTGAGATGTGGGACATGCTATAAGGGAAAGAACAGATTGTGATCTTCCCTGCTTGGGGCTGGAATCAGACTAATTATTTTTCTGCGACTTGATGTACTAGATGTACTATGTTATGCTACATGTGAAAATGGGGTCTTCTGGTTTAATTGCACATTCTGACAGAATCTACCATAGGTAGATTGCTTTGGAAAATAATTAGATGACAGAAAACACATACTTGGGACTAAAAGTCCAGCAACAGCTCTTTGTGATCATTTGAAGTGGATTTCCAGAAATCAGTGATGATGTTGACAGTTACACTTGAGGAACCAGGAAGCAGGGCCACTCAATGCCGAGTAATGAGATGACAGTTCAGCTGAGGTGGAGCTGGGAGATGGTTTCTCGGCCACTCCGAGACCAGGCAAATGTGCACCTGGGTGTCTGTATTTGTGAATTTAAGGTAATCTAAATGGGTTCCTACATTGTCTTGTCAAAATATGTTTTAATAAATTGTGTGTTTGTGCATGGGACCCACTGTACAGCCATTTATTACTTGTGATTCAAAGCAAATTGGTATAATGTTTAGGGGTAGCTCTGAAGATCATTCTGCCTTTGTAAGTTCTCAGCAATTTTCTACCCTTCCATCAAAGGACTTTTCAGTGGTGAAGCATTTCATATAGTAAATGCATTAAAATACTTCCTCTGATTTTACTATTCTAGTTAATGATTCCATTTTCTTCACAGGCTTATTGACTGAAACAAGAGCGACTGTGATGCAGGAGGCATGACTACACACTTAATTTCTGAGGTGTGCCAGCAGCTCAGCTCAGCTCAGTGTTGCGTCCTCTGAACTGGCAAGCTCCCAAGACCACAGCAAGTCTGGAAGTGACGCAGGTCCAGGCCTCCCTGCAGTTTCTCTGGCTGTTTCTGGCAATTTCTAGGACTTATCAATGTCCCATGGATAATGAATCTCTGAGAAAGCTTGCGTCAACTATGCAGATAATAGAGAAAGATATCACTCATTCTAATTCACCTGGGGCGGAAGTGCATTGCCATAATTACTTATAAACATTCAGGTCGTGCTATCAGCGGATCATGTTGCATGATATTAACGATTCAGATTATTCCAATATGGAAACCATCTAGGGACAATTGAGTGGGGCAGATACTCTTACAAGTGTCTTCCTGTATATCCTTCGTACCTAAAGTTTCAGTGAAACAAGTTCATTTTAAGGTTCATTTCCCATGGATCATTGATCATAAGCTTTAGAGACATCTTCAGGGTGGGGTCCAGAAACACCCAAGAGACCATGCAACAGCAGGGCTGTCTGCCTCACATATAGAGCTTGCCTAGTATATACCGTGTGTGTGTGTGTGTTAGTCGCTCAGTCACGTCCAACTCTTTGCAACCCCATGGACTATAGCCTGCCAGGCTCCTCTGTCCATGGAATTCTCCAGGCAAGAATACTGGAGTGGGTAGCCATTTGCTTCTCCAGAAGATCTTCCCAACCCAGGGATCGAACCCATGTCCCCTGTGTCTCCTGCACTGCAGGTGAATTCTTTTCCATTGAGCCACCAGGGAAGCCTCATATACCATATGGTATATCCTAAATAGTACGTGTTGTATATCAAATATGTGTTATATATTATAAGCTTAGGTTTTTATAGCTTATAGATTTAGAGAATGGAGTAGGAAGCTTGGCTGCACACAGTCTGCTGAGATAGAAAATATGTGCTGCTGCTGCTAAGTCACTTCAGTCGTGTCCGACTCTGTGCAACCCCAGAGACGGCAGCCCACCAGGCTCCCCTGTCCCTGGGATTCTCCAGGCAAGAACACTGGAGTGGGTTGCCATTTCCTTCCCCAATGCATGAAAGTGAAAGGTGAAAGTGAAGTCGCTCAGTCGTGTCTGACTCTTAGCGACCCCATGGACTGCAGCCTACCAGGCTCCTCCGTCCATGGGATTTTCCAGGCAAGAGTACTGGAGTGGGGTGCCATTGTCTTCTCCAGAAAATATGTAAACCTGTATAAAATGCATACTCATTCTGGTCAGTAACCACCTGTTAATGAAAATTACCAAATGCAATCATAGGCAATGTTAGGTTTTCTACTATATACAATCATAGAACAGAATAAAACTTATTGCTTTTCATCTTTAGAGTATTGATAGGTGATATTGACAAAATATTGGCAGTTTTTCTCAATTATGGGAAGTAGTAATGGGTCCAGGACCATAATAGGTACGAAGGTCCAATATTAAAAACAAATAATGGTGCCTTGATTTTCCAAGAGAAAAGCCATAAATTCCTCAAACTGTTTGTTGTTGTTGTTCAATCGCTAAGTCTTACCCAACTCTTTGTGACCCCATGGACTGCAGCACACCAGGCTTTCCTGTCCTTCACCATCTCCCAGAGTTTGCTCAAACTCTTGTCCTTTGAGTCAGTGATTCCATCCAACCATCTCATCCTCTGTCATTCCCTTCTCCTCCTGCCTTCAATCATTCCCAACATCAGGATCTTTTCCAAAGAGTCAGCTCTCTGCTTCAGGTGGATAAAGTATTGGATCCTTAGCTTCAGCATCAGTCCTTCCAAAGATTATTCAGGGTTGATCTCCTTTAAGATTGACTAATTTGACCTCCTTGCTGTCCGGGGGACTCTCAAGAGTCTTCTCCAGCACCACAGTTTGAAAGCATCAACTCTTCAGCACTCAGCCTTTTTTATTTGAGAGCTGGACCATAAAGAGCCGGACCATGGTCCAGCTCTCACATAAAGAAGGCTGAGTGCTGAAGAGTTGATGCTTTCAAATTGTGGTCCTGGAGAAGACTCTTGAGAGTGCCTTGTTTTTCCAAGAGCAAAGCCATAAATTCCTCAAACTCTAGACTGAATTTGATATTGGTTTTCAGCTAGAGGCCAGCAAACTTTCTCTCTAAAGGGCCAGGTAGTAAATATTTTAGGTTTTACCGGCCACATAGTCTCCATCACAACTACTTCACTCTGCTCCTAAAGGGCAAAAGCAGCCATAGACAATGTGTACATGAAGGAGTGTGGTTGTGGTCCAACTAAACTGTAGTTTTTAAAATGAGTAAAGAGCCAGATAGCTCTTAAATGAGCTTTAAAAATTTTTTCAAGCTCTTTAAAAGAGATATGTTGATCCCCAGGGGTTTGCATAAGCGCAGTGGCCCTCAGCCCTGGCTACACAAAAGAATTATTTGAGGGAGCTTTGAAAAATTCTGGTGCCCAGCCTCCATCCCAGAATCTCTGAGATGGGCTTCCAGGAGTCCATCTTTTATTGAGGTGTCCCAAGTGATTCTAACATGAAGCCAAGGCTGAGAACCATTGTATGTAGCCATGAAAATAGTGCCAAGTTAACCTCATTTCTTCCTTCTCCTCTGCCTTGTCCTCTCTCTTCTCCCCCTTCTTCTGTGGGACAAAGTAGCCTAAGAGCTTTATTGGGGCAGGATAGAAGCTGCAGTTCACCTGGATTTATGTTGGTCATTTGCCAAAGCCTTTCATTTTTGTCCTTATGGACAAAGGAGAACAACGTGGTGGATGAGAGAGTCAGCTTCTGATGAGTGGAGTAGATAACACCTAGAATTCTTGAAGGGTCCCACCTCTCTCCAGTGGTGACTGCACAGCAGGCATCCGATAAATCTTTCCTGGGGGAACTCATGATCTACTGTATAAGAAATGGCTGAATGAACCAGGGATTTAAACTTGGAAAGGAAAATAGTTGTGGTGGTACATGATAGTTGTCTTAAAAAATGTGCCAGGCCATCATAGTGAAGAAAAACAGACTTTTGAATTTTGCAGAGTAGAAATAGAATCATTGGGAGCCACTGGGAGGCGCTCATTCATTTAACAAGTTTTTGTTTAGTGACAGCTCTGTGCCAGGTACTGTTTGGTCACTGGAACTGTATCAGTGAACAACTCAGGCTCTGTAAGACTTACCATCTCGACACTTACTTTAATGGGTTTGATGATTAAAGCAGTAAGAAAATAGAATGGGTTGCTTCAGAAGGCATTGATCATAGGTTGGATGATGACATATTTGAGGTCATTATGAGCCAACCAGAATCTCCAGCCTCAAGTTTTTCTGAGTCTAGGAAAGTAGACCCTAAGCTCCCTTGCTTCTCTTTGCAGCCAGCTTTCCTTCCACATCACTGTCTTACTCCCACCATTCATTTCCAGGGTAACAGAGTCAGACGTTTACAGGTGGATCTGGAAATGCTAAGATTCTGAGCAGGAGAGTCACAGAGTGTGGATAAAGCTATGGACAGATTGTCCATCTCTTGCGTGACAAGGCCAGTGGAGGGGAGAAGGACTTGCCTCCTGCTTTGTGTGTCTGGGACTCCTTTCAAGCACATTTCATATGATGGCAAGTTGACAAGCTAGTGTTTGGGCCTGTCAGAGTTTCAGTTATCTCTGGAGCTTTGAGGTCTCAAAAACCACAGGCTGGCTGAATGATGCAGGGCGCTGGAGTGAGGTGTCCTGTTCGGGTTGTGTGAGCATGCTTATTCCTTTTAACTCTTTGTCACAGCTACACACTAGGAATGGGCTGAGATAATAGGGAAGCTGGGGGGAGGATCCTCTATTTTCTTTCACTGATTCATAGTAATACACATACATATCCATACACACAAATATAGATATATACATGTACCTACTTTTGTATCTAGAAATATGTCTTTTATTTGTTCTGAGGCTGGTGGGCAAGAGAATGAGAGTGCCAGTGACAAAGTGGTCCCACAGGGTAAGGCACACCCCTAATGCCCAGAGCTGACCTCCTAAGAAGAACAGAGCAGGAACGTTGCCCCATTTGGGGAGAATGGAGTTGAATTTGAGGGCAAGAGACCCAGGGGTGAGCCCATACTCACAGCAGGCTGAGGAGAGAGGACAGGCCCGTGTGGTGGGTGTTTGGGGTGTGGCTTGAGTGGTTGGAGGAGTGTGACAGAAATAAGGGTTTGAGGGTCTTGGAATCTAGGGACAAGGAGGGCCACAAGGATTTGTTTTTCTCTTAGTCTTGGGGCCCAGGAAGTTTACTTACATGACCAGGCTAGTTTTTATTATATATTACGGAGGCGGTGATTGACTGTGCAGCATTGAACACTCTGCAGATTTACATTCTGGATGTAAAGACTCTGTTGTCCTTTTTCAATAACTGGATTCGAGTTGCAGAAATATCTGGAAGCCATAAAGACTAAATGTTCTAGAAAGTGAAAGTTACCCTATCAGGAATAAAATATAATGTTATCTGAAGATTTCAGTCATTTTTAATTAAAAGAGCTGTATCATCTCTGGTCTCCAGCTTTCTTTGTCACCTATAGTATTGAGCTAAAGCGAGCCTGACAAATTGTTTCAATTTTATTGTTTGAGGCTGTGTTTGTTCACTGATCTTTACCCTGAATCTCCCTGAGAATTCATTTTGGGAGCTTGGTTCCAAAGTCAGGAGTGGTTGGTACAAAAATCAGTGTTGAAACATAGCCATTCTGAGATGTCTTTTCTGTCTTTAAAATCTATTGAGAAGAAGTGATTTAATAGTAGTTTAAATTAAGTCAGAGGACAACGGGATTTCTCTGCAGAATTACAGATAAAATAGATTTTTTTCTCTAGAAGCAAGAGAGTGTTGCAGAAGAGTTTAACTGATTCTCTTTACTGCTACGTGATGCTCGGAATACCAGAAAGATTCTGCATGTCTAGCTGGCCGTAGAAATGTGGCTGGCTCCTCACAGAGGCAGCGTGTGTGGCCAAGGTTCCCTTCTCGAGGGGGCAGGTGTCCTGGTCCTCTTGGGTGTCCTGGCCCCAGGCCTCTGCATGGTGCCCAGGTTCTCTGAAGCTGGCATCCTTCTTTGCCATGGCAAGCCTTCTCAAGAACTGGTGCACTGACCTGGCTCCTGAACCCCCTGCAGCTGACCTAAGAAGATCCCCTTTTGTGCTGAGATAGCAAGACGCGGCAGTGCTTTCAACCCTGGCCACATATCAGAATCAGAATACTGACGTCTGGCCCAACCCTTGAGGTCCTGAATTAATTGACCTGGAGGGAGCACTGGGGATTCTGATGAATAGCCAGGATTGAAGACAGAGCTTGAATCAGTTGTAATTTTGGTTCCAACCCTTTGAATATTCACCGGAAGTTAGGATAAACTTTCAGGAAAATTGTGTAGTAGGGAGTGTGTGACTGGATCAGGGCAACAGGTTTGTGAATATTTAAGTGGCATTACAGTGGTCTAATGATAGAAGTTTCAGAATGATTCCTTCCCAAGGGGATTTTAGACTCCTTTTAATAACATACGGATATTTCTGGGGATGATACAGTGCATAACCCTTTGATTGTTAGGTTATGATAGGCTTTGAAAAACAATAATATATTTATTGCCTTAAATTTTGTCACCTCTGGCTCTGAATTTTTGGAAGCTGCATTGACTTGGCATGTAGATGAGCAGGGCAGGATCACAAGCTATAAAATAGTATGAAAAAGGAATGAATTATGACACATTGCCACTCTCACTCAAGCTCTGGGAAAATGCTGACACATGAGAGGTACTGAGCCAGAGATCCTAAGTGACTGATCCCCTTCCATTTTAAAATTCCTGTTGGCAGAGAGAAGCCAGTGAAGTTTTTTTGAGTAGAGGTATGAAAACTGTGGTTAAGGATTACTTAGATAATATTCAATAATATATTGTATGGATGGCAGGATGGGGAGAACCCAAAGAAAGCAGCTCAACAATACAAATTATACCTGTAAGTTGAGAGAAGGAAAGAGCTGCTGTGGCCAGAAATTCTGAGAAGGCTTCTTGGGTGGAATGGAAATTGATCTGAGTCTTGAAAAGTACAAAGAAGACTGAAAGAGGGATGAAAGGGTCATTCTGGGTGGGAGACATTTATGAATTGTTATCTGGTCATGTTAAAAATTTTAGATTGAAAAAATATTTTTGTTCTGATTTCAGAACATGCCCTGCTGCCACCTGTACGTAAGCCCTCACAGCTAACAGTAGGGCAGTTGCCCTTACTTCTACTGCCCCTCCTTCTGTGTCAAATCCGCACTCCATGCCAGGGCCTGTGTACACTTATGGCTCTCAAAAACTCCATTAATAGCTCAGCCATTCAGCCCAGACACCACCAGCCACCCCACTTAGGGCTCCAGGCTAGTCACCCTCCTCCACTTCTCTCCTTTCTTCTGCTGTCCAGGCATCTTTCTCCACTCTTGTTTGTGCCCACCCAGCAGTATTCCTCAGACATGGGAAAGCCGTTTTACTGAGGATAAGACATTTGGGGTGCCTCCAGCTCTTCACATCCACCCACCATCAGCCTGCTGTTTTGGAGAGAATGGAAGATTTTTTTTCTTTTTCTTTTTTTTTTATAAAAGTACTTTTGGTTGTGCTACTTCAGTATAAAACACTGACTTCAAGAAGCTTACAGTCTCAGTATTGGGTGGGAAACACAAGATGGAAAAGAGAAGCCAGGACAGGGGTAAAATCTTCACACAAGTAAGGTGGGTAGTGGTAACCAAGATGGAAGAAGAAGACGGTGGAATTACATGGCTCAGAGAGGAGATGTGGGAAGAGTTATTTATAGGAATAAAAACCAAATATTTTTAGCACAATACTATATGCTATGCAATGGAATCAATCTCCTGTGGAGATGATCAGTAAAATTGTCACAAATTCTTTGGTCAGATGGATCCTTCCTGTTATCTGCAGAGATTTGCTCAGTCCTGTTTGTGTTGAGAGAACAGAGGCTGCAATCTGTGATGGTCAGCACAGGGACTTTCTTGCCCTTCTGTTTCCTCTTGGCCTTGCATGGCATGGGACACAGACTGGATGCTCAATAAATCCTCCTGATTTGAATGTATTTTCATTGTGACAACTTCCCTTTGAGACCCATAATTTCATCCCCATTTTCCAGATAAAATAAATGGAAGTCTGAAGTATCACACTCGTGTTTCCCAGATTCTTGCAGGAGAGGCATTAGAGGATTTATGTCACATACCATCTTCTACTTTACTTTCTATCAGAATGCACAGGTCACATTTCATCCATACAGCCTTCACTTCTGTGTCCCATTTTTACTTTTCAGCCCAAAGATTATACATTATAATCTTTAATATTTGGGTTATAAAATAGGGGGCAATATTTGCCTCAAAGAAAGTAAAGTTCAGTCTGTCTATATTGAAATTTTATCTCTTTCCCTCTTTGGTTCAACAGAAGACTGATGCCTAACAATGCAATGGTAAATAAGAGAAGTGTATTTCATATAAGCTTGGTTAAGGGTTCAAGCCAGTGGGTGCTCAAGGAATTTTGAAATATTTGAACCTATCAAGAATTCTGTTGACACTATATCAATGTTTGCTGGATTAAATGGTTTGTGATGGTTCCCTCTGCTCTTTGAAATAGAGTGGCATTTGGAAAAGGGGCTCATGTAGAACAGAACACTGTGTTTAAATGTTGTAGCTACTTTAGAGTTCAGGGAATTGTTTCTTTAACCAATGCAGGATGCTCATGATGAAAGGAACCCTGATGACGAGGAAGCTGAACCCCCCAGTAGACACTGAGTTTGGTCCAGAGCCCAGATTCCTTGAGGTTTAGCTTGATGTTCGTTTCATCAGACATTCTGCTTGCATTTGCTGGGGTAAAAGGTGTAATTGACACAGAGAATTTAATTTTTCATCTGGGAATATTGATTAAATAGCCTCTAAGAACTTATGACCTGGAACAGGAAATGGCAACCCACTCCAGTGTTCTAGCTGGGAGAATCCCATGGACAGAGGAGTCTGGGGAGGGGCAACAGTCCATGGGGTCACAAAGAATCAGACACAACTGAGTGACTAAGCGCAAGACCTTATGAAAGTCCATATTCCATGAAAACACATGAGGGTGTTTATTTCCCCTTTAAGTGAATTTGTTGAAATTTTATAGCACTTATCTTTCCATCAGGAAATATCCTTTTGAAAATCATGAGAAAAATATGATATTGTAAAGTAATTAACCTCTGATTAAAATAAATAAATTTAAAACAAAGAAAAAGAGAAAATAACTGAGAACTTAATTTTTGACTTATTTTCTTGAACTTGAGATTCACCAAGATAGAAATGAACATACTTTCCGCCCTTCTCAGGGTGGAAAAGGAAGAGTTTATTGGGAGGTGTGAAGTCTGCCCTGAATACAACCTGTAACTGGGTTGGCTATCAAAGAATGTGAGGAGGTGGAGGGTAGAGACTTCTGTTTAGAGATTTAAAGAAGGGAGAATCTTTTGTTTTTTGCTCTTCCTCACTTGCACATATTTTTTTCTTTTTTATTGAAGTGTAGTTGATTTACAACAGTGTGTTAGTTTCAGGTGTATAGCAAAATGATTAACGTATCTATATACATATATATATATGAAAGTGAAAGTTGCTCAGTCGTGTTCGACTCTTTGCAACCCCATGAACTATACAATCCGTAGAATTCTCCAGGCTAGAATACTGGAGTGGGTAGCCTTTCCCTTTTCCAGGCGATCTTCCCAACCCAGGGATTGAACCCAGGTCTCCTGCATTGCAGTAGATTCTTTACCAGCTGAGCCACAAGGGAAGCCCAAGAATACTGGAGTGGATAGTCTATCCCTTCTCCAGCATATCTTCCCAACCCAGGAATCAACCCGGGGTCTCCTGCCTTGCAGGTGGATTCTTTACCAACTGAGCTATGAGGGAAGGTCCCACACATGTATATAGTTATATATATATATATATATATCTCCAGATTATTTTCCACTATAGGTTATTACAAGATATTAAACATTGTTCCCTGTGCTATACAGTAACTCCATGTTGCTTATCTGTTTTATATTACAGTAATGTGTATCTGTTAAATAATTAGGATACTCCTAATCTTTCCTTCTCCCCTCTCCCTTTCCCCTTTAGTAACCATAAGTTTCTTTTCTGTTTGTGTCTGTTTATGATTTGCTAATAGATTCATTTGTATTATTTTTTATATCCACACATAAATGATATCCTATAATACTTGTCTTTATCTGACTTCCTTTACTTAATGTGATATTCTCTAGATCCATCTTTGTTACTGCAAATGGCAATATTTCCTTTTCATGGCTGAGTAATAGTCCATTATATATATATGAACCACATTTTCTTTATCCATTTATCTGTCAGTGGACATTTAGGTTATTTCCATGTCTTGGCTATTGTAAGTAGTACTGCTATGAATATCAGGGTGCATGTATCTTTTCAAATTAGCATTTTTATCTTTTCTGGATATATACCCAGGAGTGGAATTGCTGGATCATATGGTAGTTCTATTTCTTGTTTTTTAAGAAACCTCTATATTGTCTTCCATAATGTCTATGTCTATTTATATTCTCATCAACATTGTAGGAGGGTTCCATTTTCTGCACACCCTCTCTAGTATTTATTATTTGTAGACTTTTTGATGATGGCCATTCTGACTGATGGGAGGTGATACCTCATTGTGATTTTGATTTGCATTTCTCTAATAATTATCTATGTTGAGTAATTTTCATGTAGCTATTTGCCATCTGTATGTCTTTTTTGGAGAAATGTCTATTTAGGTATTCCATCCATTTTTTGATTGGATTGGTTTTTCTTTTTTTTGATATTCAGTTGTGTGAGGTGTTTATATATTTTGGAAATCAACCAAGAGGGGAGAATCTTGATCCTGGGTGCTGTGAATCCTCAGAATAAGGAAGAGCAACCAGGCTTGCATGTTCCACAACTGGAAGGGAGCCAAGTGAGTAGGCATGTAGCACTTCAGATGTGGGAGGACCACAGAGAATGTCCTGTAGACGGTTGAAGTGATCATGGTTAATAGCCACAATTGCAGTCTGCCCAGATCAGTGGTGCTCATCCAGTGCTGAGGGACCCTGCTTTACCAGAAGCCTCAAGACAGCAAGGAGAAATAGCTTGGTGCTGCTCCAGTACCGGGAGCCTGAGAAGGGACACTAAGAAACTGATGCTTTACTCTGCTGGTACCAATTCAGGGGAGTGAGTGCTTGAGACAGGTTTCCTTTGTCTTAGACCAAGTCATGCTGTTATAGCTGTTTCCTGAGTGTCAATACCTGTTTTATTAATAATAATTTAGTGGTAATAACAGCTACCATTTACTTAATACCTACTGCTTACTGTTATGTACTGAATGTTTGTCTCCCCAAAATACATATGAAGTCCAAACCCTCAAAGTGATAGTGTTTAGGGAGGGGTCTTTGTGAGATAATTAGGGTTAGATTAGACTATGAGTGGACTTCCCTGGTGGCTCAGATGGTAAAATGCATATGCCTACAATGTGGGAGAAATTGGAAGAAAAGTTATGACCAACCTAGATAGTATATTCAAAAGCAGAGACATTACTTTGCTGACTAAGGTCCGTCTAGTCAAGGCTATGGTTTTTCCTGTGGTCATGTATGGATGTGAGAGTTGGACTGTGAAGAAGGCTGAATGCCCGAAGAATTGATGCTTTTGAACTGTGGTGTTGGAGAAGACTCTTGAGAGTCCCTTGGACTGCAAGAAGATCCAACCGGTCCATTCTGAAGGAGATCAACCCTGGGATTTCTTTGGAAGGAATAATGCTGAAGCTGAAGCTCCAGTACTTTGGCCACCTCATGCGAAGAGTTGACTCATTGGAAAAGACTCTGATGCTGGGAGGGATTGGGGGCAGGAGGAGAAGGGGACGACCGAGGATGAGATGGTTGGATGGCATCACAGACTTGATGGACGTGAGTCTGGGTGAACTCCGGGAGTTGGTGATGGACAGGGAGGCCTGGAGTGCTGTGATTCATGGGGTCGCAAAGAGTTGGACACGACTGAGCAACTGAACTGAACAATGTGGGAGACCCAAGTTCGATCCCTGCGTCAGGAAGATCCCCTGGAGAAGGAAATGGCAACCCACTCTAGTACACTTGCCTGGAAAATCCCATGGACGGACGGAGGAGACTGGTAGGCTACAGAAGAGTCAGAGACGACTTCATTTTCACTTGCACTTTAGACTATGAGGGTAGGAGCCTCATGATGGGATTAGTGGCTTTATAAGAGAGGAAGAAAGAGAGCCCTCTCTTTCTGCACACATGCACTGAACAGAGGCTATGTGAGGACACAGTGAGGAGCTGAAGACCTGCAGCTCAATAAGAGAGCTCTCCCCAGGAACTACATCAGCCAGGACTGGACCTTTTAGTTTCCAGAACCATGAGAAAATAAATTTCTGTTATTTAAGCCACCCAGTCCATGATATTTTGTTACAGCAGCTTGAGCTAAGATAGCTTCCACTTGCCAGGAACTTTCCACATACTGTTTCAAGTAGTCCTCAAAACAACTTTGCAAGGTAGCTATCTCTATCTGGTAAAGCAAACAGAAACAGAGAAATTAACTACCTTGCCCAAAGTTGCACAGCCTTTGGGGGCAAGGAATATATATATATAGTCCTTAGTGCAGTGTCTAGTACAGAATAGGCACTTAGTAAAGAAACTTATGACTCAAAAGCCCATGTTTTTTTTCAGTGTGCATTCAGACCTTTTATCCCAGCATGTCAGCTGTCTCTGTGCCTTACACTCCATAGTTACCACTCAATGCAGATTCTGACTCCATTATGACATAATGGAGATTAATGGTGTTCAACCGAAGGTGGTTCCCGGCCTGGATGGAGAGCCCAAGTTTCTCCTCTGAAGTGAGAGGACTTTGGCATAAGAACCAGTAATGGTGGGATCTTCATCAGGAACCCACAGGGGAACTTTGCTTGAGAAACTCCTCCACCAAGGCCTGGTCCTGGACATCACTTCCTGCTGCTCTGAGGCTTACCTGGAGAAGTCAAGGCAATCACAGTATAAGCCAGCTTAGAGGATGCTAGAGAATGTGGCCCACATGGGAAGCTGGGCTCACCATGCAAGGGGCTAGGGAAGGATGCTTGGCTCTTCCTTGGATGAGTCTAAATCCCAGGACTGGCCTGGCCTCCTGAGAATGACCCACGGTAAAGGGTTTTTTGTTCCAAATCCTGTTTTGAGCTTGACCACAAACCCAGTGGGGTGTGGAGGGGATCTATGTACCTTCCCCCAACACAGGTCATATCTCCACATCATGCCTGAGATTCCTGCTAGTCCCCATGTGCCCTCCAGGGGCTCTGGGGTCTAGAGGCAGGGGTGAGGGAAACAGGAGGAAGAAGAGGAGAGGGAGATGCAGGGCAGGCGGAGGAGGGTGTTGAGAAGCGTCGGGTCCTGGGAAGAAGTGAAGAAAGAAAGAAAAGGTTTAAAGTGAATCAAAGAACAGCTGGAGCCATGGACCCTCACTGCCTTCTTCCTTTCCCTGCTTCTCTCTTGAATGAGGAGCTCCAGGGAATGAGCAAGGAGGATGTTTCTAGCTACTAGCACACAGGAGTCAAAGAAAGTGAACAGGCAAGATACGAAGTCCAAGGTTAATAAAAAGCACCTTTACTCTAGAATTCTTCTGTGAAAACCAGAAGTAAATTTGCAGGGTAAATTTTAGTTTATCTTTCTTGGTGGGGAAATGTCAGTGCCTCTCTTCTAATTAGCATTGCTAAAATGCCGTAGTGAGATGGGTGACTAGAATCAAGGCTTTCATTTCCTGTCGCTTTTGTATGTGGAGCTGCCAAAGCAATCAATGTCTGTGTAGTTCTATTCCCTCGATTCTTGATGTTCTCTCTGACAGCAAGAAATTCTCTTCTTCCACGAAACGCGTATCATTTTGTTAAAACTGAATGCCTGTCATCTATTCCTTGCAACTCATGTGCATTTTATCAAAAGGTTTGAATCGTTCACACGGAAGTCCCACAATGCTCTTCTCCATAGGAAGCCATTTTTCTTTCCTGAGGCTATTAAGTGGCTCACAATAAAAACCTCTAAGCACTCCTCTTTTTTTTTTTTTAAATTACTTGCAGAATCAGTAGCATTGAGCATAGATAATAGAAAGAGACAATCAGATCATATTGCCTGTAACCAACCTCCCATTTAGATCTTAGTTTGTCAGTCTAACCTAGGGAATTATGGGTGCCCAGTGAACCGTTCCTGAGATTTAAGTTGCACAGAGAATTTAGCACTGTTGCTTAGACATTGATTCTTCTCAGAGTGGGTAATGGATCCAGCCATGTAACAGTCCTGGGCAGGACAGTGGGCGCATCCTTAGGATGAAGAAGAGCTCCCTTTGAGCCTAGGCATGGTTTCTCAAACATGAAATGAAAGTGAAAGTGGCTCAGTCGTGTCCGACTCTTTGCGACCCCAAGGACTACACAGTCCATGGAATTCTCCAGGCCAGAATACTGGAGTGGATATAGCTATTCCCTTCTCCAGGGGACCTTCCCAACCGAGGGATCAAACCCAGGTCTCTCACATTGTAGGCGGATTCTTTACCAGCTGAGCCACAAGGGAAGCCCAAGAATACTGGAGTGGGTAGCCTATCCCTTCACCAGTGATCTTCCTAACCCAGGGTCTCCTGCATTGCAGGCAGATTCTTTACCAGTTGTGCCTATTGACATTTTGAACTGAATAATTCTTTACTGTGGGGGCTGTCCTGTGCATTATAGGATATTTAGCAGCATTCCTGAGCTCTACCCACTAGAATGCCAGCACCCTTCCTCCAGTGGTGACAACCAAAAATGTCTCGACAGTGCCAAGTATCCCACGAGTAAAATATCGCCCCCTATTGGAAAATACTGACCTAAAACACACACAATTGTTTCTTCCAGTGCCCTTTTCTTCAAAGAGCTGCAGAACTTTAGGGAACCACTAGAAGGTGAGTGTGGGCTTCCCTGGTGGCTCAGACAGTAAAGCATCTGTCTGGAATGCAGGAGACCTGGGTTCGATCCCTGGGTTGGGAAGCTCCGCTGGAGAAGGAAATGGCAGCCCACTCCAGTATTCTTGCCTGGAAAATCCCTGGGATGGCAGAGTCTGGTAGGCTACTGTCCATGGGGTCACAAAGAGTCAGACATGACTGAGCAATTTCACTTTCACTGAGAGGGTGACCAGGGATGCTAATTGGAGCAGCTTTAGAGACATGTCCCTGATGGACACCACAGAAGCTGTGGAGAAGGGAAGGTCCCTTGGGAAGCTTGATGGAACCATGGATGAGAACGAGGCCTGGGATTCTAAGAGCTTTAGGGAAGCAGCCCCTCAGGAAGAACACACCCTTCACCTTGCAAGCTGAGAAGATCCTGCACTGGGAGCTGGCTGTCAAGTGCTAGGCTCCACTATCCAGGGCGAGGTGTTCCTCTGTGAGAAGGTGTCAGTCAGCCTCTTCCACCTGCATGATCTGGTGTCTTTTGTGTAGAGAAGGGGGAGGTTGTTGGTCTTCTTTTGGTTTTTTATGAAAGAGAGATAGCATTCAGTTCAATACGTATTCATTTTGTGTCTACTCTTTACTAGATTCTGTGTCTGGTTATGGAGATATTAGTAGATTGCATAAATGGCCACAGATGAGTTACCCCTCTGCCTCCATGCCTTTGAGTGGTCCCCTCTCACACTGACTCTGGCCTTGGCCATGTGATTTGCTTTGGATAATAGGTCAATAGCAAATGTGATGCAAGCAGAGACTTGAAAAACTCTTGCTCAGTGAGCCTTATCCACTCTTGAGACTCTTGGTATCCTGCCACTGCTCCCATGTGAGGAAGCCCAGACCAAACTGCTGCATGATCAGACACCTATGGCCAGGGGGTCTTACTGCCCCATCTGACAGCCTGCCAATTTCTAGAGGCAGAGACATCTAGCTGACCAGCAGTTAACTGGCATGGCTCAACTAAGCATGGCAGAAGACCAGCAAATAAAGGTCCAGCCCAAATGCCAACCCACAGAATTATGAGTGAAATTAATGGTTGTGGTTTTTAAGTACTTAAGTTTTCAGGTTGTTTGGTATGCAGCAAAAGCTAACTGGTACAGAAAACCAGATGAATTACACATTACTTTTGCCTTCAGGATTCCACAGTCTAATAGACAACTGGTTTCTCCCAAGGGAGCCTGCTTGTGTAATTGGACTCTTAAAGCCATGGTAGATGGTAGTACCAGTAAATCACAGTCTTTCCCTCTGGACTACTGTTTGAAAGCATGACTTCAACACCAAAGTGCTTAGGTTCAAATCCCAGTTCCATCACTTACTAGTTGTATGACTCTAGGTAGATAACTTCATCTTTGTGCATCTGTTTCCTCATCTGTGAAAAGGGGAGATAATAACACCTACTTCATAGAGTTTTCAAGGAGACAATATATAAAAGTTTTTCTAATAGGGTCTCCTACTTAGTATTTTGAAAGTATTACCTACATATAGTTGGTCTAAAATAGAATGAGCATAAAAGTTTTTTCTTTTCCTTTTCTTTTTTGTTTAAACTCTTTTCCCTAATGTAATAAAAGTATGTGTTCTTTGCGGAAAATTGGGGAAAAAATTACAAAAAAAGCTTAAAGGTGAGAACAAATGCCATCCTTTAGATTTTGTGCTGACCTAGCAATAGCACACTTTATTTTAAAGCAAATTACTATGATCAGCTGTTGCAGAACATTTGAGACACTCAGGGAATAAACGTGTAGAGTGCTGAGCCAGGTGGTGCCCTTTATGCAGACTTTATTCCGTGTACATTTCTCCAGTTGGATTGAAGGGTATCAAGTGGTTCTTTGTTCTACAGCAGCTGTGGGATAATTTACAGATCCCAATGGACTAACTGAGACATTAGGGCAAAGTGCAAAAGAAAACCAGCAAGGAAGGCAGTGATTAGCAATTCTGGACTGATGGAACATTTTAAATTAAAGAGCACTTTCTCATACTCTGCCTCTTTTGATGTGCAGGGTTGCTCAGTAAGTTTGAATGGGCAGTTATTAAACTTGCAGCAGCTGAGGCCACACCTTAGAACTATATACTAGGTACCTTCCAGGGATCACCTGGTAATGATGGGTGAGGCTAGGCTTGTGCTCAGGGCCACTGACCTAAAATCCAGTGTTTTCTCACTTTCCTGTGATATCTCACACAACTTGGAAACAGTGCCTGCTGAGTGGGGAAGACGTGGGGCCAACACTCATTTCAGGGGTTTCCATTGATGTTAGTATGACCTCATCTCCCATGCTAGCAAAGTAATGCTCAAAATTCTCCAAGCCAGGCTTCAACAGTACCTGAACTGTGAACTTCCAGATGTTAAAGCTGGATTTAGAAAAGGCAGAGGAACCAGAGATCAAATTGCCAACATCCATTGGATCATCGAAAAAGCAAGAGAGTTCCAGAAAAACATCTACTTCTGCTTTATTGACTATACTAAAGCCTTTGACTTTGTGGCACAACAAACTGGAAAATTCTTAAAGAGATAGGAATACCAGACCACCTGACCTGCCTCCTGAGAAATCTATATGCAGGTCAAGAAGCAACAGTTAGAACTGGACATGAAACAACAGACTGGTTCCAAATCGGGAAAGGAGTACGTCAAGGCTGTATATTGTCACCCTGCTTATTTAACTTATATGTAGAGTACATCATGAGAAATGCTGGGCTGGATGAAGCACAAGCTGGAATCAAGATTGCCGGGAGAAATATCAATAACCTCAGATATGCAGATGACACCACCTTTATGGCTGAAAGCGAAGAAGAACTCAAGAGCCTCTTGATGAAACTGAAAGAGGAGAGTGAAAAAGTTGGCTTAAAACTCAACATTCAGAAAACTAAGATCATGGCATCTGGTCCCATCACCTCATGGCAAATAGATGGGGAAACAATAGAAACAGTGAGAGACTATTTTCTTGGGCTCCAAAATCACTGCAGATGGTGACTGCAGCCATGAAATGAAAAGGTGCTTGCTCCTTGGAATAAAGCTACGACCAACATAGATAGCATATTGAAAAGCACAGACATTACTTTACCAACAAAGGTCAGTCTAGTCAAAGCTATGGTTTTTCCAGTAGTCATGTATGGATGTGAGAGTTGGACTATAAGGAAAGCTGAGCATCGAAGAATTGGTGCTTTGAACTGTGGCATTGGAGAAGACTCTTGAGAGTTCTTTGGACTGCTAGGAGATCCAACCAGTCAATCCTAAAAGAAATCAGTCCTGAATATTCATTGGAAGGACTGATGCTGAAGCTGAAACTGCAATACTTTGGCCACCTGATGCGAAGAACTAAGTCACTGGAAAAGACCCTGATGTTGGGAAGGATTGAAGGCAAGAGGAGAAGGGGATGACAGAGGATGAGATGGTTGGATGGTATCACCGACTTGATGGACATGAGTTTGAGCAAGCTTCTGGAGTTGGTGACGGACAGGGAAGCCTGGTGTGTTGTAGTCCATGGGGTTGCAAAGAGTCACATATGACTGAGTGACTGAACTAAATTTACTGATGACTGCATTAGGACAAGAAAGCTAAGAATCAGAACATAGTACGGGTTTCTAAGACACTCTGAAGCCTACAGGGCTGCTGCTAACCAAACTGTGGGCCTGTGAATTGGAGTTGATGAGATTGGATGGTGTTCTCCAAATTCTGTTCTTGACAGACTTTTAAGTCCATGTAAATGAACTGAGTATTGTAAGTACAGGTAGGGGTAGGGGGAGTCTGGATGGTTGAAGTGTGAGTCCAAGGGCAAGAATCACAGCTATGCACATTGTGGGTATTTGTCGTGTTTCTACCAGCAACACTCAACACATCCAAAAGATTGAAAGCCATACCTGTCAAGATAGGGAAACATTCAGTTTTAACCAGGACCCAACTCTTAGGCTTATAGTGCAAGGAATTATGAAGTTAAAATGCAACACATTTATTTATCTGGGGCTTTCCCTGGTGGCTCAGGTGGTAACGAATATGCTTGCAATGTGGGAGACCTG
The DNA here is from genome assembly GCF_014754425.2 of Oryx dammah. NCBI lineage: Eukaryota > Metazoa > Chordata > Mammalia > Artiodactyla > Bovidae > Oryx > Oryx dammah. The sequence goes on from NW_024070207.1 coordinate 117,787,373, forward strand.
GGTTCAGTCCCTGGGTCAGGAAGATCCCTTCGAGAAGGGAATGGCAACTCACTCCAGTATGCTTGCCTGGAGAAATCCATGGATAGAGGAGCCTGGAATGAGCAGCAGTTAAGTTGCTTTATGTGTCAGGTGTGGTTTAGGCATGGATGTAAAAAGCTTAGATAAGGCAGCACCCTTGGGACTTCAGCATCTGAGAATAGAGAGCTTTAGAGAAAAAAGTGTACTGAGGCACAGAGGCCTTTAACAGGAGTAGGTACAGAGTACAAAGAGGTGTGACAGAGAAAAGAGATATTTGGTTTGAGGATTTGGAAGGGGATAGGAAGGTCTTTACAGATGGATTATCTTTGAGCTTAGTTTTATTCCCCCCCAGTTTTATTGAGAAATTGACATAGAGACATCACATTATAAGTTTAAAGTATATAGAGGGATGGTTTGATTTACATATGTTGCATGTTTTTTTTTTAAAATACCTTTACTGGGGCTTAATTTACATACCATACTATTAGAGCCACTTGCTTTAAGTGTATGATTCAATGAATTTCGGTCAGTTTACAGTTGCAGTTACCACCACAACCCAATTTTATAATGGCCCCATTACCCCAAAAGATCTCTAGTGCCCACAGCTCCAGGCAACCATAACTCAATTTTCTGAAGTTTTGCAAATACAGTAGGTGCCCAGCTGTCAGGGAAGGGAGAGGAAGTTCAGGAGAGGAGGGCATAGAGAAATGGATGGACATGATGTGTTTGGGGAAATGTCAGCCATTTAATAAGGCTGGAGCCCAGGCTTTGTGGGGATGGACTTAGGGGGGCAGTTTCGGGAGGGCAGTGGGCGACTTTCTGAGAAGTGAGTTTGGAGTGGCATGCAGTGACCAGGTCACGGAAAATATTGCACTTCCTACTAAAGAACTAGGAGGCTTTATTACTTTTTACTAGTGGTATTCAGGTTTTTTAATTGATATATGATTTGTACTCAACATGCACTGATTTTAAGTGTGCACTTTGAATTTTGACAAATGTGTACCCATAAGGCAAAGGAGAAAAAGAAAGATATACCCATTTGAATGCAGAGTTCCAAAGAATAGCAAGGAGAGATAAGAAAGCCTTCCTCGGTGATCAATGCAAAGAAATAGAGGAAAACAATAGAATGGGAAAGACTAGAGATCTCTTCAAGAAAAGTAGAGATACCAAGGGAACAGTTCATGCAAAAATGGGCACAATAAAGGACAGAAATGGAATGGACCTAACAGAAGCAGAAGATATTAAGAAGAGGTGGCAAGAATACACAGAAGAACTATACAAAAAAGATCTTCATGACCCAGATAACCATGGTGGTGTGATCACTCACTTAGATCCAGACATCCTGGAATGTGAAATCAAGTGGGCCTTAGGAAGCATCACTATGAACACAGCTAGTGGAGGTGATGGAATTCCAGTTGAGCTATTTCAAATCCTAAAAGATGATGCTGTGAAAGTGCTGCATTCAATATGCCAGCAAATTTGGAAAACTCAGCAGTGGCTAAATTCCAGTTCCAAAGAAAAGCAATGCCAACGATGCTCAAATTACTGCACAACTGCACTCATCTCACACGCTAGCAAAGTAATGCTCAAAATTCTCCAAGCCAGGCTTCAGCAATACGTGAACCATAAACTTCCAGATGTTCAAGCTGGATTTAGAAAAGGCAGAGGAACCAGAAATCAAATTGCCAACATCAGCTGGATCATCGAAAAAGCAAGAGAGTTCCACAAAAACTTTTGCTTTATTGACTATGCTAAAGCCTTTGACTGTGTGGATCACACAATAAACTGTGGAAAATTCTGAAAGAGATGGGAATACCAGACCACCTGACCTGCCTCCTGAGAATTCTGTATGCAGGTCACGAAGCAACAGTTAGAACTGTACATGGAACAACAGACTGGTTCCAGATCGGGAAAGGAATACATCAAGGCTGTATATGGTTACCCTGCTTATTTAACTTATATGCAGAGTATATCATGTGAAATGCCAGGCTGGATGAAGCACAGGCTGGAATCAAGATTGCCGGGAGAAATGTCAATAACCTCAGATATGCAGATGACACCAGCCTTATGGCAGAAAGCAAAGAACTAAAGAGCCTCTCAATGAAAGTGAAAGCAGACAGTGAAAAAGCTGGCTTAAAACTCAACATTCAGAAAACTAAGATCATGGCATCCAGTCCCATTCAGTTCAGTTCAGTTGCTCAGTAGTGTCTGACTCTTTGCGACCCCATGAACTGCAGCATGCCAGGCCTCCCTGTCCATCACCAACTCCTGGAGTCTACTCAAAGCCATGTCTATCGAGTCAGTAATGCCATCCAACCATCTCATGCTCTGTCGTCCCCTTCTCCTCCTGCCCTCAATCTTTCCCAGCACCAGGGTCTTTTCAAATGAGTCAGCTCTTCGCATCAGGTGGCCAAAGTATTGGAGCTTCAGCTTCAACATCAGTCTTTCCAATGAACACCCAGGACCAATCTCCCTTAGGATGAACTGGCTGGATCTCCTTGCAGTCCAAGGGACTCTCAAGAGTCTTCTCCAACACCACAGTTCAAAAGCATCAATTCTTCGGCGCTCAGCTTTCTTCACAGTCCAACTCTCACATCCGTACATGACCACTGGAAAACCCATAGCCTTGACTAGATGGACCTTTGTTGGCAAAGGTCTCTGCTTTTTAGTATGCTGTCTAGGTTGGTCATAACTTTTCTTCCAAGGAGTAAGCATCTTTTAATTTCTTGGCTGCAGTCACCGTCTGCAGTGATTTTGGAGCCCCCCAAAATAAAGTCAGCCATTGTTTGCACTGTTTCCCCATCTATTTGCCATGAAGTGATGGGACCGGATGCCATGATCTTAGTTTTCTGAATGTTGAGTTTTAAGCCAACTTTTCCACTCTCCTCTTTCACTTTCATCAAGAGGCTCTTTAGTTCCTCTTCATTTTCTGCCATAAGGGTGGTGTCATCTGCATATCTGAGGTTATTGATATTTCTCCCAGCAATCTTGATTCCAGCTTGTGCTTCCTCCAGCCCAGCGCTTCTCATGATGTACTCTGCATAAGCCTTGACATACTCCTTTTCCTATTTGGAACCAGTCTGTTGTTCCATGTCCAGTTCTAACTGTTGCTTCCTGACCTGCATACAGATTTCTCAAGAGGCAGGTCAGGTGGTCTGGTATTCCCATCTCTTTCAGAATTTTCCACAGTTTCTTGTGATCCACACAGTCAAAGGCTTTGGCATATTCAATAAAGCAGAAATAGATGTTTTTCTGGAACTCTCTTGCTTTTTCCATGATCCAGCTACTTCATGGCAAATAAGATGGGGAAACAATGGAAACAGTGACAGACTTTATTTTCTTGGGCTCCAAAATCACTGCAGATGGTGAGTGCAGCCATGAAATTAAAAGACACTTGCTCCTTGGAAGAAAATTTATGACCAACCTAGACAGCATATTAAGAAGCAGAGACATTATTTTACCAACAAAGGTCCACCTAGTCAAAGCTATGGTTTTTCCAGTCATCATATATGGATGTGAGAAAGCTGAGAGCCGAAGAACTGATGCTCTTGAACTGTGGTGTTGGAGGAGACTCTTGAGAAGTCCCTTGGACTGCAAGGAGATCAACCTGTCAATCTGAAAGGAAATCAGTCCTGAATCGTCATTGCAAGGACTGATGCTAAAGCTGAAACTCTAATACTTTGGCCACCTGATGCGAAGAACTGACTCATTTGAAAAGACCCTGATGCTGGGAAAGATTGAAGGCAAGAGGAGAAGGGGACGACAGAGGATGAGATGGTTGGATGGTATCACCGACTTGATGGTCATGAGTTTGAGTGAACTCCAGGAGTTGGTGATGGACAGGGAAACCTGGCATACTGCAGTCCATGGGGTCACAAAGAGTCGGACATGACTGAGCGACTAAACTGAACACCTATATATTATATTATATGCCATCACCTTTGAGAGTTCTCTTGTACCCCTTCCCACTCAGTGCTCTCCCAGGAAACCACTATTGAGAATATGTAGTTTTCGCTGTTCTAGAATTTTATAAATGGAATCATATAATATAGTAGTCAGTGGTTTCTGGCTTCTTTCACAATGTTCATCCATGTTGTTGAGTGTGTTTTATTGCTGAGTAGGATTTTTAAGAACTTTAAGTGTCTGTGATTTTTGTTTTTTTGAAATTGCCTAAGCAATTTATTCCCTGGTGGCTCAGATGGTAAAGCGTCTGCCTATAATGCAGGAGACCCGGGTTCAGTCCCTGGGTTGGGAAGATCTCCTGGAGAAGGAAATGGCAACCCACTCCAGTATTCTTGCCTGGAAAATCCCATAGATGGAGGAGCCTGGTAGGCTACAGTCCATGGGGTCGCAAACAGTTGGACATGGCTGAGCAACTTCACTTCAAGCAATTTATTCAGTATATTCAACAGCTGTTTGAGCCCCTGCTCTGTGAAAGGCATAGTGTGGATGGTGGGGCTACAACCAGGAGCAAGGCATGAATGGTTCTTCCCTGCAAGCAACTTAGGATCTGTTGGGAGGAGGCTGGGACTATAAAAGGTATGAAAATGTTACAGCAGATGTAAACATTCAAGTGTTTTGGTTTTTTTTTTTTTTTTTTTTTTTTTGCTACAAGAAGCTTTATTGTTTCTACTTGGTGCAAGGCTTAGGCGAAGTCTCCAGGGTGGTTAACAAGCTGCCTAGTGGCTGTAGGAAGGGGCTTCAGGCAGAAGCCCTGACACCAGGGGGGCTTCCTGCCTTCTGGGAAGTCGAGAAGGTGGGGGCTGTGCTGGCAGAGCCCTGGGCCTGCAGGTCCATGAAGGCCGATTTCAGGGGCTTTTCCCTGAGCTCGATGGCTTCCGCAGCGTCCTGGGTTTTACCCTGCTCCTTTTGGGTTAGGGTTAAGCATGAGGGAGTGAAAACTAGAAACAGGCTGCCTTACTGGCTGCCTGCCTGGGAGTGCGCTGGCCTCTCAAGTGGAACAAGGGCGGGGACAGGTCCAGGGATGCTGAGTACAGGGATCTGGTGCAGTACCTTGTTTTTGCTCCCAACACCCTGTTTTTGCTTCTAATTATTGAGAAGCAGCAGTTGGGTTTTCAGTCTTTTTCTCTTACTGTTCATAATTTGTCCCAACTGTACATGCATGCAGTTATTTTTAGTTCCTTACAGTTTCTTTGTATTTTGTTGCTCCAGAAGAGGAGAGGTTTGTCCAGGTGGAAGCACTGCAGCAAAGGGTCCCAGTGACCAGTTTCTAGCCTGTTTTCAAATTCCTTGAGAAGGTGGCCCATGCACTCCAGAGCCGCAGCATCATGGTGGAAATAAGCCCAGAAAGGTGGGTATAGGAGGCGTGCAGATACATGTTGACTGGGCAGTTGACAGCAGCCTCTACCTGGGTGGCATCATTCTGATAAGTCTGGGAGCTCATGGTTGATCAGTAAGGAGCTAAGCTCAAAAGAAGGTGTTGGCTGGTCTGGAGGCCCAGGATTTTGGAGGGTGGGCAGGCGTTGGAGGAAGGGGCATCCCTGCATCTATTCCATTCAAACACTGTGGAAGCAAGAGACAGAGCCTCAGGACTGCCCAATGTACTACCTCAGATTTATTTTTTAATTTCTTATGAGTATTTTACTTAAAATAATTTTATTGAGATAAATGTTTTATGTCATAAAATTCGCTCATTTTATGTGTGCTAAATTGCTTCAGTCATGTCCGACTCTGTGTGACCCTATGCACTGAGCCCACCAGGCTCCTCTGTCCATGGGGCTCTCCAGGCAAGAATACTGGAGTGGGTTGTCACGCCCTCCTCCAGGGGATCTTCTCCAATCCAGGGACCAAACCCACATCTCTAACATCTCCTGCGTTGGCAGCCTGGCTCTTTACCACTAGCACCACCTGATTTTTAATAATTTTATACAGTTGTGCCACCATCACCATAACCCCGTTTTAGAACGGTTCCCTTATTCCCAAAAAGTCCCTGTGCTCATTTGCAGTCATTCTCCATCCTCATGCCCGCTAGGCAATTATTTATTTACTCTCTATCTCTGTGTGGTGGTTTAGTCACTAGGTCATGTCCAACTCTTGTGACCCCATGGACTGTATGTAGCCTGCCAATATACTGCCTGCCAATATGCTGGAGATGTAAGAGACTAATATAGTGGTAAAAATTCCATGTACCAGTGTAGGGGAAATAGACTCAGATTTGATTCCTGGGTTGCAAAGAATCCCTGGAGTAAGCAAATGGTAACCCAGGTTATAGCCTGGGGGGAAGGATCACAAAGTATTGGACTCTGCTAAAGGAACTAAGCACACAAACATGCACAGACATACGCACACATGCACACACACAAAATACTTTACCCTTTTACTTGTTGACAGACCTTTAGGGTTTGTCAGGTTAGTTTATTCCCCTCTCTCTTGTCTTATGAGGCCTTGAACGACAGACTAATTATAGCTCTGACAGGACATCTCAACTCATAACTGCAGTGATTAAAAAAAAAAAAGTAGTTACAGTCCTAGTGAACAAGTCTTCTGTTAAAGAAACACTCCCAAAACATGTGAGTAGGTCTTGGCTTTCCTTTTTATACTTCCTGTCTTCCTCTCTTGGTTCTGCCCTGTGAAAAATGCAAATGAGCATACACTCAAGGCCAGTCAGGGAAGGGGGTGTGTCTGGGCACATGCAAAATAGGGTTTTTACATTTTCATTTATGTGGGTGTCGACTGAGGGTTTTGATGGACAGTTGCAAGTTACATAACAAGAGCCTCTATTGCACATGTCTTTCCCATAATTCAGTCTGTTATAATCAGATGTATGTATATATAGAATATTTATGAACCCTACAGAATGGAAAAGACTAGAGATCTCTTCAAGAAAATTAGAGATACCAAGGGAACATTTCATGCAAAGATGGGCTCGATAAAGGACAGAAAAGGTATGGACCTAACAGAAGCAGAAGATATTAAGAAGAGGTGGCAAAAATACATAGAAGAACTGTACAGAAAAGATCTCCACAACCAGGATAATCACGATGGTGTGATCACTCACCTAGAGCCAGACATCCTGGAATGTGAAGTCAAGTGGGCCTTAGAAAGCATCACTACAAACAAAGCTAGTGGAGGTGATGGAATTCCCATTGAGCTATTTCAAATCCTGAAAGTGATGCTGTGAAAGTGCTGCACTCAATATGCCAGCAAATTTGGAAAACTCAGCAGTGGCCACAGGATTGGAAAAGGTCAGTTTTCATTCCAATTCCAAAGAAAGGCAATGCCAAAGAATGCTCAAACCACAGCACAACTGCACTCATCTCACACGCTGGTAAAGTAATGCTCAAAATTCTCCAAGCCAGGCTTCAGCAATACGTGAACCGTGAACTTCCTGATGTTCAAGCTGGTTTTAGAAAAGGCAGAGGAACCAGAGATCAAATTGCCAACATCAGCTGGATCATGGAAAAAGCAAAAGAGTTCCAGAAAAAGATCTATTTCTGCTTTATTGACTGTGCCAAAGCCTTTGACTGTGTGGATCACAATAAACTGTGGAAAATTCTTCAAGAGATGGGAATACCAGACCACCTGACCTGCCTCTTGAGAAACCTGTATTCAGGTCAGGAAGCAACAGTTAGAACTGGACATGGAACAACGGACTGGTTCCAAATAGGAAAAGGAGTATGTCAAGGCTGTATACTGTCACCCTGCCTATTTGACTTATATGCAGAGTACATCATGAGAAATGCTGGGCTGGAAGAAGTGGAAGCTGGAACCAAGATTGCTGGGAGAAATATCAATAACCTCAGTTATGCAGATGATACCACCCTTATGGCAGAAAATGAAGAGGAACTAAAAAGCCTCTTGATGAAAGTGAAAGAGGAGAGTGAAAAAGTTGGCTTAAAGCTCAACATTCAGAAAATGAAGATCATGGCATCTGGTCCCATCACTTCATGGGAAATAGATGGGGAAACAGTGAAAACAGTGTCAGACTTTATTTTGTGGGGCTCCAAAATCACTGCAGATGGTGATTGCAGCCATGAAATTAAAAGACGCTTACTCCTGGAAGAAAAGTTAGGACCAACCTAGATAGCATATTCAAAAGCAGAGACATTACTTTGCCAACAAAGGTCCATCTAGTCAAGGCTATGGTTTTTCCTGTGGTCATATATGGGTGTGAGAGTTGGACTGTAAAGAAAGCTGAGCACCGAAGAATTGATGCTTTTGAACTGTGGTGTTGGAGAAGACTCTTGAGAGTCCCTTGGACTGCAAGGAGATCCAACTAGTCCATTCTGAAGGAGATCAGCCCTGGGATTTCTTTGGAAGGAATGATGCTAAAGCTGAAACTCCAGTACTTTGGCTACCTCATGCAAAGAGTTGACTCATTGGAAAAGACTCTGATGCTGGGAGGGATTGGGGGCAGGAGGAGAAGGGGATGACAGAGAATGAGATGGCTGGATGGCATCACCGACTCAATGGACATGAGTTTGAGTGAACTCCGGGAGTTGGTGATGGACAGGGAGGCCTGGCGTGCTGCGATTCATAGGGTTGCAAAGAGTTGGACACGACTGAGCGACTGAACTGAACTGAATGGGCTCCTAGCTGCCTAAGGTTACTTGAGGACACAGCTGTGCATCACCGGCACATGTGCTGGAGTTGGAGAAGCCCCTGTGGTTAGTTTGTATCCACTGTGTGCTTATGGTGCATGTGCAGGAGCTGGAAAAGTCTCTGTGGTTATTTTTGCAGCATATCTGTGAGCTTTCCTGGGCACGTCTGGGATGGAATCTAGAGATCAGCTTGCATCCTTTTCGGCTAGGCCAGCCCTCTTGCTTGTGCCTAAGTTCTGACTTAACAGGTTATTTCTTTGTATGGACATGTGTCTTGTATAGACATATATCTTCATTTACTTCTCTTAGGTAAATATTTGGAAGTGGAATTGTAGGGTCTTATGGTGACTCTTGCCTGGAGAATCCCATGGAGGGAGGAGCCTGGTAGGCTACAGTCCATGGGGTCGCAGAGTCAGACATGACTAAGCCACTTCATTCATTCACATGGTGACTATATTCAACATTATAAGGAACTGTCAGACTGTTTCCCAAAGCAAGCACAACATTGTACAATCTTACCAGCAGTATATGAAAGTCCCAGCTTCTTCACATTCGTCTATACTTGTTATTGTCTATTTTTAAATCATAATCATTCTAATGAATGTGAAGTGGTATCTCGATTTTGATTTGAATTTTCCTCATGACTGTTGAGTAACTTTCACTTGCTTATTGGCCACTTGTGTATTTCCATTGGTGAAATGTCATTGAAATCTTATGCCCATTAAAAAAAGTTTGATTGTGTTCTTTCAAATTTTTTGTTGTATGAAAACTCAACATGTATAAAGGACTAGGAAAATTAAAAGAATTGTATTTTGAGGACCTGAAGGTTAAATTGGTCCACAGCCTGAGAAGACTGAGTGTGTTTGTCACTCAGTATTGTCTGACTCTTTGCAACCACATGGACTATAACCTACCAGGCTCCTATGTCCATGGAATTTTCCAGGCAAGAATACTAGAGTGGGTAGCCATTCCTTTCTCCAGGGGATCTTCCTGACCCAGGGGTCGAACCCAGGTCTCCTGAATTGCAGGCAGATTCTTTACCATCTGAGCCACCAGGGAAACCCTGGCATAGTGTTAATCTTGTAGAGCTCCATTGTGCAATATTGCAGCCCCTAGCCACTTGAGGCTGTGGAGCATGTGAAATATGGCTTGTCCAATTTGAGATGCATTGCAGG
>NW_024070207.1:117797526-117864941 GCF_014754425.2 Oryx dammah
GGTCAGGGGCGGCCGGGAGGAGACACCCCGTGTCCGAGGTCAGGGGCGGCCGGGTGGAGACACCTCTCGCCCGAGGCCAGGGGCGGCAGCTGGGAGGAGTCACCCACGCCCGAGGCCAGGGCCGGCGGCCGGGAGGAGCAACCCAGGGAGCGGTGTTGCTCTTTAGTTCTTCTTCCCTTTCTGCCATAAGGGTGTTGTCATCTACATATCTGAGGTTATTGATATTTCTCCTGGCAATCTTGATTCCAGCTTGTGCTTCCTCCAGCCTGGCATTTCGCATGATATACTCTGCATATAAGTTAAATAAGCAGGGTGACAACATACAGCCTTGACATACTCCTTTCCCTATTTGGAACCAGTCTGTTGTTCCATGTCCAGTTCTAACTGATGCTTCTTGACCTGCATATAGATTCTCAGGAGGCAGGTTAGGTGGTCTGGTATTCCCATCTCTTGAAGAATTTTCCACAGTTTATTGTGATTCACACAGTCAAAGGCTTTGGCATAGTCAATAAAGCAGATGTTTTTCTGGAACTCTCTTGGCTTTTACGATAATCCAGTGGATGTTGCCAATTTGAACTCTGATTCCTCTGTCTTTTCTAAATCCAGCTTGAACACCTGGAAGTTGACGGTTCACGTATTGTTGAAGCCTGGGTTGGAGAATTTTGAGCATTACTTTGCTAGTGTGTGAGATGAGTGCAATTGTGCAGTAGTTTGAACATTCTTTGGCATTGCCTTTGTTTGGGATTGGACTGAAAACTGACCTTTTCCAATCCTGTGGCCACTGCTGAGTTTTCCAAATTTGCTGGCATATTGAGTGTAGCACTTTCACAGCATCATCATTCAGGATTTAAAATAGCTCAATTGGAATTCCATCACTTCCTCTAGCTTTGTTATTAGTGACGCTTGCTCAGGCCCACTTGATTTCACATTCCAGGATGTCTGACTCTAGGTGAGTGATCACACCATCATGATTATCTGGGTCATGAAAATCTTTTTTGTATAGTTCTTCTGTGTATTCTTGCCACCTCTTCTTAATATCTTCTGCTTCTGTTAGGTCCATTCCATTTCTGTCCTTTATTGAGCCCATCTTTGCATGAAATGTTCCCTTGGTATCTCTAATTTTCTTGAAGAGATCTCTAGTCTTTCCCATTCTGTTGTTTTCCTCTGTTTCTTTGCACTGATTACTGAGGAAGGCTTTCTTATCTCTCCTTGCTATTCTTTGGAACTCTGCATTCAGATGGGTATATCTTTCCTTTTCTCCTTTGCCTTTAGCTTCTGTTCTTTTCTCAGCTATTTGTAAGGCCTCCTCAGACAACCATTTTGCCTTTTTGCATTTCTTTTTCTTGGGGGTGGTCTTGATCACTGCCTCATGTACAATGTCATAAACCTCTGTCCATAGTTCTTCAGGCACTCTATCAGATATAATGCCTTGAATCTATTTGTCATTTCCACTGTGTAATCATAAGGGATTTGATTTAGGTCATACCTAAATAGTCTAGTGGTTTCCCCTCCTTTCTTCAATTTAAGTCTTAATTTTGTAATAAGGAGTTCATGATCTGAGCCACAATCAGCTCCTGGTCTTGTGTTTTTTGCTGACTATATAGAGCTTCTCCATCTTCGGCTGCAAAGATCAATCTGATTTTGATATTAACCATCTGGTGATGTCCATGTATAGAGTCTTCTCTTGTGTTGTTGGAAGAGGGTGTTTGCTATGACCAGTGCATTCTCGGAAAAACTCTATTAGCCTTTGCCTTGCTTCATTTTGTACTCCAAGTCCTAATTTGCCTGTTACTCCAGGTATCTCTTGACTTCCTACTTTTACATTCCAGTGCTCTGTGATGAAAAGGACATTGTTTTGGGGTGTTACTTCTAGAAGGTCTTATAGGTCTTCATAAAACTGTTCAACTTCAGCTTCTTCAGCATTACTGGTTGGGGCATAGACTTGGATTACTGTGATATTGAATGGCTTCCCTTGGAAACGAACAGAGATCATTGTGTCATTTTTGAGACTGCACCCAAGTACTGCATTTTGGACTCTTTTGTTGACTATGAGGGCTACTCCATTTCGTCTAAGGGATTTTTGCCCACAGTAGTAGATATAATGGTATCTGAATTAAATTCACCCATTCCAGTCCATTTTAGTTCATTGATTCCTAAAATGTTGATGTTTACTCTTGCCATTTCCTGTTTGACCAGTTCCAATTTACCTTGATTCTGAGATACTGAGAACCCCATGAACAGTGTCTCCTGGAGTTTGCTCAAATTCATATCCATTGAATCAGTGATACTATCTAACCATCTCATCCTCTGCCACCCCCTTCTCCTTTTGCCTTCAATCTTTTTCAGCATCAGAGTCTTTTCCAATGAGTCAATTGTTCTCATCAATTGGCCAAAGTATTAGAACAGTGTAAAGAATTTGCTTGCTAGTGCAAGAGATACAAGAGATGCAGGTTCGATTTCTGGGTCGGGAAGATCCCTTGGAGTAGGATATGACAACCCACTCCAGTATTCTTGACTGGAAAATTCCATGGACAGAGGAGACTGGTGGGCTACAATTCATGGTTCACAGTCAGGCGTGACTGAGCAGTGCATGCAGACACGCATTTCCTTTTCTGGTTAATGCTAACAATTTATTAAGTTTTTCTTGTTCCTAAAGATGTAGGAACCTTGTCAAATTGGTACATTATTGATTTCCACTTTAACATTTTTTAAGTGGAATTGAATAACAAACCCAAAATAAGTTTAGGACAGGAAGTCTGGGTAATTTTTTGAAGTTATTGTTGGATATTAACCTTTTGGTGAATTTTTAATCAGTAATCAGAGAATTGCTAAAACCTAAAAGAAAACTCATTACAAGTTGGCACAATTATGAGGGCAGAGTAAATGTTACACTTTTTGGTGAAAGATTTTTCAGAAATACTTCAAGATTAGACACTAGCCCTCCAGTTTTTCAGAATGAAGCCTCTTTTACAAAGACTTTTTTTTTTTTAACCTGAGAAGCCTTAATGAGAAATCTGGAAATATTTGTTGGTAGAAAAAAAAAGATAAACTACAGTATGTTTATAAGTATGCATGCATATATTTAAGTATAATTTCTCTTTCTCTCTGTTCCCTGGAGAATCACTGGGTGGAATTAATTTTAAGAGACCATTGGCCAGGCCCCTCAAAGGTTAAATTAAATTGAGGAATGCTACTGCAATTTGATTATGTTTTCATCTTTTCAAATTTGTCATCTAGTATAGATTTTAGTCCTATTTTCATACTTCTGTATAGGTCACCTAAAAGCCTTGTTCAAAATTGTATTTTTTTCCTCTCATGAGTAATTTCTCTCACTAGGTAACCTTTGTCTTCTATGGACATAATAGAGGTGTTTATTTAGAAGTAGCAAAGGAGAATGGACTCTATTTTGTGACATATTGAGTCATAAGATAGAATTATGCTTGTGTACTCAGCAGCTGACCTTTTCTTTTTCCCAGCTTAGAGGCTGAGAAGAGGGTTGACCTGCTGTTGTTGTTGTGTGGAGTGTAAAGAACCTGAGCTCTCAGACAGATAGAAGGAGAGGGTGACCACAGACAGGGTGAGATTTAAAGCTGGTCAGTAAGCAAGAAAAATAAATTTCTGTCACAGACTTGCCCCTAATGTCTCCCATTTCTGAGCACATTCCTTATGTTAAATTGCTCTTTACTGATTCTTCCAGAATTTTATTCCTTCCTCCTCCAACACTCCAGCTTTGCATCAGACGTTACCACCTGCTACTCTGTTGTTGTGCTTGACTCCAGATGCATGGTTCACTCTTTCTCGACAAAAATGTATCTTTAGGCTGCATGTCATTCTTCCCAGTTCTATTCTTGCATCATTTTGGTGATTTAAATACCGTTGATTCTCATTCTTTGTGGTTCCGTAAAGTCACCATAAAGTGCTGCACTCAATATGCCAGCAAATTTGGAAAACTCAGCGGTGCTCACAGGACTGGAAAAGGTCAGTTTTCATTCCAATCCCAAAAAAGGCAATGGCAAAGAATATTCAAACTGCTGCACAATTGCACTCATCTCACATGCTAGCAAGTAATGCTCAAAATTCTCCAAGCCAGGCTTCAACAATACGTGAGCTATGAACTTCCACATGTTCAAGCTGGATTTAGAAAAGGCAGAGGAACCAGAGATCAAATTGCCAACATCGGCTGGATCATCGAAAAGCAAGAGAGTTCCAGAAAAACATCTATTTTATTGACTACACCAAAACCTTTGACTGTGTGGATGACAATAAACTGTGGAAAACTCTGAAAGAGATGGGAATACCAGACCACCTGACCTACCTCTTGAGAAATCTGGATGCAGGTCAAGAAGCAACAGTTAGAATTGGACATGGAACAACAGACCGTTTCCAAATCGGGAAAGGAGTACGTCAAGGTATATATTGTCACCCGGCTTATTTAACTTGTATGCAGAGTATATCATATGAAATCCTGGGCTGGATGAAGCACAAGCTGGAATCAAGATTGCCAGGAGAAATGTCAGTAACCTCAGATATACAACAGAGAAGGCAATGGCACCCCACTCCAGTACTCTTGCCTGGAAAATCCCATGGACGGAGGAGCCTAGAAGGCTGAAGTCCATGGGGTCGCTGAGGGTCGGACATGACTGAGCAACTTCACTTTCACTTTTCACTTTCATGCATTGGAGAGGGAAATGGCAACCCACTCCAGTGTTCTTGCCTGGGGAATCCCGGGGATGGGGGAGACTGGTGGGCTGCCATCTATGGGGTCGCACAGAGTCGGACATGACTGCAGTGACTTAGCAGCAGCAGCAGATATACAGATGACACCATGCTTATGGTAGAAACGGAAGAGGAACTAAAGAGCCCCTTGATGAAAGTGAAAGAGGACAGTGAAAAAGCTAGCTTAAAACTCAGCATTCAGAAAACTAAGATCATGGTATCTGATCCCATCACTTCATGGCATATAGATGGGGAAACAATGAAAACAGTGACAGATTTTAATTTTGGGGGCTCCAAAATCACTGCAGATGGTGAGTGCAGCCATAAAATTAAAAGACATTTGCTTCTTGGAAGAGAAGTTATGACCAACCTGGACAGCATATTAAAAAACAGAAACATTACTTTGCCAACAATGGTCTGTCTAATCAAAGCTATGATTTTTCCAGGGGTCATGTATGGATGTGAGAGTTGGACTATAAAGAAAGCTGAGCACTGAAGAATTGATGCTTTTGAATTGTGGTGTTGGAGAAGACTCTTGAGAGTCCCTTGGACTGCAAGGAGAGCCAACCAGTCCATCCTAAAGGAAATCAGTCCTGAATAGTCATTGGAAGAACTGAAGCTGAAGCTGAAACTCCAGTACTTTGGCCACCTGTTGGGAAGAACTGACTTATTGGAAAAGACCCTGATGCTTGGAAAGATTGAAGGCAAGTGGAGAAGGGGACAAGAGAGGATGAGATGGTTAGATGGCATCACTGACTCGATGGTTATGAGTTTGAGCAAGCTCCGGGAGTTGGTGATGGACAGGGAAACTTGGTGAGGTGCAGTCCATGGGGTCTCAAAGAGTCGAACATGACCGAGCGACTGAACTGAACACTGAATTAGCACTGAAACAGTGATGTGTCCTTCTGCACTGTTTGGGTCCAGGGAAAGCAAGTCCCCTGTCTTTGATGTCTGTGGTAAGGGTACCCTATGTTCCAGCTTCGAACAACCTGAAATATAGTAAATATCATGACATTGGGATCATAACTTTGAGGAAATGTTCATTTTAGCCCTGAGTTGATCCAGGTCTGCCTGTCAGAAGGGCTTCAGAGTCCTGTGTCCCTACAGACTGCAGTGATCAATGAATGTGGGGTGTTGTGTCTGTTTCATTTGTCATGAGGCCTTGGTCTGGGGGAACTGCTCCTGACTGGGGCTGCTGGGCATTGGCGTACACAAATGGGGCTTTTATCACAGGCACCATATGAAAAGTTGTTGGGAAGCTGTATGTGTGGTGTCTTTGTATCCAGGTGACCTATCCACATCTTGGATGTTGTTCTGAGGCAGCTTTGCATTTCCTACATGGGTGTGGGAGCAATATAAGCTGTGCAGCTGGGTACCTGATGAGTGTCATGTGAGTTTCCTATCACCGTTGTACAAACTTAGTACCTTAAAACAATGTAAACGTATTACTGTAAAGTTTTATAGGATATAGAAGTCTATCATGGATCTCATAGATCTCGGATCAAGGTGTCAGCAGGTCTCTCTTCCTTTCTAGGCTTTAGGGGAGGATCCATTTCCTAGCCTCCTACATTCCTTGGCTTGTTGTCTCTCCATCTTTAAAGTCAACAACAGTGGATTTTGCCTCCCTCTTCTACTTTTAAGGATTCCCGTGATTGCTTTAGGCCCATCTGGACAATCCAGAATAATCTCCCTATTTTAAGGTCAGCTGATTATCAATATTCATTCCATCTACAATTTTAATTCTCTCTCATTTAACATAACATATTCACAGGTTCTGGGGATTAGGTCATGGACATATTTGGAGTGCCATGATTCTGCTTACTGCAGGTACCAGATGGAATGAAGATGCTGTTTCCTGTCCTCTAACCTTGTATGAAGGGGTGTAAATGGAGATGAAAGCCTGCAATGTGTCTTGAATCTGATTGCCAGTTTGAATCTGCAACCACTGCTGTCTCAGTGCCTATTAGAACACAGTTTTGAGAGGGTGGATTTTTACTGGGAACATTACCCATGTTCAAGCACAATTTATTAAGTCTCTGAAGGGGTCTGCTATTCTGATAATTGACTAATTTCTTAATTGTGCAGCTCCCAAGATATCTTTCCTTTTCAAAACCTCTGAAGATAATTTTAAGATGCTGGATAATGGGTTCCTGGGACTCTGATGGCTATTCAAATCTCCAAAGCTTTAGGACTTTTCTTGGCCATCAGAAAGAATTGAAAGCTACTGTTTTCTTTTAGAGGAAAAAAAAATATTTTTAACCTGTGTGATATAAATTTTAAATGAAGCCAATCTGCTAAGCTGGGCTGCTGTAAAATGACTTTCACCATTGCATTCATTGTGTCAGCCAGATCTTTGGTCCAAATATGCTGGTCTTGTAAAAATCTTATTTCAGCTGTCAGGGTAATCAAAATGGTTTCAAAAGCTTTCCCTGAATACTGCATTGAAGTAAAATAATAAGATATGCTATCAAATGTCAGACTGTACAGAAGGAAAACACCAGATATAGGCAGCTTTTGCTTTTTTTTTTTTAAGTCTATTTTATTAACTTCTTCATATGCGTATAATTTTGAAGAGACTATTCCTGAAATATACAGTTTCAAAGTCAGTTAGGTGGCTTTCAATCCAAAATTGAATTTGGGATGACATAATTAAACACAGAATTACAGAACAATATTTTCTTTATTAAAGTTATCTTTTGATGCCGCAGTTTGTTTTATATGATGGGATTTTTTATAATGTTGTATTGCGTGTGCAGAGGAAGAAAAAATGATGGCTACAGGTTTTATCCTTTAAAATTTTGATACTACAGATATGCATTTCTAAAACTCTGTGGCCTACAGATGTCTTTAAGCTACATGATCTTATTCTTCTATTATAGCATACAAATGTTGTTGATGTTGTGGATGACATAGATGTGGAAATGAGGGTAAAATTTTGGCGAGAACTCACTGAGTAGTCAAAGGGTTATGCAGAAAATTGCTCAAAAGAAACTTGTATTTTAAAATATTACCTAGCGAAGTCAAGGTTGAAAACTAAAACAACCCAAGATCATGAGGCTAGATCTTTTTGGAGACATCCTGAGGATAAAAATACCAGGTTTGCTGCTGTCTGAGCTGGCTGCTCTAGAGCAGCTGGGGGAGTGTTTTCATCCTCCCCATGTCTCTTCCTCAAAGAAAGCCTCTCAACAATCTTCCTGTCTGTCCCAGTCTCCACCTCTGACCACTGCTGTATTCAAACCTCTATTCTTCCCACACTAAGCGTTGATTCTTGATGTCCATTCATCCATCTTTCTATCCAACAAGCTTTTGTTGAGCACCACTTTATAAAGTTAATTATAGAAGAATCAATGAAGTTGGGAAATAGAGCAACTCACTGATTTCAGGGGTCTGAGTCTTGCCATCTTCATTCGTGCTGACTACGTTTGTGTGTCAAGCACTGGCAGGGTATTAAGATAAAGAAGACATCAATTAGCAAATTGCAAATGAGGACCGATTAATTGGGGTTGAGGATGAGGGAGGTGGGAAGGGAGAGGTTAGGCTAGAAAAAAAGGGACTAGACAGATTTGTGAGGTGATTGGAACTTTCCATCACCACTTCATGTGCTTACTATCTGTTAGTAGCTGCCCTCTCAAATTTCTAGGACATTCTATCACTCTGTAACTAGTAAAGAGACCTTTCCCTCCCAACCTCATTCCCATTCTCCACTGGGGGACCATGACTATCTCTGTCTCCATTCTCTGGATTCAAACTTTTCCATATGTCCTGTCTATATGTCTTCCGTCCCACTCTGCTATGGCAGAGTCCTCTTCTAAGGGCCATCTTGCCACTTGATTAACCAGTTAATGAAGATACATAAAAGGGAACATTCATCCTGCAGGCTATACAGCACTGCTAGTGACTCTAATGGAATTTAGCAGATTCGCAGGGCTTTTACTACCAACATCCACACCATGTGACTTGATATGTAGTCTTGATATGAACTTTGCCAAAATACTGCTCCCAGTTCAGGAGCAGCCAGTAAATGGCTCTTGTGCAAATTCCTCTACAGTAAATGGCAGGAAGATGGCATACAGCTTTAGCTACAGTATCTCTCTGCAGTAAGGGACAGTGACTTCAGAAATAGCAATAGTAGAACACATTGCAAAAAATGGCCTCAATACTTTTCAGCTCCTTTCAGCAAGAGATGGAGTCTGTTTCCTGGTCCTTGAAACTGAGGCTGAGTTGGGGACTTGCTGTGACCAGTGACATCAAGTGAGTTCCAAACTAAGGCATCAAGAGGCCATGCGGCTTCTACTTTTCTTGTCCTGGGACCTTGTGATCCAGGCAATCCTGCTGAGTGATGAAAAGCACACGGGCTGTCACTCCAGCCTACCAACCACCAAACACATGAACGAGACCACATTAGACCATCCAGTCATTAGCTGTTCACCAGCTGCCTCCGGAAGCACACACAAGTCCCGCAGGGATCTACTGAGCTAGCTCTGATCAGAATAACCAGCCAGCTCCCAGAATCATGAGCTAAATACATAGTAGTTGTTTTAATCTACTAGGAACTGCTATGAGCAGTCAAATGAAATGATTGTGATACTATTTTTAAACAGGAAAAATGGGATGGATTCAGCAATAGAGTGGAGTGGAATCTATAAAATTTGACTTTGTGACCCAAAGAGGAGAATAAGTGAAGAAAACAGGATATGAAGATGTATGTATCTAAAACTACCCAGAAAGCACAAATCTCTTGCCAGCATTTGCTATGAAAAATCCAGAGTATTTGAATGAGTCTGAATATCTTTTGATTATTATTATTTAAGTTTATTTGGCTGTGCCAGGTCTTAGTTGTGACACTCAGGATCTACTAGTTGCTTCATGTGGGATCTAGTTCCCTGACCAAGGATCAAATCCAGGTTCCCTGCATTGGGAGCATGGAGTCTTAGCCACTGGTCCACCAGGAAAGTCCTGGTCTGAGTATCTTAAACACACCTACTAGTATGAAAGAAGATAGTCCCAGTTCTAGATGGTACTCAACATAAATGGCATATGTCCCAGTTCACATCAAACTGAGATTTAAAAGTTGTTGATCTTGGTTGATATCTGTTTATAGGTAGGATATGCTTGAGGGCAATTTTTTTTTCCTGAAAAGAGTGGGGGTTCTTTGTTACTTTGTATGACCTGAGTGCAACTGGGAACACACATGGTTCAGTCTCTGAGCAATGTTGTCTTCAAAAGCAGTGTGTGGCAGAAAAACATAATTGACAGCAATTCATATCTGTACTCAGTCTCTTGGAGGAAAAGAAAAGCCAAAAGGGGGAGTACATTAATGCTAACAAAGCTTAAAAGAGCATCTTCTTTCAGTTCAGTTCAGTTGCTCAGTCATGTCTGACTCTTTGCGGCCCCATGAACTGCAGCACGCCAGGCCTCCCTGTCCATCACCAACTCCAGGAGCTTACTCAAACTCATGTCCATCGAGTTGGTGATGCCATCCAACCATCTCATCCTCTGTCGTCCCCTTCTCCTGCCTTCAGTCTTTCCCAGCATCAGGGTCTTTTCCACTCAGTCAGTTCTTCGCATCAGGTGGCCAAAGTATTGTAGTTTCAGCTTCAGCCCTTCCAATGAACTATTCAGGACTGATTTCCTTTAGAATGGACTGGTTGGATCTCCTTGCAGTCCAAGGGACTTCAAGAGTCTTCTCCAACACCACAGTTCAAAAGCATCAATTCTTCGGCACTCAGCTTTCTTTATAGTCCCAACTCTCACATCCATACATGACTATGGAAAAACCATAGCTTTGACTGGATGGACCTTTGTTGGCAAAGTAACATCTCTGCTTTTTAATATGCTGTCTAGGTTGGTCATAGCTTTTCTTCCAAGGAGCAAGCATCTTTTAATTTCATGGCTGCACTCACCATCTACAGTGATTTTGGAGTCCGAAAAAACAGAGTCTCTCACTGTTTTCATTGTTTCCCTATCTATTTGCCATGAAGTGATGGGGACCAGATGCCATGATCTTAGTTTTCTGAGTGTTGAGTTTTAAGCCAACTTTTTCACTCTCCTCTTTCACTTTCATCAAGAGGCTCTTTAGTTCTTCTTTGCTTTCTGCCATAAGGGTGGTGTCATTTGCGTATCTGAGGTTATTGGTATTTCTCCCTGCCATCTTGATTCCAGCTTGTGCTTCATCCAGCCCAGCATTTTGCATGATATTCTCTGCATATAAGTTAAATAAGCAGAGTGCCAATATACAGCTTTGACCTACTTTCCTGATTTTGAACCAGTCTGTTGTTCCATGTCCAGTTCTAACTGTTGCTTCCTGAACTGCATACAGATTTCTCAGGAGGCAGGGCAGGTGGTCTAGTATTCCCATCTCTTTAAGAATTTTCCACAGTTTGTTGTGATCCACACAGTACTTGGGTGCATCTTATTTAGACATCTTTATTCTTCTCAGTCTTTGTATAATGCCTGTAGCAGCACTCCTAAGAACTCTCTGGAAGTGGCTTATGAAAATATAAAATGTTCTCTTCCCATTTTCACTATAGTCTTTGAAAACTTCCATGGAACAAAAAGACATGGCTTTTTGGTGTCTTGACTATGAGTCTCCAGTCAAGTATAGAGCTAAAGATCTCTTTCTTGTCCTGTCATCTAAACTTTCCCCTCATCACTGTGATAATTCCCTCATTCACTTACTCCTTCTTTTCCATCCCTATGTTCATGCACAGTGATGTCTTCCTAAAACTAGTGCTCCCAGCACCTGACTCTCTGTGATACATTTGGGCTTCTGGGGTGGGTAATCTATCTTTATTTCTCTAAAAGATAGAGAAATCTCATTTCCCAGATTTCACACTCAATGGGAGAAACTTGACACTTTACTCCCAAGTAAGATTCCTTCTTTAGAACTAGGGGGAAAGTGGAAAGGACTGAAATATTGATGTATTTGTGTGTATTTGTATTTGTATTTAATAATGTGATTAAAAGCATACTTAAAATATCTCATTTCTAGGACAAAATTTGAAATAATTTGGACCTCCCCAAATGAGAAAAAAAATAATCACACGTTTCAAGCTGGTGAACTAACTGGAAACGATACTACTGCTGTGGTAGCCAATAAACAGAACTGCATGGTGCTATTCTTTGTCAGTCCTACAGGAAAGTTATTCTTGAATTATAGAAGTTTTGATTATGAAAGAGACTCTGGAAAATACCGTAGTATAAGCTGACTTCGCTATTCTGTCCTCTTGTGGCTTGCTTTTGTGCCTGATGTACAGCGGAGGGGACTGGGGAAAGCTAAAAGGAGGGTCAGATTTTGACTCTTCATGAGAAAGGGGAGAATCAGACACTGGATGAGCTGCTTCAAGGTCCATGTGACAATGGGCATCACTGTGAAAGGACAAGGGCCAGTGTCCCCACTTCTCTGTGGCACGCAGGACCACAGTGACATTTTCAAAACTGGCAACTCTGGGACAAGGAGGGGACGCAGGCAAGGATGTTCCAAGATGTCCATCAGCCATGTCAGCTTTGAGTCTCCCCCTAGTGGCTGCATTAGGAAAGACATCGATGCAAGGAATGTATGTTAGTCGCTCAGTCTCTTGAACTCTTTTCAACCCTACGGACTGAAGCCTGCCAGGTTTCTCTGACCATGGGCTTCTCCAGGTGAGAATACTGGAGTGGGTAGTCATTCCCTTCTCCAGGCGAAAGGACTGTGAAAATGGTAGGTGCTGACAAACCAGTCCATGGGGACAGGAGAGGCATCTTTTGAAGGCTTTTATTGATACTTTGGGGTGGGAGGATGTTTTTGAGGGTCTGTGTGAGCAGGAAGAGTTCAATGCAAGAACTTTGAGATGCTGGTGATAATCACCCTGAATTTACGGACAGGCTACTTTGACCTTGGAATTCTCATGCTACCTGTCCACACCAGTATGGTAGCTTTGCTCCTTATTCTCTTGTTGGCTGTCAGCTATTTTACTTAACTCTCTCACCTCTGATTCCTTCCTTGTAGAATGGAGGCAAAGAATCACAAAGAGATTTTTGTGAGAATTCAGCATTGCCATGGAGATGGAATGGGCGAGCAGGAGTGGGCTGTGGTGCGGAGCAGACCCTACTTCTCGACTGACTGCTGCAGTCCCTGCACGATCGCAAGGCGGGTAACCAGATGAATTCAGGCCCAGCAGCTCCAGGACAGGGAGACGAGGCCAACGTTTCTCCAGAGACCCAGCATGGCCCATTTCTCTCTGCAACAAGGGATCAGTGCTATGGAAACTGGCACTGTGGGCAGCGGGGATAGTGGTTCCCTGGTCGTGACGGGTCTTCTCCCACCCGGAGACCCAAAGTTGCTACTTAAGTGAACTTACCCTCCCCCTTACGTGAGAGTGTGTTCCATGGACACAGCCTAGCAGGAAGATGCAGCCTTTTATGTCTCACTGGCTGCTGACCCATCAGTCGGATGACAGCATCCCCATGGGCTTTCCTGTTTCAGTTCCGGCAGCCCTCAGTCAGTGGTCTCTCACCATCAGGAGCAGCCTGTACATCAGCAGCAAGGTGGCCGCCAGCAACAAGCTCGTGCTCTCCAGCAACCACATCAGCATAGTCCTCAGCCTCTCGGGGGACGGTGAGCACCTAATATGAGGACATCCACTACGTGCAGGTGCCTGTGGCCGACACACCTACTTCGCAGCTCTGTGACTTCAACTCCAAGGCAGACCACATCACAAGGTGGAGAGGAAGCAGGGCCCTACCCTGCCATGATGTGCTGCTGGCTGAGCCCCTCTGCCACCCCCTGTCTCGCCTATCATGAAGTACCAGGCCATGGCCCTGCTGGACGCCCACACATGGACCAAGTCCTGCCAGCTCATCCTCCAGCCCAAAAATGGCTTTTGGGAACAGCTCATCTACTATGAGTTCCAGCTGTTTGGCAAGAACACCATGACCACGGTCACTTCCCCCATGGACATGATCCCTGACATCTAGGAGGAGGAGGTCTGTCTGATGGTCCCACTGTGAGCCATTCTGCCAGCCCTGGGGTCAGAAGTAGAGATCTGCCACTGATCCTCCACCAAGATCTCTGCTTAAACATTTTTCTTTTGTTGATACAGAAAAACTAGATGATGCCTTTTGTAAGGGCACCGAAAAAGGAAGAGTGCTGTAGCTCTTAAAGATTCAGCTTACTAAATGTAAGATGGTGAAGATAAGTTTCCTACCCAGTGAGTGACAGATGCTGAACCATGTGCCCAGGTCAAGGGGACCAGCGCCTGATGTGTGTGGCAAACCTGGAATCCTGCAGTCCTCCCCACAGCCAACTAACCCAGGAATGAGTCTGCACAATCCTGTCTCATTCTTTTGAACCTGAAGCCAGCCTTAAACATCATGGTGCCTCTCATGCTTCTCACAGTAAGTGCCAACCTCTTGGGTAAGTAGACTTTAAGCAGTGCTCCAGAAGCCCTGGGGGGCCCCAAGCCAACCCTGCATCCACCTTCAGCCACCAGGGCCCAACTCTGGTTCTCTAGATTGTACTTATGCATAAGATAGTTTTCAAAGGAAGCATTCAGTTGTATAAAATTAAAAAAAAAAATATATATATATATATATTTTAGCACCACTGTACATGGCAAGCGCTCCTACAGCTTTTGATGAAAGATGGCATTGGTCTCTGTCTCAGGGCATGTGTGGAGAGCAGGTCTGGCTTTGGGCCTCAGAGGTTCCTTGCACAGGCCTTGGCCCAGAAGACTGGAGCTATGGACTGGCCTGGCTGGCCACGAGGGTCCACAGCAGCATGTGCCTGAGGGATGAATGAGTGGGCCCTATCAGTAGACACTGAAATCCAGAGTTGTTCCAACTCTCCAGTTGTGCAAGGATCTGGGTCAAGACCATCTATTCTAACCCATGGGTTTTCAAACAAAAGCATAACTGCCATGTATGGGTTCAGAACCCAGTGGAGGCCAAATTCCCGTTCTCTCCAAACCCACTCCTCTGCCACTTCCACGAAGTGCCTGCCCATGGGTGTCATTTTAGGATCGAGGGAGACTGATCTCACTTTCTCCATGAATAAACAGACCCACAAAGGCCAGGGCGAATGTGGGGAGGCCCCCACAAAGCAGAAGAAACCTATCTGGAAGAAACCCAGGTAGAAAATTTCTTTGAAAGCATTTTTTCTTAAAGAGAAGTTTATTTGGGTATATTTTGTTTCAATTTCTAAAATGTTTAAGTTAACATACCATGAAATGAACTTTCTTCTACATAAAGTTCTGTGAGTTTTGACACATTTGTGTAACTACCTCCACAATCAGGAAACAGAGAAATTATGTCACCCCAAATATTCCCTTATGCCTCCCCTTTGCCCCACCCCAACGTCTGGCAAACAATTCTCTGTTTTCCATCGCTATAGATTTGCCTTTCCCCCTTGTGGCTGTTTAGTTGCACAGTGGTGTCTGACTTCTTGTGACTTTGTGGACTGAAGCATGCCAGGCTTCCCTGTCCTTCACCATCTCCTGGAGCTTGCTCAAATTCACGTCCATAGAGTTGGTGATGCCATCAACCCATCTCATCCTCTGTCGCCCCCTTCTCCTCCTGTCTTCAATCTTCCCCAGCATCAGGGTCTTTTCCAATGAGTCAGTTCTTCACATAAGGTGGCCAGAGTATTAGAACTTGAGCTTCAGCATCAGTCCTTTCAATGAATATTCAGAGTTGATTTCCTTTAGGCTGGACTGGTTTGATTTCCTTGCTGTCCAAGGGACTTGCAGGACTCTTCTCCAACACCATGCTTCCAAAATATCAGTTCTTCAGCTCTTAACCTTCTTTATGGTCCAACTCTCACATCCATACGTCACTACTGAAAACATCATAGCTTCGACTATATGGACCTTTATTGGAAAAGAGATGTCTCTGCCTTTTTAATATGCTATCTAGATCTATCATAGTTTTTCTTCCATGGAGCAAGCATCTTTTAATTTCATGGCTGCAGTCACTATCTGCAGCAATTTTTGGAGCCTAAGAAAATAAAGTCTATTACTGTTTGCATTTTCCCCCTATCTGTTTGCTGTGAAGTGATGGGACTGGATGCCATGATCTTAGTTTTTTGAATGTTGAGTTTTAAGCCAGACTTTTCACCCTCATCAAGAGGCAGTATTGATTTCAATTTGTGCTTCATCCAGCCTGGCATTTCGCATGATGTACTCTGTGTATTAGTTAAATAAGCAGGATGACAACATACAACCTTGATGTACTCCTTTCCCAATTTGGAACCAGTCTATTGTTCTATGTCTGGTTCTAACTTTTGCTTCTTGACCTGCATACAGGTTTCTCAGCAAGCAGATAAGGTGGTCTGGTATTCTCATTTCTTTTAGACTTTACCATAGTTTGTTGTGATTCACACACTCAAAGCCTTCAGTGTAGTCAGTGAAGCAGAAGTAGATGTTTTTCTGGAATTCCCTTGCTTTTTTGATGATCCAGCTGCTGCTGCTGCTAAGTCACTTCAGTCGTGTCTGACTCTGTGTGACCCTACAGACGGCAGCCCACCAGGCTCCCCTGTCCCTGGAATTCTCCAGGCAAGAACACTGGAGTGGCTTGGCATTTCTTTCTCCAATGCACGAAAGTGAAAAGTGAAAGTTAAGTTAGTCATGTCCAACTCTTAGCAACCACATGGACTGCAGCCTACCAGGCTCCTCTGTCCATGGGATTTTCCAGGCAAGAGTACTGGAGTGGGGTACCATTGCCTTCTCCATGATGATCCAGTGGATGTTGGCAATTTGATCTCTGGTTCCTCTGCTTTTCCAGAAGGTCACATATATAGACCACCATAGAGGATATAACCTCTGGAGACTGGCTTCTTTGAGTATGTCTGAGATTTACACATGTTGCTTTTTATGGACATGTTGCATTCCATTGAATGGATCTGCTGCAGTTTGTTTTACATTCACCCATTGAAGGATATCTGGGTTGTTTCCAGTTTTTGATGACTTTGAATAAGATTGTGACAGATTTAAAAAAGGGAGGGTTTTATGAGAATTCAGTAAGCTGATGCAGGGAGGGTTCCGCCTGGTGCCTAGCCTCCATTGTCAGTGCTCAATGAGCTTTCTGGGGGTTATCACATGCACAGACTCTTTCTAAGAGTCTGAAATGTACTCTCCATTTTATAGAACCCTTGGTGTTGCTAACATAACTCGCTGACTGGACTACCTTGATATTATTGGTAATGACTGGGTCTTGGATCCCTCTTAATCTTTAGTGATTGATGTAGCAAGAGGACAGAGCTCATGATTTCTTCTTAATCTCAGGCCCTCTGTAAAGAGAACTTCCATCACAGTTGACATTTTCTAGTTTTCTGCCACGTCTTCTGAGAAAACAGTAACTTCTTACTCAGGGGAGATGGTGTTTTATCAGGCAAGTTCAAGCCATTCTGAGAGAGAAGAAAACACCTGTATGTTCTTGATCACTGACCTTTGGTGAAAATTACTGCTGTTTGCTTTTTTCTTTATTAAATGGCAGAAAAATTCTATAATAGCAATTAATGGAAATGCTTAATTCAAACTATATTAAAACCTATTTTTGTGTTTCTATTACGCCAGGATGGCAGGTCAAATGAATCTTTGAAAGTATGACTAGGGATTTCTATGGAAACCAGGTGGAATTAGGGAGGAAACCCAGCTCTGGGTCATTGGTACTTTTCTCCCACTCACTGGGGACCCTAGAGAATCTGTCTGTGGGTGGCCTCTTGCTGTGGTTCTCAGGGTACACAAGTCTCAAGCTCCAAATGCCTCTTGCTGCTCAAGGTGGTGCCAATGGGAAGTTGGGGTGACTGTTCATAGCAAACTGATCCCAGTGAGTAATGATAAACTGGATTACATTTTTCAGTCCATGAAATGTTTTCAGTTACATTATTTTATGTAATCACGTTATCACTCTAAGTTATCTCCATTCTAAAGGTGAGGAAGCAGGTTCTGAGACGTGAGGGCATTTGCTCGAGTCAAGAGGCACAGCCAGGGTTTGTACCATCCAACTCTAAGAACAGTGGCCATTTTTCTGGGCAATGGTAGGTGCCAGAACCTCCTTCCCGGGTCTTCCCTATCCACTGTGGCAGGTTGGGTGGTTGGAGAGAGTAGGGCTTTACCTCTGTCCTCATCGGAGGCTGTGATGGAGAGTGGGACACAGCTTTATATATTTCCATGAAAGG
Source organism: Oryx dammah (assembly GCF_014754425.2). Classification (NCBI taxonomy): domain Eukaryota; kingdom Metazoa; phylum Chordata; class Mammalia; order Artiodactyla; family Bovidae; genus Oryx; species Oryx dammah. The sequence goes on from NW_024070207.1 coordinate 117,815,396, forward strand.
CTCAGGGGCCAGCATGGGAGATCAAAATACTTTGTGGGGAAAAATGCACATTGCCTTTCTTCCATGGTTCCTAATTTTTTGCCTGCTGGAGTGTGGGAAGTGTTAGTTGCTCAGTTGTGTCATACTCTTTGCAACTCCCAGGCTCCTCTATCCGTGGAATCCTCTTGGCAAGAATACTGGAATGGATAGCCATTCCCTCTCCAGAGGATCTTCCCAACTCAGGGGTTGAACCCAGGTCTCCTGCATTGCAGGCAGATTCTTTACCATCTGAGCCACTGGGAAACCCACTGGAGTGTGTAGGTCCTCATCAATTGCAATCATGAAAGATACTCTCTTATTGCATCTATTAACACATCCTTCTACAGTTTTCTTCAGTTACACTAATTATTTCCTGTTATGAGTTTATTCTCTTCTGAGATTTTTCCTCAAGAAGCTTCTGCAATTTTGGTCTCAGTTATTATATTATTATAAGAACTGGCCCTCCAGTGGTGCAGTAGAATGGCTGGGGGTTGTGTTATTTCGACCTCTCATGAAGCATCTTCTAATTTTTGTTGAGGATGAGAGAACTGGTTGCTGATTGGAATTGGATGGACTGCATGGGTATCCCATGTCTTTAATTATGGTAAAATAACACTGCAATTATTTCCCAACTTTCACAGTATCTCCCTCCTTTCCTTTCTACTTCAGGCCTTCAGCTAAGCAATTTTTCTCTGGAGACTTTCCTGGCTCTCATGCTTCCTTTTCATTCCCACCATAATCTCTAATATTCAATGGCTACCTTAGATCCACAGTGCATCAGCTGCCTCCTTTCTGGCTTCTTAGTTTCTTATCTTTATTCCTATGCATCGTACACATAGCAACATGAATACTTTTTTTCGACTTTTATTTGGATTAGGTTACTCCCATTCTAAGGAGCCCAGAATAACTCAATTACCTCTTGAATAAAATTAAACCTCCTAATTATATATGCTAAAGTCCTCAGCCTGTAAACTCCTCCACTTAATGGCCCCCTTGCCTGCCCTCCTCCACTTGGGCATCCTACTCCAGCTCCATAAGCCCATTGGCATCCTTAAGTGCATATTTATACCCATCTATTAACCCATAAGCCTTTGCACATCCCACCTCTCCTGTTTACAGTGCCTCCCCTCTACATTCCTGGTAAAATATAATAGTCATTTGACCAGGAATATAATTGGTTTAACTTTGTTTAACTCAGTGTTTCTCAAATTTTTTTTTTTTTTAACCGTGTGACAGTTTTGTTTACAGGATGGCTGTTAAAACTGTGCTGGAGAGCTTCAGTCTCCTCTTTGCTCCTCCAGGTCTGCCCTCAACACTCCTTCACTCTGGTTGGTGCTATAAGGGAGGCTGACCTGTATGAAAATATCAACAGGCCCCCACCCTTGACTTCTCTCATGGTTACAGTGAATCGAGATGTTACTGAAGGTATTGCATAGATGTGGCTAACTTCTATAATCCATGCACTTTAAGTAAAGCAGATTACTTTCTATAGTGTGGGTGGGCCTCACCCAATCAGTTGAAGGCCTTAAGAGCAAATATTGAGGTTTCCTGAAGAAGTTTTTGGTATTAACCACACCCCCATCCCCCGATCCCAACCACATGAGCCAATTTCTTAAAATTAGTCTCTGTTTCTGCTTCTCTGGAGAACCCTGATTGATAAATACCTTGATGTCTGGGTTTGCTTGGCCAATAAGGCCCACCTGTATGTGATTAGAGGGAGGAAGGAGAATAGAGTTAGGGTGTTTATTCTCTGGGTCTCACTATGCTGTGTCACTTACAGTTGGCTGTGTCTGTGGACAGAAGTCCCAATTCCTATCTGGAACCTTCTCTCTAGGGCTGTTTCCCTCTCAGTAAATCATTCCACAGTCTTTCCCCTGGGGATGGTCTCCCTACATTTTCCCCCCATCTCTGTGACTAGCCCATTGTTAAACTTTCCTCCAATTGCCCAATTTGAAGTACCATTTGTTTCCTGACATAACCGTGACTGATGTCTCCTGAGACTAGTGTTCCAATGAACTTACTTTGGGAAACTATGCTTTCATTTCAACTTTTCTTTTCTTAGGGTGGCGAAGTTGTAGGGTTCACTGTTCCCCAAAACAGCCTGGAGGAAACCAGGAGAGACTTGACAGAAAAAGAGATTCATGAGTTAGAAAATGAATCATGGATGGGTTTAGTTCAGCTGGAGGGAAGGTGGGCCTGGTGACCGAGTGAAAACTAACGTTTGTGGACTCAACAATTATAAAATACTTCTGCACATTTTATCTCATTTGATCCTCTCAACAATCCCACGAGGTGGCAATTATCCCGTGTCACAGGTGATCAAGGAGATGAGCAAATGAGCAGGATGTACTGGGGATGTGGGAGAAACCTGTCTAAGTGGAGAGTTCTTCACGAAAGTGGGGAGAAGTAAGGTTTCCAGAGGTCAGGCAGGGCCAAATGATGCATGATCCTGCGGGTAGAGGTGAGGAGTCTCATTTAAGGTAAGAGGCTGCAGAGAGCTTTTGAAGGATTATTTTAAAAATTTAAATTGACTGTATGAATAATACATGTTCATGGTAGAATATTTAAGAAAGTAAAGTGTAAAGAAGAAAATAAACCTCACTCATAATTTTATCACCAGGTGATGGCCTTGTTTTAGCCTCTTAAAGCTTGAAATTTGTCAGCATTCATAGCATTGTGCATGTCTTATCTGTCCGACAGTTTCTCAACTGTGGCACTATTGACAGGATAATTCTTTGTCATGGGGGGAGAGGGTTATAGGCTATTTAGCAGCATCCCTGGCCTCAACTCACTAGCTGCCAGTAGTGCCCCTCCACCAGCTTTGGTGACCAAAAATGACTCCAGACGTGGCCAAATGTCCCTTGGTAGGCAGAGTCACCCCCAGTTGAGAATCTCTGATCTAACTTTATATTGTGAATGTTTTCTCCCATATCATTAATAACCATACAAAAATCCATGCAATATATATATATACCATACTTCATTTACTCATGGCTTTTTTGTTGGATGTTTAGTCTGTTATATAAATGTGTTTATATATATATATGTATTAAAAATATGTATGTATTGCCATCATGAAGAGCACAGTGATGAGTATCCTTGCATATAAATCTTTAGTTGAATCTCTGATTATCTCCTTAGGACCATTTCCTAAGAGTGCATTTCTGAGTCAAAGGACAGGAACATTTCAGGACTCCTGGTATATTTTCCTGGAGAAGTACCTTCCAGAATGGTTGTCCAAATAGACAGACCCACTAAGCTCTGATGCATGAGTGTTCCCGTCTTACCCTCACAAGCACTGCAGATTATCATTAGAAACACTATGTTCACAGGTAAAATAATAATATCCTGATATTTTAATTTGCCCTTTCTGATCTTCAGGAAAGTTTTCTCATGTGTTGCTTAGAAATTTGTTGACTTTCTCTTACATAACTTATTAGTTGTTTTTTATTTCTTTGCTTTTAAATTTTGTTTACTTCCTCTTACCTATCTTGTGAAATGTTGACTATTTCAATCATGAAGGCAGAGTTTACAAACACACCAGCTGGCTTGTGTTTAGGGGGACTATATTGATTTTAACTTTTTTCCTCAAGTGTCTTGTTTTCTTAATTTTCAGCTTAGATTCAGTTCTCTACCATGTCAGAGAGTCATTCAACTTTGTGAAGGAAATCTGTCTCCTTCCTTAAAAAAGGCATGGAGAAAAAGAAAGAAAATGACTTTCAATAGGCTTTTCAGTTTTCTAGTTTACAACCTCAAAGTCGGATTTTATGTAGCTGAGTCCACGGTGTTTTCTCATTAGTATTATAAAATAGATTGTTACTCTCTATTGTGCTCTCCCAGGGATGTAAAACTAAAATGGAAATCCAGTCCAGCTCTTCCCCCAGCTACTTCTGTAATCTCAGGCAAATTGCTTCCTGTTTCTAAACCTAACTCTTCTCATTTGTAAAATAACATGGTGAGAGAAGATGATCTCTCAGGGCCTTTAGAATTCTATATATTTGTGTTCATGTGACGGGAAGAAGAGAAACAGCTCAACTAGCAACAACTTGGGGCCCTGGTGTCTTGTTTTTGGTGGCGAGGAGGGTGAGATTCTAAAATAATTTGAAAATGGAAAAATATGACACTTGTCTGTGTCTTCCAGTCATTTAATGAACTTTGTTTCCTTCTATTATGCTCTAGCCCTTTTGTTCACCAATAGCAAGAATTTTCCTAAAGTGCTGAATGCTCAAAGAGGTAGAATGTAGATGTTTATATAGGGCTGTTGTTGAGGCAGGAAAAGTCACGAAATTGGCCTTACCTGTGATATAATATATATTATTGTTATTATAGATGTTATGACTAATATATATAATAAATATATATAAAATCTACCCATTCATATATCTGCTTGTTGAATGTCTTCTCCACAGGAATGCAGGTTCTATGAGGCAGAGACCTTGTCTATCTTGTCCTTCTTGGGATCCTGAGTCTCTAAGACAGTGCCCAGCTCTGGTACCTGCTCAATAGGTAAGTGAAGAACAGATGCATAAGTGAGTAAATAAGGATGTCACCTATCAAAGAGACAGGAAGTAAGTGTTGGCAAGGATATAGAGGAAAGGGAACCCTTATGCTTTGTTGGTGAGAATGTAAATTGGTGCAGTCACTGTGGAAAACAGTATGGAAGCCCCTGGGAAAAACTAGAACTAGCACATGATCCAGTAACCCCACTCATGGATATAAATACAAAAGAACGGAAATCACTGTCTTGAGGAGACACCTGGGCCCGCTTGTTCACTGGAGCATTATTTATGGTAGCCAAGCTATGGAAGCAACCCAAGTGTCCATTGATGGATAAGCAGATAAGGAAAATGCAGTGTATATATACACAATGTAACATTACTCTTCCATGAAAAAGAAGGGAATTCTGCCACTTGCAACAACAATGGTGAAACTGGAGGGCATTATACCAAGTGAAATAAACCAGACAGAAAGATAAAGAAATGCTGTATGGTATCACTTATATGTGAAATGTAAAGAACAAAAAACTCACAGAAACAGTTCAGCCATGGTTGCCAGAGGCTCGGGGTTGAGGGAAATGAAGAGATACTGGTCAAAGGGTACAAACTTTAAATCATAAGATAAATAAATTGTGAGGATCTAATGTCTAGCATGATGACTATAGTTAATCTGTATTGTATATTTGAACTCTACTAAGAGAATAGATCTTAGCATTCTTAAGAAAAAATGTGGGGAAGTAACTATGAAAGGTGATAGATGTATTAATGAACTTGATCATGTTAATCATTTCACAGTATATGTGTACATCAAATCATCACATTGTACACTGTAAATATATTACAATTTTTTGTTAATTACATCTCACTACAGCTGGAAAAAATAAACGAATCTGTAAACTGGCTATTGGTGCAGCATGTACAAATAAAAGTTATGAAAACAACTTACAACTTCAGCTTCTTCTCCATCAGTAGTTGGGGCATGGACTTGGATTACTGTGTTATTGGATGGTTTGCTTTGGAAACCGAGATCGTTGTGTCATTTTTGAGACTATACCCAAGTACTGCATTTCGGACTTCCTTGTTGACTATGAGGGATACTCCATTTTTCTCAAGGATTCTTGCTCACAGTAGTTCTACTACTGTGGTAACTTTGCCAGTTATTTTGAAATGGGCAATCAGAGTGTATGGGCAGTCAAGTAAATACTCAAAAGGAGTAAGACAAAGGGGAATCGATTTGAATTGCACGTTTTCTCAGAGACAAACTTTTTCAGTCCCTAAACAAGTTATGTTGCTGCTGCTGCTAAGTCGCTTCAGTCGTGTCTGACTCTGTGCGACCCCATACATGGCAGCCCACCAGGCTCCCCCGTCCCTGGGATTCTCCAGGCAAGAACACTGGAGTGGGTTGCCATTTCTTCTCCAGTGCATGAAAGTGAAAAGTGAAAGGGAAGTCACTCAGTCGTGCCCGACTCTTCGAGACCGCATGGACTGCAGCCCACCAGGCTCCTCCGTCCATGGGATTTTCCAGGCAAGAGTACTGGAGTGGGGTGCCATTGCCTTCTCTGAAACAAGTTATGTTACTACTTCTTAAAATGAATTACCAATTCCCCTGTTAATTAAAAGGCAGTTTAAGTCATTTAACAAGAACTCATAATGTACATTTGGCAGTGAGCTTCTACTTTAAGGTTTTTTCCTTCAGAAAGCGTTCCTTTAGCCTATTCCGAGGTCCTAGTGACTACAGTGACTAGGTCTAATTAGTTTGTGGCTGATGCTAGTGGGGTGCTGGCTACACTCGTTTTCTTTCCTCTGAGGCCCCACAGCTTCCTGTTGGCTCAGACAGTAAAGAATCTACCTGCAATGCAGGAGATCTGGGTTCAGTCCTTGAGTCGGGAAGATCCCCTGGAAAGGGAATGGAATCCCCTGGAGAGGGAATACCCTTTCCAGTATTCTTGACTGGAGAATCCCATGGACGGAGGAGCCTGGCGGGCTACAGTCCATGGGGTCACAAAGAGGCGGACATGACTCAGTGACTAACACTCAGGCCCACAGCTGGACTACATTTCCTAGCTTCCCTTGCAGTTAAGTGTGACTGAGTGCTCATCTGTGGAATGTAGGTGGAAGCTATGTAGGCCACTCTTAGGTTTGTTTTTCTTGTTCAGTCACTCAGTCATGTCCATTCTTTGTGACCTCATGGACTGCAGCACACGAGGCCTCCCTGCCCTTCACCATCTCCCAGAGCTTGCGCAAATTCATGTTCATTGAGTCAGTGATGCTATCTAACCATCTTGCCCTCTGTCATCCCCTTCTCCTCCTGCCCTCAATCTTTCCAAGCATCAGGGTCTTTTCCATTGAATCAGTTCTTTGCAGCAGGTGGCCAAAGTATTGGAGCTTCAGCCTCAGCATCAATCCTTCCAGTGAATATTCAAGATTGATTTCCTTTAGGATTGACTGGCTGGATCTCCAAGGGACTCTCAAGAGTCTTCTCCAACACCACAGTTCAAAAGCATCAATTACTTAGCGCTCAGCCTTCTTTATGGTCCAACTCTCACATCCATACATGACTGCTGGGAAAACCATAGCTTTGATTAGACGGACCTTTGTTGATAAAGTCATGTCTCTGCTTTTGAATATGCTGTCTAGGTTTTTCATGACTTTTTTCCAAGAAGCATGTTCAATTTCACGGCTGCAGTCACCATCTGCAGTGATTTTGTTTCCCCATCTATTTGCCATGAAGTGATGGGACCAGATGCCCATCAGTTAGTCAGTTAGGTTTGACTCATTACAACTTTCCATGTGGTCTGAGAAGACAGCAAAGCCTTAGTCAGCCTGAGTTTCTGGGATACTCTGTGGAGCAGAGACCCACCACACATCCCCAGTCTCCAGCCAACTGGGCTTGATTTGCAACAGCAATCAGCTTTGATGGTTTAAACCCCTGAGATTTCTGGGCAATTAGCATTCCCTAACTCATGTACAAGATAGAGTAACACTCTAGAACAGAAGCAACAGAAATGTGGAACAAGCAACAGGAATGGAAATTGTGATGATCATTACAGTCTTGAAAATCGAAACGACAGAAGTATGAAGGCAAGCTGGACCTCTCCCATTGTACTGATCTGAACCGATCCATTTTTGAAACATTATGCAACATGCTAGGAAGTAATTGAAGTAGGGCTGCAATAAAAACCAACAAAAACAATAACCAGACTATAAAACATTTCTGTTTAAAGCACATTCATTCATGAAGAAGGACATTTACCTATTTATAATTTAGTGACAAAGGGTTTTATTGCTTTTTTGCTTACTATGGTAGCTTATTAAAAGCGGTGAGTGTGGGGAGAGGGAAGAGAAAGAAAGGAGGGCTGTAAGGGAATAGCTACTGGCTTTCTCCAGCTGACTTTTCTGATTTAGGATTTGATCCAAATAAAGTTGCATGGGCTATGTGGGCTGTGACCACTCGGGAAAGGGGCACTGTGCTGGCCCAGGGCAAATATCCTAACCTTTACAGAAAGAACCCTAGTGGACTTTAGAGTGAGAAATCTTCCTTGAGCATCATAAAGATGGAATATAGTAGGAAGGAATGAGAAATTTAATCAGCAGGATGATCTAACATCAAACCTCATTCCCCAAAGCTATCAGGCAAAAAAGATAGAGAGGGGAAAATAAAAAGATCTTTGGTACTGAGTGGAAACTGAGCATCTCTTCAGCCTCTCTTATGATGCCTATTTTAATACAGTTGCATTAGACAGCCCTGTGGGAGGAAAATCATACATTTATAACTATAGTCACCATATAACTTTAGCCCAAACCAGGACTAATGCGAAAGGGGGAAGGTCTAAAATAAATATTTATTTACTGATAAATGATTTGGTTTTATTATACCAATGGATCTAAAAATAGTTTAATTAGGAATAAAATCAAAACTAAAAGTAATACATGTGTGTATATATTATGGTAAAATGTAAACATTTTTACATTGATAAATTTGATGTTAAAAATAACAGAAACAAAAATTATTGTACATATTTACACATTTAAAAAATTGAGGTATAACTGACATATAACATTATTTTCAGGTATATAAATAGTTTAATATTTTTAATTTATATATTTTTACTAGATTCCTAGCTGTCTTTCTTCAACTGACAGTGTGTCAGTGATGTTTATCTAAAGAATGTCTTTTAATATGGTTTTATTGTTTTTAATCATTTTAAAATATATTGTCTGTAATTTTCTTTAAAGTTGCATTTTTGTGGTTGATAATTTGAAATTGTTGACACACCAATCAACTATCTTTAGACCATAATATTTTTAGTTGCAAATTTACCCTTTTTATAGATTCTGAACAAATTCTGCTAATGGCAGATCCTCTCATCTCTATGCTTAATGTTGTTGTTCAGTTGCTCGGTCATGTGTAACTCTTTATGACCCCATGAACTGCAGCATGCCAGGCTTCCCTGTCCTTCACCATCTCCCGGAGCTTGCTCAAACTCATGTCCATTGACTCAGTGAAGCCATCCAACCATCTCGTCCTCTGTCATTCCCTTCTCCTGCCTTCAGTCTTTCTAAGCATCAGGGTCTTTTCCAGTGAGTCAGTTCTTTGCATCAGGTGGCCAAAGTATTAGAGCTCCAGCCTCAGCATCAGTCCTTCCAATGAATGTTCAGGGTTGATTTCCTTTAGGATGGACTGGTTGGATCTCCTTGCTGTCCAAGGGACTCTCAAGAGTCTTCTCCAACACCACAGCTCAAAAGCATCCTTTCTTCAGCACTCAGCCTTCCTTATGGTCCAACTCTCACAACCATACATGACTACTGGAAAAACCATAGCTTTGACTATACTGACCTTTGTCGATAAAGTAATGTCTCTGCTTTTTAATATGCCATCTAGGTTGGTCATAGCTTTTCTTTCAAGAAGCAAGCGTCTTTTAATTTCATGGCTGCAGTCACCATCTGCAGTGATTTTAGAGCCCAAGAAAATAGTCTGTCACTGTTTCCATTGTTTCCCCATCTGTTTAACATGAAGTGATGGGACTGGATGCCATGATCTTCGTTTTTTGAATGTGGAGTTTTAAGCCAGCTTTTTCACTTTCTCCTTTCACCTTCATAAAGAGGCTCTTCAGTTCCTCTTTGATTTCTGCCATTAAGTTGGTGTCATCTGCATATCTGAGGTTATTGATATTTCTCCCAGCAATCTTGATTCCAGTTTGTGCTTCATCCAGCCTAGCTTTTCACATGATGTACTCTGCATATAAGTTAAATAAGCAGGGTGACAATATACAGCCTTGACCTACTCCTTTCCCAATTTTGAATCAGCCTGTTCTTCATGTCCAGTTTTGACTGTTGCTTCTTGACCTGCATGCAGTTTTTTCAGGAGGCAGGTAAGTTGGTCTGCTATTCCCATCTATTGAAGAATTTTCCACACTTTGTTGTGATCCACACAGTCAAAGGCTTTGGTGTAGTCAATAAAGCAGAGAGAGATTTTTTTTTTTTTTTGCAACTCCCTTGCTTTTCTATGATCCAAAAGATATTGGCAATTTGACCTCTGGTTTCTCTGCCTTTTCTAAATCCAGCTTGAACATCTGGAATTTCTCAGTTCATGTATTGTTGAAGCCTGACTTGGAGAATTTTAAGCATTACTTTGCTAGTGGGTAAAATGAATGCAATTGTGTGGCAGTTTGAATATTCTTTGGCATTGCCCTTTTTTGGGGTTGGAATGAAAACTGATCTTTTCCAGTCCTGTGGCCACTGCTGTGTTTTCCATATTTGCTGGCATATTGAGTGCAGCACTTTAACAGCATCATCCATTAGGATTTGAAATAGCTCAGCTGGAATTCCATCACCTCCACTAGCTTTTTTCATAATGATGCTTCCTAAGATGACTTGACTTCACACTCCAAGATATCTGGCTCTAGGTGAGTGAGAATACCATTGTGGTTATCTAGGTCATTAAGATTGTTTTTGTATAGTACTTCTGTGTATTTTTGCCACCTCTTCTTAATGTCTTCTGCTTCTGTTACGTCCACACCATTTCTGTCCTTTATTGTGTCCATCTTTGCATGAAATATTCCCTTTTTATCTCTAATTTTCTTGAAGAGATCTCTGCTATGCTGCTAAGTCACTTCAGTCGTGTCCGACTCTGTGCGACCCCATAGACGGCAGCCCACCAGGCTCCCCCGTCCCTGGGATTCTCCAGGCAAGAACTCTGGAGTGGGTTGTCATTTCCTTCTCCAATGCATGAAAGTGAAAAGTGAAAGTGAAGTCGCTCAGTCGTGTCCAACTCTTAGCGACCCCATGGACTGCAGCCCACCAGGCTCCTCCGTCCATGGGATTTTCCAGGCAAGAGTACTGGAGGGGGGTGCCATCGCCTTCTCCCATTCTATTGTTTCCCTCTATTTCTTTGCATTGTTCACTTAGGAAGGCTTTCTTATCTCTCCTTGGTATTCTTTAAAGAACTCTGCATTCAGATGGGTATATCTTTCCTTTTCTCCTTTGCCTTTCACTTCTTTTCTCAACTATTGGTAGGCCTCCTCAGACAGCCATTTTGCCTTTTTGCATTTCTTTTTCTTGGGGATGGTTTTGATCACCATCTCCTGTATAATGTCAAGTACTTCTGTCCATAGTTCTTCAGGCATTCTGTCTATCAGATCTAATCTGAATCTGTCAGTTTCATTTTATAATTGTAAGGGATTTGATTTAGGTCATACCTTTATGGCCTAATGGTTTTCCTACTTTCTTCAATTTAAGTCTGAATTTTGCAATGAGGAATTCATGGTCTGAACCACAGTCAGCTCCTGGTCTTGTTTTTTTTTGCTGACTGTATAGAGCTTCTCCATCTTTGGCCACAAAGAATATAATCAGTCTGATTTTGGTATTGACCATCTGGTAATGTCCACATGTAGAGTCATCTCCTGTGTTGTTGGAAGAGGGTGTTTGCTATGACCAGTGTGTTCTCTTGGCAAAACTCTGTTAGCCTTTGCCCTGCTTCATTTTATACTCCAATGCCAGACTCTATGTTTATGGATATTAAAATGTATAAGTATTTACGCTCATGTAGTTTTATTTTAAGCAGGTATTATTATTTTGCTTCCAGGTATCTTCAACAAATATTTTACAGACAAAACTTACCCCCCTCCCAAATTGTCTCTTTTTAATGATTCTTTTGGATATCATGAAATTTAGGTGCAAAATTATAAGATTCATCAATTTGAATTCATTTAGCGAGGAATATATTGATTTACCCAATTAATGATAGGAGTGCCATCTAAAGCTTCTTCCTAAGCAAGATACGCCAAATACAATAACACTCAAAGTTAAATCACATGCATGATCTGAGGTCTCATCATCTATTTTGTTTGTTTTCTCTCTTGCATTTGTATGGGTATGTTTTAATGACTTCTGTTTACAGGCTTTGTTTCAATCACTACAGTGTTGAAAGCCAGATATTTTTATTCTCCATCTGTTGAATACTTGACTAAAGATTTTCAGTAGGTTTTGGAAAAAATTTAACCATAATTTAGAGAGCTCTGTGCACACTTACAAAAATCCTATGCCATGGGAAGACTTAAAAGTTCCAACAGTTCTGAAATCTGGTGAATGAGGGTAGCAAAGAAAGAAAGCATGTATTGCCATGATGATTGCTATTATTTTTCTCATTCAACACTCTGTCACAAAAATTTTGTAATTCAGTTTCTTTGTGTATTTATAGACACATAATTGAAATTTTGATAGCTACAACTTCTATTTTGATTGGTAGAATACTGCTTCTTGTTTGAGCATGATCAGATCATGAGTAATGTATGCAGCAAACCAATTCCAAGAACTTATTTTTTCCCATAGGTTTTTTAAAAAAAAATTAATTTATTTTAATTGGAGGCTAATTGATTTACAATATCATGGTGGTTTTTGCCATACATTGACATGAATCAGCCACTGGTGTACATGTGTCCCACCATCCTGAACCCCTCTCCCACCTCCCTCCCCACCCCATCCTGAGAGGGTAATAGGCATGAAGGCCAGGGGTCTCCAAATGGAGGAAATAGGCTGAAGTGTCAGACATTTTTATCTCTCTTAAGCGGCAGGAGGAAACAAACTAGTGAATTTTTTTTCCTTCTCTACATATTTAGCATCACTGACTCGATGGACATGAATCTGAGTGAACTCCGGGAGTTGGTGATGGACAGGGAGGCCTGGCATGCTGCGATTCATGGGGTCGCAAAGAGTCGGACACGACTGAGCGACTGATCTGAACTGAACTGATACAAATTTAAAAGGTTTCTCTTAAAATACTGTGTTGCCATAATGACACCTGGTCTCACCTGAAGTTGACTATTCTCAAACCTTGAGTTAACTAATGCATTTTTCTTATGGAAATGTTTGTCTTAAGCTATGTTAATGTACTATGCATTTACTTGAAGACTGTCTTCTAGGCTCAGAACCTACTTGACAAACCACTATGTTATACTCAGATATTGTTCCCCTAATCTATGCAAACAAAACTATTTGTATGGTAATCTGCCCTTCTGTAAGATTCAAGTCAATCATTTTATGGCCCTGGATGAATCGTCTGGTGCCAAGATTATCCCAAAATACATCTTATGGGTGAGGGGCCTGGTGCCATTCTGAGTTTTAAGAGATTCCTTTCTTTCATTAACAGACTGCTAGTGACTATATAACATCCAGCTGAAGACTAGCAGCGGGGTACTCTTTCTGCCCCCTTCTGATGCCTATGTCAGAAGGTTTCTCTATCTCCTTTATACTTTAGTAAAACTTTATTACGCAAAAGCTCTGAGCGATCAAGCCTCGTCTCTGGCACCGGATTGAATTCTTCTCCTCCTGAGGCCAAGAATCCCAGAGTCTTTTCGTGGGTCAGCAACAACCTTTCAGTCCCTTTGGGTTGTTCCAGAGCACCAGCTTTGAGTGCCCTGCTTCATGCATCAAACTTGCACTGGACATCTGTTTTAAATATGCTAATATACATGTTTCAGTGCTATTCTCTCATATCATCCTACCCTCGCCTTCTCCCACATAGTTCAAAAGTCTGTTCTTTACATCTGTGTCTCTTTTGCTGTCTTGCATATAGGGTCGTTGTTACTGTCTTTCTAAATTCCATATATATGTGTTAATATACTGTATTGGTGTTTCTCTTTCTGACTTACTTCACTCTGTATAATATGCTTCAGTTTCATCCACCTCATTAGAACTGACCCAAATGCATTATTTTTTATGCTGAGTAATATTCCATTGTGTATATGTACCACAACTTCCTTATCCATTTGTCTGCTGATGGATATCTAGGTTGCTTCCATGTCCTAACTATTGTAAACAGTGCTGCAATGAACACTGGGGTACATGTGTCTCTTTCAATTCTGGTTTCTTCAGTGTATATGCCAGCAGTGGGACTGCTGGGTTGTATGGTAGTTCTATCGCCAGGTTTTAAAGGAATCTCCACACTGTTCTGCATAGTGGCTGTACTAGTTTGCATTCCCACCAACAGTGTAAGAGGGTTCCCTTTTCTCCACACCCTCTCCAGCATTTATTGTTTGTAGACTTTTTGATGGCAGCCATCCTGACCAGTGTGAAATGGTACCTCATTGTGGTTTTGATTTGCGTATCTCTGATAATGGGTGATGTTGAGCATCTTTTCATCTGTTCGTTAGCCATCTGTATGTATTCTTTGGAGAAATGTCTGTTGAGCTCTTTGGCCCATTTTTTGACTGGGTTGTTTACTTTTCTGGTATTGAGCTGCATGAGCTGCTTGTATATTTTTGAGATTCTTTGTCAGTTGCTTCATTTGCTATTATTTTCTCCCATTCTGAAGGCTGCCTTTTCACCTTGCTTATAGTTTACTTCATTGTGCAAAAGCTTTTAAGTTTAATTAGGTCCTATTTGTTTATTTTTTCTTTTATTTCCATTACTTTTGGAGGTGGGAGGGTCATAGAGGATCTTGCTGTGATTATGTCAGAGAGTATTCTGACATATGCCTATGTTTTCCTCTAAGAATTTTATAGTTTCTGGTTTTACATTTAGGTCTTTAATCAATTTTGAGTTTATTTTTGTGTATGGTTTAGAAAGTGTTCTAGTTTCATTCTTTCTACAGATGGTTGACTAGGTTTCCCAGCACCACTTGTTAAAGAGATTGTTTCTTCCTCCATTGTATATTTTTGCCTCCTCTGTCAAAGATAAGGTGTCCGTAGGTGCATGGATTTATCTCTGAGCTTCCTATTTTGTTCCATTGATCTATATTTCTGTCTTTGTGCCAGTACCATACTGTTTTGATGAATGTAGCTTTGTAGTATAGTCTGAAGTCAGGCAGGTTGATTCCTCCAGTTCCATTTTTCTTTTTCAAGATTGCTTTGGCTATTTGAGTTTTTTTGTGTTTGCTTAAAAATTGTGAAATTATTTGTTCTAGTTCTGTGAAAAATACCATTGGTAGCTTGATAAGGGATTGTGTTGAAACTATAGATTGGGTAGTTAACTCATTTTCACTTTATTGATTCTTCCCATCCACAAACATGGCGTATTTCTCCATTTATTTGTGTCATCTATGATTTCTTTCATCAGTGTTTATATTATAGTTTTCTATATATAGGTCTTTTGTTTCTTTAGGTAGATTTATTCCTAAGTATTCTTTTTGTTGCAGTGGTGAATGGAATGTTTCCTTAATTTCTCTTTCTGTTTTCTCATTGTTAGTGTATAGGTATGCAAGGGATTTTTGTGTATTAATTTTATATCCTGCAACTTTACTATATCCATTGATTAGTGCTAGTAATTTTCTGGTGGCATCTTTAGGGTTTTCTATGTAGAAGATCATGGCATCTGCAGACAGTGAGAGTTTTACTTCTTTTCCAATCTGGATCCCTTTTATTTCTTTTTCTTCTATGATTTCCATGGCTAGGACTTCCAAAACTATGTTAAATAGTAGTGGTGAGAATGGGCATCCTTATCTTGTTCCTGATTTTAGAGGAAATGCTTTCAATTTTTCACCATTGAGGATAGTGTTTGCTGTGGGTTTGTCATATATGGCTTTTATTATGTTGAGGTATGTTACTCCTTGGAAGAAAAGTTATGACCAACCTAGATAGCATATTCAAAAGCAGAGACATTACTTTGCTGACTAAGGTCCGTCTAGTCAAGGCTATGGTTTTTCCTGTGGTCATATATGGATGTGAGAGTTGGACTGTGAAGAAGGCTGAGTGCCAAAGAATTGATGCTTTTGAACTGTGGTGTTGGAGAAGACTCTTGAGAGTCCCTTGGACTGCAAGGAGATCCAACCAGTCCATTCTGAAGGAGATCAACCCTGGGATTTCTTTGGAAGGAATGATGCTAAAGCTGAAACTCCAGTACTTTGGCCACCTCATGTGAAGAATTGACTCATTGGAAAAGACTCTGATGCTGGGAGGGATTGGGGGCAGGAGGAGAAGGGGACGACAGAGGATGAGATGGCTGGATGGCATCACAGACTTGATGGACGTGAGTCTGAGTGAACTCCGGGAGTTGGTGATGGACAGGGAGGCCTGGCGTGCTGTGATTCATGGGGTCGCAAAGAATCGGACATGACTGAGTGACTGAACTGAACTGATGTTCCTTCTTGCCTGCTTTATGGAGAGTTTTTCTATTTTATCATAAATGGATGTTGAATTTTGTCAAAGGCTTTCTCTGCATCTATTGAGATCATCATATGGTTTTTATCTTTCAGTTTGTTAATATGGAGTATCACATTGATTGATTTGTGAATACTAAAGAATCCTTGCATCCCTGGGATAAAGCCCACTTGGTCATGATGTATGATCTTTTTAATATGTTGTTGGATTCTGTTTGCTATAATTTTGTTGAGGAGTTTTGCATCTATGTTCATGAGTGATATTGGCCTGTAGTTTTCTTTTTGTGTGTGGCATCTTTGTGTGGTTTTGCTATTAGGGTGATGGTGGCTTCATCGAATGAGTTTGGGAGTTTACCTTCCTATGCAATTTTCCAGAAGAGTTTGAGTAGGATAGGTGTTCGGTTGGTCAGTTCAGTCGCTCAGTCGTGTCTGACTCTTTGCGACCCCATGAATCACAGCATGCCAGGCCTCCCTGTACGTCACCAACTCCCAGAGTTCACTCAGACTCGCGTCCATTGAGTCAGTGATGCCATCCAGCCATCTCATCCTCTGTCGTCCCCTTCTCCTCCTGCCCCCAATCCCTCCCAGCATCAAAGTCTTCTCCAATGAGTCAACTCTTTGCATGAGGTGGCCAAAGTACTGGAGTTTCAGCTTTAGCATCATTCCTTCCAAAGAAATCACTGGGTTGATCTCCTTTAGAATGGACTGGTTGGATCTCCTTGTAGTCCAAGGGACTCTCAAGAGTCTTCTCCAACACCACAGTTCTGAAGCATCAATTCTTCGGCACTCAGCCTTCTTCACAGTCCAACTCTCACATCCATACATGACTACTGGAAAAACCATAGCCTGACTACACGGACCTTAGTCGGCAAAGTAATGTCTCTGCCTTTGAATATGCTATCTAGGTTGGTCATAACTTTTCTTCCAAGGAGTAAGTGTCTTTTAATTTCATGGCTGCAGTCACCATCTGCAGTGATTTTGGATCCCCCAAAATAAAGTCTGACACTGTTTTCACTGTTTCCCCATCTATTTCCCATGAAGTGATGGGACCAGATGCCATGATCTTCTTTTTCCGAATGTTGAGCTTTAAGCCAACCTTTTCACTCTCCTCTTTCACTTTCATCAAGAGGCTTTTTAGTTCCTCTTCACTTTCTGCCATAAGGGTGGCATCATCTGCATATCTGAGGTTACTGATATTTCTCCCAGCAATCTTGATTCCAGCTTGTGTTTCTTCCAGCCCAGCATTTCTCATGATGTACTCTGCATATAAGTTAAATAAGCAGGGTGACAATATACAGCCTTGACGTACTCCTTTTCCTATTTGAAACCAGTCTGTTGTTCCATGTCCAGTTCTAACTGTTGCTTCCTGACCTGCATACAGATTTCTCAAGAGGCAGGTTAGGTGGTCTGGTATTCCCATCTCTCTCAGAATTTTCCACAGTTTATTGTGATCCACACAGTCAAAGGCTTTGGCATAGTCAATAAAGCAGAAGTAGGTGTTTTTCTGGAACTCTCTTGCTTTTTCCATGATCCAGCGGATATTGGCAATCTGATCTCTGGTTCCTCTGCCTTTTCTAAAACCAGCTTGAACACCTGGAAGTTCATGGTTCATGTACTGTTGAAGCCTGGCTTGGAGAATTTTGAGCATTACTTTACTAGCGTGTGAGATGAGTGCAATTGTGTGGTAGTTTAAGCATTCTTTGACATTGCCTTTCTTAGGGATTGGAATGAAAACTGACCCCTTCCAGTCTTGTGGCCACTGCTGAGTTTTCCAAATTTGCTGGCATAGTGAATGCAGCACTTTCACAGCATCATCTTTCAGCATTTGAAACAGCTCAACTGGAATTCCATCACTTCCACTAGTTTTGTTTGTAGTGATGCTTTCTAAGGCCCACTCGACCTCACACTCCAGGATGTCTGGCTCTAGATGAGTGATCACACCATCGTGATTATCTGGGTCATGAAGATCTTTTTTGTACAGGTCTTCTGTGTATTCTTGCCACCTCTTCTTAATATCTTCTGCTTCTGTTAGGTCCATACCATTTCTGTGCTTGATCGAGCCCATCTTTGAATGAAATGTTCCCTTGGTATCTCTAATTTTCTTGAAGAGATCTCTAGTCTTTCTCATTCTGTTCTTTTCCTCTATTTCTTTTATTTTTATTTATTTCCTCTATTTCAGCATTGATCACTGAAGAAGGCAGGCGGCGGCGGTGGTGGTGGGCCAGCGCACTAAGCGCAGGTGGTAGCGGCAGCGGCGGCGGGCTGGCGCACTAAGCGTGGCTGAGAGCTTCCCCACATCCGAGGTCAGGGGCAGCGGCCTAGAATGCCAGGCAGCGACGGCGCAGGAATGGCCAAGAGGAGCTACCCCGCGTCCGAGGTCAGGGGCGGCAGCCAGAGGAGCTACCCCGCGTCTGAGGCCGGGGGCAGCGGCCGAGAGGAGCTACCCCACGTCTGAGGTCAGAGGTGACGGCCGAGAGAAGCCACCCCGCATCCGAGTCCAGGGGCGGTGCCCGAGGCCAAGGGCGGCAGCAGGAAGGAGCAACCCCATGCCTGAGGCCAGGGCAGCGACCGGGAGCAGCAACCCCACGCCCAAGGCTAGGGGCAGCGGCCAGGAGAGGGGCAACCCCATGTACAAGGAGTGGTGGCTGTGCGGGCGCAGGAGGGCCTAGAGGAGCCATCCCACGTTGAAGGTCAGGAAGAGCAGCAGGAGGAGATACCCCTCATCCAAGGTAAGGAGCAGCGGCTGTGCTTTGCTGGAGCAGCCGTGAAGAGATACCTCATGCCCAAGGTAAGAGAAACTCAAGTAAGATGGTAGGTGTTGCAAGAGGGCATCAGAAGGCAGACACACTGAAACCATACTCACAGAAATCTAGTCAATCGAATCACACTAGGACCACAGCCTTGTCTAACTCAATGAAACTAAGTCATGCCCGTGGGGCAGCCCAAGACAGGTGGGTCATGGTGGAGAGGTCTGACAGATTGTGGTCCACTGGAGAAGGGAATGGCAAACCACTTCAGTATTCTTGCCTTGAGAACCCCATGAACAGTATGAAAAGGCAAAATGATAGGATAGGTGTTAGCTCTTCTCTAAATTTATGGTAGACTTCACCTGTGAAGCCATCTGGTCCTGGGCTTTTGTTTGTTGCAAGATTTTTGATTACAGCTTCAATTTTTGTGCTTGTGATGGGTCTGTTAAGATTTTCTATTTCTTCCTGGTTCAGTTTTGGAAGGTTATACTTTTCTAAGAATTTGTCCATTTCTTCCAAGTTGTCCACTTTATTGACATATAATTGCTCATAGTATTCTGTTCTGATCTTTTCTATTTCTGTGTTTGTTGTGATTTCTCCATTTTCATTTCTAATTTTATTGATTTGATTCTTCTCCCTTTTGTTCTTGATGAGACTGGCTAATGTTTTGTCTATTTTATTTTATCTTCTCAAAGAACCAGCTTTTGGTTTTGTTGGTTTTTATTATAGTCCCCTCTGTTTCTTTTTAATTTATTTCTGCTCTAATTTTTTTGATTTCCTTCCTTCTACTAACTCTGGGGTTCTTCATTTCTTCTTTTTCTAGTTGCTTTAGGTGCAAAGTTAGGTTGTTTATTTGATGTTACTCTTGTTTCTTGAGGTAGGCTTGTATTGCTATGAACCTCCCTCTTAGCACTGCTTTTACTGAATCCCAAAGGTTTGGGGTTGTTGTGTCTCCATTTTCATTTGTTTCAATGCATATTTTGATTTCCTTTTTGATTCTTCTGTGATCTGTTGGTTATTCAGAAGCATGTAGTTTAGCCTCCGTATGTTTGTAGTTTTAATGTTTTTTTTTTTCCCTGTAGTTGATATCTAATCTTATTGCATTGTGATTGGAAAAGATGCTTGAAATTATATCAATTTTTTAAAAATTACAGAGGCTAGATTTATGGCCTAGGATGTGATCTGTCTTGAAGAATGTTCCATGTGCACTTGAAAAAAAGGTGAATTCCATTGTTTTGGGGTGAAATGCCCTATAGATACCAGTTAGGTCTAATTGGTCCAATGTATCATTTAGAGCTTGTGTTTTCTTGCTAATTTTCTGTTTGGTTTATCTATCCATAGGTGTGAGTGGGATATTAAAAAGTTCCCCAGTATTATTGTGTTACTGTTAGCATACTTGTTAGCATTTGCCTTACATATTGAGGTGCTCCTATTTTGGTTGCATATACATTTATAATTGTTATATTTTCTTCTTGGATTGATCCTTTGATCATTATGTAGTGTTCTTCTTTGTCTCATCACGGTCTTTATTTCAAAGTCTATTTTATGTGATAAAAGTATTGTTACTCCTCCTTTCTTTTGGTCCTCGTTTGCATGAAATATCTTTCTCCAGTCCTTCACTTTCAGTCTGTATGCATCCCTAGATTTGAGGCGGGTCTCTTGTAGACAGCATCTATAGGAGTCTTTTTTTATACCCATTCAGCCAGTCTTTGTCTTTTGGTTGGAGCATTTAACCCATTTACATTTAAGGTAATTGTTGATAAGTAGGATCCTGTTACCATTTACTTTGTTGTTTTGGGTTCATTTTTATAAACCTTTACTTTATTTCCTGTCTAGGGAAGATTCTTTAGCATTTGTTGAAGAGCTGGTTTGGTGGTGATGAATTCTCTCAGCTTTTGCTTGTCTATAAAGCTTTTGATTTTTCTCTCGTATCTGAATGAGATCCTTGCTGGGTAGAGTAATCTTGGTTGTAGGTTTTTCTCTTTCATCACTTTAAGTATGTCCTGCCATTCCCTTCTGGCCTGAAGAGTTTCTACTGAAAGATCAGTTGTTATCCATATGGGGATTCCCTTGTGTGTTATTTGTTGCTTTTCCCTTGCTGCTTTTAATATTTGCTCTTTGGTTTAATCTTTGTTAGTTAGATTAATATGTGTCTTGGGGTGTTTTGCCTTGGGTTTATCTTGTTTGGGACTCTCTGGGTTTCTTGGACTTGGGTGGCTATTTCCTTCCCCATATTAGGGACGTTTTTGACTATTATCTCCTCAGATATTTTCTCATGCCTTTTTTTATTTTTTTGGTCTTCTTCTTCTGGGACAGCTGTGATTTGAATGTTAGGGTGTTTAACATTGTCCCAGAGGTCTCTGAGGTTGTCCTCATTTCTTTTAATTCTTTTTTCTTTTTTCCTCCCTGCTTCATTTATTTCCACCATTCTATCTTCCACTTCACTTATCCTCTCTTCTGCCTCAGTTATTCTACTGTTGGTTCCCTCCAGAGTGCTTTTGATCTCAGTTATTGCATTATTCATTATTGATTGATTCTTATTTCTTCTAGGTCCTTGTTAAACATTTCTTGCATCTTCTCAATCCTTGTCTCTAGTCTATTTACCTGTAACTCCATTTTGTTTTCAAGATTTTGGATCATCTTTACTATCATTTATTCTGAATTCTTTTTCAGGTAGACTCCCTATCTCCTCCTTTGGTTTGGTGGGTTTTTATCATGTTCCTTCACTGGCTGAATATTTCTCTGCCTTTTCATTTTGTTTAGATTGCTGTGCTTGGGGTGCCCTTTCTGCAGGCTGGAAGTTTGTGGTTCCTCTTAATTGTGGAGTCTACTCTTCGTGGGTGGGGTTGGACCAATAATGACTTGTCAAGGTTTCCTGGTTGGGGGAGCTTGCATCTGTGTTCTGGTGGGTGGAGCTGGATCTCTTCTCTCTGGAGTGCAATTAAAGTGTCCATTAGTGTGTTTTGGGGTTTCTGTGGGTTTGGCATGGCTTTGGACAGCCTGTCTTTTAATGTTCAGGGTTGTGTTCCTGTTTTGCTGGCGAATTAGCATGGTGTGTCTTGCACTGGATCTTGTTGGCTCTTGGGTGGAGCTTGGTTTCAGTGTAGGTATGGAGACTTTTGGGTGAGCTCTTGTCTACTAATGTTCCCTGGAGTCAGGAGTTCTCTGATCTAGAGTTTTGGAGTTAAGCCCCCTGCCTCTGGCTTTTGGTCCTTCTCTTACAGTAGCCTCAAGACTTCTCCATTCATGCATTATAGAAGATAAAACCCCTAGGTTTGTTGGTGAAACAATTCTCCACAGCCAGGAATACCCAGAGAGATCCACAGAGTTATATAGAGAAGAGAAGAGGAAGGAGGGAGGTAGAGGTGACCAGGAAGAGAAAAGGGGGAGTAAAAAGGGGAGAGAGCAATCTAGCCAGAAATCAAATCCCTAAGTGCCCTCCACAGCCTGGAACACTGAGAGAGATTCACAGAGTTAGGTAGAGAAGAGAAGAGGGAGGAAGGAGATAGAGGTGACCTGGAGGAGAAAAGGGAGAGTCAAAAGGGGAGAGAGGTATCAAGCCAGTAATCAAATCCCTCCTTTTGAAGAGATTGGGCTGCCTTTCTGGGTGCCTGGTGTCCTTTGCCATCGTTCAGAAGTTGTTTTTTTTTTTTTTTGTAGAAGTTGCTCAGCATTCAAATGATCTTTTGATGAATTTGTGGGGGAGAAAGTGGTCTCCCCATCCTATTCCTCCACCATCTTGGGGCTGCCCCTCCCATAGGTTTTTTTTATGAAGTAAGGCCATCATTTGTACCACATCACTGTCCTCCATGAAATAAAAAGTATATATTTCACATAAGAATAAATACCTTTGCCTTTCATGTTGAGCTTTATAACTGAATGTGTACTGCTGTTCACAGCATCAGCTGTTTCACTTTCAGCAGAATGAATTGAGCTTTACTTCATTTTCATAAAATGGATGAAAAATAAAGTTGTATAACTGTCACTGGTATTAACTGATTTTTCCATTTGAATCATCTGATACCATTGATATAAATCTGGCATCATTTAATTGGGAATTCTTTTCTTCTAATTGACTTAACACAATAGCTGTGATGTTATGTGCACCAGAACATTTGGAATTGAAAATGAACAAATGAAAAGTTGTCATTTGGTCAAAATGAACAGCCTCGCTGCAGGTCCTCAGACCTTTGGCAGCTGCTTGTATTAAATTATCTTCAGCTACAGGCTTTTTAAAATGGCAAATTTTGAAGAGATACTGATGCCTTTGTAGTAGGTTTGATCTTCTGGTTTTCACATGGAAAATTATGTCATAAGGACCCCCATTGTAGATGGTAAATGTTAACAAATATTTTGTGCATGTTACACTTAGTCAACACCTTACTTGAGGAAAGGAAATTCAGTACTTAATGTTTCATCAAACCTTTTTATTAGCTCATTGCTGCAAAGTAAGAAAAGCTTTGCCAAACAATTAAATAAATGTTTGAGATGTATCCCATACAGTAAATGACAGGAGTGCAATTAAAAAGGAAAAAACATTCCAACTATTTTCCACATACTCTATGAAAGGATTATTGCCCAGCCTTTATTTTCCACACATATTTCATATAGTCTTAACCTAAATTGTCTTGTGTTCCCACCAACACCACTAAGCAGTGAGCTAACTCATTTGTGTATTTCTCAGGCTGATAACAGACTGTGTACTACTAGATTGCTCATGTGATCAGCTAAGTCTGCAGTGTCAAAAGTTTGTCCTACAGCCACCATGTTCTTTAAGGGGTCAGCTGTCTGAGGGAGATCATTTGCCAAGAAGGCCATATCTTTGCACTTCTTCCCTCAAGAGGTGGGTCCTACTTTCTCTCCCTTTGAATCTGGGATAGTCTTGTGGTTTGTTTTGACCGATAGAAAGTAGTGGAAGCATCCGTGAAGGATTGCTGATTAAGGCTCCAAGATCCTTTATAGTTTCCTCTTCTACTCTCTTTGCTGCCCTGAGATCACCATGGCTGGGTGAATTAGAGGCCATATAATGAGAGAGAGGGCTTACCAGGTGGCGCTAGTGGTAAAGAACCTGCCTGCCAATGCAGGAAACATAAGAGATATGGGTTCAATCTCTGTGTTGGAAAGATTCCCTGGAGCGTGCTACAGTTTGTTAGTTTGCAAAGAGTCGGACACAACTGAAGTGACCTGGCACAACAGTGAGAGAGAGGCCCAGCTGTCAGCTGGTACCAATTTTCAGACATATGAATGAAATCATCTTAGGCCAGCAGTTCTCAGAGTGTGGTCTGATGACTTTTGGTGGTCCCTGAGGCCCTTTTAGGGGATCCATGAGATCAAAACTATTTTCATAGTAATCCTAAGACATGTGCCTTCTTTGCTTTCCCTCACTCACAAGTGTGTATTTGAATTTTCCAGAGGCTATGTGATGTGTGATCACATCATTGTTCTGATGGTTAATAGAAAATTCATGCTTATGTATTCATGTTTTTAAAAATTCTGTTTTCTAATATGGTGAGCATCTATAACTATAATCCAGTTAAATGAAAGCTCTTTGTGGTCCTCAACAATTTTTAAGTGTGTAAAGTGATCCCAAGAGCAAAATGTTTGATACTACCGTCTAGATCATCTAGTGTGCTGGGGTCCAGCCCCCGCAGGATCCAGGGGAACCCGAAGGAGAAACGGCATTGGCAAATGAATGAGTGAATGAATGAGAGAGGAATAAAGGAGAGAAAGAGGCTGATATTCCTTGGTTTACACAGAAAGCCAATAAAGCCCCGAGACAAGGGGCTTGCCCTGTTCACGGAGGCCACAGTTGCCCTCCTGGTCTCCCGAGAGAGTGAAGGCGCAGAACGTCTTCCCGTTCAGGTCTTAGAAACCCGGGCAGATAAGTGAATGCAGGGAGCCTCTATGCTCCAAGGGATCAGCCTGAAAAAGACAGTAATAGAGAGAAAGAAAAAAGAGAGAGACATGGGGTGGCCAAGCTTCTTCGAGTGAGGCCCATTACTTTATTTTCAAAAGGGACTTTTATACCTTAACTTGTACATAGAGGGAAATGAACGATGCAAGGTCATACAGAGTCAGCCCAAACATTCCAGCAGTTTTGCCTTTATTGAAACCAGGATTTTTTTCTGCAAACCTTTCCCACAAACGATGTTGTGTACATTATCTTCTGGCTTTGGAGGCCTGTGAACATTTTATGACCCTCTTTTGATAAAGGCTGCTCAACCAGAAAACTTACTTTCCCTCAAAGTGTTTTTTCTTTATATTTGTTATCTATGTCAGCCTCAGAAAATGCTAAACAGTGTTACATTTCTCACGGAGCAAAGGTGCAGTGAGTTACAAGAAAGAACCAATTAGCTCAAAAGTCTGATGTGGTTAATTTCAAGGCTACACTTGTTTTTCTTACATTCCAACTATGTTAACTAATGCACTCCCAGGTGCACAGTGGATAAGAGATATGAGAACTTAGCAACAAACATTGGCCCAATAATGAAATCCTACACCAGCACTAGTCTAATAACTTTTAACTCTTTGAAAGGCTCTATGTTTTAGGCTTCCCGTGCCTATCACAGTTGGGAGGCTGTGAACAATCATATGTGTAGCTGCAAGAGTCTGGATAAACCTGCCAAGCAAGCTAGAATGCTAACAGAGGGGGTTTGATTTGAAATATTCCTCTCATGTCCAGGAGACGTATTAGCTAGAGCCCTAAGTTGATTTTCTCCAGAGAAAGGTGGTCGGGGATAGCCCCATGTTAATGTCAGGAGAGTTGGTGAAAGGCACAAAACAGTAAGACAGACAGATTCTGGTTTTGGGGTAGATGCTCGAGCTGGTCTAGGGAGCCCCTTGAGTCCTGAAGCCTTGCTTAACAGTTCTCTTCCACATGATCTTGTCATGGGTGGGATGGCCCGTGCTGGCTCCCAGCACTAGTAATATGGCTGTACCCACATGAATAACCCCAGACTAGACCAGCAGAGGAATTGTTTAGCTCAGCCTAGCCTGTGTCCTTGGCACGCAGACTCATGAGCAAACAAAATGGTAGTTGTTTTAAGTCATGAAGTTTTAGGGTGGTTTGTTAGGCAGTAACAGATAAGTGATGTCCTGTCCTTAGATGCACTAGTCTGAGAGCACTTCATTTTATCAGGTGGTTCTGTGCATGCTGTCCTTGAAAGGGTGGTGGTGATGAATCTGTGTCTGGAGAAGACTGGAAAAGAAGCACTTGGTTATTAGGAGCCATGCTGCTGCTGGTGCTGTGTCGCTATATTTAGTACTTAATCACTTGTTAAATGGTGAATTCTTTTTGGTGTCACACACTACTACAGGAGACCATTTCAGAAGCTGGAATTACACAATAAGAAGTCTACTAAATTCATTCAGCTTATAAAAATATATCTTTTAACAATATTACTTCTAAAATAGTCAAATACATAGAAGTGGAATGTAGAATGATGATTGATAGGACATGAGGGGAGGGTAGAAATGGGGTGAGATTGGTCAAAGGGTGCAATGTTTCAGTTATGCAAAGTGAATAAATTCTAGAGATCTAATGTAAGAAGAGGTGGCAAGAATACACAGAAGAACTGTGCAAAAAAGATCTTCATGACCCAGAAAATCATGATGGTGTGATCACTCATCTAGAGCCAGACATCCTGGAATGTGAAGTCAAGTGGGCCTTAGAAAGCATCACTACGAACAAAGCTAGTGGAGGTGATGGAATTCCAGTGGAGCTGTTTCAAATCCTGAAAGATGATGCTGTGAAAGTGCTGCACTCAATATGCCAGCAAATTTGGAAGACTCAGCAGTGGCCACAGGACTGGAAAAGGTCAGTTTTCATTCCAATCCCAAAGAAAGGCAATGCCAAAGAATGCTCAAACTACCACACAATTGCACTCATCTCACACGCTAGTAAAGTAATGCTCAAAATTCTCCAAGCCAGGTTTCAGCAATACGTGAACCGTGAACTCCCTGATGTTCAAGCTGGTTTTAGAAAAGGCAGAGGAACCAGAGATCAGATTGCCAATATCCGCTGGATCATGGAAAAAGCAAGAGAGTTCCAGAAAAAATATCTATTTCTGTTTTATTGACTATGCCAGAGCCTTTGACTGTGTGGATCACAACAAACTGTGGAAAATTCTGAAAGAGATGGGAATCCCAGACCACCTGACCTGCCTCTTGAGAAATCTGTATGCAGGTCAGGAAGCAACAGTTAGAACTGGACATGGAACAACAGACTGGTTCCAAATAGGAAAAGGAGTACGTCAAGGCTGTATATTGTCACCCTGCTTATTTAACTTATGCAGAGTACATCATGAGAAACGTTGGGCTGGAAGTGGAAACTGGAACCAAGATTGCTGGGAGAAATATCAATAACCTCAGATATGCAGATGACACCACCCTTATGGCAGAAAGTAAAGAGGAACTAAAAAGCCTCTTGATGAAAGTGAAAGAGGAGAGTGAAAAAGTTGGCTTAAAGCTCAACATTCAGAAAACGAAGATCATGGCATCTGGTCCCATCACTTCATAGGAAATAGATGGAGAAACAGTGGAAACAGTGTCAGACTTTATTTTGGGGGGATTCAAAATCTCTGCAGATGGTGACTGCAGCCATGAAATTAAAAGACGCTTACTCCTTGGAAGAAAAGTTATGACCAACCTAGATAGTATATTCAAAAGCAGAAACATTACTTTGCCGACTAAGGTCCATCTAGTCAAGGCTATGGTTTTTCCTGTGGTCATGTATGGATGTGAGAGTTGGACTGTGAAGAAGGCTGAGCGCCGAAGAATTGATGCTTTTGAACTGTGGTGTTGGAGAAGACTCTTGAGAGTCCCTTTGCCTGCAAGGAGATCCAACCAATCCATTCTGAAGATCAGCCCTGGGATTTCTTTGGAAGGAATGATGCTAAAGCTGAAACTCTAGTACTTTGGCCACCTCATGTGAAGAGTTGACTCATTGGAAAAGACTCTGATGCTGGGAGGGATTGGGGGCAGGAGGAGAAGGGGACGACCCAGGATGAGATGGCTGGATGGCATCACTGACTTGATGGACGTGAGTCTGAATGAACTCTGGGAGTTGGTGATGGACAGGGAGGCCTGGCGTGCTGCGATTCATGGGGTCGCAGAGAATCAGACACGACTGAGCAACTGAACTTAATTTACAGAACAGTGAGGATAGTTAACAGTATTGTATGCTTGAAATTTGCTAAAAGGATAGATCTTAAATCTTCTCAACACACACACTTTAATAACTATGCTGAGATGATGGATATATTAATTAGCTTGATGTGGTGATCTTTTCACAAGATAGAGCTCTGCCAAAACATCAAATTGGATACCTTAAATACATATAATTTAAAATGTCAGAGATATCTCAATAAAGCTGTCAAAAAACACATTAACTTCATTAAAAATGGAAAATGCAGAACAAATGCTAAACTTGACAGGACACTGGGATGGTAGATATAAACTGGCCTGTTCCGAGTCAAAGAGTATATTGTTATTTTAGGTCTAGACCACCATTGGCTGGAGATACATCCTGGGTGACCTTGCTTGTGGTGCTGGTGATGGTTTTGAAACATACCATGAGAAGCAAGGAGAAGTAGCATTGAATAAAATTGTAAATAGCTTCAAGGCATTAAAACAGTAGACAGTTTTATTTTGTTTTGTTTTTAAGAGAGAATGGTCTACAAGGAATATAGTCATTATTTTATACTAATTTTGTGTGGGGTATAATGTATATTGTATACCTGAAACTAATATAATATTGAAAGTCAACTGTACTTAAATTAAAAAAAAAAAGAATGGTCACCCTAGGCATTTAAAGCATCGAGGGAAGAATTTTGGGCTCTTTGTGAGGAGGAAGTAATCAAATATAGGTAGTAAAAAGTCAGATCTAGCATCAGCTGACACAGATGAATCTTCTGCTTAGTAGTTGGGGGTTGGGGCACATATGCCCCCCTTCCCCTCGTCTGTATCATAGGAAAAATAACTACTTTTGTCACAGAGTTCATCCAGGGATTAAATGCATAATATATATAATACATTGAAAAGAGTGCCTGGTCAATAGCAAGTTGACCCTCAGGCTCTTAAGATGTGTTAGTGAATACAGTCTGTGACAGTGCTGGACTAGGAAAGCCACACGTCACACCCATGTCACACTGTAACCTTTTTTGTAGTTTATGTGTTTTATTTTTTTAGGTTATATGATCCATTAAGCAGTAATGATGGACATTTCACGGCCATTAATGTTGGGTTGGTAGATCACACACATCAACACAATTGGTGAAAATCACCAACCACACAAAGAAGCTGTAATCATTGGTTGGTGTACCTTCACCAGTGTAGCTTCAACAAATATTTAGTTCTTTTCACATAACAAAGAATCTGGAGTTGGACAGTCTAGGGCTGGTGGCTGCATAAGAACTCCCAGGCTCTAAGCTCCAGCTCTTTTGTCAGCCATCCTCAGTGTGTGATTGCTGCTGGTGGGGTGGGGGTGTGGTAGTCAGCTATTCCCTGATCCCTCTGTGCCCACATTGCTGGCACAAAGAAGGGCAAAACAGGGAGTGCACATTGGAGGATGCCCTCTCTGAGTATGCCTTGCTCAACTTCCTCCTATCGTCACCAGCCTCAATTGAGTCGTCTGGTCATCCTGTCTCCAAGAGAGGCTGGGGAATGAAGTTTTTAGCTGGGCATACTGCCTCTTCCAGTAAAAGCAGAATTCTATTAGGAAGGAAAAGAGGGAATAGCTATTGAATTGTTGTTTGTTTGAATTATTTTTTTATTGAGATATAGTTGATTTACAATGCTGTGTTAGTTTCAGGTGAACAGCAAAGTGATGTATGTGTGTGTGTGAAAAAATACATATATACTTTTTCAGATTATTTTCCCTTATAGGTTATTATAAAACATTGAGTATAGTTCCTTGTACTACATAGTAGGTCCTTATTGGTTATCTATTTTACATATAGTAGTGTGTATATGTTAATCGCATGCTCCTAATTTATCCCTCACTCCACCCCCTTTCCTTCTTTGGTAATCATAACTTTGTTTTCTATGTCTGTGGGTCTGTTTCCATTTGTATATAAGTTCATTTGCATCTTTTTTGTTTTTTTTAGAGTCCACATATAAGTGATATCATATATTTGTCTTTCTCAGTTTGGCTTACTTCACTTGGTATGATAATCTCTAGGTTCATCCATGTTGCTGCAAGTGGCATTATTTCATTCTTTTATGACTGAGTAGTATTCCATTTTATATAGATAGATACACATACACACATATAACACACTTTTATCCATTTACCTGTCAATGGACTTCTATAGAGACTGCCTCCATGTCATGGCTATTGTAAATAGTGCTGATGTGAACACTGGGGTCCATGTATCTTTTCAAATTATGGTTTAGTCTGAATATATGCCCAGGAGTGGAATTGCAGGATTATATGCTCAACCTGGTTTTAGTTTTTTAAGGAATGGGGTTCTCCATAGTAGCTATACCAGTTTACATTCCTACCAACAGTGTAGAAAGTTTCCCTTTTCTCCACGCCCTCTCCAGCATTTATTATTTGTAGACTTTTGGATGATGGCCATTGATTGGTGTGAGATGATACCTCACTGTAGTTTTGATATGCATTTCTTTAATAATTAGTGATGTTGAGCATCTTTTCATGTGACTGTTGGCCACCTGTAGATCTTCTTTAGAGAAATATTTATTTAGATCTCATTTTTTGATTGGGTTGTTTGTATTTTTGATACTAAGTTGTATGAGCTGTTTGAGGTTAATCCCTTGTTTGTATCATTTGCAAATATTTTCTCCTATTCTGCAGGTTATCTTTTTGTTTATGGTTTCCTTTGCTATGCAAAAGCTTGTAAGTTTGATTAGGTCCCATTTGTTTATTTTTGTTTTTATTTCCATTACTCTAGGAGATGGCTTCAAAATTTTGCTGCAAGTTATGTCAAGGAGTGTTCTGCCTATGTTTTCCTCTAGGAGTTTTATAGTATCTGTCTTACATTTAGGTCTTCAATTGGTTTTGAGTTTATTTTTGTGTATGGTGTTAGAGAGTGTTCTGAGTTCATTCTTTTTTTTACATGTTAGCTATTGGATTGTTAGAGGTAGAATTCTGTTTTCTGCCTTTAGATCTCACTTGTTATTGCATAACATCATTGCAAAGTTGGCATTACAAAGTGAATGTTAAACCCACCCCAGCCAACTCTGCTCCACATCACATTTTTCATTTTCCATCCAGTTGTCATGGAGTCACAGTGATACACTCATTAAGGGACTGGTAAAATTTATAAGCACCTGGGAGACCCATCTCTCAATATGTTTATTTGAAAGACCATTTAGCCAATTCAAGAGATTGCACTGTGAATAATTTGTCTTTTTAGAGGAGTACAGGGAAAACCAAGCTGTAACCCTTTATTTTGGAGAATTTGTATCATCACATCCTTGAATAGATTTTAACACCACAGGCAAGAAATAAAAACAAGATTTGTTTTTGCTGTTCTCAGAGCATTTTAAGGACAATAATATCTTTGAGACTAGGTTTGGGTTGATTTTCTCTGGTTCCTCTGCAACTGTTAGCAAATGCCTACTGTGATAGTATGCAAATCTCTGTGAGAAAAATGTTGCCACAACACAGCAGGGTAATTTTCTATGTAGGAAATTCACCCGCCACCCCCACCCCCCACCAAATCCCCCTCTAAGTGAAACCCACTGATGGAATGATTCCCTCCCCTTCACTTGGGTAGCACTTTGTCTCTCTATTGTTTTGTCTCACAGTTGCTCTGTCTTCTGTTGGTTAATTCTGGATCTGTTCCTTCTCTACATTTCTCTCTCCACTATACTAAAGTAATTTTAAAACTCAGAGACTAAGCCACTTACCTTTGTATTTCTGATACCTTCTAGACCAGCACTGCCCAGTAGAAATAGAATGAGTCACTAAACTGTCTTCATGCTAGATGGTCTCATAGCTACATTAAAAAAGTAAAAAGAAATAGGTAAAATTAATTTGAAGAGATTCCCCATGTCCAAGATCAGGAGCAGCAGCTGTGCTTTGCTGGACTGGCCGTGAGGCGATACCCCACGTCCAAGGTCAGAGAAATCCCAGTAAGACGGTAGGTGCTGGAGTGGCTGTGAGGAGATACCCCACGCCCAAGGGCAAAGGAGAAGCCCCAGCAAAATGGTAGGAGGGGCGAATTCATGTTTAGAATCAAACCTCATTCCCGCCAGAGATGCTAAGAGGGCTCAAACAAACCTTGTGCACACCAGGACCCAGGGGCCCCACGGAGACTGAGACAGAACTGTGTTTGAGTGTCTCCTGTGGAGGTACAGGTCAGCAGTGGACTGCCACGGGGACAGGGACTCTGGGTGCAGCAGACCTGAGTATGGCATAAGCCCTCTTGGAGGAGGTCGCCATTAACCCCACTATAGAGCTGCCAGAACTTACACAGGACTGGGAAATAGACTCTTGGAGGGCACACACAGAACCTTGTGTGCCAGGAGAAAGGAGCTGTGACCCCACAAGAGACTGACTCAGACTTACCTGTGAGTGTCCAGGAGTCTCCAGTGGAGGTGTGGGTCGGTGGTGGCCTGCTGCAGGGCTGGGGGCACTGAGTATAGCAGTGCACGCATGGGATCTTTTGAAGGAGGTCACCATTATCCTCATTACCTCCACCATAGTTTGACCCCAATAAATAGCAGGGAGGGAACACAGCTCTACCCATCAACAGAAAATTGGATTAAAGATTTACTAAGCATGGCCCCACCCATCAAAACAAGACCCAGTTTTCCCCTCAGTCAGTCTCTCCCATCAGGAAGCTTTCATAAGCCTCTTATCCTTCTCTAACAGAGGGCAGACAGATTGGTTAGTTTTCTGTGATTGTGGTTTTTCAATCTAATCACATGGACCACAGCCTTGTCTAACTCAATGAAACTATGAGTCATGCCATGTAGGGCCACCCAAGATGGGCAGGTCATGGTGGAGAGTTCTGACAAAATGTGGTCCACTGGAGAAGGGAATGGCAAACCACTTCAGTATTCTTGCCTTGAGAACCCCATGAACAGTATGAAAAGGCAAAAAGATAGGACACTGAAAGATGAACTCTCCAGGTAAGTAGGTGCCCAATATACTACTGGAGATCAGTGGAGAAATAACTCCAGAAAGAATGAAGAGATGAAGCCAAAGCAAAAACAACACCCAGTTGTTGATGTGACTGATGATGGAAGCAAGGTCTGATGCTATAAGAGCAATATTGCATAGGAACAAGGTCTGATGCTGTAAGAGCAATATTGCATAGGAACCTGGAATATTAGGTCCACGAATCAAGGCAAATTGGAAGTGGTCAAACAGGAGATGGCAAGAGTAAATGTCGACATTTTAGGAATCAGTGAACTAAAATGGACTGGATTGGATGAATTTAACTCAGATGACCATTATATCTACTACTGTGGGCAAGAATCCCTTAGACAAAATGGACTAGCCCTCATAGTCAACAAAAGAGTCCGAAATGCAGTACTTAGATGCAGTCTCAAAAATGACAGAATGATCTCTGTTCATTTCCAAGGCAAACCATTCAATATCACGGCAATCCAAGTCTATGCCCCGATCAGTAATGCTGAAAAAGCTGAAGTTGAATGGCTCTATGAAGACCTACAAGACCTTTTAGAACTAACACTCAAAAAAGATGTCCTTTTCATTATAGGGGACTAGAATTCAAAAACAGGAAGTCAAGAAACACCTGGAGAAACAGGCAAATTTGGCTTTGGAGTACAGAATGAAGCAGGGCAAAGGCTAACAGAGTTTTGCCAAGAGAACACACTGGTCATAGCAAACACCCTCTTCCAACAACACAAGAGAAGACTCTACACATGGACATCACCAGATGGTCAACACCAAAATCAGATTTATAATTTTTGCAGGCAAAGATGGAGAAGCTCTATACAGTCACCAAAAACAAGACTGGGAGCTGACTGTAGCTCAGATCATGAACTCCTTATTGCCAAATTCAGACTTAAATTGAAGACAGTAGGGAAAACCACAGGGCTATTCAGGTATGACTTAAATCAAATCCCTAACGATTATACAGTGGAAGTGAGAAATAGATTTAAGGGACTAGATTTGATAGAGGGTCTGATGAGCTATGGACAGAGGTTAGAGACATTGTACAGGAGACAGAGATCAAGACCATCTCCAAGAAAAAGAAATGCAAAAAAGCAAAATGGCTGTCAGAGGAGGCCTTACAAATAGCTGTGAAAAGAAGAGAAGTGAAAAGCAAAGGAGAAAAGGAACGATATACTCATTTGAATGCAGAGTTCCAAAGAATAGCAAGGAGAGATAAGAAAGACTTCCTCAGTGATCAATGCAAAGAAATTGAGGAAAATAATAGAATGGGAAAGACTAGAGATCTCTTCAAGAAAAGTAAAGATACCAAGGGAACATTTCATGCAAAGATGGGCACAATAAAGGACAGAAATGGTATGGACCTAACAGAAGCAGAAGAGATTAAGAAGAGGTGGCAAGAATACACAGAAGAACTGTACAAAAAAGATCTTCCTGACCCAGATAATCATGATGGTGTGATCACTCACCTAGAGCCAGAAATCCTGGAATGTGAAGTCAAGTGGCCTTAGAAAGCATCACTATCACTATGAACAAAGCTAGTGGAGGTGATAGAATTCCAATTGAGCTATTTCAAATCCTGAAAGATGATGCTGTGAAAGTGCTGCACTCAATATGCCAGCAAATTTGGAAAACTCAGCAGTGGCCACAAGACTGGAAAAGGTCAGTTTTCATTCCAGTCCCTAAGAAAGGCAATGCCAAAGAATGCTCAAACTACTGCACAATTGCACTCATCTCACATGCTAGGAAAGTAATGCTCAAAATTCTCCAAGCCAGGCTTCAACAGTACATGAACCATGAACTTCCAGGTGTTCAAGCTGGTTGTAGAAAAGGCAGAGGAACCAGAGATCAAATTGACAACATCTGTTGGATCATCGAAAAAGCAAGAGAGTTCCAGAAAAACACCTACTTCTGCTTTATTGACTCTGCCCAAAGCCTTTGACTGTGTGGATCACAACAAACTGTGGAAAATTCTGAGAGAGATGGGAATACCAGACCACCTGACCTGCCTCTTGAGAAATCTGTATGCAGGTCAGGAAGAAACAGTTAGAATTGGACATGAAACAAAAGACTTGTTCCAAATAGGAAGTGCCTATTTAATTTATATGCAGAGTACATCATGAGAAACGCTGGGCTGGATGAAGCACAAGCTGGAATCAAGATTGCTGGGGAAAATATCAGTAACCTCAGATATGCAGATGACACCACCCTTATGGCAGAAAATGAAGAAGAACTAAAGAGCCTCCTGATGAAAGTGAAAGAGGAGACTGAAAATGATGGCTTAAAGCTCAACATTCAGAAAACCAAGATCATGGCATCTGGTCCCATCACTTCATGGCAAATAGATGGAGAAACAGTGGAAACAGTGGCAGACTTTATTTTTGGGGGGCTCTAAAATCACTGCAGATGGTGATTGCAGCCATGAAATTAAAAGACGCTTACTCCTTGGAAGGAAAGTTATGACCAACCTAGATAGCATATTCAAAAGCAGAGACATTACTTTGCCAACCAATGTCTATCTAGTCAAGGCTATGGTTTTTCCAGTAGTCATGTATGGATGTGAGAGTTGGACTGTGAAGAAAGCTGAGCGCCGAAGAATTGATGCTTTTGAACTGTGATGTTGGAGGAGACTCTTGAGAGTCCCTTGGACTGCAAGGAGATTCAACCAGTCAATCCTAAAGGAAATCAGTCCTGAATATTCATTGGAAGGACCAATGTTGAAGCTGAAACTCCAATACTTTGGCCACCTGATGTGAAGAGCTGACTTATTTGAAAAGACCCTAATGCTGGGAAAGATTGAAGGCAGGATGAGAAGGGAAAGACAGAGGATGAGATGGATGGCATCACTGACTCAATGGACTTGAGTCTGGGTAAACTCTGGGAGTTGGTGTGGACAGGGGGGCCTGGCATGCTGTAGTCCATGGTGTTGTAAAGAGTTGGACACGACTGAGTGACTGAACTGAAAATTAATTTTAATAATATTTAGTCCAAAATAAG
This sequence comes from Oryx dammah, assembly GCF_014754425.2. Classification (NCBI taxonomy): domain Eukaryota; kingdom Metazoa; phylum Chordata; class Mammalia; order Artiodactyla; family Bovidae; genus Oryx; species Oryx dammah. The sequence continues at coordinate 117,851,357 of NW_024070207.1, forward strand.
GCAATGGCACCCCACTCCAGTACTCTTGCCTGGAAAATCCCATGGACAGAGGAGCCTGGTGGGCTGCAGTCCATGGGGTTGTTAGGAGTCGGACACGACTGAGCGACTTCACTTTCACTTTTCACTTTCATACATTGGAGAAGGAAATGGCAACCCAAGCCAGTGTTCTTGCCTGGAGAATCCCAGGGACGGGGGAGCCTGGTGGGCTGCTGTCTCTGGGGTTGCACAGAGTCGGACATGACTGAAGCGACTTAGCAGCAGCAGCAGCAGTAGTCCAAAATATGATCATTTAAACATGTAATCAATGTAACATAATTGTTGAGATATTTTACAGTCTTTTTTTTTTTTTGGTATTAAATGTTTGAAAGCCAGTATCTATCGCATTTTGGACTTTTCAAGTGCTTGTAGCCACATAGGACTGATGATTGCCATATAGGACAGCATAGGTCTAGACAATACCTTGGGCAATGAGAGTACCAGTACAATTTTACTTCAGTCCCCAAAGAGTTTAAATGCTAAGATTTTAGGAGACATCTTAGTTACAGATTAATATGATTTGAAAAGATTGGAATGTTCCTTTAATAGTGTGGTCAGCTTTATGCTTCATTAATCATGCTTAAGAAATGATGGGAGAGTGGGGAGAAATTTTGTTTATCTGAATTCATATAATAGCTTGACTTTAGAGAACATAGAGTTGAATTCTCACATATTACAGACAGAGGTAACTGTGATTCAGATTGGTTAAATGAGTTGTCTAAGGTCACACATCTAGTTTGTGGCAGAGCAGTGTTTGGACTCAGTGATTCATCCAGCATTTATTTAATGAACTTTTCATGAGCCTTCTATGCAAGGTACTGTGTTAGGTACTTAGGATACACAGTTAATAATTAAGACACAGTTCTAGTTTGCGAGGAGTTTATAGATAAGAATGGGAGACCAGGAATAAGAATCATGCTCTAGAACACTCTGGGTATTATAAACCTTGTACAGTGGAGTGCAAAGAGGGGGAAGTGGTGTAAGGGATGGGATAAGGAAGGTGTCACCCACATCAATGCCTCCTATGTCCTGAATTTAAAATGGGGGGCAGGGGGAGCACTTGACCCTTTAACTAACACACCATTAAACGTGGAATTTCTTTCATTTTGAATACAGTTAAGCATTTTCCTCTGACACACCTTTGGGGCATGTCTTGGCTTGTGTTTCCCCAAAAGCATAGCCTGAGACAAACACTTGGGAACAGATCACCTAATTGGGGAATGACCCCAGGATGCACGAGTGACGGAGTGGGAATGAGGCCTAGAATAGGAAAAAACCTAAGAAAGGTGGGTTAATATGTATATTTCAGCTGTAGGCAGCTGGGGCTCAGTCCTGCTGGAAGATAGTGTAGAAGACCCCTCAGGGTTGTCCTGGCCTGTGAAGAGGAAGCTGGAGCATTTACCCATTGACTCCTGTTCCTCCGTGATTGATTCGGCCTGGGGGTGTTGAATCTGGGCTGCCTGGTGCACAGGCTGAACATGCTTCCTTCATAGCAGAGGGAGAGGGGTCCTTGAGTCAGGGAACTGCCAGTGGGTACAGGACCATCCACTGTGGCTGCAGGTGGGCTCTGAAGTGGGTGCAGGTGCAACCAGGCAGGACACCAGCAGTATCCATCACAGGAGGTGTCTAACCCTCATTCAGAACCAGTGTTTTATCTTAGTAGCTTAAGTAGTAACATTTTCTTCTACTTTATCTTCAAGTTTACTGTTTGCCCCCTTTATCCTGGTTCTCTCTTGCAATATCTGTTTGCAGAATCTTCCATCTTTGTCCCCATAGGTGTAATCTTTCATCATTTTTGTCCTTTTGTTCATGCCATTTTGGGAGTGCTGTTCAAGTGGCCTTACACATTTTGATTGGTTTGTTCTCTAATGTAGATTCTGCCTGTTAGTTAGCTGTGTTGGGCACTTCTGCCTTTGTAGCTTCCTTGGAATCTTTTCAAGTGTTTTCAGCTCTCACTTTACCATTGCCTCTCCGTGCCTTCTGTTTTCATCCTGGCCTTTTGTGCTTTCATTTCACCATGGATCGCCTACTTCAGAGAGTTCAAATTTTCTTTATTTTTTAGAAGACCAATTTTCTTCTATTTCCCATAGTCCTATGTTTCACAGTTTGCTACTCAAACTGTGGCACTGTGGTCTGAGCCCCAGAAGTATTACCATTCCCAGGGATCTTATTAGAAATGCAGATTTTCAGGCTTCACTCCACATTTCCTGAATTAGAAGCTGCATTTTAACAAGACACCCTCACCCCCACTTCCACACCCTAATTTGTTTGTATAATGAGGTAGAAAGTGAAAGTGAAAGTCGTTTCAGTCATGTCTGACTCTTTGCGACCCTATGGAATAGTCCATGGAATTCTCCAGACCAGAATACTGGAGTGGGTAGCCATTACCTTCCTCAGGGGATCTTCCCAGCCCGGGGATTGAATCCAGGTCTCCTGCATTGCAGGCGGATTCGTTACCAACTGAACCACCAGCGAAGGCCATAATGAGGTAAGGAGTGAGGAAGTGTGGAGAATTACTAATCCATTGTTCCCTGGGAGATGGTTTGAGACTGTGATGAGGAGCAGAGAGTCAGTTTTATTTGAATCTGAGTCTTGCCATTCACCAGTTACATGGTTTTGGGAGATTTAGCTGTCCTTCCTCAACTTGAGTTTCCTCACATCTAGGATGGGAATAATAATTTCTTTTTTATGAGAGGTTCTGAAAATTAAATTAGATAAGTACGTAAAATGACAGCAGAGTAGCTGGACCACAATCATTTGAAAAATAGCCACTATATGATCTATTGTTAATGCTGCAAAATAATTTTATTGATCTTTCCATGTTCAATTCCTTTTTTTTTTAAATTCTGGCTAGTTCATCCTTGAAAGAAAGAGACCTAGCCTGTGTTGAGGAAGAAGTTTTCCTCTATCCTTTGTTGACTTAAAAAAAATAGTCACAACCTAAAAGATGAGAGTTATGTTTTATTCAGTGGGAATTTTTAGGACTTTAAGCCATGAGATAGCATCTCAAGTAACCCTGAGAGCTGAGAGAGCTGCTCTGAGGCGGGGGGAGGGGAGGAGTCAGGTTATATAGAAGTTTTACACCAAAAGGAAGGTAGCCTGAACATCAAGAGATTATTGTTAATTAAAGGAAACCAGATATCCAGTTAAGGAATTTAGCGCTTTTCTATGTATGGAAAGATGCAGGAGTCTGGGCTCACTGACATCATTGTGGTTATCTGGGTCATTAAGATAATTTTTGTACAGTTCTTCTGTGTATTCTTGCCACCTCTTCTTAATATCTTCTGCTTCTGTTAGGTCCATTCCATTTCTGTCCTTCATTGTGCCCATCTTTGCATGAAATGTTCCCTTGGTATCTCTAATTTTCTTGAAGAGATCTCTAGTCTTTCCCTTTCTATTTCTTTGCAAACAGAGTCCTTTCCTTCTATTTCTTTGCACTGATCACTTAGGAAGGCTTTCTTATCTCTCCTTGTTATTCTTTGGAAATCTTCATTCAGATGTATATATCTTTCCATTTCTCCTTTGCCTTTCACTTCTCTTCTTTTCTCAGTTATTTATAAGGCCTCCTCAGACAACCATTTTGCCTTTTTTGCCTTTCTTTTTCTTGGGGATGGTCTTGATTCCTGTCTCCTGTATAATGTCATGAACCTCTGTCCATAGTTCATCCGGCACTCTGTCTATCAGATATAGTCCCTTAAATCTGTTTCTCACTTCCACTGTATAGTCATAAGGAATTTGATTTAGGTCATACCTGAATGATCTAGTGGTTTTCCCTCCTTTCTTCAATATAAGTCTGAAGTTAGTAATAAGGGGTTCATGATTTGAGCCACAGTCAGCTCCCAGTCTTGTTTTTGCTGACTGTTTAGAGCTTCTCCATCTTTGACTACAAAGAATTCGGTATTGACCATCTGGTGATGTCCCTGTGTAGAGTCGTCTCCTGTGTTGTTGGAAGAGGGTGTTTACTATGATCAGTGAGTTCTCTTGGCAAAACTCTGTTAGCCTCTGCCCTGCTTCATCTTGTACTGCAAGGCCAAACTTGCCTGTTACTCCAAGTATCTCTTGACTTCCTACTTTTGCATTCCAATCCCCTATGATTTTGTGTATTAGCTCTAGAAGGTCTTGTAGGTCTTCATAGAACCATTCAACTTCAGCTTCTTCGGCATTAGTGTTTGGGGCATAGACTTGGATTGCTGTGATATTGAATAGCTTGCTTTGGAAATGAACAGAGATCCTTTTATTGTTTCTGAGATTTCACCCAAGTATTGCATTTTGAACTCTTGTTGACTGTGAGGGCTACTCCATTCTCCATTTTGTGTAAGGGATTCTGGCCCACAGGAGGTGGAAAGACTTCCTATCTCTTTTGTTTCTTAATAGTAATCAACATAAGTTCATCCTCATGACAGAGAGACACATTTTGGGGTGGCAGATTTTGCTCCTGTACTCTAATATTGAAGGTGATGCTCCTCCCCCTGGTTAGGTTTGTGGACCAGCTAGGGATTGTTACAGTTTCTGACTCAGATTTGTACCTCAGGGGATAAGGGGGTTTGATAGATACAGCTCTTAGCCAAATTTCTGATATCTAAATGCCTCAGAAAATGTGCACCTCAGACCTGTTCTTTCTGAAGTAGGAGTAGTTATTTAGCCAGTTACATCTCACCCTCACTGGCTTCCTCTCTAACTCTGTCCTGTTTCAAAGGACTAGAGGTAGCGGTCAGTTTCTCAGGCTTATCTCCCCTACAGCCCTCAGAATTTTTCCTGAAGAGTGGCGAGTCATTGATTTCTTTGCTCAGCTTCCAAGGCTACTCTGAATCAAAATGTCCTGTGCCTCAGTGGACAATTTGCTGGAGTAATGGACATGGAGAGTCAGACAGTGCTTGCTAGCTACCATCACATCTGGGAAGTTCAGAAGTATTTTACCTTGGGGCTGTGCTGACCTTTGAAATTTGAGTTTTATTCATCCCATATGCTAATCCATTATTCATGGGGAAATTCTTAAATTGCCATTTCTATGCCAAATTGAAATTTTCATAGAACAGGTGATAAATGAGCGTTTTAAGCCGAGTATTTTAAGCTGTCAGGTATTGGGGCTACCAGTCATTCATTATAAGGAGCAGGACCCTATGGGGCCTTCCCAGGACAGAGCCCTCCCCCATATCCTTTGCTGTAACTCCTCTCTGAAATGCCTAGATAATAGTATCTGATGCATATCTCTGGAGTTGTTTTATACATGTGAAAACCACCACTAAATGGAAGAAATTAACTACCTTTGGTCAGGAACACATAGTCCCAGACCTACTGGTGCCTAAGGATTGATATTGTTAACCCCCCAACCCCCAAGACACTGTCCTGTTACCTTACATGCGCCAATCAGAGAATTGTGCATGAGCTGATCATGTACCCTGGGATGGGATGCATCTCCTTTACCTGCCCTTTAAAACTGCTTTCCTGAAACTCTGCTGCAAGTGACGGCTTTTTCAGCACCAACTGTCCTGATCTCCTTGCTTGGTGACCTGTGATAAATATTGTTCCTTCACCACAACCCATTGTCAGGAGATTGGCTTCACTGTGTGTATGTGGGTATACCCAAGTGTGGTTCAGTACCATCAACAGTTAGGTTTGGAAGCATCTCTGTCTTTGCACAGCAGTGCTTGTACCATTATTTGAATGTTTTATTACATTTTTTTCTTTTTTGTAAAAATGTCATTGAGAGGAGAGAGTGGGATGAACTGAGAGTATGGGAACATATATATTACCATATGTAAAATAGCAAGTGGGAATTTGCTGTGTGACCCAGAGACCTCAATCCAGTGCTCTGTGACAACTAGAGGGGTGGAATGGGGTAGGAGATGGGGGGGGTTCAGGAGGAAGGGGACATATGTATACCTGTGACTGATTCATGTTAAAAAAAATGTCAGTGAGAGAAGCCTAGATCTCAAACACAGTATAGCTTCTTAAGCATGCTGAAAGCTGATCGTCTTTAGCTTTATTTGGAGCTCATCAGACTTAGACATGAGGACTACGCTAATTGTGAAGAAAATGAATAAAAATAGTAAACATCTCCAAAATTGTGAAAATATATTATTGAACAGTGTGTCAAAATGATCGATGCATTTTGAGTTTTTCTAATATTTTTTAATATCTCTGGGAGTTAAATCTTCTTGTAAGGGAGGAAAAATAATTTTCCTTTCACTCTTCTAGATTCTTGGCTGAGATTGCATGATAAAAGACAGATTAATGGGAGAAAAAGAGAAGTTTAATATCATGTATGTGTCTTATATATAGGAGAGACCCAGGAAGACTGAGTCACTGTCTCCAACCTTCAGTACCATCTCCAGCTAAAAGCAAAAGATGCTGGGCAAGGAGAGAACCAGGTTTCCAAGGTAAAACATAGTAAACAAAGGTAAGGATGTTATACAGATTTAAGTCCAAGCCTTCTTCCTTGATAGAGCATCTAAAGATCTAGTGATCCTCTGTTTCTTGGTACTCAAAGGGTACCCTTGCATATGGAGATTCCCCTTATAACTGTAAATTGCTCTTACTAAAGGGTAACTTCTGCTTGGTTTTCAGAACTTTCCCCATGTCTGCTGTTTTCTTATTGTTGTTATGTTTTCCTTTAAGAACCAACCTTCTTAAAATAATCCTTATCCCAAAGAGACATATTTTTGGTGGCAAATTCTGCTTTCATTCCTATACAGTCTGATTATTTGACTTTCTCAAACTGGAATTTGTATACATTGTTAGGAAGATATTTTATTTCAAACTATGGGGCTCTTACACTGATATTTATGCTGGAAACATAATTAGGATGTAATTCCTATTTTTTCTCTCTACCTTTAAGGTAGTTTAAAAATTCAAAGGATGGAGACTCCTATTAATTAATAAATAATCCTGTTGCTTTCCCCCCCCCCATAAATGAAACAAGTAAAGGAACAAGTCTCAAATGGAATCACTAATGCTAAGACCTATGAAGACTTAATACCTGACCTAACTGCAGTTTCAGCCTTTACCAGTTGTGAAATTTTAAAACAATTTCCTAATCAGCCCTAGTGAGAAAAGAATCCTTGAATAAAGCTGATTAGATCTTCAAATTTAGTTAGTTGAGTTTTGTTTCTTAACATATGTGAGGTGACTTAAATAATTTTTCTGGGCCCTTGTTGACACTAGAAAAATGAGGACAACAGGTATCATTCCCAAGTTATTATGAACCTCATAGTATTCAGGGAACTACCAAAAGAATCTGAGGATTTCCCAGAGGCTAATTTATCATTGAATAGCTTTTACAAATGTAACAGCTTGTGTTTTCCCATTCCACTTGGGGGAAGGTATTTTCAGGTCTCAATTTCTGGCTGGAGAGTGTATATTTTAGGAAAAAATAGTGTTATTTTGTTGGCTCAGACACTAAATCCAAGTCTTTTACTAAGAGCTTATGAAAACTCCCAGCTTCCAAGATGACTTTAATGTGTCAAAATGTGATCAAAAGAATCCTGTTCATATAGTTTGGAATTACATGTGAAATTGTGCTTCTTGCCATCAATCTGCTGTGTGATCTGAGGAGGTCTGTTTAATCTATGGGAATCCTGGCTTCCTCATATATAAAGCAGAACCTAGTAGGGTTATTTGGGCATTGATTGGGTCTTCCTAGGTGGCACTACTTGCAAAGTACCCACCTGCCAGTGCAGGAGACCTAAGAGACTCAGTTTCAATCCCTGGGTTGGAAAGATCCCCTGGAGTAGAAAATGGCAACCTACTATATTTCTTCATGTTAAGTGGATCATTTTTGGTATCTTAGGAGAAGGAAATGGCAACCCACTCCAGTATTTTTGCCTGGAGAATCCCATGAAGAGAGGAGCCTGGAGGGCTACAGTCCATGGGTTCACAGAGTCAGACATGACTAAAGTGACTTAGCAGCAGCAGCAGCAGGCTGTGAACATTCTGTGATTGCTTTCCAGATGATTAAATAATAGGTTAGAACTATGTACAATCCTAATTTTAGTTCCCACATTTATATTTACCTGGAATGCTGAAATGACCCTGTGAAAACCTTTCTGGATTATTTGTTTCTTGGGACATAATTCTCCATGGGTGTCTCGCATTTCTGCACATCTTCTGAGCAAAGGCATCAGCAGATTGTCTTTCACAGGATGCTTGTGTAATGAAAAGCCTTACAAGATATAGTGTCTTCCTCCAAAGCAGAGGGCAGATTTGCTTGCTTTCCAGAATAGTAATGAAATTAGTCTCTCCCCAGGGCAGATTTAGTAGTAGCCCTCTTATCAAAGATCTGCGTTTCCAAGGTTCAGAGTTCCTCACTGCATGTTCAGGCATCACCTGGCCCTCACTGCATCTCTGTGGAAACTGGGCCTTGGGAATCAATGCAATTGATGTCTGGCTACTGCTATTGTTGGCCTGTGTCTTTTGCCTCTGAGCCAAGAGTCCATGTATTTCATATGACTAGAACACAGAGGACAGGACTGGTACCTGAGAGATTTTATCTCGTTACTCCCAGCCTTTGCTTCCTCTCCTCTCACCTCTCAGCAGATGGGGCAGGGGACAGAGGGAACCAAAAACTAATAGTAGGCCTGACTTCTTATAGTTGCCTGAAGATTAGAGAAGATATTTGTAAATCATTAAGTGCACTGTCTGGCACAGAGGAAGTTCAATAAATCATAGCTATTTAATTTTTCTTCTTTCCATTAAAGAGCTTTGGATACATTTCCCCAAGGTTCATCTGAGTATGACTTTGGTTTTCTCTTAATTTGTGGATACTTGTGTCTCCATTGATTTGAGTGGTCATTTGAAAATCAGCCCTAACTGACCCTTGGGGAAACATCCATAGATTCTTATATATATATAGAAGACGACATGGTGGGATTTCCCTGGTGGTCCAGTGGTTTAGACTTCACACTTCTACTGTGGGCGGCCATGGGGGAGGGGGCAGGATCCATCCCTGGTCAGAGAAGTAGCATCCCGCACGCTCCAGGGCACAGCCAAAAAATAAAAAATGACCAGTGTAGTGCATAGTTTAAGGCAGAAATTCATTGAGTGTTAGGTATGATGGAGATGATGACAACTGTTAGTGTTACTTTCCCTCCATCAAAACTCATGTATCTAGCATCTTACTCTATTGCTTAGCCCAGCTCTTTTCTACCCATGGCTATACATAAAATTTAAAGTTACAGAAGCAGAAAATATTTAAAAAGCTTAAATTTAAAATGTAGAAGATTCTGTGTATTTGAAGGGAGGTGTGGAGGGGGTCATTTTTTTTTCTTGTGCTTACTGCTTTATCTGATAAAGCAGATAAGGAAGCAAAATAGTGAAGACAGAAACTGAATGATCTTATATATCAGTAAATGCAGTAAGTAGGCCTTGTTTGGACCTGATTAAATAACCGAAAGTTTTTTGAGATGGGGGGTGGGGAGGAATTGAACATACACTAAGTACAAAAATTATTAGAGAATTATTTTTCATTGTGTTAGGTGTGATAATGGTATTTTTAACAGTCCTTATCTGCTAGAGATACACAGAAATATTTATTGGTGAAATGATATGATGTCCAGGGAGTCTTTAACATACTTCAGGAAAAGAACAATGCAAAAAGGGATAAGAAAGGCAAAATCTTAATTGTTGAAACTGGTTGATGAGTATATGAAAGTCCATTGTAACTATTCTAATTTTTAAATTTTTATTTATTTATTTATTTTTGGCTGTACTGAGTCTTTGTTGCTGTGCATGGGTTTTCTCAAATTGTGGCAAGTGGGGGCTACTCTCATTGCACAGGCTTCTCATTGCAGTGGCTTCTCTTGTTGTGGAGCACAAGCTTAGTTGCTCCACAGCATGTGGAATCTTCCTGGATACCAGGGATTAAACCTGTGTCCATGCATTATTAGGTGGATTCTTAACCACTGGACGACCAGGGAAGTCCTAACTATTCTACTTTTATGTGTTTGGAAATGACCTTAATACAAATTTTAAAACAAATAAAAAGAAGCTACATGATTTTAGTTTATTTCAGCTTTACTGTGTTTCCTCATCTGTAAATTGTAGAAAATAATAGTGTTAACCTCAAGTACTTGAAGATTAAATGAATTAATACTTCTAAAACAGTTGAGATTTATAGATAAATTTCACTCAGTGATGTCTGACTCTTTGTGGCCTCAGGGACTGTAGCCTGTCATGCTCCTCTGTCCATGGAATTTTCCAGTCAATGATACTGGGGCAGGTTGCCATTTCCTACTCCAGGAGATCTTCCCAACCCAGGAATCCAGGGATTGAACCTGTGTCTCTTATGTCTTCTGCATTGGTAGGTGGGTTCTTTACCAATAGTGCCACCTGGAAAGCCCTAAAACACTTACAATGGTGCTTTTTTCATAGTGAGCATTCAAAAACTGTTCTTGAATACACTATTTACTATTATTTAGGAAGGCAAGAGCGGCTTCCCTGATAGCTCAGTTGGTAAAGAATCTGCCTGCAATGTGGGAGACCTGGGTTCGATCCCTGGGTTGGGAAGATCCCCTGGAGAAGGGAACAGCTACCCACTCCAGTATTCTGGCCCAGAGAATTCCATGGACTATACAGTCCATGATGTCAAAAAGACTCGGACATGACTAAGTGAATAACACTTGATGTTAATGAGCTTTCCAGGTGGTGCTAGTGGTAAAGAAACCGCCTGCCAATGCAGGAGACATAGTAGATGAAGATTCGATCCCTGAGTCAGGAAGATCCCCTGGAGTAGGAAATGGCAACCTGTTCTAGTATTCTTGCCTGGAAAATTCCAGGGGCCTAACAGCCTAGCAGGTTACAGTCCATGCAGTTGCAAAGAGTGGGACAGGACTGAGCAAAATATATTTCAACAGCTCATGGAATTCAGAGCAAAGGAGATATATTTGGGGGAAAACTCTTCCTTACTTCTTTTGAAATCAGTCACTTTCCATGGTATTATATCAATTGAGATTGAATTTGGCTATAAGAAGTAAATAATAACTAAATTACAAAGCATAGTAACTTTTATGACTTAAGTAGGAAATACTACATCTCTAGAGTTGGGGAGCTATTGGCATTGGTTTGACAGCTCAGCTATGTCAGGGCCCCAGATGTTGTAATTCCCTAGCCCTTTCCCTCATGGCTACAAGATGCCTGCTACAGCTCCAGGCATTGGACTATAGCCAAGGCAGAAAGGAGTGAAGTGTAGTGGCAGTCTTATCTATTTTTTCAGGAAATCAAAATCTTTCCTGGAAACTCTTTAAATAAGTGACCATTTCTGTCTCATTGGCCAGCAATATGTTACATGGCACTACTGGTAGCAAAGGAAGCTGAAAAAAATGAATTAGTAGTGTTTCCAGTGTATAAGTGTGAAAGCAACAAGTGACAAGGGAAAGATAGTTGGGTCATCCAGTTAGTGGTATTGTTTTCAGGTAGTATTTGGACTTTAAAAGTGAGCATTTGATCTAGCAAATTGCAGACTTATTGAAAGACTAGTCTGACAGATTCTGTGATTATCCATGAAAATCAAAATGTTATTTCTGAAAGCAGCATTTAGTCCATCTCTCATGTTAATAATGTCTGGCATGTTAGACAGTAAATATTTGTTGATTGAAAAAAAAACCCTTAGAAATGGAAACATAAAATGGCTCCACCTACTGGGTAATTGTATTAGTTACCTATTGGTATTTTAAGTACCCCCAAATTTAGTAACTTAAGAGAATATATACTTACAGTTGACCTTTGAATAAAACAAGTTTGAACCACATGAGTCCACTTATATGCAGATTTTTTTCCCAATATAATTGGCCCTTCATATCCATGGGTTCCATATCCGTGGATTCAACCAACTGCAGATAATGTAATGACATTTGAGATGTGTGGTTGGTTGTATCTGTGGATGCAGAAGCTGTGCATACAGAGGGCCAACCATGGGACTGGAGCTTCCAGGGATGTTGATATCAGTGGTGGGTCCTAAAACCAACCCTCCATGAATACCAAAGGACAGTTGTATTGTGTCATAGTTTCTGAGGATCAGAAATTGAGAAACTACTTAAGTGGTTCTGGCTCAGAACCTCTCATGAGGTCACAATCAAATTGTCAGCCAGCCAAGACTTCAGTCATCAGAAGACTTGAGTGCGGCTGGAAGATCTCATTCCAAGTTCACTGGAGTGACAGTTGGTCATAAACCTCTGTTCCTCACCATGTGGGCTGTAGGGGAGGAACCTTTTCCTTCTTCCCCTTAGGTTCTTTGGCTGGTATAATGGACATGAGACACATTAATTGTATGCGTGGGAGTCTTATGGACATGAGAGGGTCAAAAACAGTCAGGCAATTGAAACTTGTGTGCCATCCTGAGGTAAGGAGAAGGGGATAGGGGTCTGGGGCTGAAAAGGGGAGGAAGACAATTCACAGGGAGAGAAGATATGTCCCTTGAACAGGAAGGAGATCAAACCAGTCAATCCTAAAGGAAATCAACCCTGAATATTCACTGGAAGGACTGAGGCTGAAGCTGAAGCTCCAATACTTAGGCCACATACTCTGACGTGAAGAGCCAATTGATTGGAAAAGACCATGATGCTGGGAAAAATTGAAGGCAGGAGGAGAAGAGGGTGACAGAGGATGAGATGGTTGGATGACATCACCAAATCAATGGACGTGAATTGAGCAAACTCTGAGAGATAGTGAAGGACAGGGAAGCCTGACATGCTGCAGTCCAAGAAGTCACAGAGTCAGGCACAACTGAGTGACTGAACAACATCAAGAAATGCAAAAGTTTGGTAAAAAAAAAAAAAGTTTGTCAGGCCACACAGAGACAATGGGTCATGCAGAAGGCTTTGAACAAACAGGCTCTGCTGACAGGCGCCACCCCCCTCCACCCCCACCTCAGCTTACCACACCTAACCCAAACTTTATGGGTTATGTAAATTCTTCTATGTTAAAGGGGAGGTAAAAAGCTCTTCCTGAGTCTGTTGGACCTTGACTGTCTTCAGTGAAAAATAACCGACGTGCCAGATGGCACGTTTGGGAGTGCCCTGCCCTGAACCCCCTCAAGGCCCCTCCATAGGGCTGCTTGAGTGTTCTCATAACATAGGAACTGACTTCCTTCAGACTGAGTGATCCAAGAGAGCCAGGTAGACAAGCCATAGCGTCTCTTATGTTCTAGCCTCAACAGTGATAAACATTACTTCTGCCATATTCTGTCATTACACAGACCTATCCTGATAGAATGCAGGCAGGGATGATGTAAGAGTGTGAATCCTGGAAGGAAGAGATTGTTAGACACCATCTCGAAGGCTGGCTACCACACTCACAGAGCATTTTAGCTGAGAAATGAGAACTGCAAGCCCAGCTTTTCTGATGATCAGTCTGTGGCCCACATGACATTTCTTTCTCTTAGTAAAGAGAAATTTTTGTTAAAGACAATCATCATTTTAAATTAACCAATAGCTTTCTCTGTGTCTTTTTTTTAAAATTTATTTATTTTTTATTTTACTTTACAATTCTGTATTGGTTTTGCCGTACATTGACATGAATCCACCACGGGTGTACATGCATTCCCAAACATGAACCC
>NW_024070207.1:117865041-117866168 GCF_014754425.2 Oryx dammah
CCCAAGTCATCTCACCCTCTCCCTCTCCCACTGAGTCCAAAAGTCCGTTATACACATCTGTGTCTTTTTTGCTGTCCTGCATACAGGGTCATCATTGCCATCTTTCTAAATTCCATATATATGTGTTAGTATACTGTATTGGTGTTTTTCTTTCTGGCTTACTTCACTCTGTATAATTGGCTCCAGTTTCATCCATCTCATCAGAACTGATTCAAATGTATTCTTTTTAACGGCTGAGTAATACTCCATTGTGTATATGTACCACAGCTTTCTTATCCATTCATCTACTGATGGACATCTAGGTTGTTTCCATGTCCTGGCTATTATAAACAATGCTGCGATGAACATTGGGGTACATGTGTCTCTTTCAATTCTGGTTTCCTCAGTGTGTATGCCCAGCAGTGGGATTGCCGGGTCATAAGGCATTTCTATTTGCAATTTTTTAAGGAATCTCCACACTGTTCTCCATAGTGGCTGTACTAGTTTGCATTCCCACCAACAGTGTAGGAGGGTTCCCTTCTCTCCACACCCTCTCCAGCATTTATTGCTTGCAGATTTTTGGATCCTAGACATTCTGACTGGTGTGAACTGGTACCTCATTGTGGTTTTGATTTGCATTTCTCTAATAATGAGTGATGTTGAGCATCTTTTCATGTGTTTGTTAGCCATCCGTATGTCTTCTTTGGAGAAATGTCTGTTTAGTTCTTTGGCCCATTTTTTGATTGGGTCGTTTATTTTTCTGGAATTGAGCTGCAGGAGTTGCTTGTATATTTTTGAGATTAGTTGTTTGTCAGTTGCTTCATTTGCTATTATTTTCTCCCATTCGGAAGGCTGTCTTTTCACTTTGCTTATATTTTCCTTTGTTGTGCAGAAGCTTTTAATTTTAATTAGATCCCATTTGTTTATTTTTGCTTTTATTTCCAGAATTCTGGGAGGTGGATCATAGAGGATCCTGCTGTGGTTTATGTCGGAGAGTGTTTTGCCTATGTTCTCCTCTAGGAGTTTTATAGTTTTTTGTCTTACATTTAGATCTTTAATCCATTTTGAGTTTATCTTTGTGTGCGGTGTTAAGAAGTGATCTAGTTTCATTCTTTTACAAGTGGTTGACCAATTTTCCCAGCACCACT
>NW_024070207.1:117871168-117991989 GCF_014754425.2 Oryx dammah
AAATGTCCTATAGATATCAATTAGGTCTAACTGGTCTAATGTATCATTTAAAGTTTGCGTTTCTTTGTTAATTTTCTGTTTAGTTGATCTGTCCATAGGTGTGAGTGGGGTATTAAAGTCTCCCACTATTATTGTGTTGTTAATTTCCCCTTTCATACTTGTTAGCATTTGTCCTACATATTGCGGTGCTCCTATATTGGGTGCATATATATTTATAATTGTTATATCTTCTTCTTGGATTGATCCTTTGATCATTATGTAGTGGCCTTCTTTGTCTCTTTTCACAGCCTTTGTTTTAAAGTCTATTTTATCGGATATGAGTATTGCCACTCCTGCTTTCTTTTGGTCTCTATTTGCATGGAATATCTTTTTCCAACCCTTCACTTTCAGTCTGTATGTGTCCCTTGTTTTGAGGTGGGTCTCTTGTAAGCAGCATATAGAGGGTTCTTGTTTTTGTATCCATTCGGCCAGTCTTTGCCTTTTGGTTGGGGCATTCAGTCCATTTACGTTTAAGGTAATTATTGATAAGTATGATCCCGTTGCCATTTACTTTATTATTTTGGGTTCGGGTTTATACTCCCTTTTTGTGTTTCCTTTCTAGAGAATATCCTTTAGAATTTGTTGGAGAGTTGGTTTGGTGTTGCTGAATTCTCTCAGCTTTTGCTTGTCTGTAAAGCTTTTGATTTCTCCTTTGTATTTGAATGAGATCCTTGCTGGGTATAGTAATCTAGGCTGTAGGTTATTTTCTTTCATCACTTTAAGTATGTCTTGCCATTCCCTCCTGGCCTGAAGAGTTTCTATTGAGAGATCAGCTGTTATCCTTATGGGAATCCCCTTGTGTGTTATTTGTTGTTTTTCCCTTGCTGCTTTTAATAGTTGTTCTTTGTGTTTGATCTTTGTTAATTTGATTAATATGTGTCTTGGGGTGTTTTGCCTTGGGTTTATCCTATTTGGAACTCTCTGGGTTTCTTGGACTTGGGTGATTATTTCCTTCCCCATTTTAGGGAAGTTTTCAACTATTATCTCCTCAAGGATTTTCTCATGGTCTTTCTTTTTGTCTTCTTCTTCTGGGACTCCTATAATTCGAACGTTGGAGTGTTTCATATTGTCCTGGAGGTCTCTGAGATTGTCTTCATTTTTTTTAATTCGTTTTTCTTTTTTCCTCTCTGATTCATTTATTTCTACCATTCTATCTTCTATTTCACTAATCCTATCTTCTGCCTCCGTTATTCTACTATTTGTTGCCTCCAGAGTGTTTCTGATCTCATTTATTGCGTTATTCATTGTATATTGACACTTTTTTATTTCTTCTAGGTCCTTGTTAAACCTTTCTTGCATCTTCTCAATCCTTGTCTCTAGGCTCTTTATCTGTGATTCCATTTTGATTTCAAGATTTTGGATCATTTTCACTATCAATATTCAGAATTCTTTCTCAGGTAGATTCCCTATCTCTTCCTCTTTTGTTTGGTTTGGTGGGCATTTCTCCTGTTCCTTTACCTGCTGAGTATTCCTCTGTCTCTTCATCTTGGTTATATTGCTGCGTTTGGGATGGCCTTTTTATATTCTGGGAATTTGTGTAGTTCTCTTTATTGTGGAGCTTCCTCACTGTGGGTGGGGTTGTATCAGTGGCTTGTCAAGGTTTCCTGGTTAGGGAGGCTTGTGTTGGAGGTCCGGTGGGTGGAGCTGGGTTTCTTCTCTCTGGAGTGCAGTGGAGTGACCAGTAATGGGTTATGGGATGTCTAACGTTTTGGAGTAACTTTGAACTGCCTGTATATTGAAGCTCAGGGGTGTGTTCCTGTGTTGCTGGAGAATTTGTGTGATATGTCTTGTTCTGGAACTTGTTGGCCCTTGGGTGGAGCTTTGTTTCAGTGTAGGTATGGAGGCGTTTGATGAGCTCCTATTGCTTAATGTTCCCTGAATTCAGTTCTTTGATGTTCTCAAGCTTTGGACTTAAGCCTCCTGCTTCTGGTTTTCGGTTTTATTTTTACAGTGGTCTCTAGACTTCTCCATCTATACAGCACCAATGATATAGCATCTAGGTTAAAGATGAAAGGTTTCTCCACATTGAGGGACACCCAGAGAGGTTCACTGGGTTACATGGAGAAGAGAAGAGGGAGGGGGTAGTTAGAGGTGACTGGAATGAGATTCGGTGAGATCAAAAGAGGAGAGAGCAAGCTAATCAATAGTCACTTCCGTATGTGTGCTCCATAGTCTGGACCACTCAGAGGTATTCACGGAGTTATACAGGGAAGAGGAGAGGGAGGAAGTAGACAGAGGTGGCCAGGAGGGTAAGAGAGAGTAATGAAAAGGAGAGAGACAAGTCCAGCCAGTAATCAGTTCCTTAGGTGTTCTCCACCATCTAGAACACACAGAGAATCACAGAGTTGGATATAGAAGAGATGGCGGGGGGGGGGGGGCGGGGGGTGGGGGGGGGAGAGACAGAGGCCACCTGATGGAGAAAAAGGAGAGTCCAAAAGGAGGAGAGAGTGGTCAAGCCAGTAATCTCGCTGTCAGGTAAAATTGGGTTTTGAAATGTACAAAATTGACAACAAAAACCGAAAAGCAAAGATTAAAAAACCTAGAGTAGAGGTTGGATTTTCAAAAATACAATATTAAAGAGAAGAAGCAGAAGGAAGAAAGAAAAAAAGAAAAAAGAAAAAAATAATAAGAAAAAAAACACAAGATTAAAAAAGAAATACCAACAACAACCACACAAAGACTATATATGGTGTTTGCCTTAAAAAAGTAGTCTTTTTTTTTGAAAAGTAATAGTAAGTTATAGAAATTAAAAATTAGAGGAGAAATAGAAGACTTAACAATTAAGAAAAAAGAAAATAAGGAATGATTGTAAAAATAGTGAAGATATATCTGGCCCTTCTCTGATGTTATGGGCCTTGTGGGGTCACTTCCAAGGTGGTTCCCTCTGTTTAACTTCTTCTGTTTGCTGGTCTCTTCAGTGTCTGAGTTCCGTCCTGACACAGGTGGTGGACCCTTTTTTTTTTTTTCTTTAGGCTCACTAGTTCAGTCGCGCTGTGGGGAGGGGGGGATGCTGCAAACAAATAGCACTGTCATGGGCACACAGCGTCTCAGCTCCGCTGGATCTGTCCCCCGCCACGGCAAACAAACTGCTCTGGCTCCACGGTGCTCAGCCGGGAACCATCCGAGGCCGGCCCCAGGCTGCTCGCACCTCCCCGGTCCAAGCCGCTCAGGTTTGGCGCCCAGGTAGCCCTCAGAGGAACAGACTCAGTTGGGACTGCGCCCTGCGCCCCTCCCAGGTCCGAGCAGCTCAGGAGCTTGGCGAGCGCGGTCGCCGTGACTTGTCCCCTTCTCTGTCTCTACTGCTCAGTTTTCTGGGTGTACTGCTGGCGCTCCTTGTGAGGCGGATGGTGACTGTCCTGCTCCCCCTGAAGTCTCAGCAAAGAAGCCTGCCTGCAGTTTGTTAGGTAAAGTCTCTCCAGGGCTGCGATTGCCCCTTTCCAGCCCTTACGGCTCTGGCTGCCTGTCCCCGGCGGGGGATGGTCTGCAGCCGGCTATTTCCGTTCAGTCCTTTGTTCTGTGCGCGGTCCTGGCGGGGTCTTATGTTCCAGCTTTTCGCGTGGTAGCTATCCCCCAGTCTGGTTTGCTAGCCCAAGTTCGATCGCTCTGGTTACGCGTGGGGCATTCCTGCCCGATTCTTACAAAGCACTGCAGCCCGTGTCTCCCGCGCTTCCCTGCCCTGCCCCCACTTGCTAGCGGCGGTTGCAGGCGTCTGCGCTGCTTTTCCGCTGGGGGAGTTACTGTTGGGCTTGTAATCTATTGGTTTTAATTATTTATTTGTTTTTCCTTCCTGTTATGTTGCCCTCTGTGTTTCCAAGGCTCGCCACAGACTCGGCAGGGAGAGTGTTTCCTTGTGTTTGGAAACCTCTCTTCTTAGAATTCCCTTCCCGGGACGGGCTTCCCTTCCCGGGACGGAGCTCCCTCCCCACCTCCTTTGTCTCTTTTCTCGTCTTTTATATTTTTTTCCTACCTGTTTTTGAAGACAATGATCTGCTTTTCTGGTTGCCTGATGTCCTCTGCCTGCATTCAGAGGTTGTTTTGTGGAGTTTGCTCCACGTTGAAATGATCTTTTGAGGAATTTGTGAGGGAGAAAGTGGTCTTCCCTTCCTATTCCTCTGCCATCTTAGGACCGCCCTCTCTCTGTGTCTTACATGTGCCCACACCAGACACATTGACATGAACACACAAACACATGAATATTTTGCTATGGCTTAATTTCTGTCAGTATTCTTTAGAGAGGACAAAAACCAGAGTTCTTGCCTAATGCAACTAAAACCCACAATTGGACAATTAAGAGAGCTGTGTCATCAAAAAGGGTATAGATCTACTATAAGAATTAGGCAGCTGGCCTCCTCTTCCATAAGTGAAATGGAGAACAGTCAAGAAAGAAGCAAAGGAATCATCTGTAAGATAGACAGGAAGGAAGCAAAAGGTAATTGAAACATTTTTAAATGAAAAGACCAGCTTTTATGTTTTTACTGTGGAGCAAACTGAGTTCCCAAGCCCTTCTTTCAGTGTGCCTGTGTCTCTATAGAAATCTTACTGCTGAAGACCACCAGGGCTTCCCTGGTGACTCAGATGGTAAAGAATCTGCCTGCAATGCAGGAGACCTGGGTTCAATCCCTGGGTCGGGAAGATCCCCTGGAGGAGGGCATGGCAACCCACTCCAGTATTCTTGCCTGGAGAATCCCCATGGACAGAGGAGGCTACAGTCCACGGGTCACACAGAGTCAGACACGACTGAGCGACTAAGCACAGCACACAAAGGAGACCACATTGAATTTCAACTTATTATAGTGATATTATTTTCTAAGTATGTCTTTTTTTTTTTGAGAACACATTCCACATTTTATTTACAATTTAAGACTAACTTTAATCTCAAAATCACATATCCATGCACCTATTTACTTTTTGTTGATTTGGCTGGTGCACCGGGATGATCCAGAGAGATGATATGGGGTGGGAGGTGGGAGGGGGGTTCAGGATTGGGAACTCATGTACACCTGTGGTGGATTCATGTCAATGTATGGCAAAACCAATACAGTATTGTAAAGTAAAAGTAAAAATAAAAATTAAAAAAAATAAATGCATGGTTTGTCCAACAAAGACTGTAAACAAATGTTTACCATGTCTGTTACATGGAACACAGGAACCGCTTGTGGCCAAAATTTACCTACCTCCCCCACAACATTTTTTTAAATTATAAATACAGGTATCAAAACAATCTTGAACATATTTTTGATATTACTAGTAGTCAGCACCAATACCGCTTCAAAAATTAACACAATTTGTGACAGTATTTGTTGTACCTGCTACTTTAGACAATTTCAACTGAAGCTCCTTCACTCAGCAAGATGGACAGAACACGCTATTCTGGGCTTCCTTCTTGAACTTTCTCTTCAGAAACACACCTGCCTGCACAGCCATCTGACACTTCTCGCCATGCTCCCACCTGCAAACCTGAGTTCCCCTTGAGTACTCCAGGTTCATGCTTAAATGATGGTGCCTTAACAAGAAAGAAACTGCTCAATTTTCCTCTTATTACCATTGCCTACTCTTTTTTGTCCTCCTTCAAATTCTTCCAACAAGTGAAAATTATGAGGAACTTTAAAGCCTGTGGTGACTGCCATCTTCTCCTGCAGCCTGACCTCCAAATGTATCTTATAGGAAGTATAAATTTGTTTTCAGAAGGACTAATCCTTTAGAACTTGCAAAAATAAGCAGTTTTAAATTTTTATTAATTCTAGTTTTGGAGCTAAAAATAACAGTAAGAATTTGCATGATTTTAATAGTGTCCTTTTGTTCCTATCTCTCTGAAGTCCCTGAAAACCACTTTCTGGGTTCAGTTCAGTTGCTCAGTCGTGTCTGACTCTCTGCGACCCCGTGGACTGCAGGACACCAGGCCTCCCTGTCCATTACTAACTCCCAGAGTCCACCCAAACCCATGTCCATTGAGTCAGTGATGCCATCTAACCGTCTCATCCTCTGTCATCCCCTTCTCCTCCTGCCCTCAATCTTTCCCAGCATCAGGGTCTTTTCAAATGAGTCAGCTCTTCGCATGAGGTGGCCAAAGTACTGGAGTTTCAGCTTCTTAGCATCAGTCCTTCCAGTGAACACCCAGGACTGATCTCCTTTAGGATGGACTGGTTGGATCTCCTTGGAGTTCAACAGACTCTCAAGAGTCTTCTCCAACACCACAGTTCAAAAGCATCAATTCTTCTGCACTCAGATTTCTTTATAGTCCAACTCTCACATCCATACATGACCACTGGAAAAACCATAGCCTTGACTAGATGGACCTTTATTGGCAAAGTAATGTCTCTGCTTTTGAATATACTATCCAGGTTGGTCATAACTTTCCTTCCAAGGAGTAAGCATCTTTTAATTTCATGGCTACAGTCACCATCTGCAGTGATTTTGGAGTCCAGAAAAATAAAGTCAGCCACTGTTTCCACTGTTTCCCCATCTATTTCCCATGAAGTGATGGGACCAGATGCCATGATCTTGGTTTTCTGAATGTTGAACTTTAAGCCAACTTTTTCACTCTCCTCTTTCACTTTCATCAAGAGGCTCTTTAGTTCTTCATTTTCTGCCATAACGGTGGTGTCATCTGCATATCTGAGGTTATTGACATTTCCTCTGGGAATCTCGATTCCAGCTTGTGCTTCATCCAGGCCAGCATTTGTCATGATGTACTCTGCATATAAGTTAAATAAGCAGGGTGACAATATACAACCTTGACGTACTCCTTTCCCTATTTGGAGCCAGTCTGTTGTTCCATGTCCAGTTCTAACTGTTGCTTCCTGACCTGCATACAGATTTCTCAGGAGGCAGGTCAGGTGGTCTGATATTCCCATCTCTTTCAGAATTTTCCACAGTTTATTGTGATCCACAGAGTCAAAGGCTTTGGCATAGTCAATAAAGCAGAAATAGATGTTTTTCTGGAACTCTCTTGCTCTTTCCATGATCCAGTGGATGTTGGCAATTTGATCTCTGGTTCCTCTGCCTTTTCTAAAACCAGCTAGAACATCTGGAAGTTCATGGTTTATGTATTGCTGAAGCCTGGCTTGGAGAATTTTAAGCATTAACTTACTAGCATGTGAGATGAGTGCAATTGTGTGGTAGTTTGAGCATTCTTTGGCATTGCCTTTCTTAGGGATTGGAATGAAAACTGACCTTTTCCAATCCTGTGGCCACTGCTGAGTTTTCCAAATTTGCTGCCATATTGAATGCAACACTTTCACAGCATCGTCTTTCAGGATGTATGTCAATAATTTGACACCTCTTGGAACAATGAAGAAGGAAGGAACAAAGAAGACTTTTTGGTCTGGCTTCTTCCTTATAGAAATGAATATTTCAATTACCTTCAGTTAAAATTGAAATGGGTTCCTTTGGGGATCATATATTTATGTTTTTAAAACAAGTGTTCAAATCTTACTGAATATAGCTACTCATTGGTTTAATCTGAGTATATGAACTGGATCACACTCAAGGGCCATTTTTTTTTGTCATTGAGAATACCAGTTTTTGAAACAGAAAGGAAACTAACATTTCTGGAGCAGCAAATAGGGAGTTAAAGACTGTGACAGGTGATGTTGATGTTTTCAGGTAGGATCCCAATTTACAGAACTGAGGGTCAGAGAACTTAACTTTCTCACTTGATCAGTGACTGTTTGTTGAGCTCTTGCTATAAGTGATATGTATTGTACTAAATGGCAGAAACACAGTGATAAATAAGACTAGGCCACACAGCCTATGAGTGGAAAAGGTATGAGTAGAGGGTTTCAAAGTCCAGTGTCTTTTGAGTCCACCTCTGAGTACTTAGATGTGAAGACCCATGACACACAGAAGAACATATGATTGATCATAGAGAGGTTGATATTGGGGACATGCTAACATTGAGTGCTGACTTTTTGTCGGACGTTAGGCAAGAAGTTTGCCATGTTTTAGTGCACGTAATACTCAAAACCACCCTTTGAATTGGGTATTAGTATTTTATTAATCCATGGAAAGTGGAGGCACAGAGGGGCTCAGATTTTTGCTCATGGTTGCTCAGATATTCAGGAATGGAAAATACGAGTCAAAGAGGGAGGGTCTACTTCCAGCAGGAAGGGTCAGAGAAAGCTTTTATGAGGAGGAAAACATCTGCTCTGCCAAAAAATGGCAAAGATCTGGGACACACTTTATTCCTTCTTCTTTCTGTGGTGATGGTCAACTCCACTGAATCAGTCCTGGCACCTTTTCCCATTGTGCTGGGACATGGTTTCAGAACTCTCTCAACATAAACTCCAGGTGGCCACCACCAGCCAACTAGAGTCTGTACTTGAGAGAAACCATATTTTCCATTCATAGCAAGCATTTCTTACTGTTTTCGATTGCCCAGCATCCATTTCATCTGTCTGGTATTATTTGGATTTCTTTTGAGGGAGTTAGGTTTTTGCATAGTGTAGTCTTGATGGGAGAGCAATTCCAGATGCCAACAACTTTTTACAGAAGCCAAGAGGACAAGGCAGGATAAAAGTATTAATATATAACCTGAGCTTGGCTGACGGGAAGTTATTTTCTGGGACTTTAACTCAAGGGCAGGAAGGAATGGTGTGCTAAAGAGACTTTGATTTAAGATGATGACTGTGGTTGTTGCTTCCTAGTCCTCGGATTCTTTTGGTTCCTGTCCATTCTCAAGACCTGTCATTTCTGTAAGCATTGACAGTCCTCCAGCAAGTTGCCTTATGTTGAGGTCAACCAAATTTGGTTTCTGTTCCTTGCAAATATGAAATCCTGATTGATACACAATCCTGGATGGTTCCTTGTCACTGCTGACCCTGGCTAACTCTGTAATATCATCACCTGAAATTAACAAAAACAAAGCTGTCTTCTTACTTGAGTCAAATTCACACTGTTGATTTGAATTTTACACTCTTAAGATAATTGCTGGGGCAATCTCAGCTTGGAGTTAACCTCTATTTTCTAGCTTTTTCCATTTTCATGGTATTATTTTTATGCCTTTACTTATGAACTTGGGCTTTGAAACTCACTGGGCTTATTAATTCACTCAGGTAGGCTGAGCTGTCTTTTCCAAACCATCAACGTTATCAAATAATTGAATCTTTCCCAAGTATCCTGTTATTGGCTTCAGGATGCAAGTACCCAACAGGAGCAAGTTGTCCCTTTGATTGGGAAGTTCCTCTGGACATACTGGCCAGGAGGCTTCCATACTGCTCTGCTTCAGTTATGGAGAACTGATTTTCCTCTTTCCTATGAGTGCATGTCTGTTCCTCTACTTAAGGTTTATTCCTTTTCGTCTCATTTTTCCTCCCCTGGCTCTCAGTGTCCTAGGGACTCAGAGCATGGATGAGAAGCATTGGCATCACTCGGGAAAGAAAGAGTCTCAGGCCTCACCCCAGACCTACTCATTCAGAATCTACAGTCGAACAAAACCCCCAGGTAACTTACATGCACATTGAATTGAGAAGCACCGCTCTAGAGGAGCCCCTAAGTGACTTGGTAGATATACTGTATTCTAGACAATTTACGTTCCAACCAGTGTGTTCAAAGCTCTGCATTGACTATTCATTTCAACCTTATGGTCTAACTCTGGAGGCTGGGAAGCTAAGAACTTGTATCTCCAGCCCCCTTTCCAGCTAATGTGGGAGCCATGCTTTAGTCTTCCCCAAATCAGACATAAGCAGAGTCCGCTGTGCTGTTGCTTCTGCCTCCCCCTTACTACTTGGAACACCTCTGATGCTTAGAGCACCAGCCCTGTTGCTAAGAATGGGAGAGACCGAAGGAGCCTCTATTCTCTTAACATCTATGAGCTGCTGAGCCATCCCTCGTTACCTTCTCCTAATATTCTTGGTGCCTGAAATAAACACATGCCTATTTGGGTGAACTATAATCAGTGGGTTCCCAGACATGGCTAACTAAAACACTGGCTTTCCCAGGTTGTCTGATTAAGCACCAAAGTCTTTTGGAAACATGTTTAGATTTTGATTTAAATTTTAGTTTTGGCTTTCAACCTTGAGGCTCTGAGCCATTTCCAAGGAAACAGTGGAGTTTAGTGGTAAGAAGCAAACCTGTGGAGTTGAACATGCTCCCATATGCTCAGGAGGGCTTTATGTTTGGTTTAATGCTCTGTTGTAATCTTAAAATTCTTAATTCTTGAAATGATGTAGGTGATTAAGGTGACAAACTGACACCAACCTGGTTCCAATTTATCTTATGAACTGAGTTGGGAGAGAATTAACTTAGTAGCAGAATTTACACTTCTTACTATTTGGCTCAACATTACTAAAGTTGCATTGTTGAAACTTTTTTAGTTTTATTTTACTGCTTAACAATGTTTCAAAGGAGACCTTGCTTTCAAACCTTAGGTAAAGTCACAAAGAGGCTATGCATTTACCAGAATTTTGAAATTCAAGGAAAAACTTTATTCTGAGATTATTGGTCTAAGGCCAAGTACGCTTAATATTAAACATAAATATATTACATATGTAAATACATAAATATTTTGTTAAATATATGTGAAAAATGAATACAAAATATTCATAACAGCTTCAGGGACTGGGAGTCAAATTTCGTCATCCATGACAAAGGAAGCAGAACTCTCTGAAGCTCCGATGACAGTGCTGAGGAGCCTCATGCAGCTGCTAGAAAGGAGCATGTCACAGAGAGGACCAGCGTCATCCCAGCCATCATCTTGACAGCTGATGACGGCAGGAAGGCCCAATGCCAGAAGAAAAATCAGCATAACAAGGATTCCCGTAGGTATTTGTAACTCTGCTGCCAAATTGATTTTATAGTATTGACAGCAGAAATTGAACAAAGGCTCATTTATAGACTAGTTGGTCTTTATAGACTACTTTCCGGTGTCCGCATCTCTGAAATCCTTCATTGTGCACCTAGTGACAATTTCTAGATGGATATTACAGCAATTTGCTGGACTAATCAGGAACTTGGGTCTTGACGGACACATTCACACCCACTGAAATACAGTACTCATGATCTTGTTGAGTTGGTTTTTCAGAGCCGAGGCAATGCCAGGCTTTGCCAAAGTAACTCTTTTGAAAAAATTTTGAGTTAAGGGATTACTCTAGAGAGGGAGGAGAGAACAATGAGATGAAAAGTAAAATTTGGGTATTCAGTACTTTAATTTTTGAAAGGAAAGATATTATTTTCGTCAGGCAGTCAAACACTCTGGCTCTGAGCCAGGCTCTGTGTGCTGAGTGGTGGTGGGAAGTGCATTACCCAGATATTTCCAGGCCGCCTGGCTCTGGGCAGGTGGGTGTGGGTGCCTGATGTGGAGGGGAGATGGGCAATTCCCACGGATGGGTCAACAGTGATTCTGGATGAGGTGCTAATGCGGATCCCTAAGGAAAGGAAGAAGAGATTCTTGTGTAGTGCAAAGGCCCTCCAGACTGGCTGGGGGTTTGACGCATGTATGTGAAGAAATAAGAGGACACGAAAGAGGAATCCCCTCTCTCCTCAACAGAGAAGGTAAGACAGCTGTAGGAGTGGTGGACACAGATGCAGGGGTGGTGGGAAGGCTCGTTGACCAGGGTTAGAGAGGACTGAGGCTGGGGGGAAGACTTGGGGAGATCCCTGCAAACTGTGACAGGTGTGCTTGGAAGGCGATGTGATCCAAGTAGGAAGAATTGGGGGTCAAACAGAAAAGGATGTTGCTCCAGAAGCCAAGTGGCAGAGGACAGACAAGAGCCAAACAGAAATCACTTAGCCTTGGACACGCAGGAGGAAGGTAGGCTTTTGGGGAACTGTCATCTGGTGACGAGTAGTGGACTTGAAGGTTTAGACCTTTGAACAAAGGGAAATAGTGGTTGGGACTTAGACACTTGTGTCCAGACTGTGGCCCAAATGTTTGTAAAAATTAATTTACTTCTATATAATGTATTATTATAATGTAGTTTGATTCACAAGAAATTGCAAAAATAGTACCAGAGTTTCCATGTACCATTCAGCCAGTTTTCCTTATGAGATCATAGGAATAAAAGTTCTTTTAAAAAAGATATTATCTTGCATAACCATAGTACCTGTCTTAGTTCTTTCAGGCTGCTATAACAAAGGACCATAGACTATGTGGCCCACAGATGACAGAAATTTATTTCTCCTAGCTCTGGAGGATGGAAGTCTGAGGTCAGGGTACCAGCCTGGTCAGGTTTGGGTGAAGGCCCTCTGGCAGCCTTCAGCTGCTTAGTTAGCTTTCTTGGTGTCTTCTTTTACTTATTCATCCATCCATCTATCCATCTAGTGCTGCCAAAATGACTGTCCTATAACACTGCTTATATTAGGCTAGTCTTCTGCTCAGAAAGCTGTAAAAGTTTTCTGTTGTTTCAAGGAACAAGACTCCCAATGCTGGGGCAGGTGATCTCTGAAAGGGTGCGTTTGATCTAAGGGCAAATTCAGGCAAGTAATCTCTACAAGGACACACTCACCATAACTGATGGCCCCTTGAAACTCGGGGCCATATTCAGCTCAGTATTTTGTATCCTTAATTTGGGTTCCACAACAAATAGACCTGAAGACAAGGATTGAGTGCTAGTAGTTAATGTGTGAGGTCTTCCCAGGAAGCACCAGTAGGAGTGTGGGGAAATGAGATGGGGAAGGTAGGGAAGTCATTGCAGGGTGTGGTATCAAAACATTAAACTAAGGGAAATGTGAGCTTAATCCCAGTCTGGGGAATGGTGGTTGACAGTTGAGATTATGGAGCTCAGTGTCATTCCACCCAAAGGGTGAGATGGCTGGAGTCGTACCCACCAACTCATGTCAGCCAGTGATTGAAGGCTGCTCCTGTATTGCTAGCCTGCTCTATAGTTTCAGCCTGGACATGGGCAGTGCAAGCTTCAGCAGCTGGAGAAAGTCCCCTGGCAAAATGCTGCAGGCATTTAAAGCTGGAAGCTGAGCCTATGTGCACTGTGGGCAGGGCACCAATGGCAGTTACTATACGTAAGTTCCTTTATCCCTCATGCACTGGGGAAGACTCTGGGAATTCAAAGATGTTTGTGATCATTTCTTTGTCTTTGGGGCACTCATACCCTGGACAGAAAATGGCAACAGAGTGTGGCCATGGCTGGAGTTGGTGTATACACGGTAAGAAAACAAAGGAAAGCAAAATCAACTCTGCTTGGGATCATTAAGTACCATCTCAGAAAGGAAGAGACATATGCACTGTTTTTCTTTTTTTAATTTTAAAATTTATTTCATTTGGCAGGGCAAAGTCTTAGTTGTGGCATGTGGGATCTTTGATCTTCAGCGTGGCTTGTGAAATATTTAGTTTTGGCATGTGGAATTTAGTTCCCTGACCAGGTATCGAACCTGCCTTGGGAGCACAGTCTTAGCCTCTGGACCACCAGGGAAGTCCGTGTACTGGTTCTTAATGAGATCAAGGTAAGTAAGATTTTGCCAGGATGCCAGGGGAGTGGTGGGGAAGGTGGGGATGGGGAGGTAGAAAGAAGAGAATTCTAGGTGGAGGGAATAATAAATGACAAAGTAAGATGGAGAGTAATGTCCTATTCTGGAAAGAATGGCTGTTCTTTAATAATTAGAGCTTGGAAAGCATTGAGGGACAGGGTATGATGGAAATGAATGTTGAAAGATATGTTGGAACCAGGTTGTAAAAGCCGCCTTTGTCATGCCTTTGGTACTGCAACTTCAGAATCACACTGGTTTTACAAACAGATTTCCAAGAAAAGTTTTAAGGAATTCCAATTTGCAGTGACAGGCAAGAGTGATTTCCTTTTCTAAAAAAAGCTATGACTATACATTAAACTTAAAAATATTATGAAACTGAGATTCTATACTTAGGCTTATATAGGGAAACGTTTTTTTTCCATAAAATTTTATTATTTAGAGTAGAATTTCTACCTGTATCTTGCCTAAGCCAAGAGCAGGACTTTCGTTCTGTCCCAGTTACTATATTTGGTACCATTGCCTTTATTAAGTTTTTTTTTTAACTTTTATTTATTTACACTTGTTTATTTACTTTGCTGGGTCTTTGCTGCTGTGGGCTTTCTCTGGCTGCAGCAAGTGGGGGCGCCTCTCTAGTTGTGGTGCTTGGGCTTCTCGTGGCGGTGGCTTCTTTTGTTGTGGAGCGCAGGTTCTGGGGCATATGGGCTTCAGTAGTTGCAGTGCAGGGGCTCAGTATTTGCAGCTTGTGGGCTTAGTTGTCCTGTGGCATGTGGAATCCTCCTGGACCAGGGATCAAACCCATGTCCCCTGCATTGGCAGGTGGATTCATAACCACTGGACCACCAGGGAAGTCCTGGTACCATTGCCTTTAAAATATTGTGTCTCAAACTTCAGCTAGGATAATTTCCACGTGAGGATGTTAGCACTGATCTTTTAAATAATACCAAAGGTCGGGCTTCTCTGGTGGCTAAGATGGTATAGACTCTGCCTGTGATGCAGTATACGTGGGTTTGATCCCTGGCTCAGGAAGATGCCCAGGAGTAGGAAATGGCAACCCACTCCAGTATTCTTCCCTGGGAAATCCCATGGACAGAGGAGCCTGGTGGGCTACAGTCCATGGGGTTGCAAAGAGTCAGAGAAGACTTAGTGACTAAACAAGAACAATACCAAAGGTCATCAGTTATCCTTCTGAGATCCAGATAAACTGCCTCTGGTGGCAGTGGCAGTGCTAGCATCTGTTATCCTTTTCTACCAATATAAAAAGCAATGTGATTTAAAAAAAAAGATTTATCCCTTAGATGTAACTCTTGACAGCCACTTCATTTACTACACTCTTCAACTTACATTCATCTCATTCTTTAGTAAAAGTAAACAGAAGTGCTGTGCAATGTATAGAAAGGCAGCCACAAAGAAGCCTCATGAGGTTTCATCCATTTTAAGATCTTACTCAACACAGATAAGTCACCAGCAGTTGAGACTCCGCTGCCTGAGGAAGGACCACTTTGTTTTTCCAACTATTCACCTATTTTATAATAGAATTGATTCCACGTTCCATTTAGACTAATCTTCATATGAAATGCAATGGTTTGGAATATTCTGATCAATGTCAATAATGAGGCAATTACATTTTTATTGAAAAAAAAGGTGGTATTTTGGAACAATGTCTCCTTTGCTGCTGCTGCAGTGCCTCTTAGCTGTGCTTATATAGAGGAATATATTATGGCTTCAGGAAAGAGCTGCCAAAAACTGAGGCGGGATATTGCATTTCTTGGTTCTGTACTTAAGGAAACCAGCTATTTTCTTCTCTCTCTTTTCTCCAAGGGTGTCTTAGTTAGAAATAAACGTGATTCATTTTCAGTAGAAGAGGGGCTGGAAGATGGCCTTGGGTGTAACAACATCAAAGCATGTGATAAATAAAGAACAGAAAGCCAGAGAAAAATACATTTAGGAGGCCATTCTGGACTTGATTGGTTAAAAACTGACAAGTCCTTCCCCTAATGCTTGTGGCTTTGAACCATGAGGGAAATATAAAAAGCAAGAGGGAGAAAGTTACTTAGCCAAACCTAGAAGGGACTTTGCGAAGTTTGTGTGTTGGATAAAGGTCCTTCCTCAAATGCTTGAGATTGTGTTAGCACATTCGTTCAGCAACACATCTGGGAAAGCATGACACTGATGGGCTAGTGCTTTCAGTGGGGAAATGCTTACAATAACATGCAGGCACCCAGCGTGCAAACAATAGGGCAAGATTGCCCCTTGTTTGGAAACGTTTAAGCCTGTGCCCCTTCACTGCTCTGATCCGTGCAGAGATTATGAAAGGGGTTTTGAAAGGCAGCTTTTTGCCCTCTGAATCCATTCTCCTCTCCCAGGTGGCAGAATCTACACCCCAAGATCCCCTTGCAATTAGGTGTGTGCACGGGACCAAGTTCTCCTCAGTGCTGTTTGAAAATGTGCAGCTTCCCACTCCTTTGCTGGGTCCTCTTTGTGCCGGTCATAATGCCAGACTTACTGCAGCCTGGCTTTGACCATGGAGATAAGAACTATGCCCTGGGGGTCTTGGAGTCACAGATGAAGGGACCCATGAGTCTTAAATGACTTCATTCCCAGGATCACTGGAGTCCTGGGATAATTAAAGGAGGACAAGGAACAATTCAATGGGAAGATTAGAAGAACCCTCACACAACCATTAGGCTGCATGGGACCCACATAATAGCTGAATCCTGTCTCCAAGGTGTGGGTCCTTTATGGAGGCCTGGTGAGTAGTCAGGAATCTTCCAAACCAGCCTAACATTAAGTTTCTTCCACAGTGCATGACAGGGGACTGGGAGAACCCTGTAGGGATGTATGATAATTCACCCAATGCTGCAAACAATGATTCAGCTCACCTCCCATCTTCCCATCTTCTCTTAGTGTGCTCTTGGCATCTCATGATCTCCAGCATATGAAGAATCTGGACTATTTTAGATATATTGGTCCATAGGGTCTTCCACCATGTCCATAATTTGTAGATAAAGCAGGCAAATACTCAGATGTACATAAATATTAAACTTGTTGAGAAAAGGGAGAAAAGTTGATGGGAGTAACCACCAGGTAACTCTCTTTTCTAGAAGTACAGACTGAAGAGCAGTAGCCGTGCTTGAAACGGGATGGGACACATGAACGTGTGTCCTGATTCTGGAACACCTGTGTTCTTCCAAAGCACAGGATACTCCTCTGATGCCATTGATGCTGTCATAGGCCAAATCTTCAGTTTTTTCATCTTGCTTGACATTATGCAGATAGTTAAAGATGGGATCATAGCACTGTTTTGAGGTAAAAAATTTTAAAGTGGAATTTTGATTGGAATTGCATTAAATATAAATCATTTTGGGAAGAACTGACATCTTAACATTCTGTCATGACAACCAGGAGTATGGCACAATTTTATATATTTCACTCTGTCTTTAGATGTCTTAGTAAAAGTTTATAATCGGAGTTCTGCATATTAAATAAATGCAGTTTGTTTTTGTTGCTCTTGTGGGCGTGATCTGGTTTTCAAGCATTTACTCTACTTGGTTACTTTGGGGAAGGAAAACATTTCTGTATATTTACGTTGTGTGTAGCCACCTTACTGAACTTTCTTATCAATTTAAATAATTGTAAGTGGGGTTTATTTTTTATTAGTTATATTTTTATTGAAGTATAGTTGATTTACAATGTTGTGTTAATTTCCACTATATAGCAAAGAGATTCAGTTATATATACATTCTTTTTTTCATATTCTTTTCCATTATGGTTTAGCATAGGATACTGAATGTAGTTCTCTATACTATACAGTTGGACCTTGTTGTTTATCCATTCCATATATGATAGATTATATCTCCTAACTGCAACCTCCCACTCCACCCCCTTCCCCCTTGGCAACCACAAGTTCTCTGTGTCCTTGAATCTGTTTCTATCTTGTAGATATTCTGTGAGAATCATATAGATATTCTGTGAGAATCGTGTTGATGTACAAATATCTGTGGGAGAAGGTGAGCTTCATGTCCTACCACTCCGCCATATTGATTTCTCCTCCAAGTGGATTTTGTTTTGAACGTGTATTGTTTTCTTAATATACTTTTTGATTTCTCATTGTTAGTGTATGGAAACACAATTTGAGTGTTGATTTGGCATCCTGTAACTTTACTGAATTTGTTTATTCTAACAGTTCTTTTGGTAGTCTATAGAGCAAACAGAGACAATTTCACTTCTTCCTTTCCTATTTGGATGCCCTCTATTTCATTTTCTCGTCTAAGGGCTCTGGTTAGGACTTTTAAAAGTGGGGAGTGGGCATCCTAGTCTTGTTCCTGATCTTAGAGGAAAAGTTTTCAGCTTTTCACCATCCACTATGATGTTAACTGTGGGCTTGTCATATAGACCCTTGTTATGTTGAGGTACATTCCTTCTATACCTAATTTATTGAGAATTTTTTATTGTGAAAGTATGTTGAATTTTGTCAAATAATTTTCTGCATCCATTGAGACAATCATAGGATTTTTTCCCTTCATTTTGTTAATATGGTATATCACATTCATTGATTTGCGTGTGTTTAGCCATTCTTGCATCCCACAGATAAATCCCCCTTGACCATGGTATACGATTCTTTGAAAGCACTGGTTGAGTTTGGTTTGCTAATATTTTGTTGAGGAGTTTTACATCTATGTTCATCAGAGATACTGCTCTGTAATTTTCTTGTAGTTTCACATGAATCCTTATTAAGACGAATTCTGGAGAAGTCAGAGTGAGAGTAGGAGGTGATATGATGCTGGAAGCAGAGATTGGGTGATGCATTTCAAAGATTCAGGAAGAGGCCAGAAGGCAAAGAATACTGATGTCCACTAGAAGGTTGGAGAAAGAGAAGGAATGGATTCTCCCTGGAGACTCCAGAAGGAACCAGCCCTGCAGCACCTTGACATTAGCCCAGTGAAACTGACTTTGAGTTTCTTGCCTCCAGAACAGTAGGAGAATAAGCTATTATATTTGTTACAACAGCAATAGAAAACTAATACACTTCCTTGCTCCCTACAGATTTTTATCTCTTAAAAAGTACTTGCAACCTCAACGTGTCCTTCTGGGGGAATCTAAACTATAATACTCACCATCTTTGCTCTACTAGCTGTCCCCTTCTTACCACTCCAGGCAAAGTCCACAGTCTCTTTTTTTCCAGACAGTTGCTGGCTGGAGTCTCTACCAGCAACTACTGAAATATTAAACCTGCTACCAACATGCAGCCATATTTATTGATTTAATTAGAGGTTATGCTTGAAATCTGTTTACATGAAGTTAAGTCACTCTTGGAAGTTCAAAGTGATTTGGCATTCATTAATTTCATTTGATTAAAACTTTCATTTTCTTCACAATGATTTTGAAGATTTTTAAAGCACTTATTCATCAAGTAAATATATTGTAGTAAGAAAGCGAAGTAAACATCTATTGTATTTGGGAATTACAGAGATAGAATCAATTATATCTGGGTTGAGTGGAAGGGGAATAGTAAGGGGTATAAGGGCTTCCCTGGGGGCTCAGATGGTAAAGAATCCACTTGCAATGCGGGAGAGCTGGGTTCAATCCCTTGGTTGGGTAGATCCCCTGGAGGAGGGTATGGCGACCCACTCTAGTATTCTTGCCTGGAGAATCCCCATGGACAGAGGAACCTGGCAGGCTACAGTCCATGGGGTCTCAAAGAATCGGACACGATGGAGTGCCTCAGCACAAGGGGTGTAAAGTAGCAATATTGTTGGATGGACTGAAAAGAGCTAGATGGCCAGAACCCACTTCTGAAGCAAATCACAAAATGGACTCTCCAGGGGCGCTGGTGCTCCTGCCACAATCTGAAAGGTGCGTTTTGAGTGGCCCACTGCAACTGAAGTGCTGCCAGGGGAGCCACTTCTGCTCAGTCAGGAAACTTCAGCCTCAGCTGCTGGCACTGGAACCAGGCCACCTCAGTTATGCTCTGCATCCACAGAATGGAATTCTCACACCTGGCCTCTATTGTGACATAACTTGGTTCCAAATTTGAGCATTGGATGTGTGCATCCATTATGCAGAATCTAAATCTCATCGACAATTTTAGTTGTAAGGGATCTGAAAAACAGACCTTGCAGCTTTCGAGTCTCTGTGAGCCAGGAAGGCCCAGAAGGAAGTTGGAGCAGAATTGAGCAAGCCAGTCCACAAAACTTAGTACCACCATGTCTTTCCAACAATACTGGAACCATAAAACAGAAAAAAATGTTTTGCTTAATGTTCCTTGGAATGGAAAACTCTATTAGGTACAGCAGCCCATTCCTGTTAATTGTGATCAATACACTTATTACTATACTTTTTTTTCTGTAGCAGTATTGGTTCTTTGCTTGTGTCAGTATTTTGGTAAGCTTTAGTGAGCCCATTTTTTAAAAAGCTGCTGCAGGTCACAGACTGCAAGTTTCCTCTTTTAGCTTTCCATGTGTCAGCCAATGTCTGAGAGCCTAGGGCATTGGATAATAGTTATTGGCTGATGATCTTGAGCCTTCATTCCATAACCAAAGGGGAAAGTTCTTGAATTAATGTAGAAATTACTTGTTGGATTAGATCCTGGGGCTATAAAATTTTGAATTCTGCCCAACTGTAGTAATTTTTCTGGACTATTGCCATGCTATGATATTTTCAGCATCCAGAATCCATGTTCAGAGGAAAGGAGAAAAGTTTGCTCTGCAGAGACATATGCATGAAGTCCTGTTTGAATGAAGCTGAAGACCTTTGGGGGTGGTCACAATTTTTCCTTCTTTCTCGTTTCATGTGTTTCATTTTCTAAGAGTTCTAATTCTGTCGGATGCTGTAATGGGGGAAGAAGCCACACCAACTACTCTTCAGTTGACAGTTGCTTTGCCTTTGCTCCTCATGGAAAACACTGGAAGCCATTTATTTAGCTTTGAGAAAATAGCATTTTAAAGGCAGATGATTGTTAGCTTTTAGATTTTACTCCTGGATTTTCATGCATGCATTTTCAAAGATTTTTGGATTGCAATGAGAAACTAAAACATAACTTTAGGAAGATGGCTTATCCATCCAATGGTTGTGAAAATAACTGCTCAAATATGAGTTGTGAAACTGGGCTCTTAGAGCTATAAGAGCAAGATGTTTCTTTGCAGAGAGCATCATCAAAGTTTGTGTATCACAATAATTTGAACAATGATAAGGAATCTTGGCCAACCAGCAGCAAAATATAAAATGCAAACATCTGAGAAGTTGGCAGCAGTGAGTTGGAAGGGTACCCCATGGGGTCACAGGTGTGCAAAGTAAATGCTAGGTGATCTGGCGGGAGCAGTTATTGCAGGTGGCTTCCCTGGTGGTTCAGATGGTAAAGCGTCTGCCTACAATGTGGGAGACCTGGGTTTGATCCCTGGGTTGGGAAGATCCTCTGGAGAAGGAAATGGCAACCCACTCCAGTACTCTTGCCTGGAAAATCCCATGGGCAGAGGAGCCCGGTAGGCTACAGTCTATGGGGTCACAAAGAGTCATACACGACTGAGTGACTTGACTTGAACTTAACTTTAGGACTAGAGGCTGCAAGACAAGAGACTGAGGTTTTCTCTATTTGCTCCCCAAACAGATGACCCGGAAACTAGCCATTAATTTACGCATGTACTGCATATTGTACACATCTCTCTAGAAATATTTTCTATTTTTATCAAACAAATCCAACACTGGGCCTTCTTTTATTTTTAATTGGAGGATAATTGCTTTATAATATTCTCTTATTTTCTGCCATACATAACATGAATAAGCCACAGGTATATAAATATGTCCCTTCCCCGCTGAACCTCCCTCCCACCTCCCACCCCTTCCCTCCCCTCTAGGTTTGCACAGAAAACTGGATTTGGGTCCCTTGCATCATACAGCAAATCCCCACTGACTGCCTTTTACATATGGTATGTGTATGTTTCAACATCACTCTCTTAATTCATCCTTCCTTCTCCTTCCCTCTCTGTGTCCATAAGTCTGTTCTCTGTGTCTGCGTCTCCGTTGCTGCCCTGCAAATAGGTTCATCGGTACCATCTTTCTAGATTCCATATATATATGCTAATATGATTATTTGTTTTTTCTTTCTGACTTCACTCTATAGGATTGGCTTGGGCCTTCTTTTTTAAAAAAAAAAATTATTGTAGTTGTTTACAATGTTGTGTTAGTTTCTGGTGAACAGCAAAGTGATTCAGTTATATACTTTTCGTTTCCAATATGCTTTATTACAGGATATTGACTACAGTTCCCTGTCTTATACACTAGGACTTTGTTGTTTATTTTATATATAGTAGTGTGTATCTGCTAATACCAAACTCCTAATCTATCCACAAACTCCTTAAGTTATGTTTACCAAAGAGGAGAGTCCCAACTCCTTTCCTCTTGGTAACCATAACTTTGTTTTCTCTGTGAGTCTGTTTTGTAGGTAAGTTCATTTGTGTCATATTTTAGATTCCACAAATAAGTGATATCATACAGCATTTGTCTTTCTCTTTCTCTTTCACTTAGTATAATAGTCTCTGGGTACATCCCTTTTGCTGCAAATGGCATTATTATATTTTTATTTTTAATATAAATTTATTTATTTTAATTGGAGGTTAATTACTTTACAATATTGTATTGGTTTTTCCATACATCAACATGAATCTGCCACAGGTGTACACATGTTCCCCATCCTGAACCCCCCTCCCTCCTCCCTCCCCATACCATCCCTCTGGGTCGTTTCAGTGCACCAGCCCCAAGCATCCAGTATCATGCATTGAACCTGGACTGGTGATTCATTTCATTTTTTAATGGCTGAGTAGCATTCCCTTTTATGTATGTACCCTATCTTTCTGTCAACGGACATTTACGTTGTTTCCATGTCTTGGCTGCTATGAACACTGAGGTGCATGTGTCTCTTTGAATGGACATATGCCCAAGAGTGGGACTGCTAGATCATATGGCAACCCTATTTTAGTTTTTTAGGGAATATCCATACTGTTTTCCACATTGGCTGCACCGATTTATATTCCCACCAGTAGTGTAGGAGGGTTCACTTTTCCTCCCACTCTCTCCAGCATTTGTTACTTGTAGACTTTTTAATGATAGCCATTGTGAGTGGTGTGTGGTGACACCTCATTGTAGTTTTGATTTGCATTTCTCTAATAATGCTGAACATCTTTTCATGTGCCTATTGATTTATCTATATATCTTCTTTGGAAAAAAGCCTATTTAGAACTTCTGTCCATTAAAAAAAAATTGTGTTTTTGGCTGCACTAGGTCTTCAATACTGTGCATGGGCTTTCTCTAGTTGCAGCAATTGGGGGCTACTCTTCATTGTGGTTCACCCTTCTCATTATGATGGCTTCTCTTGTTGCAGAGTGCAGGCTCTAGATGTGCGGGCTTTCGTATTTTCTTTGGCAATTCTGGATCTTTTATGGTTCTATATTAATTTTAGGATTATTCTAGTTCTGTGAAAACTGTCATGGGTAATTTGATAGGGATCTCATTAAATCTGTAGGTTGCTTTGGGTGGTATGCTCATTTTAACAGTTCTCTTCCAGTCCAGAAGTGTGGGATATCTTCTCATCTTCAGTTCCCTTTTATCAATGATTTATAGTCATATAGTTTTGTTTTGTTTTTGGTTTTTTGGCTCTATCACACAGCATGTAGGATTTCAATTCTCTAACCAGGGATTGAAG
Source organism: Oryx dammah (assembly GCF_014754425.2). Lineage (NCBI taxonomy): Eukaryota > Metazoa > Chordata > Mammalia > Artiodactyla > Bovidae > Oryx > Oryx dammah. Next base: position 117,894,321 of record NW_024070207.1, read on the forward strand.
CCTTTAAGGGGACCCTGATGTGAGAACTACAGCTAGTCTAGGGTTACAGACATTAGAGAGACTGTAGGCTGTGGTCATCTCAATTCAAACTTTTAATGAAATTGTGTTTCTTTCCATTTCATAGAGTAAGCTTCTGTGCAGTTCATTTAGACTGGAAGACAGTGGTCCTGGAACTATATGTTGCTGAGATCATCCTCATTAGAGCTGGGAAAATTCCTTTCAGGTGATTAACCACAATGTAGGACTAGGAGGAAATGATCTCTTGCTCATTTATACTTGTGTGTTATCTGACAATTATTTTTATGTATTTTTGAAAAAATTTTTAAAAATTCAGAAATTACAGATTATGTGACAAGTACCAGCCAGTTTGGATCAACAGATACATTTTGCATATTTTTTCCCTAGTGTTACTTTGTACCACATGAAATTGAAATGTTATCTTTGTCCCAAACCTATTCTCCTTCCTCTGTCTTTACTTCTCTTCTTCCCCAGAGGCAGCCTCCACCATGGATTTGGCAATGGGCTTCCCTCGTGGCTCAGATGGTAAAGACACTGCCTGCAATGCAGGAGACCCAGGTTCAATCCCTGGGTCAGGAAGATCCCCTGGAGAAGGGAATGGTAACCCACTCCAGTATTCTTGCCTGGGAAATACCAAGGACAGAGGAGCCTGGAGGGCTACAGTCCATGGTGTCACAAAGAGTTGGGCACAACTACTTTTTACTCTGTGTTTATACTTTCATCATGTACCTATGTATTCACAAATGATATTAGTACTGTTTTTGGTAGTTTTTCCTCTATATTGACACAGATGGTGTTATATGAGACACATGATATAAACTTGCTTTTTGTCACTCAATTTTATAATTTTTGTCTTAATAAGGCATATCTAATTGATAAACTAATTCTCATTTCTTTTTCTTTCCTATGCTTTATAGACTTTGCTTCACTACCTTGGTGATAGACAAGGGAAAGGATGAGGGGGTGGTGTTTGAAAACTAATGTTATTCACTTGCCAAAGGTGATAAAAAATTACCTCTTGAAACAAAAGATGGTCTGCTTAGAGTTGGGAAGATGGCTAGTCTAACCTAGAAGAAATGAACTGGTCACTTGGTGCTGATTTCACAATGAAGAGTATCTGTACCATCAGGGTGTTTGCACTCATGTTACAGTAATCTCTAAGTCAACGGAGCTCAAGCTTACTGTGGCCATTAAGGACTCAGTGGATCTTTCCTCTTCTGATTGTCATCCCTAGGAGGCCTGGATTTGTGCATGCTGTTTCCCAGTTTGACCCTAAACTTGAGGAAATGAAAGAGAGGTGTTTGCTGCTGCAGGAAGTCCAGAGCCAATCCCACTGTTAACACATTCTCCTGCCTTGCATCAGGTGACCATGAAATTAAAAAATTTTTTTTCCTGCAGTTTAAGGATGGATAGGTTTTCACTGGGACTAAATTATGGTATCTGCTTATCAAAAGGTATTAAGGGTTGAATTGTGTTCCCCTCCGGGATATGTTTAAGTCCTAACTACCCAGTACCTCAGAATGTGATATTTTTTGGAAGTAGGGTCACATAGATGAAGTAGGTAGAGATGAGGTCATAATGGAGTAGAGTGGGCCCTTAATCCAGTATGTCTGGTGTCCTTACAAGAAGAGGAGACACAGAGACAAGAGACACACAGGGAGAACTGCTGGGGTCCAGCCCCGGTGGATCCAGGGAATTTGAAGGGGGGATGGAGTTGGCATCTTAGGAAAGAATTACTTAATTAGAAATATAAAGAGAGGTTAGGAAAGAATAGTGTAGTAGGAAAATTAGTGGAAAAAAAGATGCTGAATAACTTGGTTTACGTGGAAAACCAATAAAACTCCAAGACAAAGAGTTTGCACCACCTACGCAGGCCACCAGCACCCGCTAGAATAGTGGAGGGTGCCCTGCCTTGGGCTCCCTCTTGCGTGGGTCTTAGAAGCCAGGGCAAGTAAGTAGACATGGTGAGCCTCCATGGTCCAGATGGGAATTCAGCCAGAAAAGAAGAGAACAAGAAAAGACCACACAGGGGAAACCAGTCTTTCCAGGAACTGGTCTGAGAAACTGGTCTGTCCTTTATTTTCCAGGAAAGCTTTTTATACTTTTGGTTGTACATAGAGATCAGTGGATAATACAAAGTTATGCAGGGTCAGCAGCCCTGACCCTTATCAAGACCAGGCTTTCTTTCTGCAAATCTTTCCATATACAATGGGTCTCAGGTGGATTTACATTATCTTCTGGCCAAAAGGCCTGTTAACATTTTATGGCTCTCTTCCTTAATGAATGTTAATCTCATTTTCCCTGTAGTGTTTTTTCTTAATCTGCATCACCCTTAAAGCACTAAATAAAGTTGCATCCCTGTAGAACAAAGGTGCAGTGGGTTATAACAAAGAAGGTACTTAACTCAAAGATCTATGTTGCTACTTGTTTTTTCAACTATATCAACAAATAAAAGATATGAAAATTTGGCAGCAAGTATTGGCTCAACAAATGAAACCCTTAAACAGTCCTATTCTAATGATTTTTCCTAGAATTTCTTAAGCTTTCAGTGCCCCTCACGGTTGGGAGGCTGTAAACAATTCACATGCACAGTTGTAAAAATCCGGACAGACCAGTCAGGTAAGTTAGAAAGCTATCAGAGGGGTTTAAGCCAAGACATTCTTTTTACTCCCAGGAGACTTATTGACTGGAGCTCTAAGTTAATTCCTTTTAGAGGAAGGTGGTGGGGGACAGCCCCTGTTAATGTCAGAAGCATAAGCGAAAAGCATAATGCAGTATGGCAGGCAGACTCTGGTTTTGGGGTAGATGCTTGAGAAAATCCAGCGAGGCTCCCTTAAGGCCAGACTTGCCTTTGCCTGTCGGACCCCTTAACCTCATGACCTTTGCCACGGGTGGGACTCCTCGTGCTGGCTCCTGGCAGAGAACTTCATGAGATAAGATGCAGAGAGTAAAGTGATGGAGCTATAAACCCACGAATGTAGACGGTTGCTGGCAACCACCAGAGGCTAGAAGAGCCAAGGAAGGATTAATTCCTAGAGCCCTCAGAGAGAGCATGACTCTGCTGACATGATTTTGGAATTCTAGGTTCCAGAATCATGAGAGAATAAATGTCTGTTGTTTGTGGTACTGTTACAGAAGCCCTAGGAGACAAATACAAATGAAAAGAAGAGTAAGTTTAGCTCAACTCAATATGTTAAAGAGAGCACCCATCACATGTAGGTAAACTGATTATTCCAGAAATGTTAAGGGATTAGTAGTCTAGTTAACTGAATTTTCTGGTTTGAGCATTAACCAGCTTACTCTGTAATTTCTACCAACAGTACTACATGTACATGTCTAAACATCTGGGTTGTGAGTTATAATGAAACTAAAAAACCCATATGGCCACCAAGTTCCCTGTAGATCCTATAATGTTACCATGTTCTTTTAATAAAGACATTAAAGTACTGGAAGACATATTTAACTGAACTTCCAGGATTAAGAAGATAATGTGATATAATTAAAACTAAAGCTATATTGCCCTTAATTTTCCTCCTCCTTTGATATTACATAAAATACTTTTAGATATTACAAATATATGCTCATTATAAATCTAGTTATGGTTGTTAGTCCAGTACTATAGAATAATTCAGTTTATTCCTTTCATTTCTTCTTCCTCTTTCATCACTTCCACTGTGGCCACCAGCACTGACCATCAACTGCCTCCTTGTCCACCACCACCTCCTCCACAGCTGCCTCCAGCACCACCAACTTCAATGCCGCTGCCACCCTCACTTCATGCTTTAGGCAGACTTTGTGTTGCTGGGTTGGCCAAGAATTATCAAACATTTCCCAAAAACAAGACTTGAGGAAAAAGGACAGATGACTCAGAGTCTACATATGTAGCAAGGTAGGGGACATAAAAATTTATATGCATATCCTTAATATAAGCAAACCATGAAAATGGGAGATTCTTAAGATGCAAAAATAAAGTATTAGTCCAGATCCAGATGACTACTTTTAGCCATGGATGTCTTCAGCCATCATGATGAGTTTGGGGTAATCTTCTATTAGGTAAGTCTTTAACTACCCAATTCATTAAAAAACATGGCAGTCACATGGTCATTCTGAGTGATCTCTATTGACCAGGTTTTAGAACTTTTACATGAAGAGACAGAGTCTTATTATTTTGGTTTTTCCATTTTGTGTAGGATAAGCATGGATGATAGAGAATAAGTATTTGATGATTTAATTCCTATTGTGATTCTGAGAGTTAAAGCTACAAAGAATTTTGAGTTTGAAAGTACACATGTGTACTTATTTTTGTTATTTTCTTTGAAACAGTAATACAGATTTGGCCAGATCTAGCAAACTTAGAGATTTATTTATTTATGTACATATGTATGTATGTATTTATATTGAAGTATAGTTGCTATACAACATTATATAAGTAACAGGTGTATAACATAGTGATTCATGGTTTTTAAAGGTTACACTTCATCTAGTTAATATAAAGTATTAGCTATATTTCTTGTGTTGTAGCATGCATGCTTGTAGCTTATTTTATACATAATAGTTGGTACCAGATGTATTTATTCTTTGCCCCAGTAATTCCACCTCTTAACATTGTTACACAGATACACATGTACATGGAAGAAGGGCCATGTGGAGAAGGTTACTTATTGCAGCATTGCTCACATCCTAGAGTCCAACACTGGGGCACTAGGTTGTGAGAAAGGCCTGTTTTACTGGAACACAGCCACATGCAATCATTACATATGGGTTAAAGGCTGTTTTTGTATTACAAGGAGGAGCTGAGTGGTTATGACAGAGACTACATGGCCCATAAAACCTAAAGTAATTACTATCTGGCCCCTGGGGGGTAAAAAGGCTTATGAATCTCAGCTCTAGGTGATTCAATTAAAAAAAATCTTACATATGCTTGTATAGTACACTCAGATACAAGCACAAAACAGTTAAAGTACAAAACAGTTTAAAAAAACCCAAACCATGAACTTCACTCCTAAGAATGCATAGGAGGGATGGTGTTCTTTTTCAGTCTGACAGTCCTTCCCCTCAAGAGAAAAAGTGGGAAGCAAGATTGCTTTATTTTTAATTTACCTGACAAGTATTTGTTGGGTGTATACTCAGGGGAAGGTACTCCAGGGACTCCAGGATGCAGAGACGAAGAAAGCATGATCCTTCTTCTTGGGGGCAAGGGAGTCAGACATGTTAAACAGTTACGATACAAAATGATGAGTGCTGTAAGAAAGAGAAGGAAAAAGTGCTGTGGGAGCATCAGCAGCCGCACAAAATGTGTGAATCTGCCCAAGGCCTTTAAAAAAAATCATGAGAGAGGTTATTTACACAAGGGTGTCAAGGTGAAATAAAAATTGCCAGTGAGACAGGTTTTACTCTTTCTGAGCAAAGGAGGGTAGTGAAAGAACACTTGTCTAATTTAAAACCTAAACAAATGGAGAGAGGTGAGAAACCACTGGCTTCACTTCCCCTGTGCTGAATTTTAATTTTCACTTTAGTTCACATGGCTTGTTTTGGACACTGTTCTAACCAAGGTTTTCTTAGTATTGCTCAGAGATGAAACAAATGGCAAAGATATAGGACAGTTCATCCATAGGGTAGAAAGTTCCAGATCACACCATTTCTTAGATGGCCTGCATTTGCTCCGGCAGACCAACTCTCCACCCTTTCTACTCTCCTTTCAGGACTCAAAGGCTGGCCTGCACGGATTACATGAATATGCTTTCTGGCCTCTGGCTTCCACTTGGGTTCAGCCAGTGAGAAGACCTGGCTGATCGCATGAAGGGGAAGAGAGTGCACTTCCAGATATTTGTTTCCCCACTTTGTCCTGTAGGATCGTGATACGCTGCATCCCTCTGCTGAAGGGAAGACGGGGCAGGTTTCACTCAACTCTCACTGTATCTGGGTTCCAGTAACTGCCTTTCCATTGGCTTTTCTGTGCTCTGTTGTTACTGGCCTGGGGGTACTTCATTGTTTCTGGTGATTTCCCTAGTGCCTCCCACACCTTTGTCAGCAATTTCTTTATAAAAGTCTCCTCATATTAGCCTAGCTGACTGCTATGCCAGGGATGTGAGCGATGCAGTATATTCCTGTAAGGTTGTTTCACAAATCAAAAACTTTACTCTGTTCCATAGCACTGATTTCCACAACCTTGTCTTCCAGCACACTCACACCCAGAACATCTGAGGCAGATGTTCTTCTGCCTCATTTATCCTGCTGTTGATTCCTTGAGTGTTTTTCATTTCAGTTGTCATATTCTTCAACTCTGGTTGTCCTATTTTATATTTCTGATTCTTTGTTAGAAACTTGTAACTTCTCACTCTCTGCATCCATTCTTTTCCTGAGTTCTTGGATCATTTTTACGATCATTACTCTGAACTCTTTCTCGAAGTGGGGATTTCCTATCTCCACTGAGTTGTTCTTCCCGGATTTTCTTTTGTTCCTTCACCTGGAATATGTTCAATTGCCATCTCATTTTGTTTAAATTTCTGTATTTTTACATATGTGGCAGGTGACATTTCTCGACTTTAGTGATGTGGCCCTCTATAGGGGATATTCTGTGTGACCCCTCTTGTAACCCAAGGGCCAGGGACCAGCTGGTCCAGGGTAGGTTCTGACTTGTGTTTGCAGACTCAGTTCCACAAGTTCCATGATTGCTGTTTACTTGTTTCTGGTGTCTGCCCCCTGGTCGGTGAGGCTGGGCCTCAGGTGTCAAGAGGTGGCTGTGGGCTTAGTAAGTCTTCAGGCAGCTTCTCTGTTGACTGGTGGGGCTGTGTTCGGACTCTGTCAGTTGTTTGGCCTGAGGCACCGCAGCATAGGAGCCTACAGGCTGTTGGGTGGGGCCATGTTTCAGTGCTAATGACCCAAGTAAGAGGTCCACCTGCAACAGGAGTTCATATAGATAAACACGAGTATCTCCGCCACCAGCGTCCATGTCTCCAGGGAAGGCCACAGCCACCACCCCCCTCCCTAGGAAACCCCATGAGACCAGCAGATAGGTCTAGCCCAGGCTCCTTTGAAGTCACTGCTTTTGCCCTCTGTCCCAATGAGTGTGAGACCTTGAATGTGCCCTCTAAGAGTGAAGTCTGTTTCCCCCAGTCACGTGCAGTTCATGCACTTAAGTCCTGCTGGCCTTCAAAGCCAAGTGCTCTGGGGGCTTCTCTTCCCAAGGCTGGCTCCCCAGGCTGGGAGCCTGACATGGGGCTTAGAACTCTCACTCCTGTGGAAGAACATACTTAACATAATTATTCTCCAGTTTGTGGGTCACCCACCAGATGGTATGGGATTTGATTATATTGCAAGTGTGCCCCTCTTGCCATCTCATTGTAGTTTCTTCTTTATATCTTGAGAGATAGAATATCTTTTTTGCAATGTTCCAGTCTTTTTTTACTCATAGCTGTTCAACAGTTCCTTGTGATTTTGGTATGCTCATGAGAAGAGGTGAGTTCACGGTCCTTCTAGTCTGCCATCTTGTTTCCAATTCAGTTTCTGTGAATCAGAAATCCAGATATGGTTTAGCAGAGGGCCTCTGATTCAGACTTATTCACCAGGTTGCAGTGTTCAGTACAGTTCAGCTCAGTCGTGTTCAACTCTTTGTGACCCCATGGACTACAGCATGCCAGGTTTCCCTGTCCATCACCAACTTCCAGAGCTTACTCAAACTCGTTCATCGAGTCAGTGATGCCATCCAACCATCTCATCCTCTGTCATCCCCTTCTCCTCCCACTTTCAATCTTTCCCAGCATCAGGGTCTTTTCCAATGAGTCAGTTCTTTGCATGAGGTGGCTAAAGTATTGGAGTTTCAGCTTCAGCATCAGTCCTTCGAATGAACATTCAGGACTGATTTCCTTTAGGATGGACTGGTTGGATCACGCTACAGCCCAAGAGACTCTCAAGAGTCGTCTCCAACACCACAGCTCAAAAGCATCAATTCTTCAGCACTCAGCTTTCTTTATAGTCCAACTCTCACAACCATACATGACTACTGGAAAACCTATGCCTTGACTAGACAGACCTTTGTTGGCAAAGCAACGTCTCTGCTTTTGAATATGCTGTCTGGGTTGGTCATAGCTTTTCTTCCAAGGAGCAAGCGTCTTTTAATTTCATGGCTGCACTTACCATCTGCAGTGATTCTGGAGCCCCAAAGTCTGTCACTGTTTCCATTCTTTCCCCAGTGGTGGGACCAGATGCCATGATCTTAGTTTTCTGAATGTTGAGTTTTAAGCCAACTTTTTCACTGTCCTCTTTCAGCTTCATCAAGAGGCTCTTTAGTTCTTCTTCACTTTCTGCCATAAGGGTGGTGTCATCTGCATATCTGAGGTTCTTGCTATTTCTCCTGGCAGTCTTGATTCCAGCTTGTGCTTCATCCAGCCCAACATTTCTCATGATGTACTCTGCATATAAGTTAAATAAGCAGGGTGACAATATACAGCCTTGACGTACTCCTTTTCCTATTTGGAACCAGTCTGTTGTTCCATGTCCAGTTCTAACTGTTGCTTCTTGACCTGCATACAGATTTCTCAGGAGGCAGGTCAGGTGGTCTGGTATTCCCATCTCTTTCAGAATTTTCCACAGTTTGCTGTGATTGACACAGTCAAAGGCTTTGGCATAGTCAATAAAGCAGAAATAGATGTTTTTCTGGAACTCTCTGGCTTTTTGATGATCCAATGGATGTTGGCAATTTGATCTCTGGTTCCTCTGCCTTTTCTAAATCCAGCTTGAACATCTGGAAGTTTACATGCTGTTGAAGCCTGGCATGGAGAATTTTGAGCATTACTTTGCTAGTGTGTGAGGTGAGTGCAATTGTGTGGTAGTTTAAGCATTCTCTGGCATTACCTTTCTTTGGGATTGGAATGAAAACAGACCTTTTCCAGTCCTGTGGCCATTACATCACTACAAACAAAGCTAGTGGAGGTGATGGAATTCTAGTTGTTATTTCAAATCCTAAAAGATGATGCACTCAGTATGCCAGCAAATTTGGAAAACTCAGCAGTGGCCACAGGTTGCAGTGTAGTTGTCTGCTAAGGCTGCTGTCATCTTGAAGCTCAAATGAGGAAGGCAGAGTGGTAGAATTCACTGTTGCAGAACAGAATGAAGAAAAAAGAATGAAAAGAAATGAGGACAGTCTTTGGGACAACATAAAATTCACCAACACTTGCATTACAGGGCTCCCAGAAGGATAGGAGAGAGAACCAGGAGGATAAGAGAAAGAAAGAGCCTGGAAGTTATTTCAACAGATACTACTGAAAAATCCCCTAGCATGGGAAAGGAGAAAGCCATCCAAGTCCAGGGAACTCAGAGAGTTACATACATGATTCACACTCTTCTCCAGTTTCTTACTTATGGTGCTCCTCCAAGCTCAGGACCCCACGCTACTTTCCAAGTCAGTACCCTTCCCACTTTCTGACTTACTGTCATCCTCCTCACGAAGGAACTCCACTCCACACCAAGGACTATCTCTGCATAGCTTTTGTCTCACAGTGCTTCTCCTCATCAGGAACCCTCACCTTCTCCAAGTGAGTATCTCTTCCCATGATCTCAACTATGCCCTCCTCCTCACTCAAGACCCTCCAGTCCTCCCCATGTTAGTATCTGTGCCTAGCTTCCAACGTAGTACACAACTAGTCACACAGGACCTCCACTGTTCTCCAAGTGAGTATATCTGCCCACGTTCTGACCCATGGCTTGATCCTTCACAAAATCCACTCCTTTCCAAGTGAGAACCTCTTCCTAGTTTCTGCCTTCCTTCCCAATCAGGAACTACATACCTGTTGAGTTTTGTATCAGCCTAGTTTCTGAATTACTGTGCTCCTGCTCACTCAGGTTCTCCACTTGTCCCCAAGTGAACATCTCTTTTCCAGTTTTGAACTTACTCTCTTCCTCACTCAGGACCCTTCCCTCCTCTTGAGCGAGTATCTCTGCTTAGTTTCTAATTGACTGTGCAGCTCCTGTCTCAAGAGCAGCACTTCTTTCAAAGTAAGTCTCTCTGCCCATTTTCTGTCCTATGTGATCCTCCTGACCCAGGACCTCCTCTATTCTCCAAGTGACTGTCTCTGCTCAGTGTCTCACCTATGTGACCCTCTTCCCTCAGCACCTCCTCTCATCTCCAAGTGAGTATCCCTGCCCAGTTTCTTACCTATGTGCAACTCCTTTCTCAAGACCCTCAGTCCTCTCTGTGTTAGTATTTCTTCATAGCTTTCAACTTACTGTCCTCCACAGCACCTCCACTTTCCTCCATGTGAGTACAGCTGCACACTTTCTGACCTATGGCCTGTCCTCACTACAACACCCACTCCCCTCCAAGGAGAACCTCTCCTTAGTTTCTCACTGACTTCCCTCCTTCTCAGTCAGGAACTACTCACCTGTAGAATGTAGTAGTTCTACATGATTTCTGACTTACTGTCTTCTGCTCACTCAGGATTTCCTTTCTCTCCATGTGAGGATCTCTTCCCAGATTTGAACTCTGCACTCCTCCTCACTCAGGGCCCTTCACACCATTCCAGTGAGTATAAGTGCCTAGTTTCTAACTAACTGTGCTACTGCTCACTCAGGACCTCTACTTGCTTCCAAGTGATCATCCGAACTCAGGACCTCCTCTTGTCTCCAAGTTAAGTATCCTTGCCCAGTCTCTCACCTACCCGCTCCTCCTCACTCAAGACCCTCCCGCCCTCCCCATGTTGGTATATGTGCCTGGCTTCTCCTTTAGGGCTCTACTTCTCACACAGGACCTCCACTGATCTCCAGGTTAGTATATCTGCCCACTTTCTGACCTATGGCTTCATCCTTTTCACAACCACCACTCCCTTTCGAGTGACCACCTCTTCCTTGTTCCTGACTTACTTCCCTCCTTAGGGGGGAGGAACGACACACCTGTAGAATTTAGAATCTCTGCCTAAATTTGAACTTACTGTTCTTCTGGTGTCTCAGGATCTGCATTCTCTCTATGTGAGTCTCTCTCCTGGATTTGATCTATGTTCTCCTCATTTACAGCCTACACACGTCTCCAACCAGTATCACCACCTAGTTGTAACTGCCTGCACGCCTCCTTCCTCAAGACCACCTCTTCTTTCTGAGTCAACAGCTCTTAACTTTCTGCCCCATGTGCTCCGTTCACTCAGGACCGCCTCGCCTCTGCAAGGGACTCTCTGCCCAGTTTCTCACTGATATGGTCCTGCTCCCTCAGGACTTCCTCTGCTGGCCAAGTGAGTATCCCTGCCCAATTTCATACTCCTCCTCACTCAAGACCCTCCAGTCTTCTCCCTGTTAGTATCTGTGCCTAGCTTCAAACTCAGTGCACTACTACTCAAACAAGACCGCCACTATTCTCCAAGTGAATATCTCTGCCTATTTTCTGATCTATGTGCTCCTCCTTACTCCTCTCCAGGTAAATATCTCTGCCCAGGTTTTCTCCTTTGTGACCCTCCTCCCTCAGGACTTCCTCTTGTCTTCAAGTGAGTGTGCACTCACACCAGAGCCTCCAGTTCTCTCCATGTTAGTATCTATGTGAAGTGTCTAACTTAGTTTGCTAGGACTCACGTGGGACTTCCATGCACTCCTCTCCAGTTGAGTATATCTGCAGACTTTCTGACCTATGGCTTGTCCTCTTTCACATCACCCACTCCTTTCCAAGGAGAACATCTTAGTTTCTGACTTGCTTTGCTCCTTCTTAATCAGGAAGAAAATAACTACAAAATTGTATATCTCCCCATACTTTCTAACTTACTGTTTGCCTGCTCACTTGGGATCTCCATCTCGCTGCAGTTTGGAGCTAACACTGTACCGCACTCAGGACCCTTCACTCCTCTCCAATGAATATCTCTGCTTAGGATCTTACTGACTGCACTACTCCCATGTCAAGAAACCGCTTCTCTCTGAGTCATTAGCTCTGCCCCATTCGTTATCTGTGTGATCCTCCTCCCCCAGGAGCTCTTCTCCTCTCCCAGTGAGTAGCCCTGCCCACTTTCTCACCTACATGCTCCTCCTCACTCAAGATGCCCCAGTCCTCTCCATGTTAGGGTCTGTGCCTACCTTCTGACTTGGTGAGCTACTAGACACTTATGGTCTCCACTTTTCTCGAAGGGAATATATTTGTCCATATTCTGACCTATGTTTTCCTCCTCCCCCAGGACTTCCTCCATCTCCAGGTGAGTATCCCTGCCAGTTTATTACCTATGTGCAACATCGGTCTCAGGACCCTCCATCCTCTCCATGTTACTGTCTCTTCCAAGCTTTAAATTATTGCTCTACTGCTCACACAGGACCTCACTTTCTCTATGGGAGTAAATCTGCACACTTTCTGACCTAAGGCTGTCCTCTTTACAACACCCACTCCTCTCCAAGCAGAACCTGTTCTTAGTTTCTGACTTACTTCCCTCTTTCTGAGTCAGGAAATACTCACCTGCAGAATTTTGTTTCTCAATCTAATTCTGACTTACTGTGCTCCTACTCACTCAGAATCTCTACTTCTCTCCAAGTGAGCATCTCTTCCAGTTTAGACATAACCCTCTTCCTCGCTCATGACCCTTCCCTCCTCTCAAAGTGAGTATCTCTGCTCAGTTTCTAATTGACTGTGCTACTCCTGTCTCAAGAGCAGCACTTCATTCCTTGTCAATCTCTCTGCCCATTTTCTGTCCTGTGTTCTCCTCCTCACTCCGGACCTCCTCTACTCTCCAAGTGACTATCTCTGCTTAGTGTCTCATCTATGTGATCCTCCTGACTCTGGAAACTTCCTCTCTTGTCCAAGGGAGGATCCCTGCCCAATATTTTATTCAAGCACTCCTTCTCATTCAGGACGCTCCAGTCCTCTCGGTGTTAGCATCTCTGCCTCGATTCTAACTTAGTGTGATACCACTCACACAGGACCTCCACTCTTTTCCAAGTGCGTATATCTGTCGAGTTATACAACACCCACGCCTTTCCAAGTGAGAACCTCTTCCTAGTTTGACTTCATTCCCTCCTTGTTAATCAGAAACTGCACACCTATAGAATTTTGTATCTCAGCCTAGTTTCTGACTTACTGTGCTCCTGCTCACTTGGGATCTCTACCCGTTTTGACCTAACACTCTGTCTCACTCAGGACCCTTCACTCCTCTCCAATGAGTATGTCTGCTTAGTTTCTAACTGACTGCACTACTCTTACGTCAAGACCTCTTCTTTCTGAGCCTTTATCTCACCCCATTTCTCATCTGTATGATCCTCCTCCCATAGGACTTCCTCTCCAAGTGAGTATCCATGCTAAATTTCTCACCTATATGCTCCTCCTCACTCAAGACCGTCCAGTCCTCTCCAAGTGAGTATCTGTGCCTACCTTCTGACTTAGTATCACACACACATGATATCTACTCTCAAAACGAATATATTTGCCCGTATTCTGACCTATGGCCTCCTCTTCACTCGACTTCTTTTTTCTCCCAAGAAGTATCTCTGCCACATTTTCACCGATGTGTCCTCCTGCCTCAGGACTTCGTCTCCAGGTGAGTATCCCTGCCCAGTATCTTACCTATGTGCAGGACCATTCTTAACACTCTCCATCCTCTCCATGTTACTGTGTCTTCCAAGCTTTAACTCATTGCACTTCTACTCACACAGGCCCTCCACTTTCTCTGTGTGTATAAATCTGCACACTTTTTCACTTATGGCCTGTCCTATTTACAACATCCATGCCTCGCCAAGGAGAGCCTGTTCTTAAGTTTCTGATTTACGTCCCTCCTTCTCAGTTAGGAACTACTCAGCTGTAGAATTTTGTATCTCTGCCCACTTTCTGAGTTACTGTGCTCCCACTCACTTAGGATCTCCACTTCTCTCCAAGTGAATATTTCTTCCAGTTTTGATCTGAGCTCTTCCTTACTCAGGACCCTTCCCTCCTCTCGAGTGAGTATCTGCTTAGTTTCTAATTGACTGTGCTACTCCTGTCTCAAGAGCAGCACTTCATTCCATGTCAGTCTCTCTGCCCATTTTGTATCTTATATTCTCCTCCTCACCCAGGACCTCCTCTATTCTCCAAGACATTATCTCTGCTTAGCATCTCACCTACATGATCCTCCTCACTCAGCCCTTCCTCTCTTCTCCAAGTAAGTTGGCCCATCCAGTTTCTCACCTTTGTGGTCCTCCTTGCTCAAGATGCTCTAGTTGTCTCCCCGTTAGTATCTGTGCCTAGCTTCTGACTTAATGTGCTACTACTCACACAGGACCACAACTGTTTTCAAGTGAGTATATCTGCCCACTTTCTGATGTATGGCTTGATCCTTTTTCATAACACCCACTCCTTTCCAAGGAGAATCTTTTCCTAGTTTCAAAATTATGTTCGTCCTTCTCAATCAGGAACTACACACCTGTAGATTTTATTATTGGTACCTAATTTCTGACTTACTGTAATCCTGCTGACCAAGGATCTCCATTCTCTCATGTGAGTTTCTCTTCTCAGATTTGAACTTTTTGCTTCTCCTCAGTTTGGGCCCTTTATACCTCTCCAATCTATATAAATAAGTGCCTGGTTCTAACTGAATGTGTTACTCTCACCCTGGACCTTTACTTGCTTCTAAGTAAGTATTTCTCCCCAGTTTCTCACCCATGTGATCTTCCTCCCTCAGGACCTCCTCTTGTCTCCAAGTGAAGTGTCCTTGCCCAGTCTCTCACCTACTCACTCCTCCTCACTCAAGACCCTCCCGCCCTCCCCATGTTGGTATATGTGCCTGGCTTCTACCTTAAGGCTCTACTTCTCACACAGGACTGATCTCCAGGTTAGTATATCTGCCCACTTTCTGACCTATGGCTTCATCCTTTTCACAACCACCACTCCCTTTCGAGTGACCACCTCTTCCTTGTTCCTGACTTACTTCCCTCCTTAGGGGGGAGGAACGACACACCTGTAGAATTTAGAATCTCTGCCTAAATTTGAACTTACTGTTCTTCTGGTGTCTCAGGATCTGCATTCTCTCTATGTGAGTCTCTCTCCTGGATTTGATCTATGTTCTCCTCCTCACTCATGGCCTACTGTCATCTCCAACCGGTATCACCACCTAGTTGTAACTGCCTGCACGCCTCCTTCCTCAACACCACCTCTTTCTGAGTCACAGCTCTTAACTTTCTGCCCCATGTGCTCCATTCACTCAGGACCACCTCGCCTCTGCAAGGGACTCTCTAGGCATTGTCACCAATGTGATCCTCTTCACTCAGGACTTCCTCTCCCCTCCAAGCGAGCATCTCTGCCCAGTTCCTCACCTGTTCACTCCTACCACTCCAGGCTCCCAGTCTTCTCCATGTCACATCTCTGCCCAGTGTTTACCTTAGTGCACTACGACTCACAGAGACCCCCACCGTTCGCCAAGTGAGTGTATCTGTCCGCTTTCTCACTGATGCCCAAATCCTCACTCAGTACCCCTCTGGCCCATCCTAGCATCTGTGCCTGTCTTCCTGCTCTACTCACACAGGACCACACCTGTTTTCCAAGTGAGTGTATCCGGCCACTTTCTGATGTGTGGCCTGTCCTCTTTCACATGACCCACTCCTTTCCAAGGGAGAGCCTCTTCCTAGTTTCTGACTTACGTCCCTCCTTCTCTATCAGGAACTATGCAGCCATAGAGTTTGAGTTTCCACCTAATTTCTGACTTACTGTTCTTCACATCACTCAGGATCTCTGTTCTCCCACGTGAGGGTCTCTTCCCAGATTTGACCTCTGCGCTCCTCCTTACTCAGGGCCCTTCGCACCTGCCCAGTGTATCACTGCCTAATTTCTGACTGACTGTGCTACTGCTCACTCAGGACCTCTACTTGCTTCCACGTGAGGCTGTCTGGCCATGTTCCGACCTATGTGCTCCTCCTCACTGAGAACCTCCTCTCCTCTCCGAGTGAGTATCTCTACACAGTTTCACACCTGTGCAGTCCTCTTCCCTCAGGAATTCCTCTCTTCTCCAGGTGAGTGTCCCAGCCGTTTCTCACCTATGTGCAACTCCTCACTCAAGACCCTCCATCCTCTCCCTGTTGCTCTGCCTAGTTTCTAAATTAGTGCGCTGCTGCTCACACAGGACCTCAGCTATTTTCCAACTGAATATCTGTGCCTATTTTCTGAACCATGTTCTCCTCCTCACTCAGGACCTCCTCTCGTCTCCAAGCTGAGTATCCCTGCCCATTTTCTTACCTTTCTTCCTCCTTACTCAAGACCCTCCAGTCCTCTCCATGTTAGTATCTGTGCCTAGCTTCTACATTAGTTTGCAACTACTCACACCGGACCTCCACGGCTCTCCAAGTGAGTATCTCTGCCTGTATTCTGACCCATGTTGTCTTCCTTACCCTGGGCCATCTCTCCTCTCCAAGTGAGTATTGCTCAGTTCCTGATCTATGTGATCTCTCTTCCTCAGGACTTTTATTCTCCAAGTGAGTATCCCTACCCCGTTTCTCAACTATGCCCTCCTCCTCACTCAAGACCCTCCAGTCCTCTCCATGTTAGTATCCGTGCCTAGCTTCTAACTGATTGCACCACTACGCACACAGGAACTCCACTTTTCTCCAAGTATCTCTGCCCACGTTCTGGCCTCTCTCCTGATTCCTTTCACAACACCCACTCCTTTCCAATTGAGAACCTTGTCTCAGTTTCTGACTTCCCTCCTTCTCAATCAGGAACTACACAGCTGTAGAATTTGGTATCTCTCCCTAGTTTCTGACCTAGTGTTCTCCTGCTCACTTGGGATCTCCATTTCGAAGCAAGTGAGTATCTCTTCCCATTATCTGAACTATGTTCTCCTCCTCACTCAAGACCCTCCACTCTTCTCCTTGTCAGTATCTCTGGCTATCTACTACTCACACTGAACCTCCACTTTTGTCCAAGTGAGCATCTCTGCCCAGATTCTGACCTATGGCCTGACCATCATTCACTCCTTTCCAAGTGAGCACCTCTTCCTAGTTTCTGACTGACTTCCCTCCTTCTCAGTCAGGATCTACCCACCTATAGAATTTGGCATTTCTGCCTGGTTTCTGAATTACTGTGCTCCTGCTCACTCAGAATCTCTAGTTCTCTCCAAGAGAGAAGTGAGCGTCTCATCCAGTTTTGAATTATGCGTCCCCCTACTCAGGACCCTGCACTCCTCTGCATGTGAGTTCTCTGCTCAGTTTCTAGCTGACTGCTGCTCTCTCAGGGCCACCACCTCTCTGTCCATGTTCTGACCTCTATACTCCTCCCCACTCAGGACTCTCCAGTCCTCTCCATGTAAGTATCTCTGCCTGGCTTCTAACCCAGTGTGCTACTACTCACATGGATCTTCACTTTTCTCCAAATGAGTATCTCTGACCACTTTCTGTCCTATGTCCTGGTCCTCATTCATAACACCCACTGTTTTCCATTTGAGCACTCTTCCTCGTTTCCTACTTCCTATATTCCTTTCTCAATTTTATATGCTTTTGTACCTTTCCTAGTTTTTGACTTACTGTGCTCCTGCTCTCTCAGACTCTTCACTTCTCTCCAAGTCAGTGTGTTCCCATTTTAACCATGCGCCCCTCCTCACTCACAATCTCCACTCCTCTCTGAGTTTGTATTTTTGACTTGTTTCTGATCTTTTCACTCCTCATCACTAAGAATCCCTCACTCCTCTCCAAGTAAGTACATCTTGCTATCTCTGCTCTACTGTTGTCCTTCTAAATCTGCAAGTCCACTCCTGTTGAATTCGTGTATCTGCCTAGTTTCGACTTACTGTGCTCCCCCTCACTAAGTACCTCCACTTGTCTCAAGTGAGCATCTCTCCCTAGTTTCTGACTGCCTTCCCTCCTCCTTACTCAGGTCCCTCCACTCCTCTCCACATGAGTATCTCTGCCCAGTTTCTCACCTAATTGCTCCTGGATTCAGGACATCCACTCCTCTCCAAGTGAGCATCGCAGCCTACTTAACTGACTCCACTACTATTCACTCAAGACTTCTCTCCCAGTGTGTATCTCTACCCAGTGTCTGACCAATGCGTCCCTGCTTACTCAGATCCTCTCACATCTTGCTAGTTTTGCGTACTGCCCTCCTTGTCAATGAGGAACGCCATTCCTCTGGAATCTCCGCCTAGTTTGACTCACTGTGCTCCTCCTCATCAGGAACCTCTCGTCCTGAGTATCTGCCCAATATCCTATGGGCTCTTCCTCACTCAAGACCCTCTTTCCTCTCCAAGTGAGTACCTCTTCCTAGTTTCTGAATACTGCCCTCGTCATCGCTCAAGACCTCCCACTCCTCTCCAAATGAATGTCTTTGTCTACCTTCTGACTTACTGCTCTCCTCCTCATTGAGGATGCCAGCACTGGTCACTGGGTGTGAATTTTCTCACCCAGTTTCTGTGTTCAATAAATAGGTTTTGGCGTGCTCTCCCATACATTGTGATGTGTTTGTAATGATAAATGTCTTACCTCTTTTGAATGTTTTCACTTCCTTGAACCATTTCTGCTTTCATAAGGTGAAAGAACCAGGTTCTTTTTCCTTGTAGCATCAGTCCCCTGGTACTCTTTGGGCTAGCATTCCTGGTTTGTATCTTGTCTCCCCAGGTTCAATGGCTTGGCTGGGAATTCCTATGTTGCCTCAGGAACTTTAGTGTTGTCTCTCTCAGATCAGATATTTATATATTTGAAAGGAAACAACTTGATTTTGTCCTATAGCTGGCTGTTTCTGAATGGGGAAAGAATGAGGGGAGAAGTACAGTTATAGAAATGTGCAGAATGTTTGTTGAAGAATAACATTGAGAAAAGAATTTTGTATGTGGTTAGGACTTTTCAACATGTGGATTTAATTAAATTAGATAAATGGATTTCATTAAGAATAGGACGATGTAAGATGTAAGGCTTCCCTGGTGGCTCAATGGTAAAGAACTCACCTGTCAATACAGGAGACACAGGTTCGATCCCTGATCCAGGAAGACCCCGCATGCCATGTAGCAACTGTGTCCGTTCACTTCGAGTATTTTCTTGTGCTCTAGAGGCCAGGAGCCACAACTGCTGAGTCTACCCACCCCCACTACTGAAGCCTGAACACCCTAGAGACCGTGTGCTGCAATAAAAGAAGCCACAGCAATGAGAAGCCTGTGCACCACCAACTACAGAGTAGCCTCCGTTCAGCGCAACTAGAGCAAAGCCCGTATAGCAATGAAGACCAGCAGAGTCAAAAATAAGTAAATAAATAAAACTATTAAGGAAAAATAACTATCCTGTGAATTCCTGTTTCTTCTAACTGATCTATATTTACTTTTGATTTTTCCCCCCCACCTTAGCTCAAGGTTTTAAGTATTATTTCCTAGAAACCTATGATCCTATTTAACTGGGTGTTTTAAAACTTTTTAAAATTGTTAAGAAACTTTCCAAATATAAAATTCTAATTTAAATTCTCTTGACTTCCAGTTCACTTTGGGGTGCTTCAAGGGGCCGCTGGAACATCTCAGAGAGATTCCAAACTAACTGGGTTACTGTGTAGGAAGACGTTTGCCAGGTTCTCCAAGAACGAGACAAGTTTAGGGATGAATTTATCAGGCTGAGGCTGGCATTCTCTCTTCCCTGGCAGGACATCATGGTTATTCTGGCCCATCACTGCACCCTGGATGAAAAGGAGTATATACTGAGAAAGGCCAGGGAACACGTCAACGGCCTACAGGACACCCATCCATACCACCAAATTGATCAGATGGGTGGGGACACAACCCCAGAACAAGACCCAAACTGGGTCTGTGAAGATCATGTAGGCCAGGCTAGGATGAGTCCAAGAGGTTACGTAGGAAAAAGATGAAAACCTGGCAGCCTTCCTGAGCTGGGTGACAGAGGCATTCAGGAAGCCCACCAAAACAGACCGTGAATCCACAGAAGGGAGGACACTATTGGTCAGGCATTTATCACCAGGCTACTTCTGCTAGCCGGAGAGAATTACAAAAGCTTGAGGCTGGGCCCCAAGCCCCATTGTCAGTTTGGTAGAGGAGGCCTTCAAGGTCTCTAACAACCAAGACTTGACAGAAGAGGCTGTTGGTGCCCAAGGGACAAAAAACCAAGATAAGCCTGAAGGGCCTCCGAACATGGGACCAGAAAGCACCACTGCTCGCCCTTCCCACCACGTTGCAACTGTTGCAGAATTTCTGAGCCCTCCTGGGCAGCATGGCTTGTACCTTTTCTACCCCATATAAGGAAAGGTGTTTGTCCTGTTCCTCTCATTCCCTGTATAAGGAAAGAATATGTGTCACAGGTAATCAGCAAACGACAGCAAGACTTTTATCCTGCTCTAATAAACTCTTCTCTTTCATCTTGTTTCTTGTCTGGAAATTCTTTTCCAACCCATACATGGATCACAACGGAGGCCAAGAAGGATAAGAGGCAGCTTTTGGGTGCTCTGATCCACCCACCACCTCGAGGGGACGCTAGAGTGTTGAGAAGGCCAGACAGACAGCAGAAAACCCAGCTTGCCCCAAACCTGTGTGACCTTTTGTTGGAAGGAGGGACCCTGGAGCAGGAATGTCCTGAGCGCCCGCCTGTGGGGCAACCCAACCGGCCCCAGTTCCTTGTGAAACTTGGATTAGAGAGTCCCACACAGCAATTGATGGGGCCTGAGTGCCTACCCAGTTCCAGATCCCACTCATCCATCCTCACTACTCCAGCAGAGCCTTGGGTCTCCCTGGATAAAAAGGAGTGTATACTGAGTAAGGCCAGGGAACACACAGCCCATGGGCCACCCATCCATACCACCAAATGGCTTGTTGACACTGGAGCCACCTGCTCTGTTCTGACTTGGCCGGCTGGCCCCCCTCTCCAACCATGGCTGCACTGTGATGGGAGCCAATAGACCGCCAAAGGGAAGACGATTTACATCTCCCCTTGCTTGCAGAATTGGGTCCATTATTGTTTACCTACTCCTTTTTGTACATGCCAGAATGCCCTATCCCCTCCTCGGGAAAGATCTGATAAATGAATCAGGAGCTAGTATATTCTTAGGACAGGGTGAAGTCCAAGGAGGTAAAGAATCTTGAGCAGAGAATACCTCTATTAGTAACCCTGGATGATGCACCTGTTGGGCATCAAAATATTCCCCAAAACATCCCCCAAGAAATTAGAGAATAGGTAGATCCTGCAGTCAAGATACCCTGATACCAGGAGGGGCAAAATGTGATCCCCTAATAAGGTTAAGCCCTGGGGGAAAATATGCAGAGACAATATCCTTTAAAGCCTGAGGCCCTGAGGGGAATTCATCAGCTGCTCGGCCAATTCCTAAAACCCAGTCTCATTAGGCCCTGACAATCCCCTCGCAACAGCCCGAGCCTCCCTGTTCAGAGGCCCAATAGTGAGTAACAGCTGTTCAAGATGAGCAGTGAATGAGGCCATCGTTCGTATTCACCCAATGGTGCCAAACCCACACACCCTCATCACACAAAGCCAGAGAGCACCCAGTATTTCTGTTTTGGACCTCGACACATTTTTCTGTGTTCCCCTACATCCAGATTCTCAATATCTTTTTGTCTTTGAATGGAGGGATCCTGATACCATGGACATGATATCAGTGTCCATGGACATGATACCAATAAATATGGACAGTGTTTCTGCAAGGTTTTTGGGACAGCCCCCATCTTTTTGGAAATGCATTAGCAAGGGAACTGAGCCTTGAGACAGGAACTCTGCTACCATATGTTGATGACTTATTGATAAGTATTGAGACCAAAAAAGATTAAGATTAAAATACTGTTACAGTCCTAAATTTTCTGGCAAAAAGGGGATATAAAGTCTCTCCAACCAAGGCTCAGATCTCACAGCAATGGGTTTAATATTAAGGATGTGTTTGGGCCCCAGTGGCACATGCCATGGATTGAAAAACAGCAATTAGTGCATTACCATCTCCAACCACAAAGAGGCAACTCTGAGGCTTTCTTGGGATGCCTGGGTTCTGTCGTATCTGGATTCTAAATTATGACCTTATAGCAAAACCCCTCTATGAGGCTCTAAAGGGAGGAGAAAGGGAACTCCTTCAGTGGAATAGGAACCACCAGCTGGCCTTTGAGATTCTAAAGACTGAGCTGAGTAGAGCAGCAGCACTGGGGCTTCCAAATGTGGATGAGCCCTTTACCCTATATGTTGATGAGAAGTCAAGGATAGCACTAGGTGTCCTGAGCCAAACCTGGGACTGGCTCAGAGACCAGTGGCTTGCTTTTCAAAACAAGTGGACTCAGTGGTCCTGAGATGGCCAAGCTGCCTGCAGGCAGTAGCAGACACAGCACTATAGGATAATGAGGCTTCCAAGCTCACCCTGGGCCAACACTTAGATGTGTTAACTCTCATTACGCTTACTCCTTGAAAGGAAAGTTATGACCAACCTAGACAGCATATTAAAAAGCAGAGACATTGCTTTGCCAACAAAGGTCTGTCTAGTCAAGGCTATGGTTTTTCCAGTGGTCATGTATGGATGTGAGAGTTGGACCATAAAGAAAGCTGAGCATAGAAGAATTGATGCTTTTGAACTGTGGTATTGGAGAAGACTTTTGAGAGTCCCTTGGACTGCAAGGAGATCCAACCAGCCCATCCTAAAGGAGATCGGTACTGAGTGTTCATTGGAAGGGCTGATGTTGAAGCTGAAACTCCAATACTTTGGCCACCTGATGCAAAGAGCTGACTCATTTGAAAGATTGGGAAAGATTGAAGGCAGGAGGAGAAGGGGACAACAGAGGATGAGATGGTTGGATGGCATCATCAACTCAATGGACATGAGTCTGGGTAAACTCCAGGAACTGGTGATGGACAGGGAGGCCTGGCATGCTGTGGTCCATGGGGTTGCAAACAGTTGGACACGACTGAGCGACTGAACTGAACTGAACCCTCATTAGGTGCTGGAAGTTAAAGGACATCATTGGTTGACTGGAGGAAAGTCAGCAAGATATCAGGCCCTCCTAATGGACACCCCCGACATTACCTTAAAGGTAACCCAAACCCTGAACCCAGCAACTCTGCTTGTAGCAGTCAAGAGTGGAGACTTCTCATATCAGTGTATAGAGACCCTAAAATGAACTCACTCCAGCAGGTCTGATCTTTTAGAGGAGACTTGACAGCCCTGAGGTTGCATGAGTTACTGATGGGAGCCGTTTTGTACAAATGGAAACCCGAAAGGAGGGGTATGCCATAGTTGGTCTAGATGAATTTATAGAAGCCAAGGCCCTGCCACCCCAGATTTCGGCCCAGAAGGCTGAACTAACTGCATTACTAACTGCATTAGTGAGAGCTTTGCAATTAAGGAAGGAAAAGAAATTAAAGATTTTTACTGACTCTAAATGTGGGTTCCACATGCTACATGCTCATGCTGCCATTTGGAAAGAATCTTCAGTTCAGTTCAGTTCAGTCACTCAGTCATGTCCAACTCTTTGCAACCCCACGAATTGCAGCACGCCAGGCCTCCCTGTCCATCACCATCTCCCAGAGTTCACTCAGACTCACGTCCATCGAGTTGGTGATGCCATCTAGCCATCTCATCCTGGGTCATCCCCTTCTCCTCCTGCCCCCAATCTCTCCCAGCATCAGAGTCTTTTCCAATGAGTCAACTCTTTGCATGAGGTGGCCAAAGTACTGGAGCTTCAGCTTTAGCATGGAAAGAATCTTAACCACTAGAAATTCCCCCATAAATCATAAAGATTTGGTTCTGGCTCTTTTAGAGTAAGCTTTCAACCCAGGTAACAGGGATCCACTGCAGGGGCCATCAGAGGGATGGGTCTTTTGTGAGCCAAGGGAATAGCAAAGCTGATCAAACTGCAAACCAGGCAGCTCCACTGCAGGACCCTGAACAGGTTATGGCTCTAAAGATTGGTCCCCCTGAATTCCCGAGCTTTCCCCAGTATCCCCATCAGAACAAGAAAATGCTGAGAAATGGGGCTATGAGAAGGGAGCTGGATAAAAAGGAGGAAAAGGTTCTAATCCCTGAGGCCCAATAATGGAAACTCACCAAGAGTTTACATGACGCCAACCACTATGGGAGGGATGCACTATGGGATTTGATGCAAAAGGCTTTTACAGGGAAGGGGCTCAAAAGAACAGTAAAACAAGTAATGCTTGCCTGTGATTTAATGTGCCTGGCACAGACCCATCCAATCCTCCTTTTGTTACTCACGTCAATTCCCCTAGTTACACCGAGGGGCAACTAGGGGAAGACTGGCAGTTTCACCCAAATTCCTCACAATCAGGATAAAAATATCTTCTGAGGTTTGTGGATACTTTCACACAGTGGGCTGAAGCCTTCCCCACCTGATGTGAAAAGACTATCGAAGTCCATAAGTCCCTTTAAGAGAAATAAGTCCTCCTTTTGGACTTCCAAAATCTCTCCAGAGGCTCATAACAGCTGTAGGGATGGACTACAAGCTACACACCTCTTGGCACCCCCAGGGAAGATAGAGAAAATGAACCATACTTTAAAGGGAACCCTAGCACAGCATTTCCCCTAAAATCAGGAACAAGACAAGGGTGCCCACTCTCACCACTACTATTCAACATACTTTTGGAAGTTTTAGCCACATCACTCAGAGAAGAAAAAAAAGAAAAGGAATCCAGATTGGAAAAGAAGAAGTAAAACTCTCACTGTTTGCAGACAACATGATCCTCTACATAGAAAACTCTATAAAGACTCCACCAGAAAATTACTAGAGTTAATCAATGAATATAGTAAAGTTGCAGGATATAAAATCAACACACAGAAATCCCTTGCATTTGTATATACTAATAATGAGAAAATAGAGAAATTAAGGAAACAATTCCATTCACCATTGCACCAAAAGAATAAAATACTTAGGAATATACCTAAAGAAACTAAAGACCTATATATAGAAAACCATAAAACACTGGTGAAAGAAATCAAAGAGGACACTGATAGATGGAGAAATATACCATGTTCATGGATTGGAAGACTCAATATAGTGAAAATGAATATACTGCCCAAAGCAATCTATAGATTCAATGCAATTCCTATCAAGCTACCAATGGTATTTTTCACAGAGCTAGAACAAATAATTTCACAATTTGTATGGAAATACAAAAAAACCTCGAATAGCCAAAGCAATCTTGAGAAAGAAGAATGGAACTGGAGGAATCAACCTGCCTGACTTCAGGCTCTACTACAAAGCTACAGTCATCAAGACAGTATGGTACCGGCACAAAGACAGAAATATAGATCAATGGAACAAAATAGAAAGCCCAGAGATAAATCCACGCACCTATGGACACCTTATCTTTGACAAAGAAGGCAAGGATATACAATGGATTAAAGACAATCTCTTTAACAAGTGGTGCTGGGAAAATTGGTCAACCACTTGTAAAAGAATGAAACTATAACACTTTCCAACATCATACACAAAAGTAAACTCAAAATGGATTAAAGATCTAAATGTAAGACCAGAAACTATAAAACTCCTAGAAGAGAACATAGGCAAAACACTTTCCTACATACATCACAGCGGGATCCTCTATGACCCACCTCCAAGAATATTGGAAATAAAAGCAAAAATAAACAAATGGGACCTAATTAAACTTAAAAGCTTCTGCACAACAAAGGAAACTATAAGTGAGGTGAAAAGACAGCCTTCAGAATGGGAGAAAATAATAGCAAATGAAGCAACTGACAAACAACTAATCTCAAAAATATGCAAGCAACTCCTGCAGCTCAATTCCAGAAAAATAAATGACCCAATCAAAAAATGGGCCAAAGAACTAAATAGACATTTCTCCAAAGAACACATACAGATGACTAACAAACACATGAAAAGTGCTCAACATCACTCATTATCAGAGAAATGCAAGTCAAAACCACAGTGAGGTACCATCTCACACCAGTCAGAATGGCTACGATCCAAAAGTCTACAAGCAATAAATGCTGTAGTGAAATGTGTAGAGGGTGTGGAGAAAAGGGAACCCTCTTACACTGTTGGTGGGAATGCAAACTAGTACAGCCACTATGGAGATTCCTTAAAAAACTGGAAACAGAACTGCCTTATGACCCAGCAATCCCACTGCTGGGCATACACACTGAGGAAACCAGAGTTGAAAGAGACACGTGTACCCCAATGTTCATCGCAGCACTGTTTATAATAGCCAGGACATGGAAGCAACCTAGATGTCCATCAGCAGATGAATGGGTAAGAAAGCTGTGGTACATATACACAATGGAGTATTACTCAGCCATTAAAAAGAATACATTTGAATCAGTTCTGGGAGGTGGACGAAACTGGAGCCTATTATACAGAGTGAAGTAAGCCAGAAAGAAAAACACCAATACAGTATACTAACGCATATATATGGAATTTAGAAAGATGGTAACGATAACCCTGTATGTAAGACAGCAAAAGAGACACATATGTATAGAACAGTCTTTTGGACTCTGTGGGAGAGGGAGAGGGAGAGGGTGGGATGATTTGGGAGAATGGCATTGAAACATGTATAATATCATATATGAAACGAATCACCAGCCCAGGTTCAATGCATGATACTGGATGCTTGGGGCTGGTGCACTGGGATGACCCAGAGGGATGGTACGGGGAGGGAGGAGGGAGGGGGGTTCAGGATGGGGAACGTGTATACCTGTGGTGGATACATGTTGATGTATGGCAAAGCCAATACAATATTGTAAAGTAATTAACCTCCAATTAAAATACATAAATTTATTTAAGAAAAAAGATACATGTACCCCAATGTTCACTGCAGCACTATTCACAATAGCCAAGATATAGAAGCAACCAAATGTCCACTGACAGATGAATGGATAAAGAAGATCTGGTACATATATACAATGGAATTTTACTCAGCCATTAAAAGGAATGAAATTGGGTCATTTGTAGAGATGTGGATGAAGCTACAGTCTGTCATACACAGTGAAGTAAGTCAGAAAGAGAAAAACAAATAATTTATATTAATGTATAGATACAAAACATGATCTACTGGAGGACGGAACAGCAAACCACCCCAGTATACTTGCTGTGAGAACATCAAGAACTGTATAAAAAGACATAGATATGACACCGAAAGATGAGTCTGCCAGGTCAGAAGGTGTTCAATGCTACTGGGGAAGAGCGAAGGATAACTACTAATAGCCCCAGAGAGACTGAAGCAGCTGGGCCAAAGCAGAAACGTTGCTCACTTGTGGATGTGTCTGGTGATGAAGGCTTCCCTGGTGGCTCAGATGGTAAACAATCTGCCTGCAGTGCAGGAGACTCGGGCTTGATCCCTGGGTTGGGAAGATCCCCCTGGAGAAGGGAATGGCAACCCACTGCAGTATTCTTGCCTGGAAAACCCCATGGATAGAAGAGCCTGGAGGGCTAGGGCCCAAGGGGTCACATACAGACACAACTGAGTGACTCACACACTTTCTGGTGATGAAAGTAAAATCTGATGCTGCAAAGAACAGTACTGCACAGGAACCTGGAAATTTAGGCCCATGAATCAGGTAAATTGGAAGTGGTCAAACAGGAGAAAGCAACAATAAATATCAACATCTTAGGATTCAGTGAACTAAAATGGAAGGAAATGGGCTAATTTAACTAGCAAAAATCCCTTAGAAGAAATGGAGTAGCCCTCATAATCAACAAGAGTCCAAACTACAGTACTTGGGTGCAACCTCAAAAATGATAGAATGATCTCGGTTCATTTCCAAGGCAAGCCATTCAACATCACAGTTAATTCAAGTCTATGCCCCTACCACCAATGCCGAAGAAGCCAGTTAATCAGTTCTGTGAAGACCTAGAACTAACACCAAAAAAAGATGTTCTATTCATCACTGAGGACTGGAATGTAAAAGTAGGAAGTCAAGAGATACCTAGAGTAACAGGCAAGTTTTGCCTTAGAGTACAAAATGAAGCAGGGCAAAGGTAAACTGAATTCTGCCAAGAGAATGCACTGGTCATAGCAAACACCCTCTTCCAACAACAAAGGAGATGACTCTACACATGGACATCACCACATAGTCAATACCAAAATCACATTGATTATATTCTTTCCAGTCAAAGATGGAGAGGCTCTATACAGTCAGTAAAAACAAGACTGGGAGCTGACTGTGGCTCAGATCATGAACTCCTTATTGCCAAATTCAAAATTAAATTGAAGAAAGTAGGGAAAACCACTAGACCATTCAGGTATGACCTAAATCAAATCCCTTACGATTATACAGTGGAAGTGACACACTGAAATTGATTCAAGGGATTAGATCTGATTGAGTGCCTGAAGAACTATGGATGGAGGTTTGTGACATTGTACAAGAGGTGGTCATCAAAACAGTCCCCAAGAAAAATAAATGCAAAAAGGCAAAATGGTTGTCTGAGGAGGCCTTATGAATATTGAGAAAAGAAGAAAATCTATAGGCAAAGGAGAGAAGGAAAGATACACCCATCTGAATCCAGAGTTCCAAAGAATAGCGAGGAGAGATAAGAAAGCCTTCTTACATGAATAATGCAAAGACATAGACGAAACCAATAGAATAGGAAAGACTAGAGATCTTGTCAAGAAAATGAGAGATACCAAGGGAACATTCGGAGAAGGCAATGGCAACCCACTCCAGTACTTTTGCCTGGAAAATCTTATGGACAAAGGAGCCTGGTGGGCTGCAGTCCATGGGGTCGCTAAGAGTTGGGCACGACTGAGCGACTTTACTTTAACTTTTCACTTTCATGCATTGGAGAAGGAAATGGCAACCCACTCCAGTGTTCTTGCCTGGAGAATCCCAGGGAGCAGGGAGCCTGATGGGCTGCCGTCTATGGGGTCACACAGAGTCGGACACGACTGAAGCGACTTAGCAAGGGAACATTTCATGAAAAGAAAGGCACCATAAAGGACAGAAATGGTATGAACCTAACAGAAGCAGAAGATATTAAGAAAAGGTGACAAGAATTGTATAGAAAACTGTACAAAAAAGATCTTAATGACCCAGATAACCATGACGGTGTGATCACTCACCTAGAGACAGACATCCTGGAATGTGAAGTCAAGTGGGCCTTAGGAAGCATCACTATGAACAAAGCTAGTGGAGGTGCTTGAATTCCAGCTAAGCTAGTTCAAATCCTAAAAGATGATGCTGTTAAGGTGCTGCACTCAATATGCCAGCAAATTGGGAGAACTCAGCAGTTCTCCAGGACTGGAAAAAGTCAATGTTCATTCCAATCCCAAAGAAAGGCAATGCCAAAGAATGCTAAAACTACCACACAGTTGCACTCATTTAACACCCTAGCAAATTAATCCTCAAAATTCTACAAGCTAGGCTTCAACAGTATGTAAACTGAGAAATTCCAGATGTTCAAGCTGGATTTAGAAAAGGCAGAGGAACCAGAGATCAAATTGCCAACATCCATTGGATCATCGAAAAAGCAAGAGAGTTGCAGAAAAACATGTATTTCTGCTTCACTGACTATGCTAAAGCCTTTGCGTGGATTACAAAACTGTGGAAAATTCTTAAGGAGATGGGAATACCAGACCATCTTACCTGCCTCCTGAGAGACCTGTATGCAGGTCAAGAAGCAACATTTAGAACTGGACATGGAACAACAGACTGGTTCCAAATTGGGAAAGGAGTATATAAAGGCTGTATGTTGTCACCCTGCTTATTTAACTTATATGCAGAGTATATCATGTGACATGCTGGGCTGGATGAAGCACAGACTGGAATTAAGATTGCAGGGAGAAACATCAATAACCTCAGGGATGCAGATGACATCACCCTTATGGCAGAAAGAGGAGAGGAAATAAAGAGCCTCTTGATGAAAGTGAAAGAGGAGAGTGAAAAACTCAACATTCAAAAACTGAAGATCATGGCATCCGGCCCATCACTTCATGGCAAACAGATGGGGAAACAATGGAAACAGTGAGAGACTTTATTTTCTTGGGCTCCCAAATCACTGCAGATGGTGACTGTAGCCATGAAATTAAAAGATGCTTGCTCCTTGGAAGAAAAGCTATCACAAATCTAGACAGTGTATTAAAAAGCAGAGACATTACTTTGCCAACAAACATCCATATAGTCAAAGCTATGGTTTTTCCAGTAGTCATGTATGGATGTGAGAGTTGGACCATAAAGAAAGCTGAGCGCTGAAGAATTGATGCTTTTGAACTGTGGTGTTGGAGAAGACTCTTGAGAGTCCCTTGGACTGCAAGGAGATCAAACCAGTCAATCCTGAAGGAAATCAATCCTGAAAATTCATTGGAAGGACTGATGCTGAAGCTGAAGCTCCAATACGTTGGCCACCTGATGTGAAGAGCTCACTCATTAGAAAAGACCCTGATGCTGGGAAAGATTGAAGGCAGGAAGAGAAGGAGATGACCAAGGATGAGATGGTTGGATGGCACCACTGAGTCAATGGACATGAGTTTGAGCAAGCTCCAGGAGATGGTGAAGGACAGGGAAGCCTGGTATGCTGCAGTCCATGCGGTCACAAACAGTCAGACACAATTTAGCAATTGAACAACAACTTACTGTTAAAAGAACACTTAGGTAGATCTTTTTTTTTTACAGAGGGGATAATTCTTCAATCTAAATGGGAATTGCTTAGTTAACTTTTAAGAAATATCCAGGTGTTTATACATCAGGTTTATATGGGATGATTTTTTTTAGTACAGTTTCAATTTCTGGATTTTCAGATCCTATTCAGAATACATCTCATCCTTCTTCTAAAGGTTCCCCCAATATTTGAGGATATCCACTATTTTGTCTCTCTGAGGCTTCTCTTCATTATTGTGGACCACTGCCTTCCCACTTAAGTCCAACGAATACTCCTAATAGAACATAATTTAAACTTTGTCCATCATTCTAATTCATCTCCTCTGAATACACTGTGTTGGAAGCATTCAGATTGCCTGATTCAGATATAGTCTACCAGAAAATTAAAGGCAGAAATAATATTTTTAACCACATTCATTAGCATCCATGGAACATGAAGGTATAATCAAATTCCCATAAGGTACCAGAGGAGCTGTGTCAAAGAAACATGAGTCTGCACTGTGAATTGTGAACTGCCACTGTGAAGGGCAGAAAGACCTCAATCTGACCATTACTGCCTTCATCTTGCATGGCACCCTTGTAGAACTGCATTCATTTCCACAACCTCCCTTTCCCCTCTATACAGTTGTAGCCCACTGAGTTATATTAATCTTCCCATCAACCTACGGAGAAGGTAATGGCACCCCACTCCAGTACCCTTGCCTGGAAAATCCCATGGATGGAGGAGCCTGGTGGGCTGCAGTCCATGGGGTTGTGAAGAGTCAGACACGACTGAGCGACTTCCCTTTCACTTTTCACTTTCATGCATTAGAGAAGGAAATGGCAACCCACTCCAGTGTTCTTGCCTGGAGAGTCCCAGGGATGGGGGAGCCTGGTGGGCTGCCGTCTCTGGGGTCACACAGAGTTGGACATGACTGAAGCGACTTAGCAGCAGCAGCCATCAACATAAAACCATCAAGTCTGTTTTCAAACATGGGGCTGTTAATATAGATTTCCTCTATTCTGTATTTGTGTGGCCATTAAATTTTTCTTTTGACAAAGGTCACTCTGTGACATTTACCCATGCATCCCTGCTTATATACTAGGCAGTCTCACTCTCACCTTGAACCTTGTGAAGACTAAGAAACCATAACAAGGAGAGCCTTCATACAATGGCTTATATCAATATATCATATAACAGCTATGAAAAGCAGAGACATTACTTTGCCAACAAAGGTCCTTATAGTCAAAGCTATGGTTTTTCCAGCAGTCATGTATGGATTTGAGAATTGGACCATAAAGAAAGCTGAATGCTGAAGAATTGATGCTTTTCAACTGTAGTGTTGGAGAAGACTCTTGAGCGTCCCTTGGACAGCAAGGAGATCAAACTAATCAATCCTAAAGGAAATCAATCCTAAATATTCATTGGAAGAACTGATGCTGAAGCTCCAATACATTGGCTGCTGCTGCTGCTAAGTTGCTTCAGTCGTGTCCGACTCTATGTGACCCCATAGACGGCAGCCCACCAGGCTCCCTGTCCCTGGGATTCTCCAGGCAAGAACACTGGAGTGGGTTGCCATTTCCTTCTCCAATGCATGAAAGTGAAGAGTGAAAGGGAAGTCGCTCAGTCATGTCTGACTCTTAGCGACCCCATGGACTACAGCCCACCAGGCTCCTCTGTCCATGGGAGTTTCCAGGCAAGAGTACTGGAGTGGGTCGCCAGCGCCCTCTCCGAATACATTGGCTACCTGATGTAAACAGCTGACTCATTAGAAAAGACCCTGATGCTGGGAAAGATTGAAGGCAGGAGGAGGATGACAGAGGATAGACTGAAGGCAGGAGAAGGATGACAGGATGAGATGGTTGGACCGCATCACTGACTAAATGGACATGAGTTTGAGCAAGCCGTGGGAGATGGTGATGGACAGGGAAGCCTGGCATGCTGCAGTCCATGGGGTCGTGAAAAGTTGGACATGACTGAGTGGCTGAACTGAACAGCTATGAAGTGAGCAATCCAAGTCATCAGACAACCTTTGCTCAATTTGGTCATCCAGGGACTCAGGCCCCCTCCACATTATAGCTCAGCTGTTGTCTCAGGGCATTGTCTTCAACTGCATTCTTGATGCTGGGCCACTGTCAAGTCTATTCCAGTTTCAGCCACTGGGAAAAGGTAGGAGAATACATAGGAGATACCTCAACATCTTAAGACAGACCTGGAAGTAGCATTCATCTTGTATGCCAAGATTTAATGAGTGAAAACTCAATTGTATGACCAAACCTAACTGCAAGGGAAGCTGGGAAATATAGCCTAGTTGAGTTATCACGTGCCCAGCCACAACTCCATTTCTGTGTAAGGTAAGAAGGACAAATCTTGGTGGCGAACTAGTAGTTTCCATGACTAACCTCATCTTCTTAGATACTTTCTATTGTTCATTCATAACACTTTCATTGAGAACTTAATGGCATGTTAGAGGAATTCAAAAGACAGGTACCACATAATGAAACAACTGAAAATCTAGTCTGCTGAAACGTCTTCAGATCTGCATTATGCCACCCAATGTACTATTTAATATATCCAGCTTCTTGTCATTCCTATGTATACCAGCAATTTTCTCCTTCAATATGTGATCAATATGTCAAATGGTCAGAGGTGAGAACAGAGCCTTTTGGTAGTGAGAGTCAATTCCTAGGCAGGTTGATAAGAAGTCTGAGGGTCCCCAAGGAGAGAGGGGGTCTGGAATTCTCGAGGAGGAGGAAAGGACAAACATTTTTTTCCCTCTACATTCCTTAGGATTATATAACAATAATGTATCCTGCTTGAGGACAGTTTCTGGAAAAAACCTTCTAGCTAATCCTGTTATCTTAAAACGTAAATTATGGGAGTGGGTCTAGTAAGGTCTTTACAACCTCCAGACATTCTTTTGATTCACTGTAATAACTAATTAAAAGGTATATAACTCCATTGCTAACACTAGCGAGGGAGCACTCTTTCTGCCCCCTTCTGATGTCTATATCAGAAGCCTTCTCTCTTTTATACTTTAATAAAACTTTATTACATAAAAGCTCTGAGCGATCAAGCCTTGTCTCTGGACCCGGATTGAACTTTTCTCCTCCAGAGGCCAAGAATCCTGGTGTCTTTTGTGGTTCAGCAGCAACCTTTCAGTAGCCATTGAGAACTTTCCCCCTAGGTTGACTTGACCCAGCAATGAAGTACTGGATATCCTTCCCTATGAGCTCAACTCTCACTCAGTCTGTCCTCAATGATATCTTGACAGACTGTCAATGACCTTGCTAGTCTTCACATTCTCTCTGGCTGCCACATTCTCTAGTTTACCATTCAAATGTCCCCATTAAAAGTGAGATTTAAATGACCAGATGTTACTGGTCCTGAGAGAATCTCCCCCCCAACCCATGAGTACCACATCCACCATTCAGTCCTCATAGTCTTTTTAATAAGTTACTCTAAAATTTTGTTCTATCAATTGCTCATCAGCCTATAGATAACAGAATTCTCTGTCCTTTAAAAAATCAAGACTACTTGATCTGTTCATGCTTTTAATATCTTTCAATACCTTATGATTCTCCAAAGTTATTACATAATAATAATATTGTAATATATAATATATATTATATAATAACATAATCTCATATGCAAGTTTTTCCAGAGTTCTGGGATGTAACTGGTTCAAGCCAAAGACTTAAAATAAAAAGACTTATTACCCTCTTAAAGTCTTCTCGCCCATCTTTGTCTCCAATTTACTCTTAATACTGCTTGATTTATACCATCCAGTCCAAAGATCATTCTTCTTAATAGAAATATGGCTTCGGGTTGAATAGGGTTGCTTTTTCTATCATCTATTAACATTACATTATCTGCCCCAAGTAACATCTTTTTCCCTTCTTAATTTGTCTTTTTCCTACTAGACATTTAAAAATGGGAGCTCCTGTCATCTCTGTGCTACCTTGGCTAAGCTCACTATATTTGATGCTGCTTCCCTTAGGTTTGGGATCTGCTGGTCCTCTACAGCTTAACTACTCTCCCAAATCAAAGATAACCAACCTCTTACCCTCTTACCCTTATGCTGCTGCTACTGCTGTTAAGTCGCTTCAGTCATGTCCGACTCTGTGCGACCCCACAGACGGCAGCCCACCAGGCTCCCCCATCCCTGGGATTCTCCAAGCAAGAACACTGGAGTGGGTTGCCATTTCCTTCTCCAATGCATGAAAGTGAAAAGTGAAAGTAAAGTTGCTCAGTTGTGTCCGGCTCTTAGCAACCCCATGGACTGCAGCCCACCAGGCTCCTCCGTCCATGGGATTTTCCAGGCAAGAGTACTGGAGTGGGTTGCCATTGCCTTCTCTGTCTCGGCCTTATATCTCCACTCAATAATTTATCCTCTTTTTCTTCCATCTTGGAGTGGTCTAATCTCCTGGGTTCAAACTTTTGCCAGCATCTCCTGGTTTCTTGCCCTCTTCCTTGGCCAGATTTCTGAGAATTAGGGTTAAATCATGTATGGGGGGTGGGTGGGTGGGTGTAGGTGTGGGTGTGTGTGTGTGTGTGTGTGTGTGTGTAAGAGAGAAAAGTGAGAAAGAGGGTCTGTGTGATGAACTACTCCCCCTTACTTGCTTAGTTATTTCTCATCTGGCGGCAAAATATCCATGTAGACAAGATGCTACCTTGCTCACCAGTGTAACCCCTGCATCTAGCACAGTGCTTGATATTAACATGCCCATAAAAGGTTACTGAATGAATGACTTCTTCCTCATGCAAAGGCTTTGTAAGCACCATTTCCTTGAATCAACCTCTCACGTGCTTTGTGGTCAAACTAAGTAACATATAAGCAACCTATTTCCATGACTTGGGCTTCACTGGTGGCTCATACGGTAAAGAATCTGCCTGCAATGCAGGAGACCCGGGTTCAATACTGGGTTGGGAAGATCCCCTGGAGAAGGGAATGGCAACCCACTCCAGAATTCTTGACTGGAGAATCCCATGGACAGAGGAGTCTGGCAGGCTACAGTCCATGGGGTCACAGAGAGTCATACATGACTGAGTGACTAGTACTAACTTTACATAACTTACTAAAAAGCTAGTGCCCAGAGAAGATGGACTCTTTTTCTCCAATAGAAAGAATAGACAAAATAGTAGACATGAAAGGAAGACAAGGTATATTGGTCCTCAGCAATCCCTGAGTGTTTCATTTGTCCTTCAGCCAACAGCATACCTTTACACCTAGTGATCATAGGGATTTTTCCTTCTCTTAACTAAAACAGACATTGAGGCAAAATATTGGTCAAGGGCTTGTATTTGTTAGTCCCTGTGCTAAGACTCACACTTGCATCTCTTCATATATCCATGACAACATTTTCATGAAATAGGTGGGCTTATTCTCAATTTTCCAGATGAGCAAGTTAGGCATGGAGGTTATGAGTGCCAGTATCTGGTTCATAGTTAAGTGCTCAATAAGTTGTAACTGTAGCTACTGTTATCATTTTGTGTAAGTGTGCTGCAGGAGGCATGGAGAAAGTGCTTTTGTAGAGAATATGGTGATGAACTGCCATGTGCAGTCACTGCCCTAGAGATTACGTAAGACATCTTCATTCTCAGAAGAAAATGAACGAGGCATCTTCATTCTTAGAGAACTAATATGTCTGTGTGCCTGTTTGAGAAGAAGTAAGACAAAACGTCCTAAAAATTCTCATAAAGGCACAAAGAAAGCACAGAGAAGATATCACCAACCCTGTGAAGGAGACAGCATCTGAAATAAATTTGCAAGGAGAGTTAGGATTGCCTATGTGGGCAAAGGCAGAGAGGAAGGAGAGTACAGGGCACAGTTGGGCAATGATGGACTGTCTGGTGGCTATACATTCCTGTTCCTTCCAATCTCTGATCTCTGTTTTAAGCTCTGGTTCCCAGCTTTTGGTCTGTTAATATAACACACACCCCAAATTTCCCCACACATATCATCTAGGGCCCCATCACTTATTTTGCAATTGCTCTCTTGGCCCATTTGTCCTAATCCAAACTCTCAGTTCTGTAATCTTGTTTTACAGAACAAATCTTGCCTGTGCTCTTTTGGACTTTGTTTGTTCTTAGTAATACTGACAACATGGTAGCTGCTGTTTCTCCAGATCTTGGCTCATCCCTTTTCTTGGTTCATTATCAACTCCTGCCTTGAGTCACCAAGAACCTCTCTCAGATTCCAGTTCTTATTGACTTAACACCTTCTCTCCTCTCTTGGTCCACTTCTCATGCTCTACACCCAACACATTGTTGTTGTTCAGTCACGTCCAACTCTTTGTGACCCCATGGACCGCAGCATACCAGGCTTCCCTGTCCTTCACCATCTCCTGGAGTTTGCTCAAACTCATGTCCATTGAGTCAGTGATGCCATCCAACCATCTCATCTTCTGTAATCTCCTTCTCCTCTTGCCTTCAATCCATCCGACAACATCAATCTTTCCCAACCCTGATGTTGGGAAAGAGCCAACTCTTTTCTAATCAGTTGGCTCTTCACATCAGGTGGCCAAGGTACTGGAGCTTCAGCTTCAGCATCAGTCCTTCAAATGTATATATATTCAGGATTGAGTTCCTTCAGGATTGACTGGTTGGATCTCCTTGCAGTCCAAGGTACTCTCAAGAGTCTTCTCCAACACCACAGTTCAAAAGCATCAATTCTTCAGCACTCAGTCTTCTTCACAGTCCAACTCTTACATCCATACATGACCACTAGAAAAACCATAGCCTTGACTAGATGGACGCTTGTCGGCAAAGTAATGTCTCTGCTTTTTAATACGCTGTCTAGTTTGTCATAGCTTTTCTTCCAAGGAACCAGCATCTTTTAATTTCATGGCTGCAGTCACCATCTGCAGGGATTTGGGAGCCCAAGAAAATAAAGTCGCTCACTGTTTCCATTGTTTCCCTATCTATTTGCCAGGAGATGATGGGCCAGACATCACTACGAACAAAGCTGGTGGAGGTGATGGAATTCCAGTTGAGCTGTTTCAAATCCTGAAAGATGATGCTGTGAAAGTGCTGCACTCAATATGCCAGCAAATTTGGAAAACTCAGCAGTGGCCACAGGACTGAAAAAGGTCAGTTTTCCTTCCAATTCCAAAGAAAGGTAATGACAAAGAATGCTCAAACTACCACACAATTGCACTCATCTCACATGCTAGTAAAGTAATGCTCTAAATTCTCCAGGCCAGGCTTCAGCAATACGTGAACCATGAACTTCCTGATGTTCCAGCTGGTTTTAGAAAAGGCAGAGGAACCAGAGATCAAATTGCCAACATCCGCTGGATCATGGAAAAAGCAAGAGTTCCAGAAAAACATCTATTTCTGCTTTATTGACTATGCCAAAGCCTTTGACTGTGTGGATCACAATCAACTGTGGAAAATTCTTCAAGATATGGAAATACCAGACCACCTGACCTGCCTCTTGAGAAATCTGTATGCAGGTCAGGAAGCAGCAGTTAGAACTGGACATGGAACAACAGACTGGTTCCAAATAGGGAAAGGAGTACGTCAAGGCTGTATATTATCACCCTGCTTAGTTAACTTCTATGCAGAATACATCATGAGAAACGCTGGGCTGGAAGAAACACAAGCTGGAATCAAGATTGCCGGGAGAAATATCAATAACCTCAGATATGCAAATGACGCCACCCTTATGGCAGAAAGTGAAGAGGAACCTAAAAGCCTCTTGATGAAAGTGAAAGAGGAGAGTGAAAAGGTTGGCCTAAAGCTCAACATTCAGAAAATGAAGATCAGGGCATCCGGTCCCATCACTCCATGGGAAATTTATGGGGAAACAGTGGAAACAGTGTCAGATTTTATTTTGGGGGGCTTCAAAATCACTGCAGATGGTGATTGCAGCCATGAAATTAAAAGACGCTTACTCCTTGGAAGAAAAGTTATGACCAACCTAGATAGTATATTCAAAAGCAGCGATATTACTTTGTCGACTAAGGTCCCTCTAGTCAGTGCTATGGTGTTTCCTGTGGTCATGTATGGATGTGAGAGTTGGAATGTGAAGAAGGCTGAGTGCTGAAGAATTGATGCTTTTGAACTGTGGTGTTGGAGAAGACTCTTGAGAGTCCCTTGGACTGCAAGGAGATCCAACCAGTCCATTCTGAAGGAGATAAACCCTGGGATTTCTTTAGAAGGAATGATGCTGAAGCTGAAACTCCAATACTTTGGCTACCTCATGCGCAGAGTTGACTCATTGGAAAAGACTCTGATGCTGGGAGGGATTAGAGGCAGGAGGAGAAGGGGACGACGCAGGATGAGATGTCTGGATGGCATCACGGACTCGATGGGCGTGAATCTGAGTGAACTCCGGGAGTTGGTGATGGACAGGGAGGTCTGGCATGCTGCGATTCATGGGGTCACAAAGAGTTGGACACGACTGAGCAACTGAACTGAACTGAACTGATGGACCAGATGCCATGATCTTCATTTTTTGAATGTTGAGTTTTAAGCCAGCTTTTTCACTCTCCTCTTTCACCTTCATCAAGAGGCTCTTTAGTTCCTCTTTGCTTTCTGCCATAAGGGTGGTGTCATCTGCATCCCTGAGGTTATTGATGTTTCTCCCTGGAGCCTTGATTCCAGCTTGTGCTTCATCCAGCCCAGCATTTCACATGATATACTCTGCATATAAGTTAAATAAGCAGGATGACAATATACAGCCTTGATGTACTCTTTTCCTAATTTGGAACCAGTCTATTGTTCCATGTGTGGTTCTAACTGTTTCTTCTTGACCTGCACACAAGTTTCTCAGCAGGCAGGTAAGATGGTCTGGTATTCCCACCGCTTAAAGAATTTTCCACAGTGTATTGTGATATACACAGTCAAAGGCTTTAGTGTAGTCAATGAGGCAGAAGTAGATGTTTTTCTGGAACTCTCTTGCTTTTTCGATGATCGAACGGATGTTGGTAATTTGATCTGTGGTTCCTCTGCCTTTTCTAAATCCCGCTTGAACATCTGGAAGTTCTCAGTTCACGTACTGTTGAAGCCTAGCTTTTAGAATTTTGAGCATTATTTTGTTGGCATGTGAAATGCGACCAATTGTGTGGTAGTCTGAACATTCTTTCCACTGCCCTTCTTTGTGATTGGAATGAAAACTGATCTTTTCCAACCTTGTGGCCACTGCTGAGTTTTCCAAATTTGCTGGTATATTGATGCAGCACCTTAACAGCATTATCTTTTAGGATTTGAACTAGCTCAGCTGGAATTCCATCACTGCTACCTGCTTTGTTCATGATGCTTCTTAAGGCCCACTTGACTTCGCACTCCAAGATGTCTGGCTCTAGGTGACTGGTCATACCATTATGGTTATCTGGGTCATTAAGATCTTTTTGTATAGTTCTTCTGTGTATTCTTGCCACCTCTTTTTATTATATTCTGCTTCTGTTAGGTCTATACTGTTTCTGTCCTTTATGGTACCCATCTTTGCATGTTGTATTCCCTTAGTATCTCTAATTTTCTTGAAGAGATCTCCAGTCTTTCCCATTCTATTGTTTTCATCTATTCGTTTGCATTGTTCACTTACGAAGGCTTCTTTAAATCTCTCCTTGTTATTCTTTGGGACTCTGAATTCAGATGGGGTATATCTTTCCTTTTCTCCTTTGCCTTTTGCTTCTCTTTTCTCAGCTATTTGTAAGGCCTCCTCCTCCACCCCACACATACAGTTTATTTTGAAGGATACAAGGGTGTAAAAGTCAATAGACCAACTTGACCTCTATTTTCCATTTTGAAACAACCTGAAGACAGTTCTCCCTCTCCCCCTAATCTCCCAGCCAAAGATGTTCAGTCATCAGTTTCCCTGTCACATGATTTACAGCTACATTATCATCAGCTTTAGTGGCTTCTGGATGACTCTCACTTCTCTTTGCCTTTTACCCTGCCAATCTGATGCTTCCAATTGAGGAGGAGAATTAAAGTCCCCATGTATGAGTTACTAAAATGACTACCAAGAACAAAACCAACCAAAAATTAATGGAGTTTTGAGAAAGCCAAAATTAGTATTTCAAACAGGGCAGAGATCGTATCCTAATCATCTTTATCTTTGGATGCCTATTTATTAGCATGGTGACTGGAAATTTGTGGGATATTAACGAAGTTGTATTTAAGTTATGAAATTAATAGACACTTGCTCCTTGGAATAAAAGCTATGACAAAGCTAGACAGTGTATTAAAAAGCAGAGACATTACTTTGCCAACAATGGTCTGTCTAATCAAAGCTATGGTTTTTCTAGTGGTCATGTATGGATGTGAGAGTTGGACCATAAAGA
Organism: Oryx dammah; assembly: GCF_014754425.2. Taxonomy (NCBI): domain Eukaryota; kingdom Metazoa; phylum Chordata; class Mammalia; order Artiodactyla; family Bovidae; genus Oryx; species Oryx dammah. Next base: position 117,935,056 of record NW_024070207.1, read on the forward strand.
AAGCTGAGCACTGAAGAATTGATGCTTTTGAACGGTGGTGTTGGAGAAGACTCTTGAGAGTCCCTTGGACTGCAAGGACATCAAACCAGTCAATCCTAAAGGAAATCAATCCTGAATATTCATTGGAGGGACTGATGCTGAAGCTCCAATCATTTGGCCACCTGATATGAAGAGCTGACTCACTGGAAAAGACCCTGATGCTGGGAAACATTGAGGGCAGGAGAAGGAGACAACAGAGGATAAGATCATTGGATGGCATCACCAACTCAATGAATGTGAACTTGAATAAGCTCTGGGAGATGGTGAAGGACAGGGAAGCCTTGGCATGCGGCCATCCATGTGGTCACAGTCAGTCAGACAGGACAGAGTGACTGAACAACAATTTTTAAGTTAGGAAACCCTTCAGTCATTACCAGAGGACTATGGGATGTATCATGACTATTGAAAGAGGTTAACACATTGCTTTAACGGAAATCTTTAGTTACCTCGTTTGCTTTTCAGATCCCCCCCTCCTCCCACTTTAGTCACTGAGAATCATTTTCTGTAGGAACTAATTTCTTGATCTCAGTACTGCATCAAAAGAGTATAGAATTTTTTTGTCTTATACTCTCCATCATTTTTCCTTAGAAACAAACATTTTGCTCCTGCTCTTTTCTCTTGACATTCACAGTCAGGCTCACCCTTGTTCCAGCAGTGGAGCAGGCAGGAATTGCCAGTGAGTTAGTGTTTAGAATAGCACTCAGCCAGCTACAGACTTCCTCACCTCTTAGTTGGGCAACTCTGAGTCACACTCTGCACTATTTTACAGAATTCAAGTGTTTTAGCTTCAGGTGCCCACAAGAGATACTTTCTTGATAACATTCTTTGTTTGCATCCTCCCTTTCTCTTTCTCACTTATCCATTCTACTCCTGGTCTTCCATGGGCTCATCTCCCAAATGAACTCTTTACACTTGAATCCTTCATTGGGCATGGATTCTGGGAGACAACCCAAATTAAGACAACATTTCATATAGATTTCCTGCATCTCACAAAGGTAGAATGTTACATGTGGGTTTATCTCATTTTTTTCCTCTGTACTTTACATATATTTAAAATCATAATGGCAATATTGTCTATATTAAACTTCTTTTATTAATCTTAAAAAATTAGAAATGAGGAGTGTTTACGTGTTCATGAATAAGAACACAGATTCCTATTTCATCTTTTAGGGGCTCATCTGGGATCCTTCAGCGCCTACACAAGTGACCTCTTATTCAGAAGTGTATTGTTAAAAGGAATAGAGGGCGGAGGAGTAGGTGGACATGGAGTACATCTCTCTCTACGGATATATCAGGAATACACCTTCACACACAGAAGTGCTTGCAGAACACCAGCCAAGAGTGGGCAGGAGTACCTGACCACTGGAAAAGAAAATATAGAACCACGCAAAACTCACCAGAGTTCACACCCTGAGCTTTTGGAGTGTGAGCACTGACTCAAAGACCCTAGAATACCAAAGAAATCCTAACCTTAAGGAGCATCAAATAGTGAGAACTCCCACAAAGGCAACCACTTGTATACAAGACCTGGCATCACCCAACTGCCAACAGCATCCTGTGCAGGACGCCTCATCCAAAAAACAAACAAGACAAAAGACAAAAATATAAACCCAATCATCAGCAGACAGAATTACCACATCACTCAGCTCTGCCCATCAGAGGGGAAAAAAAAATAAAACTTACCTTCTCCCACAGAAAAGAAGCAGAAGTCACACTTACACGAAGCTTACACAAACCACTGGACCAACCTTATGAGGGCAGAAACCAAAAGGAAGAAAGAATTAAACCTTGATGCCTGGGAAAATGAGACCTCAAACATGATAAGCTAAAAAAAAAAAATAATGAAAAGGCAGAGAAATACTGCAGAAATGAAGGAACAACCTAGAAACACAGAAGTCCAAATAAATGAAGAAGAATAGGCAAACTACCTGAAAAATAATTCAGAATAATGATAGTAAAGATGATTCAAAACCTTGAAAACAGAATGGAGAAAATGCAAGAATCAGTTAACAAAGACCTATAATAATTGAAGAATAAACATACAGAGACAAACAACACAATTACTGAAATTAAAAATACTCTAGAAGGGATCGATAGCAGAATATGCGAAGCAGAAGAACGGAACAGACATTTCTCCAAAGAAGACTGCAGATGGCTAACAAACACATGAAAAGATGCTCAACATCTCATTATTAGAAAAATGCAAATCAAAACCATAATGAGATATCACCTCACACCAGTCACAATGGCCATCATGAAAAAGTCTACAAACAGTAAATGCTGAAGAGGGTGTGGAGAAAAGGGAGCCCCCTTGCACTGTTGATGGGAATGCAAATTTATACAGCCACTATGGAAGATAGTATGGAGATTCCTTTAAAAGTAGGAATAAAACCATCATATGACCCAGCAATCCCACTCCTAGGCATATACCCCAAGGAAACCAAACTTGAAAAAGACACATGTACCCCAATGTTCATTGCAGCACTATTTATAATATCTAGAACATGGAAACAACTTAGATGTCCATTGACAAATGAATGGATAAAGAAGCTGTGGTACATAAATAGAATGGAATATTACTCGGCCATAAAAATGAATGCATTTGAGTCAGTTCTACTGAGGAGGATGAACCTAGAGCCTATCATACAGAGTGAAGTAAGTCAGAAAGAGAAAGGTAAATATCATATACTCATGAATATATATGGCATCTAGAAAGATGGTACCAATGAATTTATCTGCAGGGCAGCAATGGAGAAACAGACCTAGAAAACAGACTTATGGACCTGGTGGTAGGGAGGGTAGGAGAGGGTGAGATGTATGGAGAGAGTATCATGGAAACTTACATTACCATATGTAAAACAGATAGCCAATGGGAGTTTGCTGTATGACTCAGGGAACTCAAACAGGGGCTCTGTGACAACCTAGAGGGGTGGGATGGGGAGGGAGATGGGAGGGAGGTTCAAAAGGGAGGGGACTTATGTACACCTATAGCTGATTCATGTTGATGTTTGACAGAAAACCACAAAATTCTGTAAAGCAATTATCCTTCAATGAAAAAAAATTAGAAATGAATAATGTTATCACCAAATTACAATTATCAAATATTCAGTTGACATAACAATAAATTCCCTGAAACTATGGCTTTATGGCATACTCTAAATATGGTGCTTGTCCCTCAAGGTACTTTCAGGCCAACAATATTGGGACATTTGCCAGCAATAAAAGCATTGCTCACAGCACAGTAACTTTACAATCAAGTAAAATATTAGGTAAATGCTTTCCCACTTGACTTCATACACCTTTTGAGAGCTTCCTCTCTGGCAACTCAATACAGATGTCCCATCTCCCCTCATTATGATCTCAATTTTAAAAACGAATGCATTTTTGACTGAAATAAAGATCAACTGGATTGGAAATAAACTGAAATAAAGATCAGCATAAAGGAAAAGCTAGTTCATTTTTTGATGAGTTCCCATATTTGAAAGAGAAGATCGAGTTAAGCCATCAGACTAGTCAAGATTCTAGAAGATGGTAAAGGGAAGCTTTAGACAATTTAAACTGAACACATGTGGCATTTTGCTTTGAGCAGAAAGCACTCAAACAAGGCTTAGGACTTGTAAATGGATAAACAACTTTCATTGTAGGCATGGATCAGCAACTAACAGTTTGGCACTAAATTCTTGAGAAAGCAACTTGGGGATTGACAGCTGCATTATTCAGTATGAAAATAATTTTCACAGAGAGCAAATACTCATCCATTTTCTCACACCTGAAAACTTTCTTCCTTAGTGAAACAGCTCATTTACATTTCCCTAGAGAAAAGCCTCCTATGCAAACTTCAAGTCAGCAGTGAATTGGAAAATTCTTAAAAACATGCCCAAATGATGAAGAAGATTAATTACCCTCATTCAATGTACACCAAGACAATGGTGAGGCCAAGAAGAAAGCTGGAGGGGAACCACAGGAAAATCAAAGGCAGTCAGTGCTCATATCACATGCTTTTCTCCATCTCATTTCACAGTGTTGCCACAGTGTTGCCTTTCCCTACTATCTCCTGCTCCCCTAGACATCCCACAATCTTTCCAGCCCAAATACAGATTCATAAGCAGTGGGAATAATACCAAAAACCCAAACCTCACCCTTGGAAATGCAAGATTTTCACTGCCTTGTGCATGTCATGAAAAAAGTAGTTATCAAGAATCCTATACAAATGGTTGAGTCTGGGAGAACTGAGTTCCCTGGGATATCTGGAGGAAAGGATGAAGCTAACCTGTATAGCAAACAAGTATTCATGAGGGGTATGAATTTCTTTTCTATTTGGCTATGCTAAGAGGCTTGTGGGATCTTTGTTTTCTGACCAGGGATTGAACCCTGGCCCTCGGCAGTAGAAGCATGGAGTCCTAACAACTGGAAGGGAATTCCCTGGATGGGTTGATGGTCAAAGCTAACAGCAGATAACTAATGGAAGTGCGAAGATGCTCAGGACTGCCAAGTCCAACCCTTATAACAGAAAACCCAAGCAAAGTGGAGGCATCCATGATCAAAATCTTCAAGACTAATATCAATGCCACATACCAAGAAAGTTCCTCTAAATTGATCAACCATCTAATTTTTTTTTAAAAAGAAACAACAGGGACCTGCTCAGTTTCAGGACCACTATAGTGTTTTACTTTGCCAACTAAAGTCCGTCTAGTCAAGGCTATGGTTTTTCCAGTGGTCATGTATGGATGTGAGAGTTGGACTGTGAAGAAAGCTGAGTGCTGAAGAACTGATGCTTTTGAACTGTGATGTTGGAAAAGACTCTTGAGAGTACCTTGGACTGCAAGGAGATCCAACCAGTCCATCCTAAAGGAGATCAGTCCTGGGTCTTCATTGGAAGGAATGATGCTAAAGCTGAAACTCCAATACTTTGCCCACCTCATGTGAAAAGTTGACTCATTGGAAAAGACCCTGATGCTGGGAGGGATTGGGGGCAGAAGGAGAAGGGGACGACAGAGGATGAGATGGCTAGATGGCATCACCGAGTCGATGGACATGAGTTTGAGTAAACTCTGCAAGTTGGAGATGGACAGGGAGGCCTGGCATACTGTGATTCATGGGGTCACAAAGAGTCGGACACGACTGAGCGACTGAACTGAACTGAACTGATTGTGTTTCACAGGGAATAAGATCAAGCCCTGAGCCTTTGGAGTGGGAGCTCTGACTCCAAGACCCTAGACTACCAGAGAACTAACTCTAGGAAGTATCAAATAGTGAGAACTCACACAAAGGAAACCACTTGAATATAAGGCCCGGCATCACCCAACCACCAGTAGCACTCTGTGCAGGACACCTTATCTAAACAACAAACAAAACAAAAATACAAACCCAATCATCAGCAGACATGCTTACCACCTCACTCAGCCTTGCCCATGGGAGGAAAAACAAACAAAAACCCAGCACAAATCTCATCCCATACAAAGTTTACACAAACCACTGGACCAACCTTAGGAGGGCAGAAACCAAAAGGAAGAAAGAATTCAACCTTGAAGCCTGGGTAAAGGAGACCTCAAACACAATATGTTTAAAAAAATAATAATGAAAAGGCAGAGAAATACTACACAAATGAAGGAACAAATTAGAAATGCAAATAAATGAAGAGGAAAGCAAACTATCTGAAAAAGAATTCAGAATAATGATAGTAAAAGTGATCAAAAATCTTGAAAACAAAATGTAGAAAATGCAAGAATCAATTAACAAAGACCTAGAAGAATTAAAGAATAAACATACAGAAACAAACAATGCAAGTACTGAAATTAAAAATACTCTAGAAGGAATCAATAGCAGAATATCTAAAGCAGAAGAATGAATCAGTGAGCTGGAAGACAAAATGGTGGAAATAACTGCTGAAGAGCAGAATAAGGTAAAAAGAATGAAAAGAACTGAGGATAGTCTCAGAGACCTCTGGTCCAATACCAATTGCACCAACAGTTGAATTATAGGGGGTCCCAGAAGAAGAAGAGGAAAATAAAGGGTATGAGAAAATTTTTGAAGAGATTATAGTTGAAAATTTCCCCAACATGGAAAAGGAAATAGTCGATCAAATCCAAGAGGCACAGAGTCCCACACAGGATAAACCCAAGGAGAACCATGCCAAGACACATACTAATCAAACTAACAAAGACTAAACACAAAGAAAGAATATTAAAAACATAAAGGAAGAAGCAACAAGTAATATACAAGGGAAACCTCATATGCTTAACAGCTGATCTTTCAGCAGAAACTCTGCAGGCCAGAAGGGAATGGTAGGATATATTTAAAGTATTGAAAGGGAAAAATCTACATCCAAGATTACAGTACCTGATAAGGATCTCATTCAAAATGGATGGAGAAATCAAAAGCTTTTCAGACAAGCAGAAATTAACAGAACTAAGTACCACCAAACCAGCTTTACAACAAACGTTAAATGACTTAAATAGTCATGAAATACAAGAGAAGAAAAAAGATCTACAAAATCAACCCCAAACAATTAAGAAAATGGCAATAGGAACATATATATCAATAATTACTTTAAATGTAAATGGATTGAATGCCCCAACCCAAAGACACAGACTGGCTGAATTGATACAAAAACAAGACCCATATATATGCTGTCTACAAGAAACACACTTCAGACCTAAAGACACATATAGACTGAAAGTGAGAGGATGGAAAAATATATTCTATGCAATTGGGAAGCAAAAGAAAGCTGGAGTAGCAATCCTTATATCAGACAAAATAGACCTTAAAATAAAGATTACAAGAGATAAGGAAGGACACCACATAATGATCAAGGGATCAATCCAAGAGACATAATAATGGTAAATATCTATGCACTCAACATAGGAGCACCTCAATACATAAGATAAACACTAATAGACATAAAAGGAGAAATTGACAGTAACACAATCATAGTAGGAGATTTTAACACCCCACTCACACCAATGGACAGATCATCAAAACAGAAAATTAATAAGGAAACCCAAGTCTTAAATGATACATTAGATGAGATGGATCTCATTGGACATTCTATCCAAATGCAGAAGAATACACCTTCTCAAGTGCACATGGAACATTCTCCAGGATAGACCACATCTTGGGTCACAAATCAATCCTCAGTAAATTTAAGAAAACTGAAATCATATCAAGCATCTTCTCTGACCACAATGCTATGAAACTAGATATCAATTACCAGAAAAAAAAACTGTAAGAAACACAAACACATGGAGATTAAACAACACGCTTCTAAATAATCAACAGGTTACTGAAGAAATCAAAAGGGAAATAAAACAATTTCTAGAAACAATGAAAACACGACAACTCAAAACCTATGGGATGCAGCAAAAGCAGTTCTAAGAGGGAAGTTTATAGCAATACAATCCTACCTCAAGAAACAAGAAAAACATTGAACAGACAGCCTAACTTTACACCTAAAATAAGTGGAAAAACAAGAACCAAAAAAAACCCAAAATTAGTAGAAGGAAAGAAATCATAAAGATATGACCAAGAATAAATGAAAAATAAATGAAAGAAACAATAGTAAAGATTAATAAAACCAAAAGCTGGTTCTTTGAAAAGATAAACAAAATTGGCAAACCTTTAGCCAGACTCATCAAGAAAAAAAGAATCAAATCAACAAAACTAGAAATGAAAAAGGAGAGGTTACAACAGACAATGCAGAAATACAAAAGATTATAAGAGACTATTATGAACAACCATATGGCAATAAAATGGATAACCTGGAAGAAATGGACAGATTCTTAGAAAAATTCAATCTTCCAAGACTGAACCAGGAAGAAATAGAAATTATGAATAACCCAATTACAAGCACCGAAATTGAAGCTGCAGTAAAAAAATCTCCCAAAAAACAAAAGGCCAGGACCAGATGGCTTCACAGGAGAATTCTATCAAACATTTAGAGAAGAGCTAATGCCTATCCTTCTAAAACTTTTTCAAAAAATTGCAGAGGAAGAAACACTTCCAAACTCATTGTATGAGGCCACCATCACCCTGATACCAAACCAGACAAAGACAACACAAAAAAAGAAAACTACAGACCAATATCACTGATGAACATAGATGCAAAAATCCTCAACAAAATTTTAGCAAACAGAATTCAGCAACACATCAAAAAGCTCATACACCATGATCAAGTTGGGTTTATTACAGGGATGCAAGGATTCTTTAATATATGCAAATCAATCAATGTGATATACCATATTAACAAATTGAAAGATAAAACCATATGATAATCTCAATAGATGCAGAAAAAGCCTTTGACAAAATTCAGCACCCAGTTATGATTAAAACTCTTCAAAAAATGGGCATAGAGGGAACCCTCCTTAACATAGTAAAGGCCATATATGATAAGCCTACAGCAAACATTATTCTCAATGGTGAAAAACTGAAAGCATTCCCCCTAAGATCAGGAACAAGACAAGGGTGTCCACTTTCACCAGTATTATTCAACATAGTTCTGAAAGTCCTAGCTACAGCAATCAGAGAAGAAAAAGAAATAAAAGGAATCCAGATTGGAAAAGAAGAAGTAAAGCTCTCACTGTTTGCAGATAACATGATATTATACATAGAAAACCCTAAAGATAGTATAAGAAAATTACTAGAGCTAATCAGTGAATTTAGCAAAGTTTCAGGATACAAAATGAATACACAGAAATCACTTGCATTTCTATATACTAACAATTAAAAATCAGAATGAGAAATTAAGGAATCAATCCCATTCACCATTGCAAAAACAAGAATTAAATATCTAGGGATAAACTTACCTAAGGATACGAACTGTACATAGAAAATTAGACACTAAGGGAAAAAATCAAAGACGACATGAACAGATGCAGAGACATTCCATGTGCCTGGGTAGGAACAATCAATACTGTGAAAATGACTATACTACCAAATGCAATCTACAGATTCAATGTGATCCCTATCAAATTACCAATGGCATTTTTCATAGAACTAGAAGAAAAAATTTCACAATTCATATGGAAACACAAAAGACCCTGAATAGCCAAAGCAGTCTTGAGAAAGAAGAATGGAGCTCAAAGAATCAAACTTCCTGACTTCAGATTATACTACAAAGATACAGTCATCAAGACAGTATGATACTGGCACAAAAACAGAAATATAGACCAATGCAACAAGATAAAAAGCCCAGAAATAAACCCATGCACCTATGGGTACTTTATTTTTGACAAAGGAGGCAAGAATATACAATGGGGCAAAGACAGCCTCTTCAATAAATGGTGCTGGGGAAACTGGACAGCTACATGTGAAAGAATGAAATTAGAACACTTCCTAACACCATAGACAAAGATCAATTCAAAATGGATTAAAGACCTAAATTTAAGACCAGAAACTATAAAACTTTTAGAGGAAAACATAAGCAGAAGACTCGATGACATAAATCAAAGCAAGATCCTCTATGACCCACCTCCTAGATAAATGGAAATAAAAACAAAAGCAAACAAGTGGGACCCGATTAAACTTAAAAGTTTTTGCACAGCAAAGGAAACTATAACCAATGTGAAAAGACAACCCTCAGAATGGGTGAAAATAATAGCAAATGAACCAACTGACAAAGGATTAATTTCCAAAATATACAAGTAGCTCATACAACTCAATACCAGAAAAACAGACAACCCAATCAAAAAGTGGGAGAAAGACTTAAACAGATATTTCTCCAAAGAAGACATACAGATGGCTAGCAAACACATGAAAAGATGCTCAATATCACTCATTATTAGAGAAATGCAAGTCAAAAGTACAATTAGATATCACTTCACACCAGTCAGAATGGTCATCATCAAAAAGTCTACAAAGAATAAATGCTGGAGAGGATATGGAGAAAAGGGAATGCTCTTGCACTGTTGGTGGGAATTTAAATCGACACAGCCACTATGGAAGACGTTATGGAGATTCCTTAAAAAAACTAGGAATAAAATCACCATATGACCCAGCAATCCCACTCCTAGGCATATACCCTGAGGAAACCAGGGTTGAAAAGGACACATGTATCCCATTGTTCACTGCAGCACTATTTACAATAGCTAGAACATGGAAGCAACCTAGATGTTCATCGACAGATGAATGGATAAAGAAGTTGTGGTACATACACACAATGGAATACTACTCAGCCATAAAAAGGAATGCATTTGAGTCAGTTCTGATGAGGTGGATGAACCTAGAACATATTATACAAAGTGAAGTGAGTCAGAAAGAGAAAGATAAATATTGTATTCTAATGCATATATACAGAAACTAGAAAAATGGTACTGAAGAATTTATAGGGCAGCAGTGGAGAAACAGACATAGAGAATAGACTTATGGACATGGGGAGAGGGGAGGATAGGGTGCGATATATGGAAAGAGTAACATGGAAACTTACATTACCACATGTAAAATAGATAGCCAACGGGGATTTGCTGTATGGCTCAGGAAACTCAAACAGGGGCTCTGTATCAATCTTGAGGGGTGGAATGGGGCAGGAGATGGGAGGGAGGTTCAAAAGGGAGGGGATATACATAAACCTATGGCTCATTCATGTTGAGGCTTGACAGAAAATAACAAAATTCTGTAAAGCAATTATCTTTCAATTAAAAAAAAAAGAAACAACAGAAGAAAACAAAGGTGAATTCCTTTATAACCTGGGAGTGATGAAAGCCTTTCTAATTACAACAAACCCCAGAAGCCAAAAAAGAAGAGATTAGTTTCAAATTAGACTATATTAAAAAAAAAAAACTGCCTGGCTAAAAGTACAAAAAAAGGCATAAGACAAATGACAATCTGGGAAAAGCTTTTGTAATTTATATCACAAAATTAAGGTTACTATCTTTCCTAAAATCTGTGTGTGTGTGCTCAGTTGTGTCCAACTCTCTTGTGACCCCATGGACTGTAGCCTGATGCTCCTCTGTTTTGGGGATTTTCCAGGCAGGAATATTGGAGTGGGTTGCTATTCCCTCCTCCAGGGGATCTTCCTGAGTCAGGGATCAAACCCATGTCCCCTGTGTCCTCTGCATTGGCAGGTGGATTCTTTACCACTTAACCACCCTGGGAAGCCCAAAATTTATATGAAAAAGACCAAAAGCAAAACAGAAAAATAGACAGCATAGCAAAAGAGATGTAAATAGGGCTTTATACACCTAAAAAGATGACCAAGCTCACCAATAGCAGAAATACAGGTTAAAATACACTGAGACCATTTCTATTCCAAAGTTTGACAGCACACTCTATAGGCAAGGCTATGGAAAAGAGCACTAAAAAGCACTACTGGAGGGAAAGCAAAATATAACTTCTATGAAAGGGAGTTTCACAATGTCTAATGAAATTAAAGATGCATTTATTCTTTGACCCAAAAATCTCTCTTCTAGGAATCTATCTTAAGGATATTCTTGCACATTTATGACATGACAGATGACAAGGTTACTGACTGCAGTATTATCTGAATAGCAAAATATTGTAAATAACCCAAACATGTATGATATAGGACTAGTGAAAATAAACTATGTCATGTTCATACCATGGAGTTCCATGTGGCCATAAAAATGGATTGAGAAAGCTACTGGTACAGTGTGGTCTCCAGGCTATCCTGTTCAATGACAAAGCACAAGATGCAGAACTGTGTACGCAGTACTCTGTATTTTGTGCAACAAAGGGGTGGGAGATGAGAATACATCTACATATTTGCTCTATCTGCAGGGAGAAATTCTGGGAAGAATAAATAAACAACTTATTAAAATGGTTGCCTCTAGCGTGTGGGAGGTGGGAGGGATAAGAATGGAGGAAGGAAGCAAGACTTACTGAGTTCACGTTTTTACATAACGTCAATATTTTAAATATTCAAAAAATAAAATTATTTCAGAATGTCAACAAATGCCTAACTTGAAATAAAAGGAAATACATGCTCTAAGTCAATATCAAATTGATAATATGGCCATATGGAGAGGAAACATTTCAAGCAACTTTCAGTCAGTTCAGTCGCTCGGTCGTGTCTGACTCTTTACGATGCCATGGACTGCAGCATGCCAGGCTTCCCTGTCCATCACCAACTCCCAGAGTTTACTCAGACTCATGTCCATTGAGTCAGTGATGCCATCCAACCACCTCATCCTCTGTCGTACCCTTCTCATCCTGCCTTCAATCTTTCCCAGCATTGGAGTATTTTCCAATGAGTCAGTACTTTGCACCAGGTGGCCAAGGTATTGGAGTTTCAGCTTTAGCATCAGTCCTTCCAATGAATATTCAGGACTGATTTCCTTCTTCTCTAAGACCACAGTTCAAAAGCATCAATTCTTCGGCACTCAACTTTCTTTATAGGCCAACTCTCACATCCATATATGACTACTGTGAAAACCAAAGCTTTGACTAGATGGACCTTTGTTGGCAAAGTAGTCTCTGGTTTTAAATAAGCTGTCTAGGTTGGTCATAACTTTTCTTCCAAGGAGCAAGCATCTTTTAATTTCATGGCTGCAGTCACCATCTGCACTGATTTTGGAGCCCCCCCCAAAATAAAGTCTGTCACTGTTTCCCGATCTATGTGCCATGAAGTGATGGGTCCAGACCACCTGACCTGCCTCTTGAGAAATCTGTATGCAGGTCAGGAAGCAGCAGTTAGAACTGGACATGGAACAACAGACTGGTTCCAAATAGGAAAAGGAGTACATCAAGGCTGTATATTGTCACCCTGCTTATTTAACTTCTATGCAGAGTACATCATGAGAAACGCTGGACTGGAAGAAACACAAGCTGGAATCAAGATTGCTGGGAGAAATATCCATAACCTCAGATATGCAGATGACACCACCCTTATGGCAGAAAGTGAAGAGGAACCTAAAAGCCTCTTGATGAAAGTGAAAGAGGAGAGTGAAAAGGCTGGCCTAAAGCTCAACATTCAGAAAACGAAGATCATGGCATCCGGTCCCATCACTCCATGGGAAATAGATGGGGAAACAGTGGAAACAGTGTCAGACTTTATTTTTCTGGGCTCCAAAATCACTGCAGATGGTGATTGCAGCCATGAAATTAAAAGACACTTACTCCTTGGAAGAAAAGTTATGACCAACCTAGATAGCATATTCAAAAGCAGAGACATTACTTTGCCGACTAAGGTCCATCTAGTCAAGGCTATGGTTTTTCCTGTGGTCATGTATGGATGTGAGAGTTGGACTGTGAAGAAGGCTGAGCGCCGAAGAATTGATGCTTTTGAACTGTGGTGTTGGAGAAGACTCTTGAGAGTCCCTTGGACTGCAAGGAGATCCAACCAGTCCATTCTGAAGGAGATCAGCCCTGGGATTTCTTTAGAAGGAATGATGCTGAAGCTGAAACTCCAGTACTTTGGCCACCTCATGAGAAGAGTTGACTCATTGGAAAAGACTCTGATGCTGGGAGGGATTGGGGGCAGGAGGAGAAGGGGACGACTGAGGATGAGATGGCTGGATGGCATCACTGACTCAATGGACATGAATCTGAGTGAACTCCGGGAGTTGGTGATAGACAGGGAGGCCTGGCGTGCTGTGACTCATGGGGTTGCAAAGAGTCGGACACGACTGAGTGACTGAACTGAACTGAACTGATGGGTCCAGATGCCATGATCTTAATTTTCTGAATGTTGAGTTCAAGCCAACTTTTTCACTCTTCTCTTTCACTTTCATCAAGAGGCTCTTAGTTCTTCGCTTTCTGCCATCGGGTAATGTCATCTGCATATCTGAGATTATTGATATGATATTTCTCCTGGCAATCTTCATTCCAGTTTGCGCTTCATCCAGTCCAGCATTTCTCATGATGTACTCTGCATACAAGTTAAATAAGCAGGGTGACAATATACAGCCTTGACGTACTCCTTTCCTGATTTGGAATCAGTCTGTTCCATGTCCAGTTCTGTTGCTTCCTGACCTGCACACAAATTTCTCAGGAGGCAGGTCAGGTGGTCTGGTATTCCCATCTCTTTCAGAATTTTCCACAGTGTGTTGTGATCCACACAGTCAAAAGCTTTGGCATACTCAGTAAAGCAAAAGTAGTTGTTTTTCTGGAACTTTCTTGCTTTTTCAATGATCCAACAGATGTTGGCAATTTGATCAACTTTAGAGCACAGAATTTGGACTCTGCCTCCTGGTTGTACAGTCCCTGTAATGTCTAAAGGCAAGGAGAACTGCAAGAAAGCTAACTGTCTCACTAGCAGAATGAGAATATTTTAAGAGAGACAGGATCCTGATAATATTTTTGGTGCCTGAGGCAAGAAAACAAAGAATGTCTACACATTTTTATGTCTAAATGGTTAAAAGGTGCCAGTCAAGCTATGTCCTCTGCCTTGACAGATACACCCTGTTGTGGCTGGCAGGCCAGATCGGAATACAGGCTTCTTGGATTCCAGGCTCCACAATACATGGTGGCAACATGGAGGGTCTCCCTTTTCCCACCTTCTTTAGGGTCTAGCCCTCTCCAGGAGAGGACCCTGTGCACGCATGTGGATACCCCAGGCCACACATTAAAGCTCCACCCATCTCTTGCCAACAAGGAAAACCTAGCACAGTACACCCTAGCTGGGGGTCTTAGGGAACATGTTTGCTCAGGTCCTAGAAGTAGGCTTGAGGCCTTTTGGATGGGAAATTCCAGGATCTGGGTCTAGAAAGGGGAAGAATAGTGAGCACATCTGCCTGACCCCTCTGAGACAGCTCACCCAGATTTAAGTTGGCATTGAGGAAGAATATGACAAGCTGATTTATTATAGCATGAATTTTTACTTACTCTCTCCTTATTATCCATTTCTTTTATTTCCAACAAGCCCTAATATTTCCTTGCTTCACAGAATTTGTACAGGCCACAAAATTTCAATTTGGTCACATAAGGGAAGGTGATGGGGTTAGGGAGAAGCGAGTGGTTTTGGGAACAGCAAGAGAGAGAGTGGGAGAGATTTGTTTTGAACCGGAAAATGGTTGGAAATTATACATACTGGAGGAGTGAGGGTCTTTTAGGAGGAAGAGGAGAGACATGTGCTCACATCACCATCTTGAATCCTCTGGTGATAATTTCTCAAGACTCTTAGAATGCTAATAGAATATGGTTTTGGATTTAGACCATTTGATAACAGAACACATACTAATCAGCAGCAGCTTGGAGGCTTGGTTCTAAAGATGGAAAATGTACAACTGCCTGTGATAAGGGTTATGCTTTCAATGTGCCAAAATTTTGGTTAATTTAACATTACCTATTGAATCTGATCATCAACTCACCACACTGGCAGTGCTAATACAACATACCTATGATTTGGTAAATACAAGAGAAGATTCTCTGTTTTTCACTGAACGTTATCCCGGATGGAGATAATCTTACCTACTAAACAAATGACTCTTGTTTTCCTTGGCATTATCCAAACCTTCCCAGGTTTTACTTGAGGGATAATGTCTAGTAAAGTAGGCATATAACTGTACATCTGCTTACTTAATAGCTTAGAGTAGTACTATTCAGAGTGTGGTCTGAAAGCAAGCTGTGGGCTGATGCTGGGCCACAAACAATAAGCTAACACTCCCAGCAAGTAAGTAGAGAAACTGGGAACAAGATCCTGATGGAGCATTCAAAAAGCTACAACATGAGTGAACTTTGAAAATATGCTAAATGAGATAAGACAGACACAAAAGGACAAATATTGTGTCATTTCACTCATGTGAGGAGAAGGCAATGGCACCCCACTCCAGCACTCTTGCCTGGAAAATCCCATGGATGGAGGAGCCTGGAGGCTGCAGTCCATGGGGTCACTAAGAGTCGGATACGACTGAGTGACTTCCCTTTCACTTTTCACTTTCATGCATTGGAGAAAGAAATGGCAACCCACTCCAGTGTTCTTGCCTGGAGAATCCCAGGGATGGGGGAGCCTGGTGGGCTGCCGTCTATGGGGTCGCACAGAGTCGGACACGACTGAAGCGACTTAGCAGCAGCAGTAGCAGTCACTCATGTGAGGTACTTAGAACAGGCAAATTCATACAGACAGAAAGTAGACTGAGAGAGGACGGAATGGAGAATTAGTATTATGGGTACAAAGTTTCTACTTGAGAAGATGAAAAAGTTCCAGAAATGGATAGTGATGATGGCTGTACAACACTGAATGTACTTAATGCCAGGGAACTGTACACTTAAAAATGGTTAAAATGATAAATTTTATGTTATACATTTTTTGTTATATATATATTTTACCACAATAAAAAGTATTTTAAAAAGCTATTTACAGAGTAATTTTATATTTATTGGGTCTAATAATAGAAAAATTAGGTTTTATATCTTGCATGTCTAGGTTTGCTTATTTCCCTTTATTCTAGGGATTCATTTCTATTGGATTTGTATAAAAGGAATGGTCCAGAAGAGATTAAACTTAAAACCAAAGCAAACAAAACCAACTTGGTGCTTTGGCACATACACTTTTGAGATGCACTGTGCTATGGAATGAACTGTCTTCACCCCAAATTCATATGCTGAAACCCAAACCCCCAGTGTGGCTATATTTGGGTAAGAATGTCACTAAGGTTAAATCAGGCCATAAGGGTGGTGCCCTGATCCAAAAAGATTAGTGTCCAGAGAGCTGGCTCACTCTCTCTGTGCCATGTGAAGGCAGTGAGAAGGTAGCTATCTATAAACCAGAAAGAGGGCTCTCACCAGGAACTGAATTGATTGCCACCTTGATCTTGGACTTTCCAGCCTCTAGAAATGAACTCTCAACAAACAAAAGTCCATGACCAGATGGCTTCACAGACAAATTCCCTGAAGCATTGAGAGTTAACACCTATCCTTCTGAAACTATTCCAAAAAATTGCAGAGGAAGGAATACTCCCAAAATCATTCTAAGGCCAGCAGCACTCCAATACCAAAACCAAAAACAGACATCACACCAAAAAGAAAATTACAGACCAGTAACACTGATAAACATAAGACACAAAAATCAACAAAATACTAGCAATTCGAATTCAAGAATACATTAAAAGGATCATACACCATGATCAAGTGGGATTTATTCCAGGGATGCAAAGGTTTTTCAATAACCACAAATCAATCAGTTGAACCATATCAACTTGAAGAATAAAAAGCATATGATCATCTCAATAGATGCAGAAAAATCTTTTGACAAATTTCAATACCCATTTATGATAAAAAAAAAACTCTCCAGAAAATGGGCACAGAGGGAACCTACCTCAACATAATAAAGACCACAATAAATAATAAAGACCACCATAATAAATACATAACAAACCCACAGTTAACATCATACTCAAAGGTAAAAGCAGAAATCATTTCTTCTTCTATCAGAAAAAAGACAAGAATGTCTACTCTTGTCACTTTTATTCAACATAGTTTCGGGAGTCCTAGCCATGGCAATCAGAGAAGAAAAAGAAATAAAAGGAATACAAATTGGAAAAGATGTAAAACTGATAGGGATAGGGTAGGATAATCAAATAGTTAACTTAGAATCCCCATTAGGGAATTACAGAGGGAACTTTAGGGGGCTTTTGGAGACCACAACAAGATTAACGATCATTCAGGAAAGTAATGGGAAAATCTTGAAACAGTGTGGGCTTGCTTGACTTATAAAGCAGAATATGTGGCTTAGCATCAAAGCCACACTAACTTGCTTAACAATAAAATCAAGCTCACTCGCTTAGCAACAAAATCATGCAACAGAAGCAAGAGACATGCCCCAAAGCAATAAAACAATGGTGGCATGAGAACTACATCCTGCTCAGTGAGTTCACAACCATCAAAACATGCTCTCTGGCCCCCAAGACATGTTTTTTGCACAATGCCCCCAAAACAATAAAACAATAGTAGAGAATATGGCCTACAACCTGCCCAATGGTGTCATCAAGTTAATGACCCCCTAGGACATGCTTTGTGCACATTAAAAAAACAATCACTTATGGAAAGGTGACTTTTCAAAATGAAAGACCCTCATTGTCCTGAGACATGAAATAATTTTTCCAAAGTGCTGACAGTCCTGGCCTGACCATATAGGAACAAGAAAACTCCTCTGCCCAAACTGGGGGAGAAACTGATGATGGAAGTGTGGCATCTACTCAAAAAAGACAAAGAAGGCCTTCTCCCTCACTCCCCTCTCTTCCTTTGATCATAAAAAATGTAACTCACTGAGTTACAGTAACTGAGGTGGCACAATGCTAGTCTACCCATTTGTAACCTTACAAGTGTCCTAGTCTAATAAATCACTTCTTATCTATCACTGTACCTCTTGCTGAATTCTTTTCTGTGCCGAGACATAGAGGACCAGGAGCTCTTTGAAGTCCCCCTAAACAACACCAGAATGATTTCAAAACTGACACTGTTTGCAGATAACATGATACTATACATAGAAAATCCTAAAGATGCTACCAGAGCTCCATGAATTCAGTAACGTTGAAGGATGTCAGAATCAATATACAGAAATCTGTTGTACTTCTATACACTAACAACAAAAGATCAAAAAGAGAATTTAAGAAATAATCCCATTTTCCATTGCATCCAAAAGACTAAAATATCTAGGAATAAGCCTTACCTGGGGTGGGTGGACAGACTGATGCTGAGGGCGCGTCGGCCGTCCCCGGTGTGGCCTGGCCAAGAGTCCTCGGCCCGGCTCCTGGGGCTGCTGGGGTGGGCGGGCTCGTGACGGGGGTGGGGTGAGGAGCAGGGGGCCCGCTGCCCTTCTCTCCTTGTTCCTCCACGCGGTGGCAGCTGCGCGCTGCAACCCTCATGGACCAAGGGTGTGCGTGGGATGGGCATCCTCGCCACGTGCGGGGCAAGGGGGGTGGTAGGTCGGTTGGGTTTTCCACCCTGGTGAGTGCCTTCCCCGACCCTCTCTCCCTGCTTCCTCACCTCGCGGGTCTTCTGGCTCACCCGCCGCAGCAAGTCACGTCCTGGGCCATCCCCTCTCCCCCAGCTCCCAGCACGCCCGGCTCCTGTGCTCGAATTTTTTTGAGGAACTTCCCTGGTGGCTCAGATGGTAAAGCGTCTGCCTGCAATGCAGGAGACCTGGGTTCAGTCCCTGGGTTGAGAAGATCCCCTGGAGAAGGAAATGGCAACCCACTCTATTACTCTTGCCTGGAAAATCCCATGGACGGAGGAGCCTGGTAGGCTACAGTCCATGGGGTCACAGAGTTGGACACAACTGAGTGACTTCACTTCACTAGGGAAACAAAAGACCTGTTCTCTGATAACTATAAAATGCTGATGAAAGAAACTGAAAATCACACAAACACATGGAAAGATATACCATGTTCTTAGGTTGGAAAAATCAATATTGTCAAAATGACTACACTACCTAAGGCAGTCTATAGAGTCAATACAACCCCTGTTAAATTACCAATGGTATTTTTCATAGAACTAGAACAATAAAAATCCTAAAATCTGTATGAAGACACAGAAGACCCTGACTAACCAAAGCAATTATAAGAAAGAAAAACAGAGCTGGAGGAATCAGGTTCCCTGACCTCAGACTACACTACAAAGCTACAGTAAACAAGACAGTATGAAATTGGCACAAAAATAGAAATATACATCAATAAAACAGGATAGCCCAGAAATAAACCCATGCATGTATGGTCAATTAATCTTTGACAAAGGAAACAAGACTACACAATTGAGGAAAGGTGGCATCCCACTCCAGTACTCTTGCCTGGCAAATCCCATGGGTGGAGGAGCCTGGTAGGCTGCAGTCCATGGGGTCACTATGAGTCTGACACAACTGAGCAACTTCACTTTCACTTTTCACTTTCATGCATTGGAGAAGGAAATGGCAACCCACTCCAGTGTTCTTGCCTGGAGAATCCCAGGGACGGGGGAGCCTGGTGGGCTGCCGTCTCTGGGGTTGCACAGAGTTGGACATGACTGAAGCGACTTAGCAGCAGCAGACTCTTCAATAAATGGTCCTGGGAAAAGTGGACAGCTACATGTTAAAAAATGAAATTAGAATATTCTCTAACACCACACACAAAAATAAAATGTATTACAAACATAAATGTAAAATCAGATACTATATAACTCTTAGAGGAAAACAATACACTCCTACATAAATGGCAATAGTATCTTCTTTGAGCTGTCTCCTAGAGTAATGGAAATAAAAAACAAAAAGAAACAAATGAGACCTAATTAAACTCAAAAGCTTTTTGCACAGCAAAGGAAACTATAGACAAAATGAAAACACAATCCACAGAATAAGAGAAAAAACAAACAACCCAATCAAAAAATGTGCAGAAGACCTAAACAGACATCTATTCAACGAAGACATACTGATGGCCAACAGGCACATGAAAAGATGCTCAACACCACTAATTATTAGAGAAATGCAAAACTACAATGAGATATTACCTCATACCCGTCAGAATGACCATCATCAAAAATCTACAAAAAATAAATGCTAGAGAGGGTGTGGAGAAAACAGGAAACATCCTACACTGCTGGTGGGAATGTAAACTGGTACAGCCACTATGGAGAAAAGTATGGAGGTTCCTTTTAAAAAAACTAAAAATAGAGCTATTATATGACTAAGCAATCCTATTCCTGGGCATATCCGGAGAAAAATTTAGTTCAAAACGACAGATGCACCCCATTGTTCATTGCAGCATTATTTACAATAATTAGGACATGGAAGCACCCTAAATGTCCATCAACAGAAAACGGATAAAGAAATGGCACATATAGACGATGGAATATAACTCAGCCATTAAAAAGAATGAAACACGTCATCTGCAAATAGAGTTTTACCTCTTCCTTTCCAATGTGGATTCCTTTTCATTCTCTTTTCTGATTGCTGTAGCAAGGACTTTCAGAACTGTGTTGAATAATAGTAGTGAGAGTGGGCACCCTTGTCTTCTTCCTGATTTTAGAGGGAATGCTTTCAGTTTCTCACCATTGAGAATAATGTTTGCTGTGGGTTTGTTTTATATGGCCTTCAATATGTTAAGGTTTATTATGTTAAGTAAAAAAGATCTTCACGACCCAGATTATCATGATGGTATGATCATTAATCTAGAGCCAGACATCCTGGAATGTGAGGTCAAGTGGGCCTTGGAAAGCATCACTACGAACAAAGCTAGTGGAGATGATGGCATTCCAGTTGAGCTGTTTCAAATCCTGACAGATGATGCTGTGAAAGTGCTGCACTCAATATGCCAGCAAATGTGGAAAACTCAGCAGTGGCCACAGGACTGGAAAAGGTCAGTTTTCATTCCAATCCCTAAGAAAGGCAATGCCAAAGAATGCTCAAACTACCACACAATTGCACTCATTTCACATGCTAGTAAAGTAATGCTCAAAATTCTCCAAGCCAGGCTTCAGCAATACGTGAACCATGAACTTCCAGATGTTCAAGCTGGTTTTAGAAAAGGCAGAGGAACCAGAGATCAAATTGCCAACATCCACTGGATCATCGAAAAAGCAAGAGAGTTCCAGAAAAACATCTATTTCTGCTTTACTGACTATGCCAAAGCCTTTGACTGTGTGGATCACAATAAACTGTGGAAAATTCTTCAAGAGATGGGAATACCAGACCACCTGACCTGCTTCTTGAGATACCTGTATGCAGGTGAGGAAGCAACAGTTAGAACTGGACATGGAACAACAGCCTGGTTCCAAATAGGAAAAGGAGTATGTCAAGGCTGTATATTGTCACCCTGCTTATTTAGCTTATATGCAGAGTATAGCACGAAAAATGCTGGGCTGGAAGAAGCACAAGCTGGAATCAAGATTGCTGGCAGAAATATCAATAACCTCAGATATGCAGATGACACCACCCTTATGGCAGAAAGTGAAGAGGAACTAAAGAGCCTCTTGATGAAAGTGAAAGAGGAGAGTGAAAAAGTTGGCTTAAAGCTCAACATTCAGAAAACTAAGATCATGGCATCTGGTCCCATCACTTCACGGCAAATGGATGGGGAAATAGTGGCTGACTTAATTTTTCTGGGCTCCAGAATCACTGCAGATGGTGATTGCAGCCATGAAATTAAAAGACGCTTACTCCTTGGAAGGAAAGTTATGACCAACCTAGATGAAAATCCCATGGACAGAGGAGCCTGGTGGGCTGCAGTCCATGGGGTCGCAAAGAGTCAGACACAACTGAGTGACTTCACTTTCACTTTTCACTTTCATGCATTGGAAAAGGAAATGGCAACCCACTCCAGTGTTCTTGCCTGGAGAATCCCAGGGACAGTGGAGGCTGGTGGGCTGCTGTCTATGGGGTCACACAGAGTTGGACACGACTGAAGCAACTTGCAGCAGCAGTAGCAGATAGCATATTCAAAAGCAGAGACATTACTTTGCCAAGAAAGATCCATCTAGTCAAGGCTATGATTTTTCCAGTGGTCATGTATGGATGTGAGAGTTGGACTGTGAAGAAAGCCGAGAGCCGAAGAATTGAACTTTTGAACTGTGGTGTTAGAGAAGACTCTTGAGAATCCCTTGGACTGCAAGGAGATCCAGTCAGTCCATCCTAAAGGAATGGGTGTTCATTGGAAGGACTGATGTTGAAGCTGAAACTCCAATACTTTGGCCACCTGATGCAAAGAGCTGACTCATTTGAAAAGACCCTGATGCTAGGCAAGATTGAGGGCAGGAGGAGAAGGGGACAATAGAGGATGAGATGGTTAGATGGCATCACCGACTCAATGGATGTGGGTTTGTGTGGACTCCAGGAGTTGGTGATGGACAGGGAGGCCTGGACTGCTTCGGTTCATGGGGTCGCAAAGAGTCGGACATGACTGAGCAACTGAACTGAACTGATTGAAGAATTTGGCTTAGGATACAAAATTAATGCACATAAATCTCTTCCTATACACTAATAATGAAAGATCAGAAAAAGAAATTAAGGAAACAATTTCATTTACCGCTGCAACAGTAAAGTACATTGTCCTACCTACCTAAGGAGGCAAAAGATCAATACTCAGAAAAGGATAAAACAATGATAAAAGAAATCAAAGATGACACAATCAGATGGAGAGATATACCATGTTCTTGGTTTGGAAGAATCAACATTGTGAAAATGACTATATTACTGAAAACAATCTACAGATTCATTGAAATCCATATCAAGCTACCAATGGCACCTTTTGTAGAATTAGAACAAAAAATTTCATAATTTGTATGGAAACACAAAAGACCCCAAATAGCCAAAGCAATCTTTTTCACAAATCTAAGTGTTATCTTTTATTCATATGTGTTAGATTCTCCTTAATGTTTTAAACAGATTAAAGACATTTACTATGATTCATCTAATGTAATTCTAACAAACATCTTCTAACAGAATTTTTTTGATAAAAGTTATATTTAATTAAACCCAACATTTGAAACTGTCTTCCTTGGTGGCTCAGTGGTAAAGAATCTACCTGCCAATATAGGAAATATGAGTTTGATCCTTGTGTTGGGAAGATCCCCTGGAGGAGGAAATTGCAATCCACTCCAGTATTCTTGCTGGGAAAATTCCATGGACAGAGAAGCCTGGCAGGCTGAAGTCCATGGGGTTGCAAAGAGTCAGACATGACTGACCAACTAAGCATGCACACACATCTTCCAAACATTAGAAAATAATTTTCCAGTTTATAGATCTTCAACTATAAACATTCTTAGTTAAGATTCACAGTAAACTTTTTTTTTTCAGCCGAAGCCATCTTTAGAGGGGAAAAAAAAAAAAAAAAACAGAGCTGGAAGAATCAGGTGCCCCAACTTCAGACTATACTACAAAGCTATAGTCATCAAGACAGTATGGTACTGGTGGCACAAAGACAGAAATATAGATCAATGGAACAGAATAGAAAGCCGAGAGATAAAACGATGCACCTATGGTCACCTAATCTATAACAAAGGTGGCAAGAATATACGATGGAGAAAAGACAGTCTCTTCAATAAGTGGTGCTGGGAAAACTGGACACAGCATGTTCCATGACACGTGAGATCTTAGTTTCCACTAAAGAACTAAAGAATGAACTTAAGAATACTACCTAACACCATGCTGCTGTTGTTTAGTCACTAAGTTGTATCTGACTCTTTTGTGACCCCATGGACTGTAGCCTGCCAGGCTTCTCGCTCCATGGCATTTCCCAGGCAAGAAACTGGAATGGGTTGCCATTTCCTTCTCCAGGGGAATCTACCTGACTGAGGGATCAAACCTGTGTCTCCTGCATTATAGGTGGATTCTTTACTGCTGAGCCACCAAGGAAGCCCACCTTCACAAAAACACTATACACAAAAGTAAGTTTAGGATGGATTAAAGATCTAAATGTAAGACTGGATACTATCAAACTCTTAGAGGAAAACATGCTTTGACATATATCACAGCAAGAACTTCTTTGACCCACTTCCTAGAGTAATTAAAATAAAAACAAAAATAAACAAATGAGACCTAATTAAACTCAAAAGTTTTTGCATAGCAAAAGAAACCATAAACAAGATGAAAAGACAACCCTTAGAATAGGAGAAAATATTTGCAAACAAAGCAAATGAGGGATTATTTTTCAAAATATACAAACAGCTCATGCAACTCAATATCAAAATAACAAGCAACCAAATGAAAAAATGGACAGGGGACTTCCCTGGTGGTCTAGTGGTTAAGAATCTGCCTTGCATTGCAGGGTACGTAGGTTTGATCCCTCGTCAGGGAACTAAGAACCCACATGTCATGGAGCAACCAAGTCTGCAAGTCACAACTACTGAACCCCACAGACTCTGGAGCCCCACATGCTGCAACTACTGAGCCCACATGCCACAACTAGAGAGTCTGTGAATTGTAACAGAAGATCCCACATGACACAGCAAAGATTCCATGTGCTGCAACTAAGACACAGCACAGCCAAATAAATATTTTTTTTTAATGGGTAAAAGGGGACTTCCCTGGTCGTTCAGTGGTTAAGAATCCATCTTTCAATGCAGGGGATGCAGGTTTGATCCCCAGTCAGGGAACTAAGGTCCCACATGTTGTGGGAGCAACTAAGCCTGTGTGATGCAACTATAGAACCCATGTGCTCCAGAGTCCACATTCTCTGGAGTCCAGGCACTGCAACTAGAGTCCGTACCCTCTGGAGCTTGTGTGTCACACTACAGAAGCCTGTGCTGCAATGAAGATCCCATGTGCTTCAACTAAGACTCAACAGAGCCAAATAAATAAATACATAAATAATTTTTCAAAAAATAGGCAGAAGACTTAAATAGACATTTCTCCAAAGAAGATATACAGAAAGGCAACAAACACATGAATGGATGCTCAACATCACTAATTATTGGAGAAACACAAATCAAAACTACAATGAGGTATCATCTCACACTGGTCACAATTGCCATCATCAAAAAAAATCCACAAACAATACATGCTGGATAGGGTGTGGAGAAAAGGAAACCCTCTTGCACTGTTGGTGAGAATGTAAATTGATATACCCACTATGGAGAACAGTATGGAGGTTCCTTTAAAACACTAAAAATAGCACTACCATATGACTCAGCAAACCCACTCCTAGGCATGTACCCTGAGAAAACCATGATTCAAAAGATATATGTATACCCCAATGTTCATTGTAGCACTATTTACAATAGCCAGGACATGGAAGCAACCTAAATGTCCATCAGCAAATGAATGGATAAAGAATATGTGGTACATATACACAATGGAATATTACTCAGCCATAAAAAGGAACAAATTTGAGCCAGTTGTAGTGAGGCAGATGAACCCTGAGCCTTTATACAGAATGAAGTCAGTCAGAAAGAGAAAAACAAATATCATATATTAATGCATATATATGGAATCTAGAAAAATAGTACCGATGAAGCTATTTGCAGGAAGGAATAGAGACAGAGATGTAGAGAAAAGACTTGTGGACACAGTGGAGGAAGGAGAGAGCAGGATGAATTGAGAAAGTAGCATGACATATACACACTCATGCTCGTGCTTAGTTGTGTCCAATGCATAGTTGTATCCAACTCTCTGTGACCTCATGGACTATTGCCCACCAGGCTCCTCTGTCCATGGGATTCTCCAGGCAAGAATACTGGAGTGGGTTGCCATTTCCTCCTCCAGGGATCTTCCCGACCCAGGGATTGAACCCACATCTCCTGTGTCTCCTGCACTGCAGGCAGATTCTTTACCACTGAGCCACCATGGAAGCCCCATATATACATCATGTGTAAAATAGATAGCTAGTGGGAAGTTTCTGTATAACACAGGGAGCCCAGCCTGGCACTCTCTAACAACCTAGAGGGGTGGGACGGAAGCAGGTTCAAGAGGGAGGGGACATATATAAAATTATGACTGATTCACAGTGTTATACAGCAGAAACCAATACAATATTGTAAAGCAATTACCCTGCAATTAAAAAATAAAATAAAACTGGAGAAAAAAAAAGAACTACCATATGACCTAGCAATCTCACTACTGGGCATATACCCTGAGAAAACCATTGTGCAAAAAGACACATGTATCCCAGCATTCACTGCAACACTATTTATAATAGTCTGGACATGGAAGCAACCTAAATGTCCATTGAGAGATAAAGAATATGTGGTTCATATATACAGTGGAATATTACTTAGCCATAAAAGGAACAAAATTGGGTCATTTGTACTGATGTGGATGGACCTAGAATCTGTCATATAGAGTGAAAAAGAAAACAAATATCATACATTAATGCATATATGTGGAATCTAGAAAAATGGTACAGATGAACCTATCTGAAAGGCAGGAACAGAGCCACAGACATAGAGGATGGACATGTGGGCACAGGGTGGGGAGGGGAGGATGGGACGAATTAGGAGATTAGAACTGACATATATAGATTGCCATCTGTAAAATAGATAGCTAGTGTGAACCTGTTGTATAGTACAGGGAATTCAGTTTGATGCTCTGTGGTGACTTGGATGGGTGGGATGGGGGATAAGGGAGGTTCAAAAGGGAGGGGATATATGTATACATATAGTTGATTTACTTTGCTGTACAGCAGAAACTAATGCAATGCTGTAAAGCAATTATACTCCAATTTTAAAAAAAGAATGAAATAATGCCATTTGTAGCAACAACATGGGTGGACCTGGAGAATATCATACTACGTGAAGTAAGACAGAGAAAGACAAATATCATATGGCATCACTTATATTTAGAATCTAAAAAAATTTATAGAAGCAAACTTTATCTACAAAACATAAATAGACTCATAGACTTACAGAACAAATCTATGGTTTCCAGGGGTAAGGGTAGAGGTAAGGATTGGGAGTTTGGGATTGACATGTACACATTGCTATATTTAAAACAGATAATGAACAAGGACCCACTGTATAGCACAGGGAACTCTATTGAATATTCTGTAATAACCTAAGTGGGAAAAGAATTTGGAAAAGAATAGATACATTTTATATAAAAAATAAAAACTTTTAAATTTAAAACAAACAAAATTAAAAATAGAAAATGAAAAAAGTATACATATACAAAGTCTTAAAACTTAATATTAAGAAAACAAACAATCCAAGTAAAAAAATGGGCCAAAGACCTGAACAGACACTCATCAAAAATTAGATACACAGATGGCAAATAAGTATGTGAAAAGATGTTCAACATCATGTCATTAGGGGAATTAAGCATCAAAACAACGTGATATGACAACACATCTGTTGTAATGACTAAAATCCAAAACATTAACACCACCAAATGCTGACAAGGATGCGGAGCAACTAGAATTCTCATTCATTGTTGGTGGGAATGCAAAATGGTACACCCACTTTGGAAACAGTTTGGCACCTTCTTAAACAAAATTCAACATACCTCTACCATACAACCCAGCAATTGCACTTTGTATTTACCCAAAGGAGTTGAAACTTATGTCCACACAAAAATATGCATATGGATATTTACAGCAGCTTTATTCATAACTGCCAAAACCAGGATATAACCAAGATGTTTTTCAGTAAGTGAATGATAAATAAACTGTGGTACATTCATACAATAGAATACTATTCAGCAGTAAAAAGAAATGTGCTTTCAAGCTATGGAAAGACATAGAGGAACCTTAAACACATATTACTAAATGAAAGAAGCTAGTCTGAAGATATTACAATTGTGTGATTTCAACTATATGACATTCTGGAAAGGTGAAACTAAGGAGACAGTAGTAAGAAGATCAGCCAGAGGTTAGGGAGATGAGAAAAGGAACAGGTAGAGCACAGAGGACTTTTAGGGCAGCGAAACTACTTGGTGTGCTACTATAACAGTTGATAGATATAATTTTACATTTTCCCAAACCCACAGAATGTACATCAAGAGTGAAATCTCAATAAACTATAGACTTTAGGTGGGAAAAAAAGAAATCTCTTTTGTTTAAGCCACCCAGTTCATGGTACTGTGTTATGACACCCCAAGCTCACTAACACACTGGCTTAGAGGATCAGGGTGAAGTCCTTGCTGCCAGTCTGTGCTCTACTTTCAACTCAAGGAGGCCATGTCAGAGGCTGAGTGTGGGAGAAGAAGAGCGGCTCAGTTTTGTGTGACTGAAAAAAAGAAGCATCTCTGAAGTGTTTTAATAACATTCTGGGTCTTAACTTTAGCTTTCAGGGGAGAAACATACTAGGATAAATTAAGAACATTTACAATGTATTAAATAGGGAGACGGGTGCTGTTGAATAATAATGTCAATGCTAACTAGATGTTAACAAATCCTAGTCTTTTAGAAGGCTTGTGACCCTTATTTGAACCAGTGTGCACAAAGGTTGAAACAGTGAGCTTTTATTTAGGCTGAAAGGAAAGCAAAATTATTATTGAAAAATTGAAGCCCAATTCTAGGATAAGACACAACTATTATCTGTCACAAAGAAAGAAGAACCACTTCTATTTTGATCAAAAGACTGAGGGCACTAAGAAACAATTTAATCTAACTCCATACTTTGTGCATTTGATATAAAATTTAATGTTAAAGTTTCTTCTTTTGGAGTCATTATGTAGTGACACATTCAAACTCTAGAGAAGAGACCCAGAGAAATAAAAATATGTGCAGTCCTTTGTCTGTGAGGGTGCCATCACAGTGTGCTTCCTAGGTTTGGAGTTCTGTGGGTCAGTTTCTTCTAGTCTGACCCTCCTTGTGGCCTGTCACAGGCATTCGTAAGACACTCTCTAGGATTGAGGTAGAGTCTGCAGACAGGAGATAGAGCATTTGTTGCACTGCTGAATAGCATTCCATTGTATGTGTGTATACATTAAGATTCATGTATCCAGTCTACCAATGACTGATATCTGGATTGATTCTTTTATTTACTGTTAATACAAACATGATTCTATTTAAATGATCATACGTGTTTCCTGGGGGCTTCCCTGGTGGCTCAGTGGTAAAGAATCCACCAGTCTGTGCAGAAGACATGGGCTCGATCCCTGGATCAGGAAGAGCTCCTGGAGAAGGGAATAGCAACCCATTGCAGTATTCTTGCCTGAAGAATTCCATGGACAGAGAAGACTGGCTGGCTACTATCCAGGGGGGTCACAAAAAAGTCAGACATGATTTGCAACTAAACAACATGTCTCCTAGTATATACATGTACAAGAGTTTTCCATATTTCCAGAAATAGAATAAACTGGTAATTGTACATTATGTCCATATTTATTTTTGGTAGCATTATCTTCTGAAGTTCCCCTGGAGAAAGGAATGGCAACCCACTCTAATAGTCTTTCTTGCCTGGAGAATTCCATGGACAGAGGAGCCTGGAGGGCTGCACTCCATGAGGTTGCAAAGAGTCAGAAATGACTGAGTGACTAACATACTATCTTCTAAACTAGATGGTCAAGTGACCACTCTTGAGCTTTGGATTAGTGTTATATGAAATTTATAGATTAATTTGGTAGAAAATTGAGATCTAAACAACAGTGAAATTTTCACATGCCATATATCATATATGTTCTACTTGTACTTTGATCAAGCTTCTGATAAAACAAACTAATCCAGTCCATTTTCCTTCAACTTGTGGCAAAGATGTGCATAATTATGAGTCTATCTGTTTCTGAAAATTCTGTGATACTTCTCCTTGAGGGCCAACAAAGCACCAAGGCTGGACTTTCTCTTCTACTATCATAAATCATTGTTTTGGAAACTTAAAATTAATAAAAGATAAGAGTTAAGGATTCATACCTATACTGCATGGTGGCTTAGATTTCCTTTCAACAGACTTTGGAGATTCAATTAAAATAACTCTTATTTTAAAAATAAATAAAATAAAATAACTCTTATAGGAAACCAGAATTGAAAGAGACACATGTACCCCAATGTTCATTACAGCACTATTTACAATAGCTAGGACATGGAAGCAACCTAGATGTCTATCAGCAGATGAATGGATAAGAACGCTGTGGTACATATACACAATGGAATATTATTTAGCTATAAAAAGGAACACATTTGAGTCAATTCTAATGAGGTGGATGAAACTGGAGCCTAGTATACAGTAAGTCAGAAAGAGAAATACAAATACTGTATATTAATGCATATATATATGGAATGTAGAAAGACAGTTAGTGACAATCCAACATGCAGGGCAACAAATGAGACACAGATGAAAAGAACAGACTTTTGGACTCTGTGGAAGAAGGTGAGGGTGGGATGATTTGAGAGAATAGCACTGAAACATGTATATTCAGTTCAGTTCAATTCAGTCACTCAGTCGTGTCCGACTCTTTGTGATCCCATGAATTGCAGCACGCCAGGCCTCCCTGTCCATCACCAACTCCCAGAGTTCACTCAAACTCGCGTCCATCGAGTCGGTGATGCCATCCAGCCATCTCATCCTGTCCCCTTCTCCTCCTGCCCCCAATCCCTCCCAGCATCAGAGTCTTTTTCAATGAGTCAACTCTTTGCATCAGGTGGCCAAAGTACTGGAGTTTCAGCTTTAGCATCATTCCTTCCAAAGAACACCTAGGACTGATCTCCTTGCAGTCCAAGGGACTCTCAAGAGTCTTCCCCAACACCACAGTTCAAAAGCATCAATTCTTCAGTGCTCAGCTTTCTTCACAGTCCAACGCTCACATCCATACACGACTACTGGAAAAACCATAGCCTTGATGAGATGGACCTTTGTTGGCAAAGTAATGTCTCTGCTTTTCAATATGCTATCTAGGTTGGTCATAACTTTTCTTCCAAGGAGTAAGCATCTTTTAATTTCATGGCTGCAGTCACCATCTGAAGTGATTTTGGAGCCCCCCAAAATAAAGTCTGACACTGTTTCCACTGTTTCCCCATCTATTACCATATGTAAAATAGATGACCAGTGCAAATTCAATGCATAAAGCAGAGCACTCAAAGCTGGTGCTCTGGGACAACCACACAAATGGAGTGGGGAGGAAGGTGGGAGGGGGGCTCAGGATGAGGGGACACATGTGTACCTGTGGCGGATTCATGTCAATGTATGGCAAAAATCATCAAAATATTGTAAAGTAATTATCCTCCAATTAAAATTAATTTTAAAAACTCTCATAAAGAAGTTCCTTAGCACTAACCTTATCTAGAACTATTTATTATGCCCCTGATGTAAAATAATGCTATAAAATACCACACTGAAGCAGGTGGTAAGAGATGTGCACTGTCTGTTTGGATATGTTTATCATATTTTAAGATGCAGAGCACAGGAACTTGGACATAAGACTTGTTTAGATGTTTGATCAAATTCTAAGTCATCTGCCACTGGGAACATACTGACTTATACAGGTTATCTTCCAGCTTTAAGACACCAATTAATTTTTTTCTTTCCTATGACAAGTGCCTGACTGAAAAATGTTGAAATGTCAATAGGAGCACAGCAGAGCAATCATTCACTGATGTAACTGTCTTTATCTCCTCCTACCGACACTGGCACAACAGCTGCTGATTTACTTTCTGCCCTTGTTCTTTACCTAAATCCAACAAGCCTAACATAAGTCTCTAACTTTGATCCAAGCAGAAATTGTTCAAGGACAGTGACATCAGCCAGATGGCAGAATAGGAGATTTCAGCTAAGTCTCTAATTTTGCTCCAAGTAGAAATTGTTGAAGGACAGTGACATCAGTAAGATGTCAGAATAGAAGATTCCAGCCACCATTCCTCCACAGAACATCAGTTTTGATAACCTCCCATGGAACAGAGTAGAGAAATAACTCCAGAAAGAATGAAGAGACAGAGCCAAAGCGAAAACAACACCCAGTTGTGGATGTGACTGGTGATGGAAGTGAAGTCTGATGCTGTAAAGAGCAATACTGCATAGGAACATGAAATGTTAGGTCCATGAATTAAGGTAAATTAGAAGTGGTCAGACAGGAGCTTGCAAGAGTGAACATCAACATTTTAGAAATCCGTGAACTAAAATGGACTATAATGGGCAAATTTAATTCAGATAACCATTATATTTACTACTGTGGGCAACAATCCCTTAAAAGAAATGGAGTAGCCCTCATAGTCAACAAAAGAGTCCGAAATACAGTTCTTGGGTGCAATCTCAAAAACGACAGAATGATCTCTGTTCAGTTCCAAGGCAAATCATTCAATATCACAGTAATCCAAGTCTATGTCCCAATCAGTAATGCTGAAGAAGGTGAAATTAAACAGTTCTATGATAACCTACAAGACCTTCTAGAACTAACACCCAAAAAAGATGTCCTTTTCATTATAGGGGACTGGAAAGCAAAAGTAGGAAGTCAAGAAATACTTGGAGTAACAGGCAAGTTTGGCCTTGGAGTACAAAATGAAGCAAGGCAAAGGCTAATAGAGTTTTGCCAGGAGAATACACTGGTCATAGCAAACACCCTCCTCCAACAACACAAGAGAAGACTCTACACATGGACATCACCAGATGGTCAACACCAAAATCAGATTGATTATATTCTTTGCAGCCAACGATGGAGAAGCTCTACACAGTCAGCAAAAACAGGACTGGGAGCTGACTGTGGCTCAGATCATGAACTGCTTGATGCCAAATTCAGACTTAAATTGAAGAAAGTAGGGATAGCCACTAGACCATTCAGGTATGACCTAAATCAAATCCCTTATGATTATACAGTGGAAGTGACAAATAGATTCAAGTGATTAGATGTGATAGACAGAGTGCCTGAAGAACTATGGACAGAGGTTCATGACATTGTACAAGAGGCAGGAATCAAGACCATCCTCCAAAAAAAGAAATGCAGAAAGGCAAAATGGCAGTCTGAGGAGGCCTTACAAAGAGCTGAGAAGAGAAGCTAAAGGCAAAGGAGAAAAGGAAAGATATACCCATTTGAATGCAGAGTTCCAAAGAATAGCAAGGAGAGAGAAGAAAGTCTTTCTCAGTGATCAATGCAAAGAAATAGAGGAAAACAACAGAACGAGAAAGACTAGAGATCTCGTCAAGAAAATTAGAGATACCAAGGGAACATTTCATGCAAAGATGGGCACAAAAAAGGACAGAAATGGTATGGACCTAACAGAAGCAGAAGATATTAAGAAGAGGTGGCAAGAATACACAGAAGAACTATACAAAAAAGATCTTCATGGCCCAGATAATCATGATGGTGTGATCACTCACCTAGAGCCAGACATCCTGGAATATGAAGTCAAGTGGGCCTTAGGAAGCATCACTACAAACAAAGCTAGTGGAGGCGATGGAATTCCAGTTGAGCTATTTCAAGCCCTAAAAGATGATGCTGTGAAAGTGCTGTACTCAATATGCCAGCAAATGTGGAAAACTCAGCAGTGGCCACAGGACTGGAAAAGGTCAGTTTTCATTCCAATCCCAAAGAGGGCAATGCCAAAGAATGTTCAAACTACTGCACGATTGCACTCATCTCACGCGCTAGCAAAGTAATGCTCAAAATTATCCAAACCAGGCTTCAACAGTATGTGAACCGTGAACTTCCAGATGTTCAAGCTGGATTTAGAAAAGGCAGAAAAACCAGAGATCAAATTGCCAACACCTGTTGGATCACAGAAAAAGCAAGAGAGTTCCAGAAAAACATCTATTTCTGCTTTACTCACTATGCCAAACCTTTGACTGTATGCATCACAACAAACTGTGGAAAATTCTTCAAGAGGTGGGAATACCAGACCATCCTGAGAAATCTGTATGCAGGTCTGGAAGCAACCGTTAGAACTGCACATGGAACAACAGACTGTTCCAAATTGGGAAAGGAGTACGTCAAGGCTGTATATTGTCACCCTGCTTATTAAACTTATATGCAGAGCACACCAGGTGAAATGTCGGGCTGGATGAAGCACAAGCTGCAATCAAGATTGCTGGGAGAAATATCAATAACCTCACATACGCAGATGACACCACTCTTATGGCAGAAAGTGAAGAGGAACTAAAGAGCCTCTTGATGAAAGTGAAAGAGGAGAGTGAAAAAGTAGGCTTAAAACTCAACATTCAGAAAACTAAGATTGTGGCATCTGGTCCAATCTCTTCATGGCAAATAAATGGGGAAACAACAGAAACAGTGAGATACTTTATTTTGGGGTTTTCCAAAATCACTGCAGATGGTGACTGCAGCCATGAAATTAAAAGACGCTTGCTCCTTGGAAGTAAAGCTATGACCAACCTAGACAGCATACTAACCCTAACCCTAAGCAGAGACATTACTTTGCCAACAAAGGTCCGTCTAGTCAAGGCTATGGTTTTTCCACTAGTTATGTATGGATGCAAGAGTTGGACTATAAAGAAAGCTGAGCACTGAAGAATTGATGCTTTTGAACTGGGTGTTGCAGAAGACTCTTGAGAGTCCCTTGGACTGCAAGGAGATCCAACCAGTCAATCCTAAAGGAAATTAGTCCTGAATATTGGAAGGACTAATGCTAAGGCTGATACTCCAATACTTTGGCCACCTGATGCAAAGAACTGACTCATTAGAAAAGACCCTGATCCTGGGAAAGACTGAAGGCAGGAGAAGGAGCTGACAGAGGATGAGCTGGTTAGATGGCATCACTGACTGGATGGACATGAGTTTGAGTAAACTCTGGGAGTTGGTGATGGACAGGGAAGCCTGGCATGTTGCAGTCCATGGAGTTGCAAAGAGGCAGACACGATTGAGCAACTGAACTGAATCAAAAGTGACTGAATGGATTAAAAAACATTATCTAACCATATGCTGCCTACAAGATATTCTTTTCAGCTTTAAGGACATACATAGGCTGAAAATAAAGGGATAGATAAAGATATTTGCTGCAAATGGTAACCAAAAGAGAGCAAAGTTACCTATACTTATATAAGACAAAATAGGCTTTAAGTCAATAATTGTAACAAGGGACAAATAAGGGAATTTCCTGGTGGTCAAGTGGTTAAGCCTGTAAACTTCCACTGCAAGGTCACGGGTTCAATCCCTGGTTGGGGAACTAAGATCCAGCAAGCTATGAGGTGTGGCCAAAAAGGAAACAAGGAACAAATAAGGTCATTATGTAATGATGAAGGGGTCAATCCATTAGGTATATATAACAACTCTACATATATATACATCCAACATTGAAGCACCTAAATACATTAAGCAAATACCAACATAACCAAAGGAACAAAGAGCAATGCGATATTAGAGGACTTTCCTACTTCGTTTTCACAACAGTTAGATCAACCAGACAGAAGACAAGGAAACACTGGACTTGAATTACGCTTTGAAACTACATGAGGTAGTAATCATTTCACAATATACATGTATATTCAATTTTTACTTGTCAATATTCCCTCAATAAAACTAGGGGGTAAAAAAAGAAATTGTTGGGCTTTCCTGGTGGTCCAGTGGTTAAGAATCCACCTGCCAATGCAGGGGACACAGGTTCAGCCCTGGTTTGGGAAGATCCCACATGCTATGGTGCAACTAAGCCCATGTGCCACAACTACTGAGCCCACGTACTGCAACTACTGAAGCCCACACACTTGGAGTCCGTGCTCTGCAACAAGAGAACTCACCACAGTGAGAAGCCTGTGCACCGAAATAAAGAGTAGCCCCCCCCCCCCCCAACTAGAGAGAGCTGGTGTGCAGCAACAAAGACCCAGCGCAACCAAATAAATAAATTTTAACAAAGAAAGAAACTGTTCAAGTAGCCAAGTTCAAACTATCTTTTATAGTGTTGTGGAGTTTTCTATTTTCTCATAAATAAGAACAAGGCTTCTGAGAGAGGAAAGGTGCTATTTGATCGATTGCACTAAAAGTTGTGAAATTACAGGGAAAGCATGAAATGAGTATGCATGAGTGTGCACACTCAGTCGTGTCCAGCTCTGAGACCCCATGAACTGTAGCTCACCAGGCTCCTCTGTCCATGGAATTTTCCAGGCAAGGATACTGGAACAGGTTGTCACTTCCTACTCCAGGGGATCTTCCCAACCCAGGGATCAAATGGGCATCTCTTGTGCCTCCTGCATTGACAGCTGGATTTTTTACCACTATTCCACCTGGGAAGCCCCTGAAATGAGTAAATGACCAAATATATTTGAGATTCTATGTGCCTGCAATTGTGCTAGGGATCCACTATGAATGAGACAGGCATAAACTCATCGTCACAAAGCTTACAGCTCCCAGGAAGATAGACAATGAACAAGTGTGAGGAAGGCTGAAAGGAAATGTGAGGCACTTTACTGCAGACCTCATAGGAAGTCATAGTTTCTTCTAGCTTTGGGCAGCCCAACTGGCACCTAAAGCTCTCCCATTAGTACATGTTAACTTTGAGTCCACAGTAATGAACTCATTGGGCTTATCGGAAGCAAGTCACTTATGTTCTCCCAGTCTCACCCTCTCCTCTCTAAAATAAGGGAAAATGTTTTCTGATCTATGAAACATCTATGCTAATGTTAGATGATATTATTTCTTCTGTCAGAGGTATACCATTGAGTAAGTTATGGACGATGAAAATGAAAGGATGTATATTTCTCTCAGTCTGAAGTTTTGACATGAGAGCTATCGGTTTTGGTATAGGAAGAAATTCTGAGCATTTAGATATATGAATTTAGCTTAAAGTATTTCAGCTCTGGTTTTACTATGAGATCATCAGTGGAGCCTTTAAAAAAAGAAAAAAAGTTCTGATATCCAGGTACAGAACCTATAGAGCTGGGTCCCAGGCAATCATATTTTTCAAAATGTGTCTAAATAATTCCAGCCAGAGTTGAAAAATTTGTGCCATTTATTAATAGAAGCCTTCATCTGTGATCCAGGGGTTTCATGTTTTCTACCAGCATCCAGGAAACTGTGGCTGGCTAACTTGTCAGTTTGCAGTCATGGTGAAATGTCAGACCCTGAACAGTTCTTGACAAGATGCTAAAGGGAAGACTTTTGTTTATTTCTAATGTGTGCTTTCGAGGCGTGGTCCTAAGATGGTGGAGGAATAGGATGGGGAGACCACTTTCTCCCCGACAAATTCATCAAAAGAACATTTCAACGCTGAGTAAATTCCA
The DNA here is from genome assembly GCF_014754425.2 of Oryx dammah. Taxonomy (NCBI): domain Eukaryota; kingdom Metazoa; phylum Chordata; class Mammalia; order Artiodactyla; family Bovidae; genus Oryx; species Oryx dammah. The sequence goes on from NW_024070207.1 coordinate 117,972,472, forward strand.
CAGAACAACTTCTGAATGCTGGCAGAGGACAGCAGGCACCCAGAAAAGCAGCTCATTGTCTTCGAAAACAGTCCTCTATTTCTCCCTTAATCTTCATTTTTATAACCTACTATTACTTTTCAAAAAGTACTCTATTTTTAAAGCAAACTTCATATATATATATTTTAATAATTCTTGTGACTTTCTTTTCTTTAATATTGTATTTTTGAAAATCCAACCTCTACTCTAGATTTTAAATCTTTGCTTCTTAATATATTTCTAATGTGTGCTTTCAGTGGCTAGAGTCCTGCCTTTATTGGATACACCTAAATAGGAGGACAGGGGCCTGCCCGTGGTCCATCTTCATCTGTTTCTCTTTCCCGCCATGTCTTATTTTCCCCATCATGCCCACAATAGGTGGAAAAATATATCTACTTCTTGAGTTCATTTAGCAGGTTCATTTAGCCCCAGCAACAAGCTACCTATTTCACACTGGCTTCTGTTTATAACAAAGGTGAGGTTTGGGCTTCTAACTACCCTTTCTATATTACTCACGCACAGCAAGCAGATTGCCCTCCCAGGCCCACAGGGGCAACATAGAACAACATAAGTGCATGCTGTGTATGCAGTGGGTTTGTGTCACAGCTGAAAACCCCCAAGTTTCAAAACCTCCATTTTTAAAATAATGGGCTGCAAGCAAACTTGCATGTCTTTTGCCCCAGAGATATTATCTTTATTATATTAGTTAAGAAACAAATTCACTATCTCCTCCAGAGGTAATACTAATTCTATTTTCCAAGGCTATTGAGTACACAACTGTCCTTGAAAAGAACAGTCTGGCATAAAGGCAGTCAGGGTCTCTGCCCACAAGACATGTGGAAATGTGAGAGCACCTTGGAGAATTATCTCTCAAAACATCCATGGATGGTTATATTCATTCTGATCTAAACCTAATCCTACAAGGTAAAGCTTAAGGTAAGTCCATGACCATTATGGTAGCTTTTAAAATTTTACAGTTTGGATCAACTTGATGTTTGGCAGCCTCTAGCCCAAGATAATCTCTTATAACTGTCAAAGGTCGATTTGCCTTGGAAGCAGACTCTAACATGGAGCTTGGGATGCAGGATGCTTTTTAAGAGGTGCCCTTGGGACCCACTGCCTATGGAAGGGAAGGGAAGAAAAGGGAAGGAAGCAGAAATGCAAAAGCAACCAGAGCCTTGGCTGATCCAACCAGGAGCTCTAGAGCCAAAATGGCCCTTCAGAGTTGTCCCCAGTTGTGTTAAAGTAGCCAGACCTTTCTCTTCACCAAGGTCGCATCTTATTTGAGTGGGGGAAGGGGAGTGGTCCAGATGCTGGTGGGGAAAGGGAACGTGATCACCCGTGTTACCATCTATCCCACTGGCATCTGCTGAGATACGCCTGTGTCCCCTTGGTCTTCAGGGCTTCCCAGGCGGCACAGTGGTAAAGAATCCAGCTGCCAATGCAGAAGACGTGGGTTCGATCCCTGGGTTGGGAAGATACTCTTGAGGAGGAAATGGATACCTACTCCAGTATTCTTGTCTGGGAAATCCCATGGATAGAGGAGTCTGGCAGGCTACAATCCATAGGGTCACACACCCTTTGGTCTTCAGTCATTGGTCCATATAGGCTGCTGCATGCAGGATGCCTCATCTCTCCTTCAAGTGTCTTTCCAGGTGCTCTAGCTCTCAACACATGTTTCAACTGCTCTTAATCGCAAAGAGAACATTCTATTATTCTTGCAGCATCTGCCCGGACATTCCATGTAGCCTTTAAAAAAAAAAAAAAAAAAACAAAACCCTGGGGTTTCGCCACTTTACATGGTTCTACCTGGGAGAGTAGCACAACGATACCTTTGCTCTCAGACTCCTCAAGTCTATCTTGTGGTTTCCATCCTTCCCTTTTGTCAAACTGTCCCTCAGGAAGGGGCAGGCATAGGACTTAGACACAGACACTTCCCATTCCAGGGAACACATCCATCATCAGTACTCAAGCTATATTTTCAGTCATGTCCTGAGGATTCTTTCATTAATTTTTTTTTGTTGAGATACAATTTACATATATTAAAGTATACAAATGATAAGTATATAGTTTAATAAGATTTGACAAATGTTTATAATTGTGTAACTCACACCTGGGGCTTCCCTGGTGGCTCAGATGGTAAAGAATCTGCCTGCAATGCAGGAGACCCAGTTTCAATCCCTGAGTGGGAAAGATCTTCTGGAGGAGGGCATGGCAACCCACTCCTGTATTCTCGCCTGGGAAATCCCATGGACAGAGAAGCCTGGAGGGCTACAGTCCATGGGGTCACAAAGAGTTGCACGACTGAGCACCTAACACTTTCACTTTCAACTCACATCTATATTGAGATATAGAACATTTCAATCACTCCAGAAAGCTCCCTCGTGCCCCTTTACAATCAATCCCCTAAGGACTTTCTTGGTGGCCCAGTGGCTAAGACTCTGTACTCCCAATGCAAGCGACCCGGGTTCAATCACTGGTTGGGGAACTAGATCCCACATAGCACAACCAAGAGTTCACATGGCACAACTAAAGACCCCACATGCTGCAACAAAGATCAGAGGTCCGTGTGATACAGCTAAGAACCATCACAGCCAAGTAAGGAAATAAAAATAAATATTAAAAAAATCCACACCCTAATCACTTTTCTGATTTTTAACAGATGAATTCATTTTAGCCTGATTGGGAACGTCACATCAGTGGAATCATATAGCATACACTCTTGTGTCTGGCCTTTTTTTCCCCACTCAACAGCAGGTCTTTAAGATCCCAGGAACATTTTAAATTTCACCCTTCAATCATCATGGTCTACCTACTCCTTGAGGTCCTTCAAAGCTTAGGCCTCTGTAGCTAAAAGCCTGAATTTTTGAAATTCAAAAGCTTTTTCTATGCTCTTTTGCTATATCATATCTTTCATTTGACAAACATTCATCTCTTTAAGCAGGAAAAGGTCAACAAGTACCAGAAAATGTAGAGGGAATCTGCCAATAGCTCCAAGTACTACCCCATCACAGAGTCAAGAGCAGATTAAGGATTTCAATCCAGGGCTCTCTGACCCTGGAACATCCACTCTTAACAAACACCCCTGAAGTTTTCATGTAAGATTTAAAGAACTGGTTGCTGAGAAGAAAAAAAAGGAGGGTTATTTTGAAATATGAGTTACTATTAATATTTACTAGAGACAAGTGGCAAAAAAAAGCATTCCAGACTAAAGCCTTAGGAAGATAAGCTAGCCCTAGTACAATTCAATGAACACTAAATAAAGAAATTAAGAATCCACAGTGGACTTCCCTGGTGGTTAACAATCTGCCTGCCAATTCAGGCAACACGTGTCTAGACCTCATGCTCCACAAGAGAAGTCACCACAATGAGAAGCTCACAAACCAACTAGAGAAAGCCTGCATGCAGCAAAGAAGACCCAGCACAGCCAAAATAGAAAATAAAATAAAAAAGAATCAGTAGTGATTCTCCTAGGTGAGATCAAGCCTTCTGAAAAGTATCCTTGATTAAAAAGAAACAGCTGAACTGAGAAGAAGCACAGCAGAATAAAATAAGCTCCTTTCCTTCATGGTTTGTAGGATTAGTTGAGTTGGACTCTGCCACTAACTAGTTGTGCAGCTTTGGACAATTCTTATTTTTCTGAGGCTCAGTCCCTACAATGGTGAAATGAGAGGATTACAGTAAGTAGTTACTAAGCTTCCTTCTAACTCAAAATCACAATAAATCAAGCATTTGTAGTACTCAGTGAGCAAAACAATATTTGTATAATCCAAATTTTCCTTGTCAAAGATGCAGGATGTGCAGAGTCAACCACAGGGAGGCTTATAGTCGTGTTTTCTGTTTCCATAAGAAATGACATATTCACTTTGGATCTGCCATATAAGCATGATACAAAAAGAGAAGAAAATGGCTTCAATGTGTTTTCATGTGTTTATTAGGTAGCACTAGCAATGAAGTCCGGAGAAGGCAATGGCGACACACTCCAGTATTCTTGCCTGGAAAATCCCATGGGTGGAGGAGCCTGATAGGCCGCAGTCCATGGGGTCGCCAAGAGTCAGACATGACTGAGCAACTTCACTTTCACTCTTCACTTTCGTGCATTGGAGAAGGAAATGGCAACCCACTCCAGTGTTCTTGCCTGGAGAATCCCAGGGACGGAGGAGCCTGGTGGGCAGCCATCTATGGGGTCGCACAGAGTTGGACACGACTGAAGCAACTTAGCAGCAGCAGCAGCAGCAATGAAGTAAAAGAAATAGAGCTATGGCTATCTTGTCTGGAAGTATAAAAATGTGACTTTTAAAATAAATTCAAATTTAGTGACAGGAAAAGAAAACGGTGGTTTGCAGTGTCAGGGAATGGTCCAATTCTTCCAAAGCACATGGGTGCAGCCTAGGTTGACTTCTCAGGTATAACCTAGAGGTTATATAAATGAGAATATAATGGCTTTTGGACTGTAATACTAACAAGACAGTTTGTACCCAGAACTTCTCTACTGTATTTGAGAACATTTCATATATACCATATTACAATAAATCTTAAATGGTAAAGCTGAGGGTCTTATTGTCCCCATTGAAGATAAGTAACTCACCCAAGGTCAGCAAACTAATTAGTTGAAAGTTTCAGCTATTATACACGGGCATTTACTTGGATATCATTTCAGGATTCATTTTTACGTGCCTTACTGCTTCTAAATTTAGTTTACAATTTTTGTCTGTTTTGTTTGTTCAATCATAAGAGTGTTTAACAGAAGTGTTTTTAGTTTTTTAAACTGTCAAAATTTAAAGATCTTTCATAAGAAGAATTATGGTGAAGGTATAGAAATTGTTCTGCTTTAAGGAGTCTCAGGGAAAAAATGGCTGGAGGGCCGGGCACAGTGTTTTTGCACACTGGCGCGGTGAGCTGAGGTACTCTGGTTTGAAGTGCTAGGGACAAGGCCCCTATACCCTACGAGCAAGTGTAACTAGACTAAGTGCAAAGGAAAGAGAAAAAGGAGGGGAACACTTCCCAAGAGTGACCACGATGGCACAGTAGAGAGACCCTGGGCTCACCTCCTCTCATAAGCACACCAGAACTGCTGTCCCTGAGCTGCTGCGGGTCTTCCCCACAAAAATCAACCCCCATCTTTAGCCAGAGTCCTCACTCAAAACCTGACATGTCCCTGCCATCTCCTTTAGCAGAAGTTCACATAAATCTTTAAGTTAAACAGTCTAGAGATAAGAAAGGAAGCAAAACACAAACCAGATGAAACCAGGTGGACCAAGACGGCAAGGAATCTGACCTCCAACAGACTCTGAGTCTCATTATACACTAATTTGATTACACTGGGCTTCCCTGGTGGCTCAGAGGGTAAAGAGTTTCCCTGTAGTGCGGGAGACCCGGGTTTGATCCCTGGGTAGGGAAGATCCCCAGGAGAAGAAAATAGCAACCTGCCGGGAGCCAGCGTAAGGAATCCCGCCCGTGGCAAAGGTCATGAGGAAGGAAGCCTGACAAAATGCAAGGGCGTGATCAGGCTTCAGGGGTTCCCCCTGGAATTTCCTGAGCATCCACCCCCAAAAACCAGAGTCTGCCTGCTTTACTGTGTTAGGCTTTCCACCTACTCTTCTGACATTAACAGGGGGCTGTTCCCCCACCACCTTTTTCTGGAAAAAGTTAATTTAGAGCTTTTAGATAATAAATCTCCTGGGCATAATAAGAGTGTTTCAATCCAAAAACCCCTCAGATGGCTTTCTAGCCTGCCTGCCGGACTCTTACAGCTGCACATGTGATTGTTTGTGGCCTCCCGACCGCGAGAGGCACAGGAAGCTTAAAACATCCTAGGAATGTAGGGGCTTCCGAGGAGTCAAAATCATTAGAATAGGACTGATTAAAGGTTTCATTTGTTGAGCCAATACTTGCTGCCAAATTTTCATATCTTTTATTTGTAGATATAGTTGGTATATAGAAAAAACAGGTAGTAGACCTGGTATTAGCAACATTAGATCTTTGAGTTAAGTACTTTCTTTGTTATAACCCACTGCACCTTTGTTCTACAGGAATGTAACTTTATTTAGTACTTTGAGGGTGATGCAGAGTAAAGAAAAAACTCTTCTAGGGAAAAAAGTTTTTCTGGTTGATAGACATTTATCTAGGAAGAGAGGCATAAAAATGTTAATAGGCCTCTTGGCCAGAAGATAATGTAAACCACCTGAGACCTTTGTACACGGGAAGGTATGCAAAAAGAAAGCCTGGTGTCAATGAGGGTCAGGACTGCTACCCTGCATAACTGCATATTCCATTATTTCTTTATGTACAACTTGGGGTATGTAAGATGATTTTGAAAATAAAGTTGTGAGTCTTGCACTGATGCTGGCCTCCCCCATGTCGTTCTTTTCTCCCCTTTTCTGGCTAAATTCGCATCTGGAGCGTGGAGGCTCGCCAAGTCTACTTACTTGCCCTGGCTTCTAAGATCCACGCGAGAGGGAGCCCAAGGTGGGGCACCCTCCGCTATTCAAGGGGGTGCTGGTGGCCTAACGTAGATGGTGCAAATCTCTTGTCTTGAGGTTTTATTAGTTTTCCACGTAAACCAAGTTATTCAGCATCTTTTCTCCACTAATTTTCCTACTACACTATTCTTTCCTAATCTCTTTATATTTCTAATTAAATAGTCCCTTCCCAGACTCCGACTCCATCCCCGCTTCAAATTCCCTGGATCCACTAGGGCTGGACCCCAGCAGCAACCCACTCCAGTGTTCTTGCCTGGAGAATCCCATGGACAGAGGAACCTGGCAGACTACAATCCATGGGGTCGCAAAGAGTTGGACATGACTGAGCAACTTCACTTTGATTACATTAGCACTTTAAATGACACACCCACCAGCAGCCATGACCAGACATTAAGGATCAAAAAAGGATAAAGAGGAGGTGACACCCCACTCCTTTGAAAAAGCCCTGCCCCTTCCCCAGTAAAATAATGCACATGCCTCCCCATTATTAATCTCACTCCTCCTCCCTTTGTCTTTACTCTTTAAAATCAAGTCTCTCCACATGTACCCCAATGTTCATTGCAGCACTGTTTATAATAGCCAGGACATGGAAACAACCTAGATGTCCATCAGTAGATGAATGGATAAGAAAGCTGTGGTACATATACACAATGGAGTATTACTCAGCCATTAAAAAGAATACATTTGAATCAGTTCTGCTGAGATGGATGAAACTGGAGCCGATTATACAGAGTGAAGTGAGCCAGAAAGAAAAACACCAATACAGTATACTAACACATATATATGGAATTTAGGAAGATGGCAATGATGACCCTGTATGCAGGACAGCAAAAAAGACACAGATGTGTATAGCGGACTTTTGGACTCAGAGGGAGAGGGAGAGGGTATGATGATTTGGGAGAATGGCATTGAAACATGTATAATATGTAAGAATCGAAATGCCAGTCTATGTCTGATGCAGGATATGACACGCTTGGGGCTGACGCGCGGGGATGACTCAGAGAGATGTTGTGGGGAGGGGGGGTGGGAGGGGGGTTCATGTTTGGGAACGCATGTACACCTGTGGTGGATTCATGTCAATCTATGCCAAAACCAATACAGAATTGTAAAGTAAAAATTAAAAATAAATAAATAAATGGGAAAAAAAAAAAATCAAGTCTCTCTCACCAGGTGGGTAAGAAGTTGATCTGTGAACTTAGTTCCCCTCCTCCATTCTCTGGCCACTGAATAAAGTTCTGTGCTGACCTCAGCATTGGTTTTTCACCTACTTGAACCCAAACATAAAAAAGACCTGTTCCCTGCTAAGGCAGAGAGCCTTGGCTGTGCCAGGGCTCGAGCAGAGTCCAGATGACTCAATTCGATAACAAAATCACAAGTCTCTGGAGAACAACCGTTGATGAAAAAGACTGGAAACTACCGGAAAAGATCTACAACTAAAGATATGAAGGAGGAAGGGCAGACTTGATATAATCAAATCCCATTACCACCAGCCCCCATGAGTGACCCACAAACTGGAGAATAACTGTCTTGCAGAGGTTCTCCCACAGGAGAGTTCTGAGCCTCACATCAGGTTCCCCAGCCTTGGGGTCCTGCACCAGGAAGATGAGCCCTGAAAGAAGCCGGCTTTGAAGGTCAGCAGTGCTTAACATCAGGAGTCCCACAGGACTGGGGGAAACAGAGACTTCACTTTTAAAGGGTCACACACAATCTCCCCTGCTCTGGGACCCAGGGCAAAAGCAGTAATTTGATAGGAGCCTAGGCCAGATCTACTTGCCTTCTTCTTCCAGATCTTAAAGAGTCTACCAAAGAGAGGTCTCCAAAACCCAGTGAAGTGTGGAGCGGCAGGAACCTTCATCAGAAAGAACTTTGCCACTGTTCTTTGGGCTGACACACTGAGCAGCTAGAAGCAGACAACCTTCACTCCAGGCAGTCTCTTCTCAGCAAATGTCAATCCCCAGCTTTCAAAATAAAGGTCAGATCTGGGGCTCCTGACACAATTCCCTCCTCCCTTGACCATGAGCCCACAGATGAGACTTCCCTGGGATAACATCCAAACCTGAACAGAGCAACTCATCTAAAATGGTTTGCAGTAATAAAACAGCAACCAAAGGAGAGAAAGAGAGACAGAGAGTGTATGTGTGTGTCTGTGTGCTCAATTGTGCCTCACTCTTTGCGACCTCATGGACTATAGTCCTCTAGGCTCCTCTGTCCATAGGATTTTCCAGGCAAGAATACTGGAGTGGGTTGCCATTTCCTACTCCAAAAGAACCATATGGAAACATCTAAAGTTCCAAAACACATTATTCTAGCTCTGCATGGCAAACTTCAGGGAAGACTTCACTAGTTACTGAAATAAGGCAGACCAGCTGGTTCACCTTTGGGAGCACAGGCTTCCTCAAGAGACAGATTGGCAATTCTTGTCCAGAAACTTTAAGGCTTTCCAACTTTAGGATTGTTCTCATGATAATTCCCCAATGTGGGGACCAAAGTGTAACTACTTTTCAGAGTCAAACAGATTTATCGATAAGTCAGTCAATCCAGAAGAGAGAAAAAATCAGGGATTGACATGGTCAGGGGAGAATGCCTTCCAGTCTACTTCAAAACCAGTATCTAAAGGATTTTATGAGACAGAAAGTTTTCTATAAAATATTATTGGGGCGGGGAGGTTGTTACATTCTTGGTATAATAGAAAATAAATGCTTTCCCAGCTATGATCTGCCTGGGGAAATAGTGAATGGAGAATGAGAGGGAATTTTCTTTTTCTTTTTTTGCACTGAGTCTTTGTTGCTATGTGAGGGCTTTCTCTAGCTGCAGCAAGCAGGGCCTACTGTGTAGCTGCAGTGCATGGGCTGCTCATCGCAATGGCTTCTCTTGTTGCAGAGCACAGGCTCTAGGCTCATGGGCTTCAGTAGTTGTGGCGTATGGGCTTAGCAGCTCTGTGGCATGTGGGATCTTCCTAGACCAGGGATCAAACCCGTGTCCCCTGCAGATTCTTATCCACTGTACCACCAGGGAAGTCCAAGAGGGAATGTTGATATTTATTAGCCATTTGGTATCATGGAAAAAGCACTGAATTCAGAAATTAGAAGAGCTACATTTTTACAAGTTAATTATGAGATAATTCACTTAGCCCAGTGGAGCTCCAACTTTAGTGGGCCCTGGGGGTTCTGATTCACTAGGTCTGGGATGAGTCTGCATCTCTAACAATCTCCCAGGTGATACTGGTGCTGCTGGTCTGGGGCCACACGTTGAGGCGCAAGGAAGTCTCTGACAAGACTCTCCTTATTTTCGAAAGGAGTCTACTGTGTTAGAGGATTACTCACGTCTCTTCTAGCACCATAAAATGTCTCTGAGGTTTGATTTTGTTCGACTTGCCCTGCTCAAAGTGTCGGCAATTTTTCTTTCTAATGGAGATGGCTAATGGTAGAGCATAAATTAAATCACCAAGGGAGCAGCTGTCTTAGGGAAATTTTGTTGCTATAGAGGTATTAGCCATTAGCAACAGGTGCCTACTTAAATATTTTACATTCAATGTTATGTTTCAGTCTCCTAAGTAAAATGAAAAAATTCCTCTGGAAGGCTTGAGTTTGAGTTTTAACTCTGCCACTTAGCAACCCTGTGACTTTAACCTTTCTTAGTTTCCTCATGTGTAAAATGGGGAAACCAATTGCAAGTTCTTCGTATATTCACTGATTTATGAGAATAAATCCACTAATATCAGTTGGGAAACTCTGACACTGGACATGTTTCTTGTCCCTGCTTTAAGACACACCTTGGTAAAGTGACAGGCGCCACTTGTTTCTGGCATTCTCTCACTTCCCTTCTGTGCCCAGTTCTCATACTCTGCCACTTCTTATCCTTCTAATGTCCAGTGTCCTTTGTGCTCTTTCGGTCACTTAAAAAACCCTTTATTAAGTATGACTAACATACCAAAAGCTGTAGATATTTAATATGTACAACTTGATGAGTTTGCAGATATGTATACACCCATGAGGAGAAGGCAATGGCACCCCACTCCAGCACTCTTGCCTGGAAAATCCCATGGACGGAGGAGTCTAGTAGGCTGCAGTCCATGGGGTCGCTAAGAGTCAGACACGACTGAGCAACTTTACTTTTCACTTTCATGCATTGGAGAAGGAAATGGCAACCCATTCCAGTGTTCCTGTGTGGAGAATCCCAGGGACGGGGGAGCCTGGGGGGCTGCCATCTATGGGGTCGCACAGAGTCAGACACGACTGAAGCGACTTAGCAGCAGCAGCAGCATACACCCATGAAACCATCATCATAATCTATGCCATAAACATATCCATAACCTCAAGAAGTTTTCTCCTGCCTTCATTATTATTATTTTTTTTGTGAAAAGAACACATGAGATGCACCCTCTTAGTATAGTTTTAAGTATACAATACAGTATTGTTAGCTATGGGCACAGTGCTATACAGATTTCTCGGATTTATTCACCTTGTATAAACAAAACTTTGTGCTCTTTCATTAATATCTCCCTTTCCCCCCTCAACCCCTGGCAATCACCATCTTGCTTCTATGAGTGTGACTAGATTCCTCATAGGAGTGGTATCATGTGGCATTTTTCCTTCTATGTCTAGCTAATTTCACTTAGCAAGATGTCCTCCCAAGTTGATTCATGTTGCAGCAAATGGCAAGATTTCCTTCTCTTTTAAAGCTGAATAATATTCTATGGTAGGTATATAGCATATTTTTTAACTCCTTCACCCATCAATGGATATTTAGGTTATTTTCACATCTTGGCAACTGTGAAAAATGCTACAATGAACATGGGAATGAAGATATCTCTTTGGGATAGTGACTTTATTTCCTTTAGATATATGCCAGAAGTGGGACTGTTGGATCATATTGTAGCTCTATTTTAAATTTTTAGCAGAAACTCCATGGTGTTTTTCATAATGACCGTACCAATTTACATTTCCAACAACAGTATACAAGGGTTCCCTTTTCTCCACATCCTCACCACACTTGTTGTATGTAATACTATAACATATTTTGATAACAGCCATTCTAAATCTGTGGGAGGTGGTATCTCATTGTGGTTTTGATTTGCATTTCCCTGGTGATTAGTGATATTGAGCACTTTTTTGTATCTATGTCTTTAGAGAAATGTATATTCAGTTTTATTGCTCATTTTAAAATGAATTTTTTATTTAAAACTTTTTTTTGCCATTGTGTTGTAGGCATTCTTATTTTGAAAACTAACTATTCATCACATATATGGTTTGCAAAAGTTTTTCTCATTCTGTAGGTTGCCTTTTCACTTTGGTGTTGGTTCCCTTGCTGTACAGAAGTTTTTAATTTGATGCGATCTTATTTATTTTTGCTTTTGTTGCCTGTGCTAGTAGGTATTTGTGATATTGTGATGTGGGGCTTCCCAGGTGGCACAGTGGTAAAGAATCCGCCTGCCAATGCAGGAGACGCAAGAGACGTGGGTTTGATCCCTGGGTCAGGAAGATCCCCTGGAGGAGGAAATGGCAACCCACTCCAGTATTCTTGCCTGGAAAATCCCATGGACAGAGGAGCTTGGTGGGCTAAAATCTATGGGGTAGCAAAGAGTCAGACACAACTGAGCAACTGAGTGATATTGTGATTTAGAAGAAATATAGATTCATTCAGATGGCCAAAATATATTTCCCATATATATTTGGTCTTCATCCACAGTTCAAAGTTTCCAAAACCCTTGGAATTTCCTAAGTGATGAGAGCAACAAAGGTCTTTTGTTATGTTAGTGCGGTGAGGACTAGTTACCAGTGGAGCCAACCCTGTGATTAGAGGGTCCCATCCCTTTGACTCTAGGATTCCCAGGTGGTTCAGGTAAAGAATCTGTCCGCAATGCTGGAGACCCAGGTTTGATCCCTGGATCAGGAAGATCCCCTGGAGAAGGGAATGGCAATCCACTGCAGTATTCTTGCCTCTCGAATGCCATGGACAGAGGAGCCTGGTAGACTACAGTCCACGGGGTCGCAGAGTCAGACATGACTGAGACACTAACACTTTTACTTCCCTTGACCCTTGGGGAGGGGAGAAGGATTGGAGGTTGAATCAATTAACAATGGCTAATGATTTAATCAATTGTGACAGTGTAATGAATCCTCCATTAAAACCCAAAAAAGGATGGGGCTCTGAGAGGGTCTATTTTGGTGAACACGTGGAACTGCTGGGAGAGTAGCACCTAGAGAGGAAGTTCCACTCATTCCTACATATTTTGTGTGTCCTATGTCAAGGTCACAGGTGTGGAGCCCTGTACCAGGGTCACGGAACAAAAATCTCTGAAACTGACCAAGCCCCACAGCAACTGTTACCATGAGCCTCCAGATCTAAACTGGCCAGTTTCCTGACCCCACATTAGGTAAAATTCTGACAAAATGTGGTTCACTGGAGAAGGGAATGGCAAATCACTTCAGCATTCTTGCCTTGAGAACCCCATGAACAGTATGAAAAGGCAAAAAGATATGAAGGATGAACCCCCAGGTCAGTAGGTACCCGATATACTACTGGAGAAAAGTGGAGAAATAGCTCCAGAAAGAATGAAGAGGCTGAGCCAAAGCAAAAACAAGCCCAGCTGAGGATATGACTGGTGATGGAAGTAAAGTCTGGTGCTGTAAACAACAATATTGCATAGGAGCCTGGAATGTTAGGCCCGTGAATCAAGGTAAATTGGAAGTGGTGAAACAGGAGAAGGCAAGGATGAATATCGACATCTTAGGAATCAGTGAACTAAAATGGATGGCAATGGGCAAATTTAATTCAGATGCCCATTATATCTACTACTACAGGCAACAATCTCTTAGAACAAATGCAGTAGCCCTCATAGTCAACAAAAGAGTCCGAAATACAGTACTTGGGTGCAATCTCAAAAACAACAGAATGATCTCAGTTCGAGTCCAAGGTAAACCATTCCACATCACAGTAATCCAAGTCTATGCTCCAACCACTAATGCCCAAGAAGATGAAGTTGAATGGCTCTTCAAGACCTTCTAAAACTAATACCAAAAAAAGATGTCCTTTTCATTACAGGGGACTGGAATGCAAAAGTAGGAAGTCAAGAGATACCTGGAGTAACAGGCAAGTCTGGCCTTGGAGCACAAAATGAAGCAGGACAAAGGCTAACAGAGTTTTGCCAAGAGAACACACTGGTCATAGTACACCCTCTTCCAACAACAAAGGAGATGACTCTACACAATACCGAAATCAGACAGAGCTTATTCTTTGCAGCCAAAGATGGAGACACTCTATACCGTCAACAAAAACAAGACTGGGAGCTAACTGTGGCTCAGATCATGAACTCCTTATTGCAAAATTCAGACTTATATTGAAGAAAGTATGGAAACTCCTAGGCCATTCAGATATGACATAAATCAAATCCTTTATGATTATATAGTGGAAGTGACAATACATTCAAGGGATTAGATATAAATAGAGTGCCGGAAGAACTACAGACAGAGGTTTGTAACACTGTATAAGAGGCGGTAACCAAAATCATGCCAAGAAATACAATAAGGCAAAATGATTGCCTGAGGAGGCCTTACAAATAGCTGAGAAAAGAAGAGATGTGAAAGGCAAAGGAGAAAAGGAAAGATATATCCATCTGAATGCACAGTTCCAAAGAATAGCAAGGAGAGATAAGAAAGCCTTCTTAAGTGAACAATGCAAAAGAATAGAGAAAAAAATTGAATGGGAAAGACTAGAGATCTCTTCAAGAAAATTAGAGATATCAAAGGAACATTTCATGCAAAAATAGGCACCATAAAGGACAGAAATGGCATGGACCTAAACAAGATATTGAGCAGAGATGCCAAGAATACACAGAACTGTACAAAAAGATCTTAATGACCCAGATAACCATGATGGTGTGATCACTCACCTAGAGCCGGATATCCTGGAGTGTGAAGTCAAGTGGGCCTTAGGAAGCATCACTATAAAGCTAGTGGAGTTGATGGAATTCTAGCTGAGTTATTTCAAATCCTAAAAGATAAGGCTGTTAAAGTGCTGCACTCAATATGTCAGCAAATCTGGAAAACAGCAGTGGCCACAGGACTAGAAAAAGTCAGTGTTCATTCCAATCCCAAAGAAGGGCAATGCCAAAGAATGTTCAAACTACCACACAATTGCACTTATTTCAAATGCTAGCAAGGTAATGCTCAAAATCCTGCAAACTAAGTTTCATTACTGCATGAATAGAGAACTTCCAGATGTATAAGCTGGATTTAGAAAAAGCAGAGGAACCAGAGATCAAATTGCCAACATCCATTGGATCATAGAAAAAGCAAGGAAATTCCAGAAAAAAAAAAAAAAAACATCTACTTCTGCCTCATTGACTATGCTAAAGCCTTTGATTGTGTGGATCACAACAAGCTATGGAAAATTCTTAAAGAGAAGAGAATACCAAAGCACCTTGCCTGCCTCCTGAGAAACCTATATGCAGGTCAAAAAGCAACAGTGAGAACCAGAAAAGGAACAATGGACTGGCTCAAAATTGGGAAAGGAGTACATCAAGGCTATATATTATCACCCTACTTAGTTAACTTACATGCAGAGTACATCTTTCAAAATGCCAGGCTGGATGAAGCTTGAGCTGGAATCAAGATTGCTGGGAGAAATATCAACAACCTCAGATATGCAGATGACACCACCCTTATGGCAAAAAGTGAAGAGGAGCTAAAAAGCCTCTTGATAAAAGTGAAAGAGGAGAGTGAAAAAGCTGGCTTAAAACTCAATATTCAGAAAACTAAGATCGTGGCATCTGGTCCCATCACTTCATGGCAAATAGATTGTGGAAAAAATGGAAACAGTGACAGACTTTATTTTCTTGGGCTCCCAAATCACTGCAGATAGTGATTGCAGCCATGAAATTAAAAGATGCTTAAAACAAAAACAAACAAACAAACAAAAAAAAAAACATTTGCTCCTTGGAAGAAAAACTATGACAAACCTAGACAGTGTATTAAAAAGCAGAGACATCACTTTCCCAACAATGGTCCATGTAGTTAAAGGTATGGTTTTTCCAGTAGTCATGTATGGATGTGAGAGTTGGGCCATAAATAAGGCTGAGTACCAAAGAATTGATGCTTTTGAACTGTGGTGCTGGAGAAGACTCTTGAGAGTCCCTTGGACAGCAAAGAGATCAAAGAAGTCAATTATAAAGAAAATCAGTGCGAAATATACATTGGAAGGACTGAAGCTGAAGCTCCAATACTTTGGCCACCTGATTTGAAGAGCTAACTCACTGGAAAAGACCCTGATGCTGGGAAAGATTGAGGGCAGGAGGAGAAGGGGGTGACAGAGGATGAGATGGTTGGGTGGCCATCATCGACTCAAGAGACATGAGTTTGTGCAAACTCTGGGAGATGGTGATGGACAGAGAAGCCTGGCGTGCTGCAGTCCATAGGGTTGCAAACAGTCGGACACAACTGAGCAAATGAACACCACCACCACCCACCTACAGCATATTAACCAATCACCTAATGCCACCATTCCTGTAGGAATTTTCTCTGTCATGAGGCTATAAAAATTATCTACTAGCCTGAGAAAGGGTTCAGCTCTCCCTTGAGCCAGCCCGCTGTTCTAACAGCATCTCCCACTCCAATAATCTTTATTCTCCTCTCATTCTGTCTCATTTCTGGAAATTTTTTCCAACCTGTGCATAGACCATGACAGCTTGCCCTATATATCTCTTTCACCTCACTGTTCTTGAGTTATATCCTTTTGTAATAAAATGTTGATCTATTAGGTAAAATGTTCCTCTGAGTCACTTTAGCAAATTAGTTGAATCAGAGGAGGGGTCATGGGAACCTGTGATTTATGGCCAGTTGGTCAGAAGTGCAACCTGGACTTGCTATTGGCATCCCAAGATGGAGGGGTTCATTGAAACATCCAATCTATAGCCAGTTGATGAGAAGCACAGAAGCCAGTGAATGCAGAAACAAAAAGCAGTCAAGAAAGGAAAGTGATACTATTAGGGGAACCACTGACTGAAACAACACACCCTGGTCAGGCACGACAGCAACCACTTGCATGAGTATCTTACAACAGGAGGTCCTGGTAAGGAACGCAGAACTAGCTAGCTAACACCAACCAGAAGACTTCAGGAAAGGTCAAATGGAGTGAGGGGCCGCCAGTGCCTGTGTCTTGCCAACCTCGCAGAATCCTTCTTACTGGAATCCATCTTGGCTGAACGATGTGTGTGCCACCAAGGACCCCGAGTCAGAGTGACTGACCAGAATCAGCCTGAAGACTCACTCCATCCCCGTAAAACCTAAGACAGTGAGCCATGCGGCAGAGCAATTCCCTGGGTTCCCTTACCCTGCTGCGCTCTGCCCTGGCGCCCCTTCCCAACACAGTCTCCTGCTCTGTCAGCACATGTGTCTCCTCAGACAACTCATTTCTGAGTTCTGGAGAAGAGCCCTCTCTCGGGCTCTGGAAGGGGTCCCCCTTTCCTGCAACCACAGCTTAAACAAACGTTCCGCAGTAAAACAGAGCCCTAGTTCTTCCTCAAAGAATATACATATACCATTGCAGAAATTAAGACCTGCGTCCCCAGGTGGCAGATTGTGACCACATGCTAACCACAAGCATGTAGATCACAAACTAGTTAGAACCAGAAGGTTGTTAACTTCACCACCAACCAATAGGAACAAAGTCTACAAGCTGCAACCTGCACCTCAAATATGTTGCCTTAAAAAACCCTTTCCTAGAGGGGCAAGGTAGGAGTAGGGGATTAAGGAGTATAAACTACTCTATAAAATATTTAAGCTACTAGGATATACTGTGCAACACAGGGAATACAGCCAGTATTTTATAACTATAAATGGAGTCAAATTCTTAAAAATTATGAACCACTATGTCGTACACCTGAAACTTTTATAATATTGTAAATCAACCATATCAAATAAATAAATAAATACAAACCTTTCCCTGGAAGCCATTGGAGTGTCTGGGTGTTTTGAGCACTGGCTGCCTGTCCTTCATAACAATCTGGTGTCATTAGATTGGCTTTGCTGTGTGGTGGATGAGTGGAGTCCATCTGTTCAGCCAAGTTCAGTTCAGTAATACCACCTAGGTGAAGATGGATAAAATTGAAACATTTAGCAGGTTCCTTTTAGTTGAAGAATAAAAGAAGTGCTTTTCTTAGAATCAGCCATAATTCAAAATGGAACAATTACATGAAGTGTTTCCAGGAAAATGGTGCTATATAGGTGATCTTGTCATTACCAGACTTTTATCACTCATATAAACATGGAAAATAAGCAGTGAGCAAAAGGGCAAATGTGACTTTACAGAAAAGTGTTTTTTGCTTTCATAATAGGCTCTCTCCTCCTGATGGAATTTAATGCAAGTAGATCTGATTGAAAAAATGCAGACCCACTGCTCCTCTGTCATTCACTCAGTGATGACTCAAAGTAATCCTCGACAACCTGATTTTTCAAAATAAGTGGTGACCAAAGAACTACTATCCACAGGCTTTTTCATGTATTAATATTTCATTTTCTAAGTTTCAAATCAAAGAAGAATCCAGAGACAGTGAGTTTTAAGGTTTCAGGAACAATCACTTTTTTTTTTAAGCCACTCAGTTTTTGAAATTTTATTACATTAGTTTTGGAGAACAAATACACCCCCTTTCTCAGGACTCAGTAAATATGCTGAATTGCTTTGTAAAAACACAAGTCACACGTTTGCAGCAAGCAGATTATAATTATAAAGCAATACAAAGAAAAGGCCATGGCATGCTTTATTCAAGCAAGGATTTAAAGTAGGTGCCAAATGGGCACCAGGAGATGGAATGGGCCAGTTAGGGACTGTTGCAGTATTTGGTTGCAATTTAAGGGTAAGAACAGATTTGCTAAGAGGGGAAAGCAATACAGCATGTGGGGGTCAATTAAGTTGAAGTTGGAGAGTAAGCACTTCAAGGTCATGAGTATCTTAAACTGAAGAACAGACTCCTCTAACTGGGATGATGACCCTTTTCACTAAAATTCCTGAAGTCAAGGTGTCCTAAACGTAAGTTTGTGGAGGAAGGAATCTATATAACCTGGTGCAGCAACTCAGTGAACCCTGCATTTGGTAACATTACATCTATCACAACTAGATTATACTAACACATGGGCAAGGAAATGACTACTAGTAAAAGAGTGGAAGGTCTGCAATTAACAAACAGACTTGATGGAAAATATAGTCAGGAACAACATCTTTAGCTATGTGCTTTATAATCTTGTAAATATTTTTTTCAAAGATATGACTTTATTATTTTAGTATTTACTTGCAATAATTATAAAACTTATAGAAACTTTTTACTTCCTTCCATAGAAAAGGAAGTAAAAGACTAGGGAGTCAGATATATTTTTATTTCTTTTTTTTCTTTGGAATTGTATCATCTGAAGGTGGTCGACTATACTGAACTCAAGTAAAAAATTAAATAGAATTTCTGCCAACTGTGTACAGGATAGAGATGTGGAATTTGGATGAGTTTCACAGATATATAGACAATCTGTCCTCTGGTCTAAGCAGTTTATAATGACTGTTAGATTGGAAATTCATAAAACAGACTACTAAAATATCAATTCAGTTTTTTCCTTTTGAAAAAAATATGCCTTACTCATTTAATTTTAAAATAGCTTTGTGAAGTAGGGTTATTATTTTTATTTTACGGATGAGAAGCTGAGGCCAAGAGAGGTTAAGGTAGGTAATGGCAGAGGTGGGCTTCATGCGAAGGCTATGTCTAAGCCTCTACTGTCTAACCCTTTAACCACTCTGCAGCACCGCCTGCCTAAAAGAGGCAAAATCTAAAACAATGACAATGATGAAAACAACAAAAAAGACAATAACTGACAAGAAATCAATATCTTCCCAGGTGGCACAGTGGTAAAGAACCTGCCTCCAATGCAGGAGACGCAGGAGACGTGGGTTTGATCCCTGGGTTGGGAAGATGCCCCGGGGGAGGAAATGGCACCCACTCCAGTATTCTTGCCTGGAGAATCCCATGGACAGAGGAGCC